>NC_141876.1:612106470-612718201 GCF_056163025.1 Triticum urartu
ATTGATGATTATTCAAGATATACTTGGGTGCATATAATCCTCTACAAGACTGAAGTGCAGGATGTCTTCAGACGCTTCACCAATCGAGCCATGAACAACTATGGCGTCAAGATAAAGCACATCAGAAGTGACAACGGCACTGAATTCAAGAACACTGGGCTAGATACATATCTTGATACTTTGGGCATCACTCATGAATTCTCAGCTCTGTACACGCCACAGCAGAATGGCGTCATCGAACGCAAGAACAGAACACTTATTGAGATGGCCCGGAGGATGCTTGATGAATACAAGACTCCAAGAAAATTCTGGCCTGAAGCCATTGATACTGCATGCCATATCATCAACCGTGTTTATCTTCATAAGCTTCTCAACAAGACATCCTATGAGCTCCTTACTGGCAAGAAGCCAAATGTCAGTTACTTCAGAGTATTTGGTGCCAGGTGCTGGATCAAGGATCCACATCACACTTCAAAATTTGTACCGAAAGCACATGAAGGTTTTATGCTTGGATATGGAAAGGATTCGCACTCCTACAGAGTCTTCAACCTCTTTCACTATAAAGTGGTTGAAACTGTGGATGTGCGGTTCGATGAGACTAACGGCTCGCAAAGAGAGCACCTACCAAATGTGCTAGATGAAGTTCCATCCAGTGAATCAAACAAACTTATGGGAACTGGAGAAATCATACCATCTGAAGCTCAGCCTGAAGAGGAACTTATCATCTCCGCACCTGATCAACCTGAAGACAATGCTCAGCCTGAAGACAATCCTTCTAACGATGATAATGATCAGCAAGAGCAAAATCTTCGTCCTGTACATCCTCGTGTTGCAAATGAAGTACAGATTGACAGAATAATTGATAGCATCAATGCACCAGGTCCACTCACTCGTTCAAGGGCAACACAGCTAGCAAATTTCTGTGGGCACTTCGCATTCATCTCAATATCTGAACCCAAGAAAGTTGATGAAGCCTTCATGGAACCTGAATGGATTCAAGCTATACAAGAAGAGCTTCAACAGTTTGAGCTGAATAATGTATGGGAACTGGTTAAGCGTCCTGATCCTCGTAAGAACAATATAATAGGCACTAAATGGATATATCGCAACAAACAAGATGAGCATGGTCAAGTTGTCAGAAACAAAGCTCGTCTCGTTGCTCACGGATACACTCAAGTTGAAGGGATTGACTTCGATGAAACATTTGCTCCTGTGGCTAGGCTTCAAGCCATACGCATACTGCTGGCCTATGCAAATCATCATAACATTCTTCTGCATCAAATGGATGTGAAGAGCGCTTTTCTCAATGACAAGATTGAAGAAGAAGTGTATGTTGCACAACCACCTGGCTTTGAAGATCCAAAACATCCTGACATGGTGTACAAGCTCAACAAGGCACTGTATGGCCTCAAACAAGCCCCTCGGGCTTGGTATGACACACTCAAAGACTTCCTGAAGAGCAAAGGCTTCAAACCTGGTTCCCTCGACCCACTCTCTTCACGAAGACATATGATGGTGAACTGTTTGTGTGCCAAATATATGTGGATGACATTATCTTCGGCTGCACCAATCAGAAATACACTGATGAGTTTGGATACATGATGCAAGAGCAATATCAGATGTCCATGATGGGTGAGCTGAAGTTCTTCCTTGGTCTTCAAATACGTTAGCAACGCAACGGCGTCTTTATATCTCAAGAGAAATACCTCAAAGATTGCCTGAAGAAATTTGGGATGCAAGATTGCAAAGGCTTCACAACGCCAATGCCAGACAAACATCATCTGGGTCCCGACGACAATGGTAAAGAGTTCGATCAAAAGGTATACCGCTCCATGATTGGTTCTTTGCTTTATTTATGTGCATCTAGGCCAGATATCATGCTTAGTGTTTGCATGTGTGCCCGGTTCCAAGCGGCACCAAAGGAATCACATCACTTAGCTGTGAAGCGAATTCTCAGATATCTGGCTCACACCCCAACACTTGGATTATGGTATCCAAAGGGCTCAGAGTTTGATCTAGTTGGATTCTCGGATGCTGATTATGTTGGTGACAAGGTGGATCGCAAGTCTACATCAGGCACATGTCATTTTCTGGGATGATCACTTGTATGTTGGCTTCAAAGAAGCAGAACTGTGTATCTCTCTCCACTGCTGAATCTGAATACATTGCTGCTGGATCTTGCTGCGCCCAGCTTCTATGGATGAAGCAAACACTCAAAGACTATGGCATTCATCTGATGCAAGTGCCACTCTACTGCGACAACGAAAGCGCCATCAAGATTGCCAACAACCCAGTTCAGCACTCGAAGACAAAGCACATTGAAATTCGTCATCACTTTCTCAGAGATCATATAATGAAGGAACATATTGATATCATACACGTCAACACCGAAGAGCAATTGGCAGATATCTTCACCAAGCCCTTGGATGAGAAGAGGTTTTGCAAGTTACGTTGTGAGCTAAATATCTTGGAATCCTCAAATGTCCTGTGATCAGGCACACATCCTAACACTTAAGCATGTTGATGACATAGATGTGCAACACACGAAGTAAAGTATATCTTCAATCAATGAAGACTTACATTCTGAGTGTGAATACATTAACGTGGAACTTGACTTCAGAGCGCCACGATAATTGTGCACCGTGTCTGGGTCTAATACTTCCTATACGGTGGGTAACGCCACCACCAAATTCTTCTGTTTGAAGTGTTTTACTCATGGCGTTACATTTGATATGTCTTCACATTTGGATTGTCTTCAATTTCAACTTCTCTTCATGATTATCTTCACTATGCTGGTTTGATTGTCTTCTGATATATACATATTTTTTTTCTGTCCTCTACAGCATTCACTTATAGCTATGTCTTCCTTGTTGAATTTTTTGAACTAAGTGAATGTTATCGGACCCTAATCTCTCTATGCTCTCTATCTCAACCTCTATCTGTCCAAGTCATATGCATTCTATTGAAACTGTCGAATGTCTTCTCTGCGTCCTTGTCAGCAGAAGGCACAAAGACAAACATTAATCCGTTTTCAATGCTAAATCCTTTCACCTGAAACCCGGAGAAGTGGGAACGACCACTCGACAATCCAGGCGTGCGTGGGAACGTGGAACAACCTCCGATGTGTTGCATGATAGCCACGTGTCCTTCATATGTGAATCGCCAGGGGCACCTGTGTAATAACACCGTGCCGTCCCTATCCCTATAAATACATGCCTCACCACAGTCATTATCCTTTCTTCCACTCTCGCACAAAACCCTAGCGCCACCGCTAGCTCTCGACGACGCTGGCGATGAAGCACTTAGCTGCCGCGACTTCACCGACGCCGTCCTCACGCCGGCCGCGGTCTTCGTCCTCTCCGCTGCCGCCGTAGGAGTCCTCCGTCGCCAAGTTATGGCACGGTGGATTGAACTGCTCGTCCTCCTACTCTTCCCATCCAACAGTTCATCGTGTGGTAAATAAAACTCTCTTTTTACCATCTTGTTGATCCTAAGAGATTCATCCTGTTCACCGAAAGTGGTTTCTGCCTACTCAATGTTAGATCTATCCTGTCTGTATCTCATATAATGCCTAGTATATTCACTTAAGCTTCATAACAAGTTAGATTCCTCATTTGTACCTATTCCTGGATTCGTAAAAATCTGGAACCAACCCCAAACACATAAGTGAATGTCTTCGCACTATGAGGTCAATGTCTTCAAACTGATTTACCTTCAAAATCTTCTGAGAATGCATATGACCTCTCCCCTTCCCTCGCATCTCTAATGTTGTCACAGGTACATGTCCGTGGGAGAATCCCTTGGTTCTCATAGTCTGCATTCGTTTGCAGAATTCTTACAACATCACATTAACTCTCCCGAAGCCAGTTCCTGTTTGACCAGCAAGCGGAAGCCTTTGAACGTGTTGACGCCATTCAATTTGAAGTTCATGGCTACAGAGAAATCAACAAGGAAGGGTGGCAGACAGCGTCTAGGGGGAACATCAAGAGATCTGCCTGATGACCTCTCAGAGCTGTACAAGACAGATCCAAAAGAGGATTACAATCAGCACAAGACACGAATCCAATGGATTCAAAGATATTGGGCCGAACAATGGTTTAAATACAAGTTTGTGACCCAGGAGTATGCTGAGAAGAATGCCATCAAGAGTCCTTGGGGTGACATTCTCTTCCAAAATCTTCAACCCAAGACCAGAGATGAAGCCATTGCTCAGGGTTTCTATCCCTGTATGGTCCGTGGACCACAGCCTGACAATGCCGACCCATCACCACTGCTCTGGTGTCATGACGATAATCTCTTCAAGCACAACTTCTAGCACGCAAAGGCATCGGCCAAGGAAAACAAGAAGTCATTGGGCCTAGATTTCAACCCTGGTCCTTCTGCTCCACGGGCTGACGGCACACGCGATGCTGAACCCAATATCATTGGACCTTTCTACAACCTTGATGGTCTTATCACTCACATTTCTGTTCAAGGTGCCAAAGTTGATCATTCTGATGATGATGCCGACACTGATGAAGCCCCAGCTCCTCCTCCAAAGCCAAAGAAGGCTAGAGCTTCAAAGTCAACTGCTCCTCCAAAAGCTTCACGTGTAAAGCCACTGGCTACTGCACGTCCTGAAGACAGTGTGCATTCTGAAGATCTATCACGTATCTCCAAGAAGACGGAGATGAAAAAGAATACTGATTAGGCATTGACTCCTGCTGCCATTTTGCGAGACGAACACATTGACCTGTCCAGTGATGAAGATCTTGCAGATGACGCTCTTGAGCAACGGATTAAGAGCAAGGAAGAAGCAGAAATCTTCAATGATTTGCCTCTCTTTGACGTGGCAATCATCCACAACTTCATTGATGAGTGGTTTGAAACCCCCAATCTCAGCTTTGACGATTTGCAACTTCCAATTGGCCTCAGCGTCTCTTTCACTGGCGCCATTGCTTCTGAGCTAGCTCTAGCTCAGCGCATCGTAGAACTGAAGCAAAAGATTGAATATGAGAAAGCTCAGTTCAAGAAACACATGGCAAAGCTTAGCGTGCAAGATGTCAAAAACTTCAAGGTTATGCTGCACGAGCTCAAGGAAGCCTTTCTCAAGAAACAAGAAGAAGCCGAAGGTTCTCGTGAGCGCATGAAGAGTTTGGCTGACAAGTGCGTGCAAGCCTACAATGAAGCTGAGAAGCGCAAGGCTCTTGGGCGTCCTGGCATCGACCCCAGAATGGCTGCAAAGAAGAAGAAGAAGCCATCGACTACCAAATCTGCACCTTCAAGGCAGGAAGAACCCCGCATTGTCTTCCCAAGCAGCATGTCCGGCTTGAAGCCAAAGGTCACGTCCACC
The DNA here is from genome assembly GCF_056163025.1 of Triticum urartu. NCBI lineage: Eukaryota > Viridiplantae > Streptophyta > Magnoliopsida > Poales > Poaceae > Triticum > Triticum urartu. The sequence continues at coordinate 612,111,803 of NC_141876.1, forward strand.
GCTTCAGACCTGAAGAAGACAAGGGCTACCGAGGCTGAAGCCACAAAGAGGAAAAATCCTGACGCTTCTGATGTCGCTCCCTCCAAGAAGAAGCGCAAAACCAAGAAAGATCGGGCTGCTCCCACAGAGCCCCTTGTTGTCGAGCCCATCTCGGTTGCTCGTCCTAACTCTTCGCATCAAGAACAACGGATGATAGTTCATGAGCCTGCTTCCACAAAGGCTCCTGAAGCTGAAGAATTTCCAGCAGTTGACCCCACCGCTGCTGAAGACATTGGTCACCATGACAATGTTGAAGATGATGTAGTTCTTCCTCAGATCGAGCCCAACTTGGTATCATCGCCTGTTCTCACGAACAGCGAACTCATCAGCATTGGTCGTCCTTTGACGCCAATTGCTTAGGATGCATCATGGGCTGATCACACACAACAACAAGAAACCCCTAGTACTCCCCAACAACAAGTCACCCCACCAGTGCAAGAAGAAGAGGATGACTTTGAGGCCCAACCAACTCCATCTTCACAGGCGTCACCAGCGTTATGCAGGCTTCGCAAAGGACCAAGGCCCCAAGTCCCTCTTTCGAGCGTTTCAGAAGGAGAAGTGCACCACCAATCTGTTGCACGTCAGGTGTTCCCCGAAGCCACTCCTACTGTGAACGTCTCCAAGTCTGAAGCTAAAGTTGCTGAAGACAATCCGGCTGCATCAGCCGAAGAGAAACAAGTAGAAGAACGTGTCCCTACTTCCCCCATCATTGAAGAAGCTGTTCCTGAAATGAACGTGTCAGTGCCCGACCTGTTGGAAATATGCCCTAGAGGCAATAATAAATTGATTATTATTATATTTCCTTGTTCATGATAATCGTTTATTATCCATGCTAGAATTGTATTGATAGGAAACTCAGATACATGTGTGGATACATAGACAACACCATGTCCCTAGTAAGCCTCTAGTTGACTAGCTCGTTGATCAATAGATGGTTACGGTTTCTTGACCATGGACATTGGATGTCATTGATAACGGGATCACATCATTAGGAGAATGATGTGATGGACAAGACCCAATCCTAAGCCTAGCACAAGATCATGTAGTTCGTATGCTAAAGCTTTTCTAATGTCAAGTATCATTTCCTTAGACCATGAGATTGTGCAACTCCCGGATACCGTAGGAGTGCTTTGGGTGTGCCAAACGTCACAACGTAATTGGGTGGCTATAAAGGTACACTACAGGTATCTCCGAAAGTGTCTGTTGGGTTGGCACGAATCGAGACTGGGATTTGTCACTCAGTGTAAACGGAGAGGTATCTCTGGGCCCACTCGGTAGGACATCATCATAATGTGCACAATGTGATCAAGGAGTTGATCACGGGATGATGTGTTACGGAACGAGTAAAGAGACTTGCTGGTAACGAGATTGAACAAGGTATCGGGATACCAATGATCGAATCTCGGGCAAGTATCGTACCGATAGACAAAGGGAATTGCATACGGGATTGATTAAGTCCTTGACATCGTGGTTCATCTGATGAGATCATCGTGGAACATGTGGGAGCCAACATGGGTATCCAGATCCCGCTGTTGGTTATTGACCGGAGAGTCATCTCGGTCATGTCTGCATGTCTCCCGAACCCGTAGGGTCTACACACTTAAGGTTCGATGACGCTAGGGTTATAAAGGAAGTTTGTATGTGGTTACCGAATGTTGTTCGGAGTCCCGGATGAGATCCCGGACGTCATGAGGAGTTCCGGAATGGTCCGGAGGTAAAGATTTATATATGGGAAGTCCTGTTTTGGTCACCGGAAAAGTTTTGGGTTTTATCGGTAACGTACCGGGACCACCGGGAGGGTCCCGGGGGTCCACCAAGTGGGGCCACTAGCCCCGGAGGCTTGCATGGGCCAAGAGTGGGAAGGGACCAGCCCCTAAGTGGGCTGGTGCGCCTCCTACAAAGCCCAAGGCGCAGCTAGGAGGAGAAGGGGGAAACCCTAGGCGCAGATGGGCCTAAGGCCCACCCTAGGGCGCGCCCCCTCTCCCCCTCTTGGCCGCCCCCTCCATCTAGGGCTGCCGCCCCTCTAGGGGTGGGAAACCTAGAGGGGGCTCACCCTCCTCCCCTCCTCCTATAAATAGTTGAGTTTTGGGGCTGCCCAAGAGAAGACGATTTGATCTCTCCCTGGCGCAGCCCTACCTCTCTCCTCCTCGTCTCTTGGGTTGCTTGGCGAAGCCCTGCCGGAGTACCACGCTCCTCCACCACCACCACGCCGTCGTGCTGCTGCTGGATGGAGTCTTCCTCAACCTCTCCCTCTCTCCTTGCTGGATCAAGGCATGGGAGACGTCACCGGGCTGTACGTGTGTTGAACGGGGAGGTGCCGTCCGTTCGGCACTAGGATCTCCGGTGATTTGGATCACGACGAGTACGACTCCTTCAACCCCGTTCTCTTGAACGCTTCCGCTTAGCGATCTACAAGGGTATGTAGATGCACTCTCCTTCCCCTCGTTGCTGGTTTCTCCATAGATAGATCTTGGTGACACGTTGGAAAATTTTGAATTTCTGCTACGTTGCCCAACAGTGGCATCATGAGCTAGGTCTATTGCGTAGATTCTATGCACGAGTAGAACACAAAGTAGTTGTGGGCGTTGATTTTGTTCAATATGCTTACCGTTACTAGTCCAATCTTGATTCGGCGGCATTGTGGGATGAAGCGGCCCGGACCGACCTTACACGCACTCTTACGTGAGACTGGTTCCACCGACTGACATGCAGTAGTTGCATAAGGTGGCTAGCGGGTGTCTGTCTCTCCCACTTTAGTCGGATTAGATTCGATGAAAAGGGTCCTTATGAAGGGTAAATAGCAATTGGCATATCACGTTGTGGTTTTTGCGTAGGTAAGAAACGTTCTTGCTAGAAACCCATAGCAGCCACGTAAAACATGCAAACAACAATTAGAGGACGTCTAACTTGTTTTTGCAGGGTATGCTATGTGATGTGATATGGCCAAGAAGAATGTGATGAATGATATGTGATGTATGAGATTGATCATGTTCTTGTAATAGGAATCACGACTTGCATGTCGATGAGTATGACAACCGGCAGGAGCCATAGGAGTTGTCTTTATTTATTATATGACCTGCGTGTCATTGAACAACGCCATGTAATTACTTTACTTTATTGCTAACCGTTAGCTGTAGTAGTAGAAGTAATAGTTGGCGAGACAACTTCATGAAGACACGATGATGGAGATCATGATGATGGAGATCATGGTGTCATGCCGGTGACAAGATGATCATGGAGCCCCAAGATGGAGATCAAAGGAGCTATATGATATTGGCCATATTATGTCACTATTATTTGATTGCATGTGATCTTTATCATGTTTATACATCTTATTTGCTTAGAACGACGGTAGTAAATAAGATGATCCCTCATTAAAATTTCAAGAAACTGTTCCCCCTAACTGTGCACTGTTGCGAAAGTTCGTCGTTTCGAAGCACCACATGATGATCGGGTGTGATAGATTCTTACGTTCACATACAACGGGTGTAAGCCAGATTTACACACGCAAAACACTTAGGTTGACTTGACGAGCCTAGCATGTACAGCCATGGCCTCGGAACACAAGAGACCGAAAGGTCGAGCATGAGTCGTATAGAAGATACTATCAACATGAAGATGTTCACCGATGTTGACTAGTCCGTCTCACGTGATGATCGGACACGGCCTAGTTGACTCGGATCATGTAATCACTTAGATGACTAGAGGGATGTCTATCTGAGTGGGAGTTCATAAGATGAACTTGTTTATCCTGAACATAGTCAAAAGGATTTTGCAAATTATGTCGTAGCTCGCGCTTTAGTTCTACTATTTAGATATGTTCCTAGAGAAAAATTAGTTGAAAGTTGATAGTAGCAATTATGCGGACTAGGTCCGTAAACTGAGGATTGTCCTCATTGCTTCATAGAAGGCTTGTGTCCTTAATGCACCGCTCAGTGTGCTGAACCTCGAACATTGTCTGTGGATGTTGCGAACATCTGACATACACATTTTGATAACTACGTGATAGTTCAGTTAAACGGTTTAGAGTTGAGGCACCGAAGACGTTTTGAAATGTCGTGAAACATATGAGATGTTTCGAGGGCTGAAATTGGGATTTCAGGCTCGTGCCCACGTCAAGAGGTATAAGACCTCCGGCGATTTTCTTAGCCTGCAAACTAAGGGAGAAAAGCTCAATTGTTGAGCTTGTGCTCAGATTGTCTGAGTACAACAATCATTTGAATCAAGTGGGAGTTGATCTTCCAGATGAGATAGTGATGTTTCTCCGAAGTCATTACCACCAAGCTGCTAGAGCTTCGTGATGAACTATGATATATCAGGGACATATATGATGATCCTTGAGATATTCGCGATGTTTGACACCACAAAAGTAGAAATCAAGAAGGAGCGTCAATTGTTGATGGTTGGTGAAACCACTAGTTTCAAGAAGGGAAAGGGCAAGAAGGGATACTTCATGAAGCGGCAATTCAGCTGCTGCTCTAGTGAAGAAACCCAAGGTTGAACCCAAACCCGAGACTAAGTGCTTCTATAATAAGAGGAACAGCCACTGGAGCAGAATTACCCTAGATACTTGGTAGATGAGAAGGCTGGCAAGGTCGATAGAAGTATATTGGATATACATTGTGTTAATGTGTACTTTACTAGTACTCCTAGTAGCACAATGGTATTAGATACCGGTTCAGTTGCTAAGTGTTAGTAAACTCGAAATAAAAGACTGCGAAGTAAACGGAGACTAGCTAAAGGTGAGCTGGCGATATATGCTGGATGTTTTTCCCAAGCTTGATGTGATCAAGCATCGCACGCTCCCTCTACCATCGAGATTGGTGTTTGCGTTGAGCATAGACATGATTGGATTATGTCTATTGCAATACGGTTATTCATTTAAGGAGAATAATGGTTACTCTGTTTATTTGAATAATACCTTCAATGGTCTTGCACCTAAGATGAATGGTTTATTGAATCTCGATCGTAGTGATACACATGTTCATGTCAAAAGATATAAGATAGTACCACCTACTTGTGGCACTGCCACGTAAGTCATATTGGTATAAAACGCATGAAGAAGCTCCATGTTGATGGATCTTTGGGCTCACTCGTTTTTGAAAAGTTTGAGACATGCGAACCATGTCTATTGGTGTATATGCATGAAGAAACTCCAGGCAAATGGACCGTTTGGACTCACTTGATTTTGAATCACTTGAGACATGCAAATCATACCGCATGGGCAAGATGACTGAAAGCCTCGTTTTCAGTAAAATGGAACTAGAAAGCAACTTGTTGGAAGTAATACATTTTGATGTGTGCAGTCCAATGAGTGCTGAGGCGTGTAGTGGATATCGTTATGTTCTTACTTCACAGATGATTTGAGTAGATGTTGAGTATATTTACTTGATGAATCACGTGTAACATCCCAAAATTCTAAATTTTGGGATGTTATAAACAAATAGATAGATTTGATTGATTGTTTGATTGATTGTCTGAAAGTGAGTGAATTCGAAACTTTTGAAAGTTAAATGAGAGGGAATAAAAGGACTTTCCCAAACTTTCATATTTGCTTTCTGATCTCCAGGAATTCAAATTCTTTTCAACACAAAACCCTAGAGAGAAGATGACATGACTTCTTCCATTTATTTAAATGACAAGGGTGTTTGAAAAATATTTGAATTTAATTTGAAAATATTTCCAATTCTGAAAATTTATGCGACTCAATGATTTTCACGAGAGAAGATAAAATGACTTCTTCAAATTATATGAAATATGAGTTGGGAGTTTCAAAGAATTAAATTCAAAGCTCTTTTGAATTTATTTTCAATTTGGAATGTTATATATGAGATCATCATGCATATCTTATTTTCTTGCATTTTGGTCGATCCTAGAAATTTCACGCAAACTCAAGGACCTTCGGAGAGAGTTGGAGATTTCGTTATTTTCATATTTGAGAGTTTTCTCGAATTTGAAAAGAGGATCATTTGGATCATTTGATTTATTTATTTCATCTTCAATAATTTTTCCGTTATCAAAAATATAAGAGAGGGAATAATATGACTTTCCCAAAATTGAGGAAAAATGAAGATTTAATAAATAGATCAAGTTTTGGTTTTGCCGGAGTCTATTTGCGTCTTATTTGGATAGGGAAAAATGCGTGTTTTCAAAAATTGCATTTTAGGTCCGTAGAAAGTTCATTTTGTTCGGCTCATTTTTAGGAGTCGGGGAAAATTTACTTTAGAATTTTTGGAGCTCGTTTAGATTTTCCTTTTTTTGTTTTTCTGCGCGCGGAAACTATTTATAAAAAAAACAAAAAAAGAAGAACTCCGCCAGGCCAGCCGGGCCAATGGCCCAGCCAGCCGGCCTCCTCCCAGCCGTGCGCGCGCCAAGGCACCAGGCGCCAGCCGCCGTCGCCCTGGCCGAGTCCCAGCGGGACTTAGGTCGGTTAGCCCCTCCCCTTTCCTTGTTTCGTTTTCTTTCTCATCTAGGATTCCTAATCCTAGTCTATTTCTTGTCCCCTACCCCAAGAAAACCCCCCCTCTCACCTATATAAATACCCCCACACCCCCCCTCCAAAACATCAAATCAAAAGCCCCTCTCCTCCCCAAGCCCCACACCACCCCGCGCCTCCCCAAGCCGCGCCCCACCCCGCGCCCCTCACCCACGCCGCGCCACCCCACACCCGCGCCGCCGCCGCACCTTGCCCACGCCGCCGTCGCACCTTGCCCACGCCGCCGTCGCACCTTGCCCACGCCGCCGCCCTACGCCGCCGCCGCCGGAGCCCCTCCCCGGAGACCTCGCCGAGGTTGCCCCGCGTCTCTGTTCCTCGGATCATTTTCTTCTAATCGTTCTGATTCTTTTCTTCTCTTCTGATTCGTTTTCTAGATCGGTTCTTCATTTCGGTTTTCTTCTCCGAAACCCTAGATCGGATTCGTTTTCTTTTCCGATTTAGTTGCTTTGGACCGTTCGCCGGACCGTTCGTCCTAACGAACGTGATCACCGGATTCTTCTAGGTTAACGAACGTCCGTTCGTTTAACCGTTCTTCTTTTCTTCTCGTCGGATTTATTCCGCGATCGCGATCTCAGATCCGATCTTCGTTCTAGTTTATCTTCTCGCTCGTTTATCGGAATCAGGTGATTCAAGCGCCTGGAGTTTCGTTTCGAAACCGCCGTTCCGTCTAATCAACTTGAACAAGTTTTTGCTATGGTAAAATTTGACCTAGTTTCAACTTGCTAGAACCGAGTTGTTTTCTTCCGCTGTTTGTTTCCCGTTTCTTTTGTTCGGTTCGTTCTTTCTTTGCAACCGGAGTTCTTAAGTTGAACTTTCTGATTCGTTCTCTCGTTCGAGTTTTACTTGTGCATTAGATGAGTACTTATTGTGTGGTTACTATTGTTTCCTTACGATAGATTGACCGGAGTGTGACGAGTAGATCTATCAAGAGATTTTGAGTGCGAATCATCTTCATCAACATTGCAGGCAAGTTCACACTTTGATCATACCTTTTCTACAACCCAGTTTTATTGCATTAGATCAATCCTCTCACATTGCATGATTAGGATCTAATTAAATTGCGGGATGGGAAGTAGATGAGGTAGTACCTATCACCTGTATTATTATGAAACCTTTGGGAGTTACTTCTACGTTTGCTTATTATGCCATGCTATGCTAGTAGATGTGGATTGGGTGAGTGATATCCATGACAGATGTGAGTTGTTAATTTTAATGGTTTATCTAAGGTGGAAACTTAAACACACATCTGGGTGGATTGAGGCACCTGATGTCTATCGGGACTTGCCTATTTTTTTTGGACCGCCACCCAGGCTCAAAGGGATCATAAGATCTTTCATGCTAGAAACTTCCGTGTGCAGCCACAAGCCATTATGGGCTCTGGCATAGTTGACTAAGTTGTGCGAACTCTTACGGGTAGACTAGCAGATGTAGGGGAAGTAGGTGTACCGGTCTACCCACATGTAAGGTGCTAGCGCTTTTGAAAGACTGTGTCTCGGTCATCCGTTTCTCAAACACCGTGTAGTGCGAGAAACCAAACGGAGGCGATCGAGTCTTGTGGGGAAAAGTGCGCAAACCTCTGCAGAGTGTACAAACTAATCATGATTAGCCGTGTCCCCGGTTATGGACGACTTGAGTATCTAGTACTTGAATATCCTGTGAATCTCAACATGTTACTTCTAATTAATGTTGTTGGGTTTTAATTATTTTTAATTGGGATTGAGAATGCTGTCAACCATTCTCAATGTTTCACAACCACCATGATAGTTAAATAAATTTATTCCTTTGCAGTAGGGAAAAATTGGCTTTACGCAAAAACCTTATAACCATAGAGCTTTTCCACCAGCCAAATATGCATGTAGTGATAGCCATTGTTCATCATTCTGTATGGTGTGAATTTTGCCAGTACATTCAATGTAGTGACCCATTTTGGGCTGCAATGTCTCATGTTGCAGGATTATCTTACGACGAGTAAGTGATACGTTAGGGTTATGATTTCTACACTCAACTTTGCCGTTGGTGTTGATGGGAATCCACAACCTTGTTGCTTCCGCTATATTGGATTGAGGTAATAGTATTTACGTTACTTTATACATGTGATTTACCTCTGTTATAAATCCTTCGAGTACTGTGTGTGTCAGCATACCGATCCAGGGATGACACATAAGCACAGAGACTTGATCCATTCGGGTCGGGTCGCTACATCACGAGTCTGAATTATTGAAAGGTTCAAGTAATTTCAGGGTGAAGTTGAAAGATCGTCGTGACAAGAGGATAAAATATCTATGATATGATCATAGAGATGAATATCTGAATTATGAGTTTGGCACAGAATTAAGACATTGTGGAAATTGTTTCACAACTAATACAGCCTGGAACACCATAGTGTGATGGTGTGTCCAAACATCATAACTGCACCCTATTGGATATGATGCATACCATGATGTCTCTTATCGAATTACCACGATAGTTTATGGGTTAGGCATTAGAGACAACCACATTCACTTTAAATAGGGCACCACGTAATTCCAATGAGATGACACCGTATGAACTATGGTTTAGAGAAACCTAAGCTGTCATTTCTTAAAAGTTTGGGGCTGCGATGCTTATGTGAAAAAGTTTCAGGCTGATAAGCTCGAACCCAAAGCGGATAAATGCATCTTCATAGGACACCCAAAACAGTTGGGTATACCTCCTGTCTCAGATCCGAAAGCAATAAGGGATTGTTTCTAGAATCGGGTCCTTTCTCGAGGAAAAGTTTCTCTCAAAAGAATTGAGTGGGAGGATGGTGGCGACTTGATGAGGTTATTGAACCGTCTCTTCAACTAGTGTGTGGCAGGGCACAGGGAGTTGTTCCTGTGGCACCTACACCAATTGAAGTGGAAGCTTATGATAGTGATCATGAAACTTCAGATCAAGTCACTACCAAACCTCGTGGGATGACAAGGATGCGTACTACTTTAGAGTGGTACGTAATCCTGTCTTGGAAGTCATGTTGCTAGACAACAATGAACCTACGAGCTATGGAGAAGCGATGGTGGGCCTGGATTCCAAAATGGCTCGAAGCCATATAATCCGAGAGAGGATCCATATATGAAAACAAAGTGTAGACTTTGGAAGAACTACTTGATGGTCGTAAGGCTGTTAGGTACATATGGATTTTAAAAGGAAGACGGACAATGATAGTAAGTATCACCATTAAGAAAGCTTGACTTGTCGTTAAGATGTTTTCCGACAAGTTCAAGGAGTTGACTACGATGAGACTTTCTCACTCGTAGCGATGCTAAGAGTCTATTGGAATTATATTAGCGATTACTGCATTATTTATGAAATCTTGCAGATAGGATATCAAAACATTGTTTCCTCGACGTTTTTTTTGAGGAAAGGTTGTATGTGATACAACCAGAAGGTTTTGTCAATCCTGAAAGATGCTAACAAGTATGCAAAGCTCCAGCAATCCTTCTAAGGACTGGAGTAAGCATCTCGGAGTTGGAATGTATGCTTTGATGAGATGATCAAAGTTTTGGGTGTGTACAAAGTTTATGAGAAACTTGTATTTCCAAAGAAGTGAGTGGGAGCACTATAGAATTTCTGATGAGTATATGTTGTTAACATATTGTTGATCGGAAATGATGTAGAATTTCTGGAAAGCATGCAGAGTTATTTGAAAAGTGTTTTTCAATGGAAAGCCTGGATTAAGCTACTTGAACATTGAGCATCAAGATCTATAAGGATAGATCGAAATGCTTAATGGTACTTTCAAATGAGCACATACCTTGACATGATCTTGAAGGTGTTCAAGATGGATCAGTCAAAGAAGGAGTTCTTGCCTGAGTTGTAAGGTATGAAGTTAAGACTTAAAGCTCGACCACGGCAGAAGAAAGAGGAAGGACGAAGGTCGTCCCCTATGCTTTTGTCATAGGCTCTCTACAGTATGCTATACTGTGTGCCGCACCTGAAGTGTGCCTTGGCATGAGTTAGTCAAGGGGTACAAGAGTGATCCAAGAATGGATCACATGACAGCGGTCAAAGTTATCCTTAGTAACTAGTGGACTAAGGAATTTTCTCGATTATGGAGGTGGTAAAAGAGTTCGTCGTAAAGGGTTACGCCGATGCAAACTTTGACACTAATCCAGATTATTCTGAGTAGTAGACTGGATTCGTATAGTAGAACAGTTATTTGGAATAGCTCCAAATAGAACGTGGTAGCTGCATCTAGGAGATGACATAGAGATTTGTAAAGCACACACGGATCTGAAAGATTCAGACCCATTGACTATAACATCTCTCACAAGCATAACATGATCAAACCCAGAACTCATCGAGTGTTAATCACATGGTAATGTGAACTAGATTATTGACTCTAGTAAACTCTTTGGGTGTTAGTCACATGGGGATGTGACCTTGAGTGTTTATCACATATCGATGTGAACTGGATTATTGACTCTAGTGCAAGTGGGAGACTGTTGGAAATATGCCCTAGAGGCAATAATAAATTGATTATTATTATATTTCCTTGTTCATGATGATCGTTTATTATCCATGCTAGAATTGTATTGATAGGAAACTCAGATACATGTGTGGATACATAAACAACACCATGTCCCTAGTAAGCCTCTAGTTGACTAGCTCGTTGATCAATAGATGGTTACGGTTTCCTGACCATGGACATTGGATGTCATTGATAACGGGATCACATCATTAGGAGAATGATGTGATGGACAAGACCCAATCCTAAGCCTAGCACAAGATCATGTAGTTCGTATGCTAAAGCTTTTCTAATGTCAAGTATCATTTCCTTAGACCATGAGATTGTGCAACTCCCGGATGCCGTACGAGTGCTTTGGGTGTGCCAAACGTCACAACGTAACTGGGTGGCTATAAAGGTACACTATAGGTATCTCCGAAAGTGTCTGTTGGGTTGGCACGAATCGAGACTGGGAATTGTCACTCAGTGTAAACGGAGAGGTATCTCTGTGCCCACTCGGTAGGACATCATCATAATGTGCACAATGTGATCAAGGATTCGATCATGGGATGTGTTGACACCAGATTTTGGCATGGTCACGAATCCAGATTCATATGCAAAAGTTAGAGGCAACACTTCGCGGGCCGGCCCTGAGTGAGAAAGTATTCGGCCTTTGTCGGCTGAATGAAACCTTGCCGGGGTAAGACCTTGCCGGCGGAGAAGCATGCCGGCGTGGAAAGCTTGCCGGCGGAGAAGCTTGCCGGTGTGAAAACTTGCCGCCGTGAACAGTAACCTTGCCGGGAAAGCTTGCCGCCGTGAACAGTAGCCTTGCCGGGGGAGAGCTTGCCGCCGTGTAACCTTGCCGGGGAAAGCATGCCGCCGTGAAAATAACCTTGCCGGGGGAGAGCTTGCCGCCGTGAACAGTAACCTGCCGGGGAAAGCTTGCCGTCGTGAACAGTAACCTTGCCGGGGAAAGCTTGCCGCCGTGAACAGTAACCTTGCTGGGGGAGAGCTTGCCGCCGTGAACAGTAACCTGCCAGGGAAAGCTTGCCGCCGTGAATCCATAATTGATATTTGAACCGTCTCCATCGGAAGTCATATGCAGATTCCACAGCCCATGCAAGGAGCAAGACAGAAGATTGAGCCAGATTCGGGCTGAATCCGAGTGGGACCAGAACTAGGGTTCTAGGACGTGAATTGATGTGATTTTCTTGTAAGGAAAGCCTAGATAAATCCTTTGCTTGTACGGGAACTCCAGCCGCCTCTTATATATGTTGCGGGTGATGGCCGATTGAACAACACACAATCGAACAAATCTATCTACATCTTTTACCTTTACTTTTCCTTCTCCCTTGTTCTTCTTCTTCCTCGTTCTTCGTTCGTTCTTCTTCATTGTAGGGCGGCGAACCTCGAGGCCCTAGGGGCGATCAGGTCGACCTAGGGCAGCCCATAGCCGCTACGCGCCCTGACGGGGTCCCTCCCGGGCGTGTGGGGTTTCGGGGTCCTCAAAAGCGCCCGCTGGATTGTCTTGCGTACCGCGCTTCCGGCAGGTCTCCTTCGACGTGAGCTGCGGTGCATCACCCCCGGCGTCGAGGGTACACGGTGATGTGTTCGTGTGCGAACACACTTTTTGGCGACTCCGCTGGGGACGAAAGATCAAGAATCATCATCAACCATGTCTAATCTCCCCAAGCCCTCAGAAGTTGACGCCGATAACATCATTAAGCCCAGTCTTGATGAACTATCGGATGAACATCGCCAAGCCTACGAAGCGCGCAAGAAGCAGCGTGAAGAGGCTTTTGTGGCGCTCAAGAAGAAGCGCGAGGAGGAGGATTTGGAAGAGTTTCTTTCAAGTTTCAAGAAGGACCATCAAGGCAACATCACTCCGATTAGAAACACCAATTTTCCTCCCCTCATCGACGAACAAGATCTAATCACTCTGAGTAAAGTTTTTTCTCTAGAGCAAGTGGCTGTGATTGAGAGTCTTGTTAGTAAGGGTAATGTGATGGCATACCATTATTTTATGGCTAGTGCTAATGCTCAGAAAAATATGCCTCCATCATCTAGTGGTACTGTTGGTATATCTGAAAACCCTAGTCCAATTTTACCTATTTCATCGGCACCACCTATGCAACAACAATATAATATGCCGTTGAATTTTTACCCTACTCAAACCAACCAGCTTGTGGCCGCACATACATACTCTAATCCTATTATGAGTGTGCCCAATTCGGTGTCAACGCCGAATCACTTTGTCACACCACCCATAGGCGCAGGCATGTTTGGTCTTCCGCTGAATTATGGTTCGGCGCCCATCCCACAAGTTGCACCAATAGCTAGTACTCAGGTTGCTTCTATGTCATTACCACAAACATCTTCATCTACCTCGGATCCAATTTTAGCTAAATTAAGGGAGGATTTGCATAAGATGTTTCTAGAAACTTTCAGAAATGAGCCGAAAGTAAAGAGTCGTGTGTACCAAAAGCCTTATCCTGAACACTTCGATGCAATTTCTTACCCTCAAGGTTATAAGGTTCCTGATTTTGTTAAATTTAGTGGTGAGGGTACGAAAACAAATTGGGAGCACGTGAGTCAGTATCTAGCACAGTTGGGTGAAGCAGGTTCCATAGAAGAATTGAAAGTGCGTTTATTTCCATTATCTTTAACTGGTACCGCATTTTCATGGTTTGCTGCTTTACCACATGGCTCAATTCTCTTATGGTCGCAATTAGAGCAAAAGTTTCATGATCACTTTTATAGCGGCGATAATGAGCTAAAGTTGTCACATCTTACATCGGTTAGGCAGAAACATGATGAATCGGTCACCAATTATGTCAAGAGGTCTAGAGATATAAAAAACCGATGTTATAGCTTAGTGATAACTGAGAGAGACTTGGCAGATCTTGTTCTTAATGGTTTGAAAACTCACATTAAAGAGAGGCTAGAAAGTTATGAGTTTTTGAGCATTAATCAAGTCTTGCAAAAAGCTTTGGCCCAACAGAGTCGAAATAAATAGGTCCATAGGTCTACAACCGATCGTCCTAGAATGCATATGGTTGAACACAATGATGATAATTCGGACGATGAGGTTGATGTCTATACTACTGAATTTGTTTGGTCCTCAAAGGCCAAACCCTATATGTGCAATGCTCTTAAGCCGATTCGCAAGAATCGTGATGAGGAGATGAGGTTTACTTTTGATATATCAAAGTGTGATAAAATATTTGATGCATTCTTGCAAGATAAGATGATTAGAATATCACACACCATACCGCCGTTTGAGGAGCTGAAACGGCGTGCTTATTGCAAGTACCATAATTCATTTTCTCATGCTATTAACGATTGCAATGTTTTCCGACGACAGATACAATCGGCCATTAATGACGTTCGATTGAATTTTGCTGAGATGCAAGTTGATAAACAGCCCTTCCCGATAAACACCATAGACTTGGAGGGAAAGAAAATGTTGATTCGGCCTAGCATAGCCGAATCTGCTAATAAAGATAATGTTGTTATTGGTGAACCCAGGAATAGCAAGGAGGGCGACAAGGTCTTGGGAAGAAAGATTGTGCTTGAGAAGCAACCCGATGGCAAGGAAGTGTTGAAGATCACTATAAAAAATGCCACACTCGGGGGGCAACCACAAGTACAAGAGGATGCTCATGTTAAATTGATCAAGCCCAAGAATTCAGAAGTTGGCAAGTGGAAAAAGAATGAAACTAAGAACAAGAGAATCAAGCCAACTTTTGATATGTTGCTATCCAAATATGCAAGTCAAGCGGCCGGTTCTATCTCTAATCGGCCATCACATTCAAAGCGTTCAAGATTGCCTCCGGAGCAAGAGTTTCGACGATATGCAAGGCCATATGGGTCATGGGCACTGACACCATGGATGTCACAACCCTTCTATGCGCCATATTACATGAGAGGTTTCGATGGAGGATGGGGGCAGCTCCCAATGGCTCCTTATGCTTTCCATATGGGGTGGGCAGCACCTAGAAGGCCTGCTCGCGAGAGGCTTTATTATCCCACACAAGGCCGTTTGAGCTATGGTGCAAATCGGCCAACAAAATTTTCTCCAAGTAAGGCCAATAAAAAAGTGTGGCGTGTTAAGTCATCTAATGCGAAAATTTCAGAATGCGACAAGCAAAAGGAGATCGAAAAGCCTGTTGTTGGTAATCTGGCTACTTCTAATGGTGATATTGTTATTGTTCAGCAGGGTTCCATGGTTAGTGATCATGAGGCAAGCACAAGCAAGGCCAAACCAAGGGATCCCAAATATACTCAACCTAAGTGGTGTCCTCCCGGTTTAACCAAGACCATGAAAAGGAGATTACAACGCATGTGGAACCACGAGAAGGTAGATCACAAAGAGGAGAGGCAAAGGGACGAATTGTTAAGTGAAATTCGGCCCATGGCACTCACAAAACAAGTATGGAGGCCTAAACAAAAATAGAACGCAGATGCTTCTACATTAGCTACAGCAACCCATTCGCCACCGAAAGAGGATGATGCAACCCTTATTACATCGTCCGCACCACCTGAAACATCCCCTTCGGTTGAGGAATCTTTGAGCCCAATATTCACATTGGGGGATGAAGATGAGTTGGTGGATTATGAATCTACGCCGGTTCGGGAAGGTATGGATATTAATATGGTATATTACTTACCTGCCGAGCTTCGTGCTATAGGTAAAGAATGGGAGGTAGCCCAGCTGGATTTTGGTCCTAAGAATGCTATCTTCGAGAAGCCAAAAGAACCGGTGAAACACTTGAAGCCATTATACCTCAAAGGTCATATTAACGGATCGCCGGTTGCTAGGATGCTCGTTGATGGTGGTGCTGTGGTAAATCTTATGCCCTACTCGGTCTTCAAGAAGTTGGGGTTAGACGATAACGCATTGATGAAGACCAATATGGTACTTAATGGATTTGAGGGAAAAGAAAAGACAGAGGCCAAAGGTGTGATGTGCATGGAACTCACCATGGGAAGCAAGACTTTGGCCACCACATTCTTCATCGCCGAGGTGCAAGGTTACTATAATGTTATATTAGGCCGCGATTGGCTTCATGCTAACCAATGTGTGCCATCTACCATGCATCAATTCTTAATACAATGGGTCGATGATGAGGTAGAAGTCATTCACACGGATAATTCGGCTTGTGTTGCTTTGGCCGATACATCGGTGGATTGGAATCATCTGGATGTTACTTGCTTAACAGGGCGTGACCTCTCGGAGTTTGATTTCCTTAGTGCTACGAGGAACGGGTTCATTCCCATCTCTTTAAAGCCGATTGGTGGTAATCGGTTCCAGGTTATGATGTAAACAAGAAGTTAAACATGGCCGATATAGAAATTATCGCCCTAAGCACATAGAATGGCCGATGGAGTGTTGACATCGTCCTTAGGAAAATCATCATGCAAGTTATTTTTCGGCACACAAGCTTTGCCGAAAAACAGGGGGGCATGTGTTGACACCAGATTTTGGCATGGTCATGAATCCAGATTCATATGCAAAAGTTAGAGGCAACACTTTGCGGGTCGGCCCTGAGTGAGAAAGTATTCGGCCTTTGTCGGCTGAATGAAACCTTGCCGGGGTAAGACCTTGCCGGCGTGGAAAGCTTGCCGGCGGAGAAGCTTGCCGGTGTGAAAACTTGCCGCCGTGAACAGTAACCTTGCCGGGAAAGCTTGCCGCCGTGAACAGTAGCCTTGCCGGGGGAGAGCTTGCCGCCGTGTAACCTTGCCGGGGAAAGCTTTCCGCCGTGAACAATAACCTTGCCGGGGGAGAGCTTGCCGCCGTGAACAGTAACCTGCCGGGGAAAGCTTGCCGCCGTGAACAGTAACCTTGCCGGGGAAAGCTTGCCGCCGTGAACAGTAACCTTGCCGGGGGAGAGCTTGCCGCCGTGAACAGTAACCTGCTGGGGAAAGCTTGCCGCCGTGAATCCAT
The DNA here is from genome assembly GCF_056163025.1 of Triticum urartu. Taxonomy (NCBI): domain Eukaryota; kingdom Viridiplantae; phylum Streptophyta; class Magnoliopsida; order Poales; family Poaceae; genus Triticum; species Triticum urartu. The sequence goes on from NC_141876.1 coordinate 612,128,750, forward strand.
AATTGATATTTGAACCGTCTCCATCGGAAGTCATATGCAGATTCCACAGCCCACGCAAGGAGCAAGACAGAAGATTGAGCCAGATTCGGGCTGAATCCGAGTGGGACCAGAACTAGGGTTCTTGGACGTGAATTGATGTGATTTTCTTGTAAGGAAAGCCTAGATAAATCCTTTGCTTGTACGGGAAGTCCAGCCGCCTCTTATATATGTTGGGGGTGACGGCCGATTGAACAACACACAATCGAACAAATCTATCTACATCTTTTACCTTTACTTTTCCTTCTCCCTTGTTCTTCTTCTTCCTCGTTCTTCGTTCGTTCTTCTTCATTGTAGGGCGGCGAACCTCGAGGCCCTAGGGGCGATCAGGTCGACCTAGGGCAGCCCATAGCCGCTACGCGCCCTGACGGGGTCCCTCCCGGGCGTGTGGGGTTTCGGGTCCTCAAAAGCGCCCGCCGGATTGTCTTGCGTACCGCGCTTCCGGCAGGTCTCCTTCGACGTGAGCTGCGGTGCATCACCCCCGGCGTCGAGGGTACACGGTGACGTGTTCGTGTGCGAACAGGATGATGTGTTACGGAACGAGTAAAGAGACTTGCCGGTAACGAGATTGAACAAGGTATCGGGATACCAACGATCGAATCTCGGGCAAGTATCGTACCAATAGACAAAGGGAATTACATACGGGATTGATTAAGTCCTTGACATCGTGGTTCATCCGATGAGATCATCGTGGAACATGTGGGAGCCATCATGGGTATCCAGATCCCGCTGTTGGTTATTGACCGGAGAGTCATCTCGGTCATGTCTGCATGTCTCCCGAACCCGTAGGGTCTACACACTTAAGGTTCGATGACGCTAGGGTTATAAAGGAAGTGTGTATGTGGTTACCGAATGTTGTTCGGAGTCCCGGATGAGATCCCGGACGTCACGAGGAGTTCCGGAATGGTCCGGAGGTAAAGATTTATATATGGGAAGTCCTGTTTTGGTCACCGGAAAAGTTTCGGGTTTTATCGGTAACGTACTGGGACCACCGGGAGGGTCCCGGGGGTCCACCAAGTGGGGCCACTAGCCCCGGAGGCTTGCATGGGCCAAGAGTGGGAAGGGACCAGCCCCTGAGTGGGCTGGTGCGCCTCCTACAAAGCCCAAGGCGCAGCTAGGAGGAGAAGGGGGAAACCCTAGGCGCAGATGGGCCTAAGGCCCACCCTAGGGTGCGCCCCCTCTCCCCCTCTTGGCCGCCCCCTCCATCTAGGGCTGCCGCCCCTCTAGGGGTGGGAACCCTAGAGGGGGCGCACCCTCCTCCCCTCCTCCTATAAATAGTTGAGTTTTGGGGCTGCCCAAGAGAAGACGATTTGATCTCTCCCTGGCGCAGCCCTACCTCTCTCCTCCTCGTCTCTTGCGGTGCTTGGCAAAGCCCTGCCGGAGTACCACGCTCCTCCACCACCACCACGCCGTCGTGCTGCTGCTGGATGGAGTCTTCCTCAACCTCTCCCTCTCTCCTTGCTGGATCAAGGCATGGGAGACGTCACCGGGCTGTACATGTGTTGAACGCGGAGGTGCCGTCCGTTCGACACTAGGATCTCCGGTGATTTGGATCACAACGAGTACGACTCCTTCAACCCCGTTCTCTTGAACGCTTCCGCTTAGCGATCTACAAGGGTATGTAGATGCACTCTCCTTCCCCTCGTTGCTGGTTTCTCCATAGATAGATCTTGGTGACACATAGGAAAATTTTGAATTTCTGCTACGTTCCCCAACACGACCCTCCAGCTCCTCAAGTGGAGGTTGAGAATGCTGAGGCTGCCACGACTAACACCACTGAAGCCAATGACGTGGTCATGGCTGAAGACAGTGTGGAGCCTGCACCTAACACCGTGCCAGAAGCCAATGAAGCCAATGATGCACCTGCAACAGATGTGCAGCCTGACGCCTCTGTTGATGCCACTGCTCCTGTTCCGCCACCAAGGCCACATACTATTGAGCAAGCATACAACTATCGTCAGCTCATCACTGTCAAATGGCCTCTTCTTGTTCCTCCACCTGCTGCTGGTCCCCAATTTGACTATCACGTCGAGCGTAGGCCTCAGGTTCAGAAGCCAATGCCAAGGCTGCCTAGGTTTCCAGGCACTGCATTTGCACCCGGATCATTCAATATCAATGGCTTTAAAGCACACAACACCTTCTTCAATAGCGCCAAGAACCCCTACTCTAAGGCAAGAATATCTTCTGATCGGTTCTGGAGCTATCAGCAGCGCAGTTATTACTCATGCATCTTGTACAATCAAGGTCGCATTTTTCCCCATATGTGTCTTGACACTGAAGCCATAACTGGTCTGCCCTGTTTGGAAGAAGCGCTGGATTGCTTCAGAGAATCTGGTTTGTTGCAGTTCGTCACTGACAAGGAGCACTGGAACAAAGAATTGCTGCTCCAATTCTATGCCACTCTTCATATTCGTGGCTACAACAGGGATCCGAAGACTTGGGTCCTTGAGTGGATGACAGGCAATGTTCATCACGAAGCCAAAGCCTTTGATATCATTGAGCTCACTGGCCTGCCCACTCCAGGAGATCTTTATGAACCTGGTTGTCAGCTTCACAGTGCTGCTATGGAAAGCATTTTTCACAAGCCTGAACCCAACATGAGTCAGATGCTTAGCATGATGAAGCCTTTGCCTCCAGATGCTGAATATCCTAAGGAGTTCTTTGTTGAAGACCTTGAGTATCTGCCACGCACTATCTATCACATCATAAGGTGAACTCTCTGGCCCATCAAAGGACATTCTCCACATGCAAAGCTGGAAGGTGCAATGAAGACTTTGGTCTTCCATATTCTTCACGGCAAAAGCTTCAATGCACAAGACTTCTTCATCCGCCAACTTGCTGCATCAGGATCTGATCTCTTTGGCTTGAAGTTTTACGCTCCATGGATTATGCGTCTGATCAAACTACACTCAGCTGTCACCTATCAGCCCTCTGCTCGCAATCATCGGATTTTTCTGCCTCACGTCGATATGTCAGTTGAAGCCATCTATCCAGAGCCTGCCAAGGAGCCCCTTAGTCTTCAGAATGCTCATAAGCAAAGTTTCTCTCAACACATTGAAGGCGACCCATCAGTCACTCGTGTTTATCCTCTGGCTGGTACTACCCGTGCACCTCATCGTGCCCTCACTGAAGCCACTGAAAGCACCATTGCACAACGGCCCAAGAAGCGATCTCGTGTTCTCAATGACCGAGAGCTTTTGGTTGCCCTTCATCAGAAACAGGATAAGCATCATGACTGGCTGAAGCGCCAAATGCAAAGCTTCTTGGTGGATGTAAATAGGATTCGCAACCTTGCCACCAAGAATGCCTTTGTCGCCCATGAAACTTGTCGGCGTACATGGAAAGGGCTGACGCTTATGTGTTCTGAAGATGATCTTCAAGATGATGGTTTTTCTGAACGCATCAAGTTTGACTCAACACCTCCGAGAAGGACCTTGCTGCGGCGTACTTTGTCTCTTGAAGACTCTGAGTTCTCCTCCTCTGCTGCAACAGTGAATGCACGTGTCATCGATGATGAAGACGATGCTACTTCACCACCTTCGGCGCGAATCACCACTGCACCGAGTTTGTCTGCACAGCCAACCAACTCCGACAACCCTGCTGCTTCACCAACTACTCATGGGAACGAGTAGGTGCTCTATGTCTTCAAACCTTTTTGGTCCTTACTGACAAAAGGGGGAGAAGCATATGAGTTTTATAGTCTTCAAGCGGGTCCATATGGGCGGTGGTTTTTGTTGGGGAACGTAGTAATTTCAAAAAAGTTCCTATGCACACGCAAGATCATGGTGATGCATAGCAACGAGAGGGGAGAGTGTTGTCTACATACCCTCGTAGACCGTTCGCGGAAGCGTTATATCAACGCGGTTGATGTAGTCGTACGTCTTCACGTCCGACCGATCCAAGTACCGAAAGTACGGCACCTCCGAGTTCTGCACACGTTCGGCTCAGTGACGTCCTCGCCTTCTCGATCCAGCAAGAGGGGCGAAGTAGTAGATGAGTTCCGGCAGCACGACGGCGTGGTGACGGTGTTGGTGAAGAACAATCTCCGCAGGGCTTCGCCTAAGCACTATGAAAACTATGACGGAGGATAAACTAGAGGGGACGGGGTTGCCGGCACACGGCTTGGTGTTTCTTGATGTGTCTTTGGTGCTAGCCCTACCCCTCTATTTATATGTTGAGCCCTGGGGTCGAAACTTGGAGTAAAAGCCTCCTCAAATTCGGTTTCACCCGAAAGGCAAGAGTCCTTCTCGGACTCCAGGGCTAGACGCCAGGGTTTCCGGCGTCTACCCCCTAGACGCCAGGGTTCCTAGCGTCTAGACTCTGGTCTCCGCAAAACTTCCTTTTGCACTTTCCACAAGCCTCGTGGGCTTTCCCCTTTGGCCCAATTAAAGTGTTCTCGTGCCCAAACATTTCAGGAAACATCCGGAACCCCTTTCGGTGAATTCCGGAACCCTTCCGGAGATCAAACACTACTATCCCATATATCAAACTTTATCTCCGGACCATTCCGGAGTTCCTCGTCATGTCCGTGATCTCATCTCGGACTCCGAACAACATTCGGTCATCAACATACACAACTCATATAGTACTATATTGTCAACAAACGTTAAGCGTGCGGACCCTACGGGTTCGAGAACTATGTAGACGTGACCAAGACACCTCTCTGGTCAATAACCAATAGCGGGACCTGGATGCCCATATTGGCTCCTACATATTCTACGAAGATCTTTATCGGTCAGACCGCATAACAACATACGTTGTTCCCTTTGTCATCGGTATGTTACTTGCCCGAGATTCGATCGTCGGTATCTCAATACCTAGTTCAATCTCGTTACCGGCAATTCTCTTTACTCGTTCCGTAATACATCATCCTGCAACTAACTCATTAGTTGCAATGCTTGCAAGGCTTAAGTGATGTGCATTACCGAGAGGGCCCAGAGATATCTCTCCGACAATCGGAGTGACAAATCCTAATCTCGAAATACGCCAACCCAACAAGTACCTTCGGAGACACCTGTAGAGCACCTTTATAATCACCCAGTTACGTTGTGACGTTTGGTGGCACACAAAGTGTTCCTCCGGTAAACGGGAGTTGCATAATCTCATAGTCATAGGAACATGTATAAGTCATAAAGAAAGCAATAGCAATAAACTAAACGATCAAGTGCTATGCTAACGGGGGTCAAGTCAATCACATCATTCTCCTAATGATGTGATCCCGTTAATCAAATGACAACTCATGTCTATGGTTAGGAAACATAACCATCTTTGATCAACGAGCTAGTCAAGTAGAGGCATACTAGTGACACTCTGTTTGTCCATGTATTCACACATGTATTATGTTTCCAGTTAATACAATTCTAGCATGAATAATAAACATTTATCATGATATAAGGAAATAAATAATAACTTTATTATTGCCTCTAGGGCATATTTCCTTCAGTCTCCCACTTGCACTAGAGTCAATAATCTAGTTCACATCGCCATGTGATTTAACGTCAATAGTTCACATCATCATGTGATTAACCCCCATAGTTCACATCGACATGTGACCAACACCCAAAGGGTTTACTAGTCAATAATCTAGTTCACATCGCTATCTGATTAACACCCAAAGAGTACTGAGGTGTGATCATGTTTTTCTTGTGAGAGAAGTTTAGTAAACAGGTCTGCCACATTCAGATACGTAAGTATTTTGCAAATTCCTATGTCAACAATGCTCTGCATGGATCTACTCTAGCTAATTGCTCCCACTTTAAATATGTATCCAGATTGAGACTTAGAGTCATCTGGATCAGTGTCAAAACTTGCATCGACGTAACCCTTTATGCCGAACCTTTTGTTACCTCCATAACCGAGAAACATATCCTTATTCCACTAAGGATAATTTTGACCAATGTCCAGTGATCTACTCCTAGACCACTATTGTACTCCTTTGCCAAACTCAGGGCAGGGTATACATAGGTCTGGTACACAGCATGGCATACTTTATAGAACCTATGGCTGGGGCATAGGGAATGACTTTCATTCTCTCTCTATCTTCTGCCGTGGTCGGGTTTTGGGTCTTACTCAACTTCACACCTTGTAACACAGGCAAGAACTCCTTTTTGACTGTTCCATTTTGAACTACTTCAAAATCTTGTCAAGGTATGCACTCATTGAAAAAACTTATCAAGCGTATTGATCTATCTCTATAGATCTTGATGATCAATATGTAAGCAGCTTCACCGAGGTCTTTCTTTGAAAAACTCCTTTCAAACATTCCTTTATGTTGTGCAGAATAATTCTACATTATCTCCGATCAACAATATGTCTTTCACATATACTTATCAGAAATGCTGTAGTGCTCCCACTCACTTTCTTGTAAATACAGGCTTCACCGCAAGTCTGTATAGAACTATATGCTTTGGTCAACTTATCAAAGCGTATATTCCAACTCCAAGATGCTTGCACCAGTCCATAGATGGATCACTGGAGCTTGCATATTTTGTTAGTACCTTTAGGATTGACAAAACCATCTGGTTGCATCATATACAACTCTTCTTTAATAAATCCATTAAGGAATGCAGTTTTGTTTATCCATTTGCCATATTTCATAAAATGCGGCAATTGCTAACATGATTCGGACAGACTTAAGCATAGATACGAGTGAGAAACTCTCATCGTAGTCAACACCTTGAACTTGTCGAAAACCTTTTTGCGACAATTCTAGCTTTGTAGATAGTAACACTACTATCAGCATCCGTCTTCCTCTTGAAGATCCATTTAATCTCAATGGCTCGCCAATCATTGGGCAAGTCAATCAAAGTCCATACTTTGTTCTCATACATGGATGTCATCTCAGATTTCATGGCCTCAAGCCATTTCGCGGAATCTGGGCTCAGCATCGCTTCCTCATAGTTCGTAGGCTCGTCATGGTCAAGTAACATGACCTCCAGAACAGGATTACCATACCACTCTGGTGCGGATCTCACTCTGGTTTACCTACGAGGTTCGGTAGTAACTTGATCTGAAGTTACATGATCATCATCATTAGCTTTCTCACTAATCGGTGTAGTAGTCACAGGAACAGATTTCTGTGATGAACTACTTTCCAATAAGGGAGCCGGTACAGTTACCTCATCAAGTTCTACTTTCCTCCCACTCACTTCTTTCGAGAGAAACTCCTTTTCTAGAAAGGATCCATTCAAAGCAACGAATATATTGCCTTCGAATCTGTGATAGAAGGTGTACCCAACATTTTCTTTTGGGTATCCTATGAAGACGCACTTCTCCGATTTGGGTTAGAGCTTATCAGGTTGAAACTTTTTCACATAAGCATTGCAACCTCAAACTTTAAGAAACGACAGCTTAGGTTTCTTGCCAAACCATAGTTCATACGGTGTCATCTCAACGGATTCAGATGGTGCCCTATTTAACATGAATGCAGTTGTCTCTAATGCATAACCCCAAAACGATAGTGGTAGATCGGTAAGAAACATCATAGATCGCACCATATCTAATAAAGTACAGTTATGACGTTCGGACACACCATTATGCTGTGGTGTTCCAGGTGGCGTGAGTAGTGAAACTATTTCACATTGTTTTTAACTGAAGGCCAAGCTCGTAACTCAAATATTTTACTTCTGCGATCATATCGTAGAAACTTTTATTTTTGTTACGATGATTCTCCACTTCACTCTGAAATTCTTTGTACTTTTCAAATGTTTCAGACTTGTGTTTCATCAAGTAGATATACTCATATCTGCTCAAATCATCTGCGAAGATCAGAAAATAATGATACCTGCCACGAGCCTCAATATTCATCGGACCACATACATTAGTATGTATGATTTCCAACAAATCTGTTGCTCGCTCCATTGTTCCGGAGAACGGAGTCTTAGTCATCTTGCCCATGAGGCATGGTTCGCAAGCATCAACTGATTCATAATCAAGTGATGCCAAAAGCCCATCAGCATGGATTTTCTTCATTCGCTTTACACCAATATGACCTAAATGGCAGTGCCACAAATAAGTTGCACTATCATTATTAACTTTGCATCTTTTGGTTTCAATATTATGAATATGTGTATCACTATGATCGAGATCCAACGAACCATTTTCATTGGGTGTGTAACCATATAAGGTTTTATTCATGTAAACAGAACAACAATTTATTCTCTTACTTAAATGAATAACTATATTGCAATAAACATGATCAAATCATATTCATGCTCAACGCAAACACCAAATAACACTTATTTAGGTTCAACACTAATCCCGAAAGTATAGGGAGTGTGCGATGATGATCATATCAATCTTGGAACCACTTCCAACACACATCGTCACTTCACCCTTAACTAGTCTCTGTTCATTCTACAACTCCCGTTTCGAGTTACTATTCTTATCAACTGAACCAGTATCAAATACCGAGGGGTTGCTACGAACACTAGTAAAATACACATCAATAATCTGTATATCAAATATACCTTTGTTCACTTTGCCATCCTTCTTATCCGCCAAATACTTGGGGCAGTTCCGCTTCCAGTGACTAGTCCCTTTGCAGTAGAAGCACTTAGTCTCAGGCTTAGGACCAGACTTGGGCTTCTTCACTTGAGCAGCAACTTGCTTGCCATTCTTCTTGAAGTTCCCCTTCTTCCCTTTCCCCTTTTCTTGAAACTAGTGGTCTTGTCTACAATCAACACTTGATATTTTTCTTGATTTCTACCTTCGTTGATTTCAGCATTACGAAGAGCTTGGGAATCATTTTCGTTATCCCTTGCATATCATAGTTCATCACGAAGTTCTACTAACTTGGTGGTGGTGACTAGAGAATTCTGTCAATCACTATTTTATCTGGAAGATTGACTCCCACTTGATTCAAGTGATTGTAATACCCAGACAATCTGAGCACATGCTCACTTCTTGAGCTATTCTCCTCCATCTTTTAGCTATAGAACTTGTTGGAGACTTCATATCTCTCAACTCGGGTATTTGCTTGAAATATTAACTTCAACTCCTGGAACATCTCATATGGTCCATGACGTTCAAAACGTCTTTGAAGTCCCAATTATAAGCCGTTTAAGCTTGGTGCACTAAACTATCAAGTAGTCATCATATTGAGCTAGCCAAATGTTCATAACATCTGCATCTGCTCCTGCAATAGGTTTTTCACCTAGCGGTGCATCAAATACATAATTCTTCTGTGCAGCAATGAGGATAAACCTCAGATCACGGATCCAATCCGCATCATTGCCACTAACACCTTTCAACTTAGTTTTCTCTAGGAACATATCAAAAATAAAACAGGGGAGCTAAACGCGAGCTATTGATCTACAACATAGATATGCTAATACTACCAGGACTAAGTTCATGATAAATTAAAGTTCAATTAATCATATTACTTAAGAACTCCCACTTAGAAAGATATCCCTCTAATCCTCTAAGTGATCACGTGATCCAAATCAACTAAACCATGTCCGATCATCACGTGAGATGGAGTAGTATCAATGGTGAACATCAATATGTTGATCATATCTACTATATGATTCACGCTCGACCTTTCGGTCTCCGTGTTCCGAGGCCATATCTGTTATATGCTAGGCTTGTCAAGTTAAACCTGAGTATTCCGCGTGTGCAACTGTTTTGCACCCGTTGTATTTGAACGTAGAGCCTATCACACCCGATCATCACGTGGTGTCTCAGCACGAAGAACTTTCGCAACGGTGCATACTTAGGGAGAACACTTATACTTTGATAATTTAGTGAGGGATCATCTTATAATGCTACCGTCAATCAAAGCAAGATAAGATGCATAAAAGATAAACATCACATACAATCAATATAAGTGATATGATATGGCCATCATCATCTTGTGCTTGTGATCTTCATCTCCGAAGCACCTTCATGATCACCATCGTCACCGGCGTGACACCTTGATCACCATCATAGCATCGTTGTCGTCTCGCCAATTTTATGCTTCCACGACTATCGCTACCGCTTAGTGATAAAGTAAAGCATTACATCGCGATTGCATTGCATACAATAAAACGACAACCATATGGCTCCTGCCAGTTGCTGATAAATCGGTTACAAAACATGATCATCTCATATCACAACATGCCCTGCAAAAACAAGTTAGACGTCCTCTACTTTGTTGTTGCAAGTTTTACGTGGCTGCTACGGGCTTAGCAAGAACCGTTCTTACCTTGCATAAAAACCACAACGATAGTTTGTCAAGTTGGTGTTGTTTTAACCTTCGCAAGGACCGGGCGTAGCCACACTTGGTTCAACTAAATTTGAAGAAACTGACACCCGCCAGCCACCTGTGTGCAAAGCACGTCGGTAGAACCAGTCTCGCGTAAGCGTACGCGTAATGTTAGTCCGGGCCGCTTCATCCAACAATACCGCCAAACCAAAGTATGACATGCTGGTAAGCAATATGACTTATATCGCCCACAACTCACTTGTGTTCTACTCGTGCACAACATCAACGCATAAAACCTAGGCTCGGATGCCACTGTTGGGGAACGTAGTAATTTCAAAAAAATTCCTACGCACACGCAAGATCATGGTGATGCATAGCAACGAGAGGGGAGAGTGTTCTCTACATACCCTCGTAGACCCTTCGCGGAAGCGTTATATCAACGCGGTTGATGTAGTCGTACGTCTTCACGTCCGACCGATCCAAGTACCGAAAGTACGGCACCTCCGAGTTCTGCACACGTTCGGCTCGGTGACGTCCTCGCCTTCTCGATCCAGCAAGAGGGGCGAAGTAGTAGATGAGTTCTGGTAGCACGATGGCGTGCTGACGGTTTTGGTGAAGAACAATCTCCGTAGGGCTTCGCCTAAGCACTACGAAAACTATGACTGAGGATAAACTAGAGGGGACGGGGTTGCCGGCATACGGCTTGGTGTTTCTTGATGTGTCTTTGGTGCTAGCCCTACCTCTCTATTTATATGTTGAGCCATGGGGTCGAAACTTTGAGTAAAAGCCTCCTCAAAGTCGGTTTCACCCGAAAGGCAAGAGTCCTTCTCGGACTCCAAGGCTAGACGCCAGGGTTCCCGGCGTCTACCCCCTAGACGCCAGGGTTCCTGGCGTCTAGCCTCTGGTCTCCGCAAAACTTCCTTTTTCACTTTCCACAAGCCTCGTGGGCTTTCCCCTTTGGCCCAGATAAAGTGTTCTCGTGCCCAAACATTTGGGGAAACATCCGGAACCCCTTCCGATGAATTCCGGAACCCTTCCGGAGATCAAACAGTACTATCCCATATATCAAACTTTATCTCCGGACCATTCCGGAGTTCCTCGTCATGGCTGTGATCTCATCTCGGACTCCGAACAACATTCGGTCATCAACATACACAACTCATATAGTACTATATCGTCAACGAACGTTAAGCGTGCGGACCCTACGGGTTCGAGAACTATGTAGACATGACCGAGACACCTCTCTGGTCAATAACCAATAGCGGGACCTGGATGCCCATATTGGCTCCTACATATTCTACGAAGATCTTTATCGGTCAGACCGCATAACAACATACGTTGTTCCCTTTGTCATCGGTATGTTACTTGCCCGAGATTCGATCATCGGTATCTCAATACCTAGTTCAATCTCGTTACCGGCAAGTCTCTTTACTCGTTCCGTAATACATCATTCTGCAACCAACTCATTAGTTGCAATGCTTGCAAGGCTTAAGTGATGTGCATTACCGAGAGGGCCCAGAGATATCTCTCCGACAATCGGAGTGACAAATCCTAATCTCGAAATACGCCAACCCAACAAGTACCTTCAGAGACACCTGTAGAGCACCTTTATAATGACCCAGTTACGTTGTGACGTTTGGTGGCACACAAAGTGTTCCTCCGGTAAACGGGAGTTGCATAATCTCATAGTCATAGGAACATGTATAAGTCATGAAGAAATCAATAGCAACAAACTAAACGATCAAGTGCTATGCTAACGGAATGGGTCAAGTCAATCACATCATTCTCCTAATGATGTGATCCCGTTAATCAAATGACAACTCATGTCTATGGTTAGGAAACATAACCATCTTTGATCAACGAGCTAGTCAAGTAGAGGCATACTAGTGACACTCTGTTTGTCTATGTATTCACACATGTATTATGTTTCCGGTTAATACAATTCTAGCATGAATAATAAACATTTATCATGATATAAGGAAATAAATAATAACTTTATTATTGCCTCTAGGGCATATTTCCTTCAGTTTTATATTTTTCCTAGTGTTTACAACTCTCGTGTTTTGATACATTTGGTTCTTTGAGTTGTAACACTCAAACTCGATGGTCGTCTGCTACTTATTTGCTTTTCTATGATGCGATGATAAATTCCACATGTGCAATGATAAATTCTGCACTTAGATCATTTTGCAGACGTCCATTTTTCATTATGCATGTCATTATGCATGTGCATAATGAATTGTCATCATAGGTTGAAGAGGATCTCCACAAGTACAACCTGCCATGTGCATTTGCATTCCTAAAGCAAATTACTTATATGCACATCTTCAGGGGGAGCCCTTGCAACTTATGAAGACAATACCCTATCCTTTACAATTTCACATATTTTATTCCCCATTGAAAACTTCAACCAGTTTGTCATCAATCACCAAAAAGGGGGAGATTGTAAGTGCATCTAGTGCCACCCCTAGTTGGTTTTGGAGTATTGACGACAAACCTGGTTGAGGGACTAATGTGTTTGTGAGAATTGCAGGATAACACAGGTAGAAGTCCCTCATTGATTCGGTTTTCCTACCAGAGATGACCCCTAAAAATGTATGAAGACATTGAAGTCAAAGGTGGTATGTGAAGACATTCACATTGAAGAATATGACAAGAGAGGACATCGCGTGAAGACTATGGAGTGCGAAGACTTAGCAGTTTCGTCGTTCTGTGTTTTTCTTTGTTGAGTCATAGGAACCACCGTACTGTTAAGTGGGGTCCAAGAGAACCAGTCAGAATGACTGAAGTGATCCTTAACCAAAATCCTATGTCTTTGAGTGAAGACAATGAGAGTGAGGGAGTCCTGGATTAGGGGGTGTTCGGATAGCCGAACTATACCTTCAGCCGGATTCCTGGACTATGAAGATACAAGATTGAAGACTCCGTCCTGTGTCCGGAAGGGACTTTCCTTGGCGTGGAAGGCAAGCTTGGCGATACGGATGTTCAGATCTCCTACCATTGTAACCGACTCTATGTAACCCTAACCCTCTGCGGTGTCTATATAAACCGGAGGGTTTTAGTCCGTAGGACAACATACACATCAACAATCATACCATAGGCTAGCTTCTAGGGTTTAGCCTCTCTGATCTCGTGGTAGATCTACTCTTGTACTACCCATATCATCAATATTAATCAAGCAGGATGTAGGGTTTTACCTCCATCGAGAGGGCCCGAACCTGGGTAAAACTTCGTGTCCCTTGCCTCCTGTTACCATCCGGCCTAGACGCATAGTTCGGGACCCCCTACCCGAGATCCGCCGGTTTTGACACCGACATTGGCGCTCTCATTGAGAGTTCCTCTGTGTCGTCGCCGTCAGGCTCGATGGCTCCGACGATCTTCAACAGCGATGCAGTCCAAGGTGAGACCTTCCTCCCCGGACAGATCTTCGTCTTCGGCGGCTTCGCACTGCGGGCCAGTTCACTTGGCCATCTGGAGCAGATCGAAAGCTACGCCCCTGGCCGTCAGGTCAGATTCGGAAGTTTAAACTACACGACTGACATCCGCGGGGACTTGATCTTCGACGGATTCGAGCCATTGCCGAGCGCGCCACACTGTCACAACGAGCATGATCTAGCTCTGCCGCCGAACAGTGCCCTGGAGGCCGCACCCGCATCGGCTTCGACCCTTAATTCGGAGCAAACTGCGCCGATCGAGGATGGGTGGTTGAACGCCGCCTCGGGGGCTGCGATCCCAACGGCGATTGAGCTGAACACCAGCCCTGTACTCTGCAAGACTCGTGACTCCAAGGAGCTGGACTCCTCTCCGGATTCCGAACACTCCGCGCCCCTGCCAATCGAATCCGATTGGGCGCCGATCCTGGAGTTTACTGCCGCGGACATCTTTCAGCACTCGCCCTTTGGCGATATTATAAAATCACTAATGTCTCTCTCTTTATCAGGAGAGCCCTGGCCGGACTACAGCCAGCAAGGTTGGGATTCGGACGATGAAGAAATTCAAAGCCCACACACCACCCACTTTGTAGCCACTGTCGACGACTTAACCGACATGCTCGACTTCGACTACGAAGACATCAACGGTATGGACGCCGATAAAGGAGATGATGAAGAACCAACGCCTACTAGGCCCTGGAAAGCCACCTTGTCGTATGACATATACATGGTGGACACCCCAAAAGAGGGAGATGGCGATGGAACAACAGAGGATGACCCCTCCAAGAAACAGCCTAAGCGCCGACGTCAGCGGCGCCGCTCAAAATCCCGCCAAAACAAACACGGCGATTCCAGCACGGGAGATAATAATACTCCAGAAAGCGCCGAAGAAAACCCCCTCCAGCAAGATTTAGCACAGGAGGATGGAGAAACCAGCCCTCATGAGAGAGCGGCAGACAGAGAGGTCGAGGACGATAATTATATGCCTCCCTCCGAAGACGAGGCAAGCCTCGACGACGACGAATTCGTCATGCCAGAGGATCCCGTCGAGCAAAAGCATTTTCAACGCAGGCTTATGGCCACGGCAAGAAGCCTCAAGAAAAAACAGCAACAGCTTAGAGCTGATCAAGATTTGCTAGTCGACAGATGGACTGAAGTCCTTGCGGCCGAAGAGCATAAACTCGAACGCCCCTCCAAGAGCTACCCAAAGCGCAGGTTGCTACCCCAATTAGAGGAGGAATCACTTGATGTGGCCGACCGGCCACCTCGTGGCCGCGACAGAGAGGCCTCTCGGCCCTCCACTCAAGCTGCACCCCGTACCAAGGCACGGGAATATGCGCCGGACTTACGAGATATGTTGGAGGACAAGGCTAGACAAACAAGAACGATCTACGGATCGCGTGGGCGCCCCACGGCTCGAGACGGTATCCGTCACGCCGGCTACAAATTCGGCAGGGCCGAACACAGTAGACAAAGCTCATTGGAGCTACGTCATGACATAGCCCAGTACAGAGGCGCCGCACACCCACTCTGCTTTACAGACGAAATAATGGATCATCAAATCCCTGAGGGTTTCAAACCCGTAAACATCGAATCATATGATGGCACAACAGATCCTGTGGTATGGATCGAGGATTATCTCCTTCATATCCACATGGCCCGCGGCGATGATTTCCACGCCATCAAATACCTCCCACTCAAGCTTAAAGGACCAGCCCGGCATTGGCTTAACAGCTTGCCAACAGGATCAATCAGCTGTTGGGAGGACCTGGAAGCCGCATTCCTCGACAATTTCCAGGGCACTTATGTGCGACCCCGAGACGCCGATGACCTAAGTCACGTAATTCAGCAGCCAGATGAATCGGCCAGGCAATTCTGGACACGGTTCCTAACATAGAAAAATAAAATAGTCGACTGTCCGGACGCTGAGGCCCTAGCAGCCTTCAAGCACAATATCCGTGACGAGTGGCTGGCCCGGCACCTTGGACAGGAAAAGCCGAAATCTATGTCAGCGCTCACGACACTCATGACCCGCTTTTGCGCGGGAGAAGATAGCTGGCTTGCTCGTAGCAACAATATAACCAAGAACCCTGGTAATTCGGACACTAGGGACAATAGTGGCAGGTCGCGTGGAACCAAGCAGAAGCGCCGCATTAACGGCGACAATGCTGAGGATACGACAGTTAATGCCGGATTCTGAGGCTCTAAATCTGGTTACCAGAAAAAGCCTTTCAAAAGGAATCCTAGGGGCCCGTCCAGTTTGGACCGAATACTCGGATGCTTATGCCAGATAAATGGCACCCCCGAACAGCCGGCCAATCACTCCAACAGGGATTGTTGGGTGTTCAAGCAGGCAGGCAAGTTAAACGCCGAAAACGAAGACAATGGGCTGCATAGCGATGACGACAAGGAGCCCCGGCCGCCGAACAACAGGGGACAGAAGGGTTTTCCCCCACAAGTGCGGACGGTGAACATGATATACGCAACCCACATCCCCAAGAGGGAGCGGAAGCGCGCGTTAAGGGACGTATACGTGATAGAGCCAGTCGCCCCAAAGTTTAACCCATGGTCCTCCTGCCCGATCACCTTTGATCGAAGGGACCACCCCACTAGCACCCGTCACGGCAGCTTCGCCGCATTGGTTCTAGACCCAATTATTGACGGATTTCATCTCACTAGAGTCCTTATGGACGGCGGCAGCAGCCTGAACCTGCTTTACCAGGATACAATGCGGAAAATGGGCATAGATCCCTCGAGGATTAAGCCCACCAAAACGACCTTTAAAGGCGTAATACCAGGTGTAGAGGCCAACTGTACAGGCTCAGTCACACTTGAAGTGGTCTTCGGATCTCCGGATAATTTCCGAAGCGAGGAGTTAATCTTCGACATAGTCCCGTTTCGCAGTGGTTATCACGCACTGCTCGGGCGAACCGCATTCGCTAAGTTCAATACGGTAACGCATTACGCATACCTTAAGCTCAAGATGCCAGGCCCTCGAGGAGTAATTATGGTCAATGGAAACACCGAACGCTCCCTCCGAATGGAGGAGCACACGGCGGCCGTTGCGGCGGAAGTTCAAAGCCGCCTCTCCAGGCAGTTCTCCAGTCCGGCCACTAAACGACCGGACACCGTCAAGCGCGCCCGGAGTAACCTACAACAAGAATGCCTGGCATGATCCGAGAAGGCGTAGCAATGCGGCCCCAACCCCAACCCTCGCACAAATGCGACGCCAGTACTTCGCGTACATAACTACGCTCTAGAGATACCATGGGCACAGGGGGAGGGGCACCATCATGGCAAGCCAAAAACACGGCTTCAACTGTACCAGGTGCTGCCGATTTTTTAATTTTCTCTTACTTTCAGGACTCCACTCTTCGGAAGGCCTGTTCGGCAGTTCAATTGCCGCACAAACGATGCAAGAACCAGGGAAGCAGACAAGCCACGCCGCATTACGGAACTCCCAGGTGGTCTCTATCACGAGCAGTATACCTGTTTCGCACATTATTCCGCAGCTTGCCCCTGGAGCGGACATTTTACATAGTCCAACCTTTTGCTTATCGCATTATTTGTATCATTCTGCTTTGATCGCAGCTCTTTTTAATAAACAATGCATAGCTTTTGTCTATTTTTGCATTACTCTTTTTTTATATTTATATATGTTCCTTACCGACATGTTGCACCCATACACTTTGGTACGACCAAAATACGCCAGGGGCTTCAGTACCCCTCAACATGGTGTGAGAAGTCCGAACACTTTCACAAGTGCGGCACCCCGAACTTATAGCATTATATGCATCGGCTCCGAATCATGTCTTGGGTCAATAGTTGGGTTTGCCTGGCTCCTATGTTTTGGTGCCTTACGTTCCGCTATATCGGCTAAGGTAGCACTAGGAGAACCACTGCGATTGTGCCCCGGTTGAGCTGGGTCGAGCACCTCAGTGGAGAAAGCTAAAACTGACCGTCATGATGAGGCGGGAGCTGGTCGCTGTTCGAGAGGTCTTTTCGAGTCCATAAAGACTTATGCCGCTTAGGGCGAGGAGCCGGCTCTGTCCGGCCAAGGCGTGGATAGTGCCCCGAACTCGGTCTTCCGAATACCAGGGGCTTCGCCGAAATTTAAAATTATAGAATTCTATGGCTAAGTGAGAGTGTTCACTAATTATAGTCCGATTGCCTTGTTCGTTGGGCTGAGCGCCTCCCTCGAAGGACCCAAACATGGGGAAAAGAGCCCTCAGGTTTATCCCCGAACACCCCAGCACTAGCGGCACGGGGGCAGAAGCCGACGACTCGCCATCTCTCAGAATTGATAAACAGCCGCACATAAGGTAATATTTTAAATTCAAACAGCATTGCTTAAGCGCATATGAACAAGTTTTCAGCGCACAGGATAACACGAGCGAGTTTTACTCAAAAATTACATCCATAGAACATTCCTCCGCCACAAGGCGGTCACCCTTCAGAACATCCTTATAATAATTTTCGGGCTTGCGATGCTCTTTCCCCAGCGGTGGCCCGTCCTTCACAAGCTTCTCAGCATCCAGCTTGCCCCAGTGCACCTTCGCATGGGCAAGGGCCCTACGGGAACCTTCAATGCAGACGGAGCGCTTGATGACTTCGAGCCTTGGACAGGCCTCCACCAGCCGCCGCACCAGCCCGAAATAGCTCCCAGGCTGAGCCTCTCCAGGCCACAGCCGAACTATGAGGCCCTTCATGGCCTGTTCGGCCGCCTTGTGGAGCTCGACCAGTTGCTTTAACTGGTCGCTCAGGGGCACGGGGTGTCCGGCCTCAGCGCACTAAGACCAGAACACCTTCTCCGTCGAGCTGCCCTCCTCGGCTGGATAGAATGCGGCGGCATCAGATATACTCTGGGGAAGATCTGCGAACGTGCCTGGAGAACTCCGGATTCGGGTAAGTAACAAGTAACTCATGCTTATATGTTTACTTTGCATAAAGAATGCCTTACCCGCCGCTATATTCTTCACCTCATCCAACTCCTGGAGGGTCTTCTGGGATTCGGCCTGGGCAGACTTGGCACTTTCATTAGCCGCCGCAAGCTCGGACGCTCGCGTCCTTGAGTCACGCTCCAAACTCTCATGTTTTTCCATGAGAGCCTGGCGCTCTTGCCGCACCTTGCCAACCTCGGCCTCATACTTTTCTCGCTCAGTGCGCTCCGCGGCCGATCTCTTCTCGGCCTCGAGCAGCGCTTGCTTCAGGGTCGCCACCTCAGACGTGGCCCCTACAATACCCACGATAATCCTGTCATTTTTTCAATTGCACCTTTATATATATATTTAATTTAAACAAGGTATTTCTTACCTTCATTGTCCTCGAGCTGCTTCTTGGCACGTCCGAGCTCTTGCTCGGACCGCTCGAGGTCCTGCTTTAGCACGTCCACCTCCGCAGTCAGTGCGGCGGACGCCAGCAGGGAAGCCTGCACACGCATATTGACTCTTTTTAGACTCCTGTGATTTTTATTTGATCATCTATTCGGCTTTTCTTTCCGAACGCCAAACAGAGCATCAGGGGCTACTGTCTATGCGGTAATGTTATTTACACATTCTTTACTTACCTCAAAGCCTGTTAAAAGGCTTGTACAAGCTTCAGTCAGTCCGCACTTGGCGGACTGAACCTTCTGGACCACTGCACTCATAATGGTGCGGTGCCCCTCGTCGATGGAGGCGCCTTGGAGCGCCTCCAACAGATTGCCCGGCGCCTCCAGTTGGACGGAGGTCGCCGGTGCGGTGGGCTTGCTCCTCTTGGAAGGAGGTCCCCCGCCGGACTCTGGAACCTTTGAAGGTTTCGGAGCGGTGTCCGGCCTAGGGCCGGACTTGGAGCCCTGGGGGGTTTTGTCCCCTTTACTCCTGGAGTCCGGGAGGTCGCCTTGCGGCACCTCCATGACCACCTCCTCCCGGATTGGAACCTGTTGGGACAACACTTCGGTGTCGTCCGTAGGGCAGGGGGAGGAAGCCGTCGGAAGCGAGTTCACCTCCGACGAGTCCAGTGAGCCGCTCGACGACGCGTCGAGCCGGTCTTTGGGGGGCTGCATAAACACATTCGACATAAGGGAAAGCTGTACAATAAACGAATACTATGGAATCACTCCAGTATCCGGATACTTACGATTTCGCCAGGGGCTTGGCCCTGGGGGGCCACTCTTCTTCGCCGTCGTCGGTGTTGGTGGAGTAGTCCGGAGGAGGGGTTCTCCCTCTCTTGGACCCCTCGGCGTCCCCAGTTGGGGCGGCCTTCCTTTTCTTCCCTTTCCCCGCTAGAGGGGGAGGGGTTTCTTCTTCTTCCTCCTCATCTTCACGGGAGGAATGCGCCTCGGATTCATCGGATGATGGATCCGATGCCTCCTGGCGCCGGGCACTCTTTCGAGTCCCCGCGGCCTATTTCGTGGCCTTCTTCTCCGGCACCACATAGGGTGCTGGAACCAGCAGCTTCGCCAAGTGGGCATCGGCTGGGTCTTCGGGCAAAGGTGCCGGACAGTCGATCCATCCGGACTTTGCCTGCCAATCCTGTCAAAGGTAAGGGAGCTTAGATCTCGCACAGAGTTAAACTATGAAAAACTAGTGCCCTGTAAAAAGTGCAAAAAGCTCACCGCGCTAGCGTGACGCTGCGCGCTGAATCCGCGATCCTCGGTAGCGGATGCGGGAGCCTCGGCGCCTTTGAAAAGCACCTTCCAGGCATCTTCGTATGTCGTGTCGAAGAGCCTGCTCAGAGTTTGGTGCCGCACCGGATCAAACTCCCAAAGGTTGAAAGGCCATTGTTGACACGGGAGGATATCAGGCGGATGAGCATAACCTGGACTACGTTGACAAGCCTGAGCTGCTTGTTCACCAGGGATTGGATGCATGTTTGTAGTCCGGTCACCTCCTTTTGGCTACCCCACGACAGGCCCGTCTCTTTCCAGGACGTGAGCCGCGTTGGGGGTCCGGACCGGAACTCGGGGGCTGCGACCCACTTAGGGTCGCACGGCTCGGTGATGTAAAACCACCCCGATTGCCACCCCTTCAGGGTCTCCACAAAGGAGCCCTCGAGGCATAGGACATTGGCCATCTTGCCCACCATGGCTCCTTCGCACTCCGCCTGGTTGCCGCGCACCACCTTCAGCTTGACGTTGAAAGTCTTGAGCCAGAGGCCGAAATGGGGGCGGATGCGGAGGAAAGCCTCGCACACGACAATAAAAGCCGAGATGTTGAGGACAAAATTCGGGGCCAGATCGTGGAAATCCAGGCCGTAGTAGAACATGAGCCCCTGGACAAATGGGTGGAGAGGGAAGCCCAGTCCGTGGAGGAAATGGGGGAGGAATACCACCCTCTCATGGGGCCTTGGAGTGGGGATGAGCTGCCCCGTTTTGGGAGCCGGTGTGCGATGTCGCTAGCCAGATATCCGGCCATCCTCAGCTTTTTTATGTGTCCCTCCGTGATGGAGGAGACCATCCACTTGCCTCCCGCTCCGGACATGGCTGGAGAAGGTTGAGGTAAGGAGTGCGGACTTGGGCGCTGGAGCTCGAGTGCGCAAGAATGGATAGGCGAAGGAGGAAGAAGGCGTAGGTGAAAAGGTGGATCGTTATCCCCTTATATGGGTGGACGCAACTACATGTCCCCACCAGCCTGTAATACTCGCTTATCTCCCAAGCACCGTAATCAAAGGCGCGGTTGGGTTACCCATGCCTGTATTGATGAGAATCCCGGAATAAGGGGACACGATCTCTGCTTTAACAAGACATGCCAAGGAAACCGCCTCGCATAACGCGCTGAGATGGGATAGTAAAACGGTTCGAATAAAAGCTTGGCCGTGGTGTGATGTCACACTACGGAGTGCGTCAGCAGATTAGATTTGTGTAAATATTATTCTCTCTATGGCAATATGTGGAAACTTATTTTGCAGAGCCGGACACTCCTTTGTGTTCAAAATCTTCTATGAAGTCCTTGGAGGAGGAACCCGCCTTGCAATGCCGAAGACAATATGCGTGCCGGACTCGTCGTCATTGAAGCCTGGTTCAGGGGCTACTAAGGGAGTCCTGGATTAGGGGGTGTTCGGATAGCCGAACTATACCTTCAGCCAGATTCCTGGACTGTGAAGATACAAGATTGAAGACTCTGTCCCGTGTCCGGAAGGGACTTTCCTTGGCGTGGAAGGCAAGCTTGGTGATACGGATGTTCAGATCTCCTACCATTGTAACCGACTCTATGTAACCCTAACCCTCTCCGGTGTCTATATAAACCAGAGGGTTTTAGTCCATAGGACAACATACACATCAACAATCATACCATAGGCTAGCTTCTAGGGTTTAGCCTCTCTGATCTCATGGTAGATCTACTCTTGTACTACCCATATCATCAATATTAATCAAGCAGGACGTAGGGTTTTACCACCATCGAGAGGGCCCGAACCTGGGTAAAACTTCGTGTCCCTTGCCTCCTGTTACCATCCGGCCTAGACGCACAGTTCGGGACCCCCTACCCGAGATCCGCCGGTTTTGACACCGACAGACAGCAAATCTTATCCAGAGTTGGATAAGTCAGCTTTGCTTGTAGCCCAAGTAAAGTTGCCGTGTGTGTTTGAAATCTGACCGTTGGAACACGTGTCAGTTCCTTAGTGACCAAGGGTCATTTCGGACAAATCAGGTCGGGTTGCCTAGTGGCTATAAATAGCCCACCCCTTTCAACCATAAACGGTTGGCTGCTTAGAGTTAGTGTATGGCTTTTGTCGTCTGAGAGCAACCCACCTCGAAGCCTTTGAGAGAGAATTCCTTGCAAGGATAAAGCCCTAACCACCCAGAGCCAAAGAGTGTTAGGCATCACTAAAGACTTCCTGTCTGTGTGATCTGAAGACTTATTACACTTGAGGACTGTGAATCCTCCAGCCAGTTAGGCGCCGCGTTCTGAGCATCCAAGAGTCATTGCGGATCGCCAGTGAACGAAGTCTGTGAAGGTTTGGGAGTCTACCTTGAAGACTTACGAGAGTGATTGGGTGAGGACTAGGTGTCCTTAGCTCAAGGGGAATAAGGTGAAGACACAGTCTTCTGAGTTGAATCTCAGCCTCCCTAACCAGACGTACAGTTGTCACAACAACTGGAACTGGTCCAACAAATCATTGTCTTCAACGAGTCACTTGTTTCATCCTTCCCTCTCCTTTACTTAAGGTTGGCCCTGGTGAAGTCATTGTATGATTGCATTATCTTTTGTCTTCACTGAGTGACTGCTTGTTTTGATTGGCTTCACACTATCTTCCTATCTGATCTAAACTGCCTAGCTGCTATTAGTCATTGTGCTTTCACTTCATTGAATATTTGACTATGGCTTGCTTAGTGTAGTCTACCTTCCGCTGCATGGTAATAGGTTTATTTCTATCGTTTGTCTTCGAAACTTCCATGTTTTGAAGACTTCCATAAAATCGCCTATTCACCCCCCTCTAGTCAATCACTAGCACTTTCACACCATCATCGTGGTTGAACACTTGGGGCGTGTTTGGTTGCCCGCATCGAGCCCAACCAGACCCGCGCGGGAATGAAGATGCCTGTTTGGTTGCCTGGTTTCACTATTGGCCTGCATCACACGCTTCTCAAAGCAGCTGAGGGAGTCCTGGATTAGGGGGTGTTTGGGTAGCCGGACAATACCTTCAGCCGGACTCCAGGACTATGAAGATGCAAGATTGAAGACTTCGTCCCGTGTTCGGATGGGACTTTCCTTGGCGTGCAAGGCAAGCTTGGCGATGTAGATATTCAAGATCTCCTACCATTGTAACCGACTCTATGTAACCCTAACCCTATCCGGTGTCTATATAAACCGGAGGGTTGTAGTCCATAGGAAATCAACTCCATATACGACAATCATACCATAGGCTAGCTTCTAGGGTTTAGCCTCCTTGATCTCGTGGTAGATCTACTTTTGTACTACCCATATCATCAATATTAATCAAGCAGGACGTAGGGTTTTACCTCCATCAAGAGGGCCCGAACCTGGGTAAAACATCGTGTCCCCTGCCTCCTGTTACCATCTGACCTAGACGCACAGTTCGGGACCCCCTACCCGAGATCCGCCGGTTTTGACACCGACATTGGTGCTTTCATTGAGAGTTCCTCTGTGTCATCGCCTTTAGGCCCGATGGCTCCTTTGATCATCAACAACGATGCGGTCCAGGGTGAGACTTTTCTCCCGGACAGATCTTCGTCTTCGGCGGCTTCGCTCTGCGGGCCAATTCGCTTGGCCACCTGGAGCAGATCGAAAGCTACGCCCCTGGCCATCAAGTTAGCTTTGGAAGCTTAAACTACACGGCTGACATCCGCGGAGACTTGATCTTCGACGGTTTCGAGCCACGGCCAAGCGCGCCACACTATCTCGAGGGGCATGATCTAGCTCTGCCTCCGGACAGTGCCCTGGAGGCCGCACACGCATCGGTTCCAACCCCTAACTCGGAGCCTATTGCGCCAGTCGAGGACGAGCGGTTGGACGTCACCTCGGGG
Source organism: Triticum urartu (assembly GCF_056163025.1). Lineage (NCBI taxonomy): Eukaryota > Viridiplantae > Streptophyta > Magnoliopsida > Poales > Poaceae > Triticum > Triticum urartu. Next base: position 612,152,868 of record NC_141876.1, read on the forward strand.
GCTGCGATCTCAAAGACGATCGAGCCGAACGCTAGCCCCGCACTCTGCATGACCCGTGACTCCAAGGATCCGGACTCCTCCCCGGACTCCGAACCCCCCGCGCCCCTGCCGATCGAATCCTATTGGGCGCCGATAATGGAGTTCACCACCGCAGACATCTTTCAGCACTCGCCTTTTGGCGTCATCCTAAATTCTCTTGAGTCTCTCTCTTTATCAGGAGAGCCCTGGCCGGATTACGGTCAGCAAGGATGGGATACGGACGATGAAGAAATTCAAAGCCCACCCACCACCCACTTTGTAGCCACTGTCGTCTATTTAACCGACATGCTTGACTTCGGCTCCGAAGACATCGACGGTATGGACGACGATGTAGGAGACGAACAGGAACCAGCACCTGTAGGGCGCTGGAAGACCACCTTGTCATATGACATATATATGGTGGATACTCCAAAAGATGGAGATGGCGATGGAACAGTGGGGGATGACACCACCAAGAAACAGCCAAAGCGCCGCGACAGCGGCGCCGCTCTAAATCCCACCAAAGCAAAAACGGTGATTCCGGAACGGGAGATAATACTACCCCGGATAGCGCTGAAGAACACCCACCTCAGCAAGATTCGGCACAGGAAGATGGAGAAGCCAGCCCTCATGAGAGAGCGGCAGACCGAGAGGTCGAGGATGATAACCATATGCCTCCCTCCGAAGACGAGGCAAGCCTCGATGACGACGAATTCGTCATACCATCAGACCCCGCCGAGCAAGAGCGTTTCAAACACAGGCTTTTAGCCACGGCAAGCAGCCTCAAGAAAAAGCAGCAACAGCTTAGAGCTGCCCAAGATTTGCTAGCTGACAGATGGACTGAAGTCCTTGCGGCCGAAGAGTATGAACTCGAACGCCCCTCCAAGAGTTACCCAAAGCGCAGGCCGCTACCCCGATCAGAGGAGGTAGCACCTACATCACCAGCGCATGACATGGCAGACCGGCCACCTCGCGGCCGCGACAGAGAGGCCTCTCGGCCCTCCACCCAAGCCATGCCCCGACGCCGCTCAACTAAGGCACGGGAAAATGCGCCAGACCTGCGAGACGTACTGGAGGATAAGGCAAGACAAACAAGATCGATCTACAGATCACGCAGACGCCCTACGGCACGTGACGATAATCTTCACTCGGGATACTACAAATCCGTCCGGGCCGAACACAACAGACATAGCTCTTCCGAGCTGCGTCGTGATATAGCCCAGTACAGAGGCGCCGCACACCCGCTATGCTTCACGAATGAAGTAATGGATCATAAAATCCCAGAGGGTTTCAAACCCGTAAACATCGAATCATACGATGGCACAACAGATCCGGTGGTATGGATCGAGGATTATCTCCTTCACATCCACATGGCACGCTACGATGATCTACACGCCATCAAATACCTCCCGCTCAAACTTAAAGGACCGGCCCGGCATTGGCTTAACAGCTTGCCGGCAGACTCAATCGGTTCTTGGGAGGACCTGGAAGCCGCATTCCTCGACAACTTCCAGGGCACTTACGTGCGACCACCGGATGCCGACGACTTAAGCCACATAATTCAGCAGCCAGAGGAATCGGCCAGACAATTCTGGACACGGTTCCTAACAAAGAAAAACCAGATAGTCGACTGTCCGGACGCAGAGGCCCTAGCAGCCTTCAAGCATAACATCCGCGACGAATGGCTCGCCCGGCACTTGGGACAGGAAAAGCCGAAATCTATGGCAGCCCTCACGACACTCATGACCCGCTTTTGCGCGGGAGAAGACAGCTGGCTAGCTCGCAGTAACAACTTATCAAAGAACCCTGGTAATTCGGATACCAAGGACGAAAGTGGCAGGACACGTCGGAATAAGCAAAAACGCCGCGTTAGCAGCGACAGCAATGAAGACACGGCAGTCAATGCCGGATTCAAAGGCTATAAATCCGGTCAGCGGAAAAAGCCATTCAAAAAGAATACTCAGGGCCCGTCCAGTTTGGACCGAATACTCGATCGCTTGTGCCAGATACATGGTACCCCCGAAAGGCCAGCCAATCACACTAACAGGGATTGTTGGGTGTTCAAGCAGGCAGGCAAGTTAAGGGCCGAAAACAGAGACAAGGGGCTGCACAGCGACGACGAGCAGGAGCCCAAGCCGCCGAACAACAATGGACAGAAGGGCTTTCCCCCACAAGTGCGGACGGTGAACATGATATACGCAACCCACATTCCCAAGCGGGAGCGGAAGCGTGCGCTACGGGACGTATACGCGATGGAGCCAGTCGCCCCAAAGTTCAACCCATGGTCCTCCTGCCCGATCACTTTTGATCGAAGGGACCATCCCACTAGCATCCTTCATGGCGGCTTCGCCGCATTGGTTCTCGACCCAATCATCGACAGATTTCATCTCACAAGAGTCCTCATGGACGGCGGCAGTAGCCTGAACCTGCTTTATCAGGATACAGTGCGGAAAATGGGCATAGATCCATCAACAATTAAGCCCACAAAAATGACCTTTAAAGGCATTATACCAGGTGTAGAAGCCAACTGTACAGGCTCAGTAACACTTGACGTGGTCTTCGGATCCCCGGACAATTTCCGAAGCAAAGAGTTAATCTTCGATATAGTCCCGTTTCGCAGTGGCTATCACGCCCTGCTCGGACGAACCGCATTCGCAAAGTTCAATGCGGTGCCGCACTACGCATATCTCAAGCTCAAGATGCCAGGCCCTCGAGGAGTAATCACGGTCAACGGAAACACCGAACACTCCCTCCGTACGGAGGAGCACACGGCGGCTCTCGCAGCGGAAGTACAAAGTAGCCTTCTTAGGCAATTCTCCAGTCCGGCCGTTAAAAAGCCAGACACTGCCAAGCGCGCCCAGAGTAACCCACAGCAGGACCGCCTGGCACACTCTGAACAAGCGTAGCAATGCGGCCCCAACCCCAGCCCTCGCGTACATAACTACGCCCTTGAAATACCATGGGCATAGGGGAAGGGGCACAATAACGGCATGCCCAAAATACGGCTTAAAACGTACTAGGGGCTGCCGGATTCTTTTTTTAATTTTTACTTTCAGGACTCCATACTTCGGACGACCTGTTCGGCAATTCGACTGCCGCACAAACGATGCAAGCTCCAGGGAGGCAGACAAGCCATGCCGCATTATGGAACTCCCAGGTGGTCTCTGTTACGAGCGGTATACCTGTTTTAAATACAATTCCGCGGCCTGCCCCTGGTCAGGACATACTAAATAGTCCAATATCTTTTGCTTACCGCACTATTTGTATCATTCGGCTTTGATAAATAGCCTCTCTATAAACAATGCATAGCTTTCTGTCTATTTTTTGCATTATCTTCTTTTCACATATATGTTTACTAAATGACATGATTGCACCCGTACACCATGGTACGGCAAACACGCCAGGGGCTTCAGTACCCCTCATAATGGTGTGAGAAGTCCGTACACTTTCACAAGTGCGGCACCCCGAACTTATAGCACTATATGCATCGGCTCCAAATCATGATTTGGGTCAATAGTTGGGTTTGCCCGGCTCCTATGTTTTGGTGCCTTACGTTCCGCTCTATCGGCTAAGGTAGCACTAGGAAAACCACTGCGATTGTGCCCCGGTTCAGCTGGGTTAAGCACCTCAGTGGAGAAAGCTAAAACTAACTGTCATGATGTGGCGAGAGACCGGTCGCTGTTCGAGAGGTTTTTCGGGTCCCTAAAGGCTTATGCCGCTTCGAGCGAGGAGCTGGCTTTGTCCGGCCAAGGCGTGGATAGCGCCCCGAACTCGGTCTTCCGAACTAGGGGCTTCACCGAAATTTAAAATTATAGAGTTCTATGGCTAAGTGAGAGTGTTCAAGCATTATAGTCCGATTGCCTGGTTCATTGTGCTGAGCGCCTCCCTCGAAGGACCCAACTATGGGAAAAAGAGCGCTCAGGTTTATCCCGAACACCCCAGCACTAGTGGCATGGGGGCAGAAGCCGACGACTGGCCATCTCTCAATTTTTGATAAATGGCCGCACAGAAAGTAATATTTTAAATTCAATAAGCATTGCTTGGCGCATATGAGCAAGTTTTCAGCGCACAGGATAAACACGAGCGAGTTCATTCAAAAATTACATCCTTGGTACATTCATCCGCCACAAGGCGGGCACCCGCAAGAACATCCTTATAGTAGTTCTCGGGCTTGCGATGCTCCTTCCCCGGCGGCGGCCCGTCCCTCACAAGCTTCTCACCGTCCAGCTTACCGCAGTGCACCTTTGCACGGGCAAGGGCCCTACGGGCACCTTCGATGCAGACGGAGCGCTTGATGACCTCGAGCCTTGGACAGGCCTCCACCAGTCGCCGCACCAGCCCGAAGTAGCTCCCAGGCAGGGCCTCCCCGGGCCACAGCCGAACTATGAAGCCCTTCATGGCCTGTTCAGCCGCCTTGTGGAGCTCGACCAGCTATTTCAGCTGGTCGCTCAAGGGCACAGGGTGTCCGGCCTCAACATACTGAGATCAGAACACCTTCTCCGTCGAGCTGCCCTCTTCGGCTCGGTAGAATGCGGCGGCATCGGATACGCTGCGGGGAAGATCTGCGAATGCCCCTGGAGAGCTCCGGATTCGGGTAAGTAACAAGTACTTTACTTTTATACTTCTGCTTTGCATAAAGAATGCCTTACCCGCTGCTATCTTTTTCATCTCCTCCAACTCTTGGAGGGCCTTTTGGGCTTCGGCCTTGGCAGACTTGGCAGTCTCAAGGGCCGCCGCGAGCTCGGATGCTTGCGTCTTGGACTCAAGCTCCAAACTCTCATGATTTTTCATGAGAGCCTGAAGCTCCTGTTGCACCTCGCCGACCTGGGCCTCAAGTTTCTCTCACCTGATGCACTCCGCGGCCGTTTTCTTTTCAGCCTCGGACAGCGCCTGCTTGAGGGTCGCCACCTCAGTCATGGCCCCTACAATAAGTAGAACAATCCTGTTATTTTTTGCAATCACGTCTTTTTATAGGCACTTTTTCTGTAAGGTATTTCTTACCTTCTTTCTCCTCGAGCTGCCGTTTGGCAAGGCTGAGCTCTTGCTCGGTCCGCTCGAGGCCCTGTTTCAGGGCACCCACCTCCGCAGTCAGTGCGCCGGTGGCTAGCAGTGAAGCCTGCATACGCATATTGACTCTTTGTTGTTAGACTCCTGCGAAATTTAATAGATCCTCTATTCGGCTTTTCTTTCCGAACGCCAAACAGAGCATCAGGGGCTACTGTCTATGCGGTTATATTTTTACATATTTTTTACTTACCTCGAAGCCTGTTAGAAGGCTAGCGCAAGCCTCACTCAGTCCGCTCTTGGCGGACTGAACCTTCTGGATCACCGTACTCATAATAGTACGGTGCTCCTCGTCGATGGAGGCGCCGTCAAGCACCTCCAGCAGATTGTCCGGCACCTCCGGTTGGACGGAGACTGCCGGCTCAGAAGGCTTACTCCTCTTGGAAGGAGTTCGCCTACCGCGGTCCGGAACTGTTCTAGATTCCAGTGCGGTGTCCGACTCAAAGCCGGACTTGGAGCCCTGGGGCGTCTTGTCCCCTTTACTCCTGGGGTCCGGGAGGTCGCCTTGTGGCTCCTCCAGGACCACCTCCTCCTGCCCCGGAGCTCGTCGCGACGCCCCTTCGGCGTCGTCCGCGGTGCGGGGGGAGACAGCGGGCGGAACTGAGTTCACGTCCGATGAATTTAGGGAGCCGCTTGACGACTCGTCGAGTCCGGCCCGGGGCGGGCTGCATAATTATATTCGACATTAGGGAAAGCTGTGCAACAAAGGAACGTCATGAGTGACTCTGATATCCGAACTTACGATTTCGCCGGACGCTTGGCCCTGTCTGGCCACTCCTCTTCGTCCTCTTCGGCATCAGGGGAGTAGTCCGGCGGAGGGGTCTTCCTCTTCCTGGACCCTTCGGCCTCCCCCATTGGGGCGGCCTTCCTTTTCTTTCCTTCCCCCGCTGGAGGGGGAGAGGTTTCTTCTTCCTCCTCCTCGTTTTCACGGGAGGAGAGCGTCTCGGACTCGTCGGATGACGAGTCCGACACCACCATATTACGGGAACTCTTTCGAGTCCCCGTGGCCTTCTTCTTCTTGGCCTTCTTCTCCGGCACCACATAAGGCGCCGGAGCCAGCAGCTTCACTAGTAGAGCTGGAGCTAGGTCTTCGGGCAGCGGAGCCGGACAGTTAATCGGTCCGGATATCGCCCGCCAAGCCTGTCAAAGGTAAGGGAGTTTAGATCCCGCATAGAGTCAAACTATGAAAAAAGCTTAACATCCTGTAAAAAGTGTAGATGGCTTACCTCGCTAGCGTGACGCTGCGAGCTGTATCCGCGGTCCTCGGAAGCGGATGCGGGAGCCTCGGCGCCCTTGAATAGCATCTTCCAGGCGTCTTCGTACGTCGTGTCGAAGAGCCTGTTGAGGGTTTGATGCTGCGCCGGGTCGAACTCCCATAGATTAAAATCCCGTTGTTGGCACGGGAGGATCCGGCGGACAAGCATAACCTGGATTACATTAACAAGCCGGACTGGCTTGTTCACCAGGGACTGGATGCATGTTTGCAATCCGGTCACCACTTTTTCGTCACCCCACGACAGGCCCGTCTCTTTCCAGGACACAAGCCGCGTGGGGGGTCCGGATCAAAACTCGGGGGCTGCGGTCCATTTCGGATCGCACGGCTCGGTGATGTAAAACCACCCGAATTGCCATCCCTTTAGGGTCTCCACAAAAGAGCCCTCGAACCATAGGACGTTGGCCATCTTGCCCGCCATGGCGCCTCCGCACTCCGCCTGGCTGCCGCGCACCACCTTGGGCTTGACGTTGAAGGTCTTGAGCCAGAGGCCGAAATGAGGGCGGACGCGGAGAAAAGCCTCGCACACGACGATAAACGCTGAGATGTTGAGGATGAAGTTCAGGGCCAGATCATGGAAATCCAGGCCGTAGTAGAACATGAGCCCCCGGACAAATGGGTGGAGTGGAAAACCCAGTCCGCGGAGGAAGTGGGGGAGAAATACTACCCCCTCATGGGGCCTTGGGGTGGGGAGAAGCTGCCCCTTTTCGGGATGCCGATGCGCGATGTCCATGGACAGGTATCTGGCCTTCCTTAGCTTCTTGACTTGGCCCTCCGTGGTGGAGGAGACCATCCACTTGCCTCCCGCTCCAGACATTGCTGGAGAAGGTTGAGGTGGGAAGTGCGGGCTTGGGCGCTGGAGCTCGGGTGCGCAGGAGATGGACGGGCAAAGGAGGAAGAAGGCATAGGTAAAAAGGTGGATCCTTATCCCCTTATATGGGTGGATGTGGTTGTGCGTCCCCACCTGCCTAGTAAAACTCGCTTGCCTCCCAAGCACCGTGATAAGTGGGGCGGTTGGGTTACTCACGTCCGTATTGATGAGAATCCCGTAAAGGGGGGTACACGATCTCTGCTTTGACAAGACGTGCCAAGGAAACCGCCTTGCAAAACACGCTGAGGTGGAAAAGTAAAAACGATTCGAGTAAAGGACTTGGCCGTAGTGTGATGACGCACTGCAGAATACATCAGCAGATTTGATTTGTGTTAATATTATTCTCTCTATGGAAATATGTGGAAGCTTATTTTGCAGAGCCGGACACTACTCTTGGTGTTTACAATCTTCTATGAAGGACTTGGAGGAGGAACCCGCCTTGCAATGCCGAAGACGATTTGCGCGCCGGACTCGTCGTCATTGAAGCCTGGTTCAGGGGCTACTGAGGGAGTCCTGGATTAGGGGGTGTTCGGGTAGCCGGACTATACCTTCAGCCGGACTCCAGGACTATGAAGATACAAGATTGAAGACTTCGTCCCGTGTCCGGATGGGACTTTCCTTGGCGTGGAAGGCAAGCTTGGCGATGCGGATATTCAAGATCTCCTACCATTGTAACCGACTCTATGTAACCCTAACCCTATCCGGTGTCTATATAAACCGGAGGGTTGTAGTCCGTAGGAAATCAACTCCATATACGACAATCATACCATAGGCTAGCTTCTAGGGTTTAGCCTCCTTGATCTCGTGGTAGATCTACTCTTGTACTACCCATATCGTCAATATTAATCAAGTAGGATGTAGGGTTTTACCTCCATCAAGAGGGCCCGAACCTGGGTAAAACATCGTGTCCCCTGCCTCCTGTTACCATCCGACCTAGACGCACAGTTCGGGACCCCCTACCCGAGATCCGCCGGTTTTGACACCGACAGCAGCCCAGATCCCGGCTCGCTGGAAACACTTGGATCAGCAGTGTCTCGCGAGCCAGGCTAAGTGCGGCACAAGGTCGCATAGGTGGGTGCGACGCTAGGGCGAGGGGGGATGGCGGGAGATGGGAATCTGGCACGCAGTTCCGGCGCGAAATCTAGCCTCACCTTCTTTCACTCGCTCACCCATAGCCACTACCCCCCTTTCTTCCCTACTGCCTCACCACTGGCGGCGGCTGCGATTTCAAATCTACGCTAGAGGCGGTGGCGGCGTTTGCGGCGGATCTGGTGCTCCCCTTGTTGTTGGCCACCGTCTGGTCGACCTTGTCTGTGCCATGGCTCCCCCTACGCTGTCCTCGTCTCCGGTGCCGGTAAGCAGCACCCCTCCCCCTTTGTTAGGTCGGTGGTTAGGTCGTTAGGCTAGGTGTAGGATCGATTTCCCACTAAACAAACCATCGATGTTGACTAGGTTATGGACGCATGGATGAGGCTATTAATTCAGGCAGCAACACTAATTAGTGTGATTCAGGCATGGGTCATGTTCATGCAGCAGAGAGCTGTTCGTCGTGCTGGGAGACCTTTGATCCGCTATGGTCCATTATTTATCCGGGAACAGGAGAGGATCCAAAATCTGAACTACATCTACAACTGCAATGACGTCGAGGCTCTGTGGATGCTTCGAATGAAAAGAACACAATTTGCTAGGAGTGTCGAGACCTTCAGGAGCAGGGGGCTGCTACAAGATAAAATTAACACCAGTGTGGAAGAGCAAGTGGCCATGTTCCTCCATGTTGTTTGATAACCCACAAGTATAGGGGATCACAACAGTTTTCGAGGGTAGAGTATTCAACCCAATTTTATTGATTCGACACAAGGGGAGCCAAAGAATATTCTCAAGTATTAGCAGCTGAGTTGTCAATTCAACCACACCTGGAAACTTAATATCTGCAGCAAAGTGTTTAGTAGCAAAGTAATATGATAGTAGTGGTAACGGTAGCAAAAGTAATATTTTTGGTTATATAGTGATTGTAACAGTAGCAACGGAAGAGTAAATAAGTGAAGAACAATATATGAAAAGCTCGTAGGCATTGGATCGGTGATGGAGAATTATGTCGGATGCGATCGATCATGCAATAATTATAACATAGGGTGACACAGAACCAGCTCCAGTTCATCAATTTAATGTAGGCATGTATTCCGAATATAGTCACACGTGCTTATGGAAAAGAACTTGCATGACATCTTTTGTCCTACCCTCCCGTGGCAGCGGGGTCCAATTGGAAACTAAGGGATATTAAGGCCTCCTTTTAATAGAGTATCGGACCAAAGCATTAACACATAGTGAATACATGAACTCCTCAAACTACGGTCATCACTGGTAATGGTCCCGATTATTGTCACTTCGGGGTTAACAGATTATAACACATAATAGGTGACTATAGACTTGCAAGATAGGATCAAGAACTCACATATATTCATGAAAACATAATAGGTTCAGATATGAAATCATGGCACTCGGGCCCTAGTGACAAGCATTAAGCATAGCAAAGTCATATCAACATCAATCTCAGAACATAGTGGATACTAGGGATCAAACCCTAACAAAACTAACTCGATTACATGATAAATCTCATCCAAACCATCACTGTCTAGCAAGCCTACGATGGAATTACTCACGCACCGCGGTGATCATCATGAAATTGGTGATGGAGGAAGGTTGATGATGACGATGGCGACGGATTCCCCTCTCCGGAGCCCCGAACGGACTCCAGATCAGCCCTCCCGAGAGAGTTTAGGGTTCGGCGGCGGCTCCGTATCGTAAAACGCGATGAATCCTTCTCTCTGATTTTTTTCTCCCCGAACACGAATATATGGAGTTGGAGTTGAGGTCGGTGGAGCGTCAGGGAGCCCACGAGGCAGGGGGCGCGCCCCCACCCTCGTGGACCGGGTGTGGGCCCCCTGACGTGGATTCTTCTTCCAGTATTTTTTATATATTCCAAAAATAATCTCCGTTGATTTTCAAGTCATTCGAGAACTTTTATTTCTGCACAAAAATAACACCATGGCAATTCTGCTGAAAACAACGTCAGTCCGGGTTAGTTCCATTCAAATCATGCAAGTTAGAGTCCAAAAGAAGGGCAAAAGTGTTTGGAAAAGTAGATACGACGGGGACGTATCGTTGTTGGCCATAACCAGAGGTTCGGGGTCATTCGCAACACGTTCATGAGATCAATGGAGACCATCTCCCACTAGTAGAAAAAGGGCCATTTGTCCCGGTTCTAGAGGGCCTTTAGTCCCGGTTCTGGAACCGAGACTAAAGGGTCGTTACTAAAGCCTCCCCCTTTAGTCTCGGTTCTTACATGAACCGGGACTAAAGGCCGTCCACGTGGCCGCTGTCTGGAGCTACACCTTTAGTCCTAGTTGGTAACACCAACCGGGACTAAAGGTATTTTTACGGGAAAAAATTGTTTTTTTTAATTTCGATTTTCAAATTTCTGAATTATTTTCCAATTTAATCTCTAATCACCCCTCATCACTGCTCCCATTTAACCTCTAATCTCTAATCACCCCTCATCATTCCAAATCATCTAACTTCCCGATCGGTCACCCATCCTCTCACTACTCCAGCCTGAGCACACTTAACTTCCTAGTTCTATCCCCCCTCGTTTCCAAGTCTGCACTTGTTGTTTTCCTGACAATAGTAAGATGTCAATCCTATTAACCCTCAGGAGTTTAGCTTGAGCATGAAGTTACATGTTTCACTGTTTGAGTTTGAAACTATTATTCTAAAAAACAATAATTATTTAGTAACACTAATATTTCTTAAATAAGTAGTTTGACCATTGTTTGACCATAGTTTGACCAGATTTGACCGAACTTCAAAAAATTGAAATAGTTATTTACTCACACTAATATTCTTGAATAATTATGTAGTAACACTAATATTTCTTGAATAAGTAGTTTGACCATAGTTTGACCAGATTTGACCAAAATTCAAAAAAACTGTAATAATTATTTAGTAACACTAATATTTTTGAATAATTATTTAGTAACACTAATACTTCTTGAATAAGTAGTTTGACCAAAGTATGACCTGATTTAACCAAAATTCAAAAAAAAACTGAAATTTGAGCATAACTTTTTTCCTTTTAGAATTTGAGGATTCTAAAAGTTTGCAAATAGGCCGTAGGCAATAAAAATTGAATGCGGATTTTCGTGCCGAACATTTTGACATATTATATGTTTTTTTCCGACATCGTATGCAAAAGTTATAGCCGTTTTACATTTTGCCTAAACTTTTTGCAAAACATGTCCAAATTTAAGTTTTTAAATTTTCCTAACTAGTAGATGTAGTAATATAACTACATCTCGAAGGATTTTATTTTTTGAAGTTTTTATCATTTTCTTTTGCTTTTTACAAAACTGAAAAGGTGATCCACAGGGGGGTAGAGTTTGAAAATGGGACCTTTAGTCCCGGTTTGAGACACGAACCGGGACTAAAGGGCATTGCACCCTTTAGTCCCGGTTTGTGTCACAAACCGGGACTAAAGGTCTAATCTTTAGTTCCGGTTTGAGATACGAACCGGGACTAAAGGGCATCGCACCCTTTAGTCTCGGTTCGTGTCTCAAATCGGGACTAAAGGGCTCATTTGAACCGTGACTAATGCCTTTAGCCGCACGAACCGGGACCAATGCTCACATTAGTCCCGGTTCGTGACTGAACCGGGACTAATGGGCTTATCTGGCCCGAACGAAAGCCCTGTTTTCTACTAGTGTCTAGGTACTTCAAGCAGGTGCTTTTTGCTTTTGGGGAGCTTAGAGGAGAGATGATCAGGAGACCATCTGGCTGGACTCCACCCAAGATTCGCAGAAGCCCAAGATGGTATTCATACTTCAAGGTGAGCATTCACAATATACAATTTTCATGGCTTGATATGCTTGTACTGTTCAAGTTGAGCACTAACACGGGCTTGTGATGCCATTTCCAGGATTGCATTGGGGCAATAGATGGTACTCATGTCACCAGAGTTCCTAGGTCACACTATGCAGCATATAGGGGGATGAAGCACTACACAAGCCAGAATGTGCTTGCTGCTGTTGATTTTGATCTGAAGTTCACATATGTGCTGGCTGGCTGGGAGGGGCCAGCGCATGATGCTAACATTCTCAGTGACAGCATGAGTCGACCTGATGGGATCAACATCCCCGACGGCAAGTTCTACCTTGGAGATGCTAGCTATGCATGTTGGCCGGGTATTCTTCCACTCTTCAGGAAAACCAGGTACCATCTAAACGAGTTCTCTGGTAGGAACTATCCTAGGACTGCACATGAGCTGTTTAATCTCAGACACTCCAGCCTTAGAGTAACTGTTGAGAGGGCATTTGGAGCTCTGGAGAATATGTTTAAGATCCTGGATCAGAAGCCATTCCACCCATACTCCACTCAGGTTAAGCTTGTTCTTACTTGTTGCATTCTGCATAACTGGATCCTCCAGTGGGGCTTTGATGAACACGTGCCTGAGGAGGAAGAGGTCAAGCCTAACGATGTTGTTAGCTCCGGCCATGGTGTTGAGGCATTTGACAATGACACTTGGAAGAACAAAAGGTTGGAGTGGGAAGAGGCAATGTGGCTTAACAGAGGTCAGTGCAGGATTTGAAGAAGAGCAGGAGGAGGAAGAAGAAGAAGCAGTAGCAGAAGCAGAAGCAGAAGCAGAGGAAGAGGAAGAGGAAGATCTGGTAGCAGCAACACCGATGAACTATCCCCTATTTAGCCAATGGCTCTTAATAATTTGAACTATCATTTGATAGTAGTTAGAATGAACTGTCATTTGTTCAACTAGCTGGCACTACATATTCAGATTGTGTGTGGTAATCTCACCACTAGTTAGAAGTGGTGACAACACCTTATGCAGGTTGCAATAAAACACCATGTCATATGTGCGCCTAATGCAATGCGGGTAACCAAACGCCGGGTCAAAATTGGTTGTCTCATGTAACTAGGTACATGCAGGCAACCAAACTATGTACATCGGGGGGTCTTTTTGCTTGCATCCCCTCAAACCGGCTCACTAGAGCCAGGCTCGATTGGAAATGTAACCAAACACGCCCTTGTAGTGCGTGAAGGTAATTTTATCAAGGCCGGTTGCGCCGTCATCTTCGTCCAGCGTCGGCGAGTATTTCTAGTTCTAGATTTCTCAACAAGGCTCAACTAGTTCATATTTGAAGGTTCTAGATTACTGATGGCGAAGATTCATATTAGGGCTACTGATGTGCCCCCTATCTCTTAATTTGAATTAAATTCTCCATACACCAATTGCATTAAAATTTGAATTTCTATATATTGATGGAGAATATTCATACGCTCCCTTTGATGTTTTTGACATGATTGCTATTGTCTCTCTACAAGCTGACATGGCAACTTACTGATAACAACTTAGAATTATTTTCTCTCTACAATTTTCCATGGTAGCTTTCTCATAACTACTTAGAATTATTATCTCTCTACAATTCTCCATAGCAATTTTTCAAAGTTATAATATTTTTGCGATGCGAGATTTTTTAAAAATTCTATACTTCTGCCATGCAACTACAATATATGGCATCTTTTTACACATGTTCTCTAGCAGTGACATGACAGTTTATAGGTTAAACATTCTTACAACATGGAATTTTTTAGTTCACTTACATGACAAATCGTCCCTCGCGTCGTCCGCGCCGGGCGACTCGGGGGAACCCTACCGCCCCAGCCACCGGCCACCCCTCGCTGACCTTCCTCCCCCCGCCGCCGCCGGAGGAGGTCGTCCCACGGCGGACGGCGGCGGCGGGGCGCTCCTGCCTGTTTCTTTTTTATTGCCTGCGCACTCTTCACTGATCCCATCGTCTGCGATCTGATCTAGGCTTGCACTCCGGCCGCAGCCGTCTACGGGTCAAGTCTGCGCGCAATCATAGCCCGGCGCTGCATATACATGGGGCAGGATGCATCCAGATCTACATGCAAATCCTTGGTGGCTTGCTGTTCTAGACGTGCATCCAGCTCCCACGTCCAGATCGGAAGGCAACCGACTTGCCAGATCGGTAGGCCACGACGGATGAATGCGGCGGCCTGATCATGAGGGCAGCCACACAGGATGACGGCGGCCGGTTCATGAGGCCGACGACACAAGATGGTGGCGGTCAGATCATCAGAGCACCGGCAGCAGCTCATGGACGCGGGTATGGTCCACGCGACGCCATGTTGCGACCGGATCGAGTTCGTGATTTCTGTGGAGTCCGTGGTGTCCCCGGTAATCTGCCTCCATAGCACATGGACCACCGGGTGATAGCCACTCGCGGACGTGCGTCTGGTCCACGTGACGTAGAGTTGCGACCGGAGTAAGTTCGTGGGTGCCAAAGGAATCCATGGAGTTGCCGGAAATCAGCTGCCGCAACACATGGGCCGTCGGGCACCAAGAGTGATTGTCCCCAACAACGTGCTCAGGAGGGACATTACATGCAGACCTATGACACTCCGATTTGTCGGAATGTCGGCACCATGAGTGGATCTTGATGGCTCATGTTGACTTCGAGATTTCAAGTGATGAAGGAGGCGAGATTTCAAGTGATGAAGGAGGCGTCGTTCTTGGAGAACCTTTTTTGCAGTCCGGGTGTGGCCTCTGGTGGTGGTACTTCCTCCTATTTCGCTGATCCGTTCGGCGTTTTTTTTTCTTTTGGCTGTGTGCATCCTTGATGTCTCGACTAGCTCTTGACATTATGTTGTTGCAGAGGCCAGGTGTAATTGATATCCGCTTGATATTAATATATTCCCTTTATCAAAAAAAACTTACATGACAAATATTGTAACTTTTTAGGTCATGTGAATGTGCAATGATATTCCACATTTCCATCATGTGGACTACTTAGATGGCAAGTCTGACATTTTTCTTTTTCTACAACTTCCATGGCAAAATTTTAAGATGTTTCACATGACAAATATCATTTTACAGTTCATAATTTGTTAAATATTTTTTCCATGGAAAAAAACTTTAAAATCTTTGCAATGCATCAAATCGATTATTTTGCCATGTAGCCTACAGAACAATTTTTTTTGTCATGAGAAAAATCCTTAGCTTTTGCCATGTCACAAACAATCTTTTTGCAATGGAAAAAACCTTACAATTTCTGCCATTTCACCAACATAATTTTTGCCATGGCAAAATCCTGTAACTTTTGTTGTGTCACTAACACAATTTTGTGCCATGGGAAAAATCATTACAAAATTTGCCATATCACCATATATCATGTTGTCAACACCTCTTGATTTTTGCCATGATAAAACACAAAACCTTTTCTCAAACAAAACCTAGATTGCAAGTGCAAAAGTTTTTCAGTTAAGTTTTGCATGATATATATAATATTTTTCCATTAAATATTGCCATGGTCCATGGCATTTTTTTCATGTGTATATGTTTCTGTACCATGGATTTTTTTTACATATTCTATGAAAATTTCATCGAGTATACAATGGCAAATTTCTAATTGTGTCATGGCAATTTTTTCCATGTTTTTTACTTTTTGTTGGCAGCGTGTAAGTAAAAGCATGTAATTTTGTGTATTGAAAGATGGCAAACTTAAGAAAATTGGTTCTATTGATATGACATTGCTTATAGTTTATTTATACATGTCCAATGGCAAATTTGTTAGAAATATCTTTGTTTTATCCTATATGTCCATTTTTTCATAATATCATAGCATTTTTTCACACTCGATTATCATGAAGTGTGTTTGAACATCATGGCAAATCATGAAATTTTATGTAATGTAAATTTTATTTTTCATAAATATAAGGTAGCTTAGTTCATTAGTGCATGAATTTCCTAGATTATTTCCAGGCAGTGTTTTTTGTGATTTCCATATTATTTTCAGGGAGTGTTTTTTTCGGTCCAGTGCATTTTTAGGCCTTGAGATAGGAGTAGTTTTAGGGCCTACAACATTGTCCTTTTTTTATTCTTCAAGGCAATGCTGTTTTGCTAGAGGTGAGTTGGCAGGGGGGCGGGGGGGGGGGGGGGATCCGTGAGATCTTATAGCAAACTAAATCGTTCATTCTCTCCCCTCTTCTTTTTTTAGATGAAAGGCATAAAGCCCGACTTCAAATTAATGAAGCCATCAACCGGCTAGGATACATGGTGCTGATTATTACAAGGCAAAGCTTGGAGAAAAACTGAAAGATTACAAGTGAGATCATACTTCGACAGACCAAAGTGCAAACTTGCCAGTACAAAGCAAACAAGACCAAGCTGCCGGAGGTACATCGCAGACCAGAACAATGAGTACAGAGACATCCACGGGGCACCGAGCAAGCAGTGTAGAGGAGGATCGTGCCTGCAGGGAGGAAAACATTGGATGTGCCACAACCCGGGCATGCAAATGCTAGAGAGGAGAACCAATCTCCTCTACATCCAAGCCGTGCCACAACACGGGGATGCTGTAAACCGGCCAGCGGAGCACGAGCACTGCAGGGCAGCAACCATTGAAGGATAGCAGGGCACAACACCTCATCTCCACCACCGCCGGAAACCCGAGCAAGCACTGCACCGCAGCCGCCACCAACCAAGAACTACAGGCACCCAACCCAACCCAACCCCTACCCCTACCCCTAGCCGACGCCTCCAAGGAGGACCACGACGATGGAGCGTCGTCGACGGCCGGCCAAAGCCTAGATTTTCACCTGGGGGAAACAGGGGAGGGGGAGGTGGAGGGAGGGAAACTCAACGCGCCCTCAGGAGGGGATTCGGAGCCGATGCACCGCCGTCGTCGAGGTCGATGCGGAATCGACCAGGGGATTCCCCCGTTCCAAGCTTCCTCCACCGCACCTGAGGTGCCAGATCTTGCAGCATAGACGCGATGAATCCAGACCGGTGAGGGGATGCAGAGCAGACGAAGGGGCCAGAGATCCGATCTGGCGGAGCCACCGGAGCAGCCCGTGACAACGAGGCACCTCCGCCGTCCAACCGCCGCCCGCACGGCCAGAGGGACGGCCAGCACCCGCAGCGCCCTCCACCGGAGAGAGCGGCGCCGCCCACCAGATCCAGGGCCGTCGCCCCGGCAACCAGAGCTCCCTGCGCGGATGCAGGGCAGCAGGGCCTCGCCACCACCTTCACGGGGGCCGCACGGCGGCCGGCGGCGCCCTCAGGTGGCAGCGGGGAAGGGGAGGCGAAGGAGAGAGAGGGCTCGGGAGGCTAGGGTTTGGTCGCCCCCGAGTCGCCCACTCGGGGCGACGCGAGAGCCTCTCTCCCCTCTTCTATATCAAATGAAGCATTTGACTTGCCTCGTCCCCTAAAAAAATACGGACAACCAAGATCTACCTATCTTGTGATCTCTATTGCAATACCCACAAGCTTATGATGTGTCCTGATCTCACACCAACGCACACCATCTAATGCAGCGGACTCATCAAGCTATCTAACGACAAGCCCATAGCACCAACCGATATAGCTAACCTGTATCGTGCAGCACATGTGCATGCTCTAGAATCCACGGCCACCACCTTCCGCTGTCAATGCATTGACCTTGTCAGGCCCTTCTGCAGTCAAACACCACCATGACACCACACAACAACACCATCCCGCGCGCACTCTGAAGCCGCGTTCATCGCCGAGCCCCACTATGCCAAGACCATTGTTCTGGTAGATGGAACACTGTTCCACCTCAGGGCCACTCCAGCCAACACCTTCTCCAGAACGATGCCCCTAGAAGGGAGAACGACATCGAAGACATCGACATCGTCTTATTCGGGGACCCAAATCTTTATGACGAGACAACAACGATGATGCCTCGACAAGAAAACGATGTCAAAGATTTTTTTATAAAGGGAATATATTAATAGCGCACAGATACCAATTACACCCAGCTTCTACACTGACAAGATGTCTGAAGACATCCATGATGCACATATCCAGAAAAGAAAATAAAAATTAAAAAAGACCCCGCCACGCTGATTAATCACCGCAGCAGCAACAACACTCTAACCACCATCAAAGACAACGCTCAGTCTAAAAAGGAGGTTGTCCAAAAGCAACGGATTCAAGAAGGAAACAATACACACGCGTTGTCATTGCCCGATCGAAGATCTTAGGTTTTCACCGTGGAGAAAGACCACGTTCCCAAAACAATGCCTTCAATAAGGTCATTGCTAGATACAACCAATAAAGGCCAGACCTTAGGTTTTCACCATGAAAATCATGATTCGTGGTATTCGAGGAGCACCATCATCAAAGAAGTCAACCAGCGCTGCTGCCCCCACTTACGGAGTCCGCTACTGCAAGTCACATACCACCAGGCTTACATGAACTCGTGTCCAGTCTCGACGGGAAAAACCCAGATCTTCGTGATATAGCCAAAGAAGTCGGTTAGGCGGATGTTCCGGGCACACATGACCGGCCCCTCTCCAATCAAGGTGTCCAAGGAGCGCCATATGCGTCAGTCCTTGTTTTCCTCTGAAGGAGAATTCCGAAACTTGTCGATGGCCATATCGAGGATGACCGACCACAGGTAGACCGGTGACATCGCACGAAGACCATGGACGATGACCGATTACTGTCCGCAGACATTTGAGGGGCTGGATCATGTGTATGCGGCCGTAGATGCTCTAATATGATCCATATAAAATAATATTAATAATAAAAAAGAGCAGAGCAGAGTAGAGCACGTGATGCAGATGCAGATGTAGATGTAGATGTAGATGTAGCCCCCGATGCCTTCCGTTGGTTGACTTATTACTGCTCATCGAGGACATCTTGCTTCCACCCCCCGCTTTCCACGTCCTTTCATAGCAGTTTGGATCTCTCTCAGTAGCATGACAGGATGAAGAGATCTGTATGGTGTGAGCCCGGATCAAGCAACCATACTAGCTACTAGTATATATGCGGCATCGTCTTACGTTGAATCGAATTCGCAGGTGAGTTTTCTTGAGTCCGTCCGGTGGTTCTTGTACGTAGTATTAGTTAAGCAACCTCTGCTAGTAATTGAGTAGCTAATCCATGAGTCCCGCTCCCACGTAGATCTCTCGTTTTCTTACCGATGTTTGCGAAATTGTCAGGGCGACCCGGGTAGCAGAAGCTGTTGCAGTTTGGTTGGTTGGTGGCTTGGTGTTTTTTTGATCGATTTGCAGCCGATCTATCGAGCACAGCACAAAATTATCAGGTGACACTTGTTGTAATCTTTATCCTCTGCTAATATGTAGTACTGTACTTTTTTTTCGATGGAAATATGTAGTACTGTATTTTTGTTCTTACATAGTATCTCACATAGTATCTCCTTTTTTTGTTCTTAGCATACCATACCATACCAGTAGCAGCATGGTCACAAATGCTGTTAGCGTCTCGTTGATAGGGTGGTTCGTCACGCCGTTCCTCAGCAAGTCCATCAAGGCGGTACGCAAATACATAGACGAGGAGAACAAATCGCTCAAGAATGTCACTCCCAAGCTGAAGGAGCTGGCCGACCATCTTGATGGCATCAGGGTGATTGTTGACCAAGTCGGGCTATGTTTCATCAAGGGGACAGAGGAGGCCTTGGATCATCTGTGGCGGCTCAAGCGTGCCATTTATGAAGCGGAGGAGATTCTGGACCTGTACGAGAGTCTAAAGAACAATCGTCTTTCTTGTGAGTTTGTGCAGCAATTTACTGGGACCAAAGACTCACCTAGTCGGCTGGAGGAAGTGGTGGAGAAGCTAGGCGGACTTGGCGTGAGGACGCGGAAGTTGCTAAAGAATTCAGACAGCAATCCCAACATTGTTCATGGTTCTCCCATCCTCCGTAGAGGCCCGTCACAAGCAAATCCCGGGAATGGTTTCTTCGGGTACGCCGACGAGCGTCACCAGCTACAGAATCTGCTGAAAGGCGAGCAGAATAAGGTTATAGCCATCATAGGCCATGGAGGGATGGGGAAGACTCACCTTGCTCGCCAGGTATTTGATGCTAATGAGCCTGGGTTTGAGGTGCGCATATGGGCGCACGTCTGCAACAAATTGGATCAAATTGAGCTTCTGACAGAGATATGCCAGTCGCCCATCAACAAGTCTGGCGCCCCAATCCGTGCTCCAATAATGGACACCGTTGCTGCGCTAGAGTCCGTGGTTAAAGGTCTGTCCAAAACCTCAGGGTTGGTCAAACTACCAAAACCTTGTTTGGTCGTGCTTGATGATGTATGGCAGCACGAGGACGGATTTGCTGGGTCGACCAGCTGCCACACGCAGCGGATCAGCCGGACTCAGAGAAATGAGGCATGGGCCAGTGTGCTGGCCATGCTGAGGAGCCTTAAAAGTTGCAAAGTTGTAATGACCACTCGAGACAAGGTTTGCTCCACAACACTCAAGGCAGATGAAACAATCGTCCTGGATGGGATCAGCCAAGACCCAATGAAAGAGCTGCTCAAACACACTGCAAAATCTGACCAACCTCCCCAAGAGCTTGTGCAACGGATTGACAAGTTGAAGGGATCCCCACGAGCAGCTCTCAGTCTTGTTCACGAGCTCAAGGAAGCAAATATTAAAATTCAGGAGCAAATCATCCTAGGTGAACTCGACGACAAGAATCACATCAAAGGCCTGTATGAAGAACATCTATTCACCTACCATAACCTACCACTGCACTTACAGAGCTGCCTGGCATTCTGCAGCGTGTTCCCATATAATTGGAAGTTCCATCCTGAAAAGTTAACCAAGATGTGGATAGCTCACGGTTTCATTGACGACACGCAAGTGAAACAACACATGCTGGCTGACCAGAAGCTGCTGGCCATGGAGAGTGTGGCGAAAGGCTATTTTAAGGATCTCGTGGATCGGTCCTTATTCAAGATTGACACGGATGGCCTCTATGTGATCCATGTGCACATCCATTCCATGATACGCCAGGTGTCTGGCGATGACTGTAGGAGCATTAGCAACGGCTCATCATCGGAAATAATCGTCCCTGCAACAGTTCGCCACTTATCTGTGACTGCCGGCTGCCTAGCGAAGCTCAAACCAGGGCCTCCATTGGTGGAGAGCAATGTGAAACCTGAGGACGAATTCAGACCGGTGCGAACACTGATTGTCTTCACGGACAAGGGAGCTCCTTCCTTGCCTTGGAGTGACATTCGTCAGGCAAACAGCACACTCAGAAAGTTCAAGCACGTAAAGGTACTGGATTTGACGGATACAGCCATAACTCAGGTGCCTGATATTGTCGGTGAGCTCACACATCTGCGGTACCTAGGTGTTCCTAACACCCTGAACCACCCTCCTGCTCAAATTCCCAAGCTACTTCTGTTGTACATCAACCATGAAGCAACCAAGACGGCACCCCTGATGCAGTCTGCGCCCCCGCACAATCCTGATGGCGGCGGCGCCGGCAAGGCGCCCCCGCACAATCCTGCTGGCGGCGGCGCCGGCAAGGCGCCCCCGCACAATCCTGGTGGCGGCGGCATCGGCATCGGCAAGGCGCCCCCGCACAATCCTGGTGGCGCCGGCGCCGGTAAGGCGTCCCCGCACAATCCTGATGGCGTCAGCGCTGGTAAGGTGCCCCCGCACAATCCTGGTGGCGGCAGCATCGGCATCGGCAAGGCGCCCCCGCACAATCCTGGTGGCGTCGGCGCCGGTAAGGTGCCCTCGCACAAGGCGCCCCCGCACAATCCTGGTGGCGGCGGCGCCGGCAAGGCGCCCCCGCACAATCATGGTGGCGGCGGCGCCGGCAAGGCGCCCCCGCACAATCCTGGTGGCGGCGGCGCCGGCAAGGGGCCCCCGCACAATCCTGGTGGCGGCGGCGCCGGCAAGGCGCCCCCGCACAATCCTGGTGGCGACGGCGCCGGCAAGGTGCCCCCGCACAATCCTGGTGGCGGCGGCATCGACATCGGCAAGGCGCCCCCGCACAATCCTGGTGGCGCCGACGCCGGTAAGGCGTCCCCGCACAATCCTAGTGGCGTCAGCGCTGGTAAGGCGCCCCCGCACAATCCTGGTGGCGGCGGCATCGGCATCGGCAAGGCGCCCCCGCACAATCCTGGTGGCAGCGGCGCCGGCAAGGCGCCCCCGCACAATCCTGGTGGCGTCGGCGCCGGCAAGGCACAATCCTGATGGTGGCGGCGCCGGCAAGGCGCCCCCGCACAATCCTGGTGGTGGCGGCGCCGGCAAGGCGCCCCCGCACAAGGCGCCCCCGCACAATTCTGGTGGCGGCGGCGCCGGCAAGGCACCCTCGCACAAGGCGCCCCCACACAATCCTGGTGGCGGCGGCGCCGGCAAGGCGCTCCCGCATAATTCTGGTGGTGGCGGCGCCGGCAAGGCGCCCCCGCCCTGCAATTTCAAGTAAATCCAGTGATGTTTATCTGGATGTTTTCTCCTTCAATTTGTGGTGTTTGGAGGGGGGTTCCATGATCTTTATTCAGAATCTGTAATTCAATAATATATGCTGCTCATGCATTGAAAAAACTTCTTTTTTAAGTTGTCACATTTTTTTGTGACCATATCAATTATTTATCAATCTGTTACCATTTTTAATTAAGACACTATATTATAAACTAACGTTTCTATGTGTACCTGGTTTTGCATGCATCCGGTTTGGCTCCAACGATGTCCCTTGATGTTGTTTTTTGTCGTGTCCCTTTCCCCAAGTTCTAGTGCCTCTTTTTTCTCGTTTTTTTCTTTCTTTTTTGGGTTTTCTTTCGGTTTTCCTGATTAGCCGAGAATGTTAGGTCTTCGGGTCCGGTTTTCCTTATAAACTGAACCAACTCTCTTCTTAATGAAATGGAGGAACTCCCTGCCCCTCTCGAGGTGTTCTCGAAAAAAAAAGCCTATGCATTTGGACTTGTTCTGTTTTTAATTGTTGCTTAGAATGAATTGAAATCCCATTTGTTGCCCAGCTAGTTTATGTGTGGTTGATAGTGCAAGGTGTAAGTTCATTGTGGTCATGTCTTTCTATCATGCTGAATAATTTTTGGAACTGACGATGGGTTAGTATTAGCATCTTCTCTGTCTCATGGATAGGTTGCCCTTGGTCAAGTAAATACTGTGTGCGATTAATTCTACTTGAAGCTTGCATCCACAGTCAGTATACAGAAACAACCATTCCGGGTTCTTTTGCCACTGGCTAAGCGAGGAAACTGTTTGTCTTCAACACGGCGTTCCCATGGAACAGCGAGCAAAGAGAAACTTGCATCAGAAACTAAACTGGCGTACGCGAATGCGCGTTGCAACTCTCATCCATGCAAAGGGCGTAATAATATGAATAATTTAAAGTGGAACAAATCAAATGCACCTTGCAGAACAATCACTGCGAAGGCAGAGCTCTTAAATTCAGCTTTGTTTCATCAGTGACTTAAGTTCATGTGTTTCCCTTGGCACGCCATATACACTGTGTATGGGTGAGGTGCATGGTGAGGCCGTGTTAGCCACGAAGTTCCTGCCGTACTTCTGGCTATCCATTGGTAATCCACAAAATGGGACTGGATAAATTCCGATACAGAGATGAAATGCCACGCCTTCCTTTCTCCCTCGACCGCATCTATTCCAAGGCTCGAAAAGAAGCCCTAGATATAATCGGCGGTCAAATGTGCTATACTAAATATTGCGACTTGTGCTTCAATTCAGAGACACCAGAGAGACAGTAAGGAAGAAGCGATTCAGTCTCAGCCGGTACCAAATTGAGCCTCAGAAAATTCAGTGTGCAATGCATTGACAACGAAAGACAGTATGCGGAAACATGACACTACTGGCTAAGAGATGAAACAGAGCTCACTCAGCATTCACAGCATGCAAACATACAGTACAATGTGTGTTGATAAACAGTAAAGCAGCAGGAACAGAGGCCTTTGATAGATGCAATTCTGCAATAGGAGCTGCACAACATCTGCAATTCTGCATTCCAGACCATAGCCATAGCAGCACACCTATAACCGTTTAGCTGCTCTTCTTCACAGATTAGTTGGCACCAAACTGACCCTGCGTATAAGACAGAGAGAGAACACACTGTCCAAATATAGGGTACACCCGTACAACTACAAGAGTTCTAAATCAGTAGAGCAACCTGACACGAGTCTCGGAACAGAAGGAAAGACCAGAGACGAAGCAAGTTCGACGCCACAACAAAAGGAAAGAGGATGGCTGAGTAAGCAGCTCCCAGAATCATCACGGTTCATGCTTGTGATCTGTGGATGCCCATCCTCCACAAAGGCAGTCTCTGGAGTTCACCATCTTCAGATTCTCAGCAGCGTCTCGCCTTCTTCGTCGGTTCCTCGCTCCCGGCACACATCTTATCCTCCAGGGCCCTCTTCTTGATATACTTACAGAAAGTAACATTCACCTCCTCTGGGCTGCCATACTTCTTTTTCACCAGAACAATGACATTTATCTTGCCCAGGCCGACCCCGTTAGATACCATGACATTCCCTAGCATGTCGATCCCTTCATCCCCCTCAAAGCACTGTATGATGACGCTCTCGAGGAGTGGACACTGGAAGGTCATTCCATCAGTTGGTTGACGACCGTGTGCGGCTCCTCCTCCATACTAAGACACAAACAAGGAACATAAAGGGTGCCCTTTAGTGAACATTCTTATACTAGTGCAATAATCCTAGCTACCTGCAGAATAAGGCGTACAGATTTATGCACCAGCTTGAGCTTTTCTAGCCTCGGTGAAAGCTGGAGGAAGCGGAGCACAGCGTAGAGGTCCTTGGTCAGATGCCATTTCCCGATTTCCAGAGTTATGAGGCTCTCAAACACTGGACATGTTGGCAACTCCTTTTCCAGCATAACCTTGCATTGAGAGAGCTAGCGAGTTATAATCTTACTAGCAAGATGCCCATGTGTTGCACGGAACATCAAGATGCATTTATATGAGTAGTTTATCTTGTGAGAGAAAATGATGAACGAAGGAAGGCCTTATTTGCAAATGTGGAGAGGGATATGGGTATCTTTTTGCAAAATTGTCATAGTTTCCTTCCTATCCGTCAGATATAAATCGAACGACCTATATTGCAGGATGGCAGGCACACCATCATCACCAACTCTGTTTTTTATAAGAGTAGAGATAGATAGGACAAAGATATCATGGCATTTGCAAGCACGGTAATAGTGCATGACTAGCTGTAGCATGCAAAACAGAAAAAGGAAAATAAAAATAAAAATGGCACTTCACACCCGGTCTATTGTAAGGGAGCATGAACAAACATTCAATAACACATGAATATCATTTAACAAGGAAAACTCACAGCTACTACTGGTCTCAAATTACCTAAAAAACAGAGTAAAATACATTGCCGTACTTAAAAAAAAAGGTGTGTCATGGTAGGAAACTAAAAATCCACATGATGCTAGAGTTCACTTGGTACCAATTAAAATCATACTTGTATTCAGAACTATTTTCCGAACATCATCTGAGAAAATGTAACTGAACAATCAACAGTTGTTCATCGCTATCCAACACTAACACAGCTTAGAGAAATAATTAGTTAGTTTCCGTTTCTCATTTTGTTACAGCAGAGGTGTTTTAACTTTAACCAGAACTACTCTCCTGTCTTTCAGTTTGTTCCCGGAAACATGATAATGTGCACGTTATAAATGACTACCTGCTAGCAGCCACTAAATAGTACTACAAGAAATGTACCACAGCTTCACATACAAGTATGGTAGTTTATCCATCCAATTTTCGTAAAGAATCAACGGAGTTGACGTTCTACCGAAACAATACTAGAAAATAGCATATAGAACATGCATACGGTCTTGTTTCCCTAGAAGCATACCTTTATGTCAGAACGAAATAAGGCAAGCTTCTTTGCATGCACAAGAATTTTAGTGTGGTTAGTTTCGCCATCAAACGTACTCCCACAAGTATCTATCTATGTGAGCACTCTCTAGAGTTGGCTGGTCTCTCCAAGAAATATCTTTCAGTTCGTTACCCTTGCACTCAAAGCTAATCAGACGGGGGGCGGAAATTGTAAAACCCATGCGCACATCTATGTAGCCATCAATTGTCAGCCTTTTTAACACCTTGGAGGCTATGAGCTTAAGATACATCAGAGAATCTATCAAATGCATGTCTTCTAGGTGAGGGCTTTGAGCAATCAAAGTCTCTAGAGTAAGCCTGTCCAGGCGTATAGACTCCATGGCATCCTTGTCAGCTGGCTCCATAGCAACCCCACCTGCACCTGTCATGCATAGACACAGGTACATTCAGTACTACTTAAGGCCCCTGCAAACTCGATTATATGAAGACTACGTACCCATGTTGCAGCAATCAATAAAGTTTTACTGGTTTAGTTGGTCCATTAACATGAGACGACGGAAGTGATTAGTTCTTTCCATATTTTATTGTAATGACCTCTAACTTGTGTGGGCCATGAAGCAAAGCAATTTTCAGTCACCCCGGCAACATGTCTGGTGCCACCAATTTAAATTATCCTCTTTAGGACTGTTGACAAAATCTGGAAACTATTGTAGTAGCAACAAGAATCCATCATACTACAAAATTTCAGAAGCAGTCCATCATACTACTAATTAAGGCCCCAGGCAAACTCAATGATATCGAGAGTACCCGTGTCACATCAATCAATATAGTATCCCCTCTGTTCACAAATATAAGATTCTCTAACTTTTTTGTGAATCAGGTGTATGTAGACACATTTCAGTGTGTTTGTTCACTCATTTCAGTCCGTATGTAGTCCATATTGAAATATCCAAAACATCTTATATTTCTGAATGGATGGATTACTTGTTCAGCTGGTTCATTCACATATGAGGCAACGGAAAGGATTAGCTGTTCTCCTAATTGATTGTAAAGGCCTCAAAATTATGCGGGTCATGCATGAAGCAGAGCAAAAAAAAAGGGCACTCCTGGCAATGAAGCACCGACCTAACTACCTCCTTTTCACAACACAAGGGTGCTCTCATGAAACAACCTAACAACAGATTGCCGTGAAACCTAATCATGATGGGCAATGCATTAAGCAATTCTCGCAGCCAATTAACCAACACAGACCCAGGATTCTTTCCAAACCATGTAAAGACATTTCCAACAACAACACCTAATTATTGTTTGATGTAACAATGCTGTACACCGACCTAACAGATCCGGGATTTCAACTCGTCTTTGGAATGGGTTAGCCCATGGTTGATTAAGGCCCCAGCGACTCGATGACATGAAGATTAAACATGTTGCATCATCAATATAAAGCAGGTTTTGCTTGCTTGGTCAGTTCACATGAGTTACATTTTTGAAAGAAGCAAACAGAGAAGGCTATGGATAAAAAGTGGTACAACACAGACAGTGCAAACAAACTTATCAAAGCCCGGTGAGCGAATGCATGTGCCTATGAGCTTTTACGAAAATCCAGGGCTTGTGAGTGGAATCAAAGCATATTCAAAAGCTTATTGCATTTTCCTTGCCTTAAGTCTTCCTATGACCACCTATCAGCCAGACTTTACTACTTGAACCAGAAGCAAGCCCATAGGCAGCGAAACTCGATGAAAGTAGACAGATTTAGATATTATCTGCCTGCGCTACTGAATTGACGATATGGGACACCTAAATCATATCCTACAGAAAGCGCCTACTAGCTAGTTATTAAAGTTACTGCCTCCCTAGCACTCTGAATGCGTTTGTTTTATTGACCTGCTTCCTTGAAAGAAGAAGTAATGAAAATATAGGATTCAACTTCCCTTCTGCTTGCTAGGCAACAGAAGTGATTAGTTCTTTTCATAATTGTAACAACGGGTCCCCAAATTGTGTGGGTCATGAAGCAGAGCAATTTTTGGCCACCACACCCCTGGTAATTGACCACCGACCTAATTGACTGCTTTGCACAAGTACAAGAGGACACCATTATCAAACAGCCTAGCAACAGACTGCCGATAGATCTAATTTTGACGTGCAAATGCATTAAGCGATTTCTGGCAGCCAATTAATCAGACACAGACAGATCCAGGATTCCAAAACATTTCTTACAGTAAACTTATGTGATATTACAATAAGGAGATGGATTATCTAATAATTTGGAAGGGATTCGAGAGCAGAGGAGCCACCAACTTATCTTGCCTTGGAATGGGTTAGTGATTGGCTAATAAAAAAGATTGAAGAAGCTAGAGCATGCAGGCAGATTCACATAGTACAAGTGGGGAAGTGAAATCTAGTTTATGAGCGAGAACCAAGTACGTGAGAATGAGATTCTACTCACAGAAGGAGAAATCTACTACGAGTGGAAGAAATCTACTGAACCTAACAGATCTGGCATTATTCATAAAAGAAAAACAGATCTGCCATTCTTTGTACAGTAGTAGATTTAACAGAAAACAAGTGTCAGACCATAGTAGAAGAATGTGTGAGATTCCACCCAGCTAGGCGTATATGAAAGTGCATCTCACCTGGATTCCGTTCAGGTTTCTTTTAGGGTTCGTTGAGGGGGAGGATAGAGAGAGAGAGGTTGGCTATGGCGATTGGCGACACGGTTCAGGGTTTAGGGGGAGAGTGGAGACGGCGAGCGGGTCTGTATATGTGCGGCCTTTTGGCGCGCGTTGGCACAACATTTCGCGCGCTTTCTCGTCCCGCTGTTGGGCCCGTTTATGTGTATTTTGCAAATGGGCGACTACAGCCAACCTAGCTGGGCCGGCCCATCTCACCCTATTTCTATTCCAGACAGGAAAAAGGAGCGCACAGGCGGGGGATCGAACTAGCGATCTCAACTTCGAGCTAAACAACACTAACCATCATGCCACCTTGCCCAACGCCTGGCTGGGCTCATCATGCAGCAATCATTTCTGTTTTTCAGTCATTTACCGATTTGTTTAGAGAGTTAAATGACCGTGAAATTGAAAATCACTATAAAATGAACTCTGAAAATATTGAACTTGACATGGTATTATCATTTCACCCGCATAGCATGTGCGAAAGAGTAGAGAGAGTCACGGCAAAAACTGGACGCACTTCGCGTACAAACTGGACAATCTCTTTCGAAGTATCAGGGTTTCAAACGAGAACTCATTTGTTACACGGGCACTTCAATTTTTTTTAAACTTATTTGAACTCCAGACTTTTTTGCGTTCAGTATGCAGCTTTCAAAGCGATATCATCAATTTTCAACACGTTCTGACATCATTTGCAGTTTTTCAATCATTTACCGATTTGTTTAGAGAGCTAAATGACCGTGAAATTGAAAATCACTACAAAATGAACTCTAAAAATGTTGAAACTTGGCATGGTATCATCATTTCACCCACATCGCATGTGCGAAAGAGTAGAGAGGGTCACGGCAAAAACTGGACGCACTTCGTGTACAAACTGAACAATCTCTTTCGGAGTATCGGGGTTTCGGACGAGAACTCATCTGTTACACGGGCACTTCAATGTTTTTTAAACTTATTTGAACTCCAGACATTTTTTGTATTCAGTATGCAGCATTCAAAGTGACGTCATCAATTTCCAACACGTTCTGACATCATTTGCTGTTTTTCAGTCATTTACCGATTTGTCTAGAGAGCTAAATGACCGTGAAATTGAAAATCATTACAAAATGAACTCTAAAAATATTGAAACTTGGCATGGTATCATCATTTCACCCGCATAGCATGTGCGAAAGAGTAAAGTGGGTCACAAAGAAACTAAATACAGAAAAAAAAAACTACTCAAAAATAAATAGAAGAAAATAAATAAAGCAGAAAACAAAAAACTATATAAAAAATTACTCAAAAATAAATAGAAGAAAATAAATAATGCAGAAAAACTACTCAGAAATAAATAGAAGAAAATAAATAAAGCAGAAAAGAAAAAAACTATATAAAAAATTACTCAAAAAGAAATAGAAGAAAATAAATAATGCAAAAAAAAACTATATAAAAAATTAGTCAAAAATAAATAGAAGAAAATAAATAATGCAGAAAAGAAAAAACTAAAAAAATTGTTGGGACGCTGCCCAGTGGGCCTGCCAGACCTAGGGTGTGCAAATTCAGGCTCAGAAGGTCCGGCAGGCTCACGGGGCAGCGCGTCATAGTTAGGCCCAGAAGCCTGCTATATAGAAGAGTTCGAAGGAGTAGCCGTGGCTGGGTTTATAAACCAGTGCGGCTGCCCTTCGCTCGGCGAGGTGGGACTAAACATTGTGCATCGCGGGTGGCAGCGCAACCCCTTTAGTATCGGTTCGTGGCTCCAACCGGTACTAACGGGGGGCCTTTAGTACCGATTGGAGCCACAAACCGATACTAAAGGGGTCCGCTTACCGCCGCTTGACCTGGCCAAAATTGGCCTTTAGTACCGGTTGGTGGCTCCAACCGGTACTAAAGGCCCCTCCTATATATATGGCACTTAGGAAAAATTCAGTTTTCATCCGCCGCCCGTCTTCTATCCAACTTCATCGCGCGACTACATCGTCGCCCCCGCCGCCCGTCGTCGCCGTCCCCATCGTCCCCGCCGCGCGCCGTCGTCCCCGGCCGTCGCCCTCGCCGCCGCCCCGTACTACGTCGCCGTCTCAATCGCGCCGTCGCCCCCGCCGCCCGTCGTCGCCGTCCCAGTCGCGTCGCCGTCTCACACCGCCGCCCGTAGGCCGCCGCCCAACGCTCGTACACACACACACACAAACACACACACACACACATATTTTTACTTATTTTATGTTTTCTGTTGTTTAGATTAATGTTAGATGAATTACGTAGATAAGAATGTTAGAATGTTAATTAATGTTAGATGAATTAGATAGAAAAGTTGTTAAATATTAATGTCAATTGTTAGATGAATTAGCTAAAATTAATTAGGTATATATATGATATTAGAACTAGTTGAATTAATATAACTAGTTTATTTTTAGTAAGAAAATTAATAGAACTAGTTTATTTTTAGTAAGAAAAATTAGGTATATGAGATTATTTGAACTAGTTGAATTAATATAACTAGTTTATTTTTAGTAAATGCTTAGTTGAACTAGTTCAATTAATAGAACTAGTTTATTTTTAGTAAGAAAATTTAGGTATATGAGATTTGATGGTCTAATTAAAATATTACTATATATATCTACTTTATACTCCATATTTTAGTAAGAAAATTAATAGAACTAGTTTAGTTGAATTAGTTAAATTAATTAGTTGAACTAGTTAGTTGAATTAGTTGAGCTACTTTATTTAGGTATATTTTTCGTAAGTGCTTAGTTGAAATAGTTGAATCAATAGAACTAATAAGTGTTTAATGTTTTGCCTATGAACATAGGAATACCGTCTGACGACGAACACGATTTCATTATGTGCGAATACTGCGAAGACTGGCGCGGCCTATGCGGCAGAAATTTTTCTAGTTGATGATAGGCGCTTCAGCATCAAGCTGGATGAGAACTTCGAAGTGGATACAGTAAGTCACAACGACAAGTCTTTTTTCGTAATTAAACATGACTTATGCTTCATTTGCTTCAACTTTTAATTTTAATTTTTCACTATTCTACTAGCGTATCCCCTGTCATGCAAGAATTTTTGTCTTGGATAAGATAGGTTTCAGTCCTAACAAAACTATGGAGGTAAAAAAAAGTTTACTTGAAGATCGAGCATGGTTATATCTTCAACGTCAAATTATACAATGCAGACACATACACCTATTTTGAATGCAAAACTTGGCAAGCACTATGTA
The DNA here is from genome assembly GCF_056163025.1 of Triticum urartu. Classification (NCBI taxonomy): domain Eukaryota; kingdom Viridiplantae; phylum Streptophyta; class Magnoliopsida; order Poales; family Poaceae; genus Triticum; species Triticum urartu. The sequence goes on from NC_141876.1 coordinate 612,184,675, forward strand.
AGGCTTATGAATTTGAGCCTGATATGGTTATCACATTTGATATTCGTCCGAAAGATGATATTGAAGGTAATAGAGACATATGGGTCTATGTGCAGACGCCTCCAATTCTACCATTATGTGGGTTTCTCAACCATATTTATGTCTTCGATATTGTTTATTCAAAAATAGTTGATAAGTAATTTTTATTGACAACTTATTTTCAATCAAGCAAACATGTCCGGCGCTTGGTAGACAGGACCGTCCACTGTCCCGGGGTTGAACTAAACTGCGAGGAGACAAGTCATTATGTTTCATGGCTTGAGGATCTTGATGCTGTCAAGACAAATTTTTTTCCTGCACTTAGAAAGTTAGTACTCAAAACGTGCGACCAATAGTGTTCGTACTGAACTACGGTCACATATATTTAGGAAAGATGGTAAGATTTCTACTATTTCTCCTCAGTGCATCTTTTGCATACATTATTTTTTAAAACTAAACTTCATTGCTAAGTATGCTAAGTTTGCATACGATGTTTTTCAACGGGGACTCCTGATGAATGCTGTGCCTGATTGGATCGAGACTAAAGGTACCATGAATATTGTTAGCTTACGGCCAAGATATCCTACAATGCACTTTAGTGCATTCATGATTTCTAATAGCGAGGAATGCTTAATAGTAAAAGACTAGAGCAAAATTATGAACGATCGCAGAGAAGTACTAGGGGCAGCAATCAGAAGCGCAACCCACGATTAGGAGACAGGTTCATCTGCATGCTCCATTATGATGAATCAGGAAAGCTATACATGTTCTATGCTATTTTACCTGAGAAAGATATCAGCAGGAGTGATTAGCTAGTTCATGCTCTTAGTACTTGTCCTCTCATGTCTGTGTTCTTCTTTAGATAGCGGTAATGACTATATGATGATTAAATAGTGGTAATGAGACGACTATGATGATTTTTAGCTAGCTAGTATATATACTATTGTTGGTGATGATATATATGATGCAAGAGTTTTTATATTAATATGATGATGATGATGAGTTATTCTATCATTTATCAAAGAAACCGCAGATTAGTTTCAACTGGATGTATCCTAGCTAAGTGATCAAGTATATGCCATATCCATATTACCTCGATCACTTAATTAGGTGATCAAGTATAATATGGATATGGCATATACTTGATCACTTAGCTAGGATCCATGCATCGAGTCGAAACTAATCTGCGGTACTTCCACCTAATGATTTAACAAATCATTATAATGTAAAACAATCACTAAATTAAATTGAAAACACAAAATTAAAGTAGAAATAAAAAATAGAACCAAAATACCCCCAAACATTTAGTACCGGTTGGTGTTACCAACCGGTACTAATGTCCTACGCGCACCCGGGCCTGGCTCGTGCCACGTGGTGGCACTTTAGCGCCGGTTCGTGATGAACCGGTACTAAAGGGGGGGACCTTTAGTCCCCACTCTTTAGTGCCGGTTGTGGAACCAGCACTAAAGCCCCTTACGAACTGGCGCTATAGCCCGGTTCTGCACTAGTGAATTGTGAAGACAATTTCTAATCCCGAGACAAGGAAACTTAAGTATTTAGCATAGGCACAAGAATTAGTGAGGAAGGACATTGATAGAGCATTTGGAAGTTGCAAGCTAGGTTTGCAATTGTCTGGGGTCTAGTCCTGCTCGTTTATAGAACATGGATGTCTTCTCAAAGAGACTGGAAATGTTGTGTGATCCTACACAACATGATCTTCGAGGATGAGAGGGATATGCCAAGCCCCATGGACTATGAAATTTTTGCCACAACCGTCAGGCCTCGCAGGCACAAATCACATCCAAGCATTTCTTGAGATGTACTAGAAGATTGAAGATCAAACCTGCCATGATCAGCTGCGTGCGGATCTCATTGAGCATCATTGACATCTAGTTGTGAGATAGTGTGTTTATATTTCTTTAATTCTTATTTATTTTTACTTCAACAAATTGTTTCATTGTATTATTGTCGCATTCAGATAATTTATTAATTTAGATTGTTTTTTGTATTCGGATTAATGGTTTGTTACAATATTCATTGAATTGTTGAATTGTTTGATCTAAGCTAGAGTAGCAGAGTAGATAGATGAAAACATATATGAGTCTGCATTATGACGACTTTGTGGAATGGATTAGTCAGTGGTTGATTAAGCCCAATGCTGGACCTCGCGGCTATAGCAGAATACAGGAATGCGTGAGAGAGCTATGTGTAGAACAAAGTGCAGGAGATTGATCTTTACATGCTGCTGTGGGGAGAGGGCAAGGAGGAGAAGGCGGCTGTGGATTCCGTTCAAGTTTCTTCTAGGGTTCAGGGGAGGAGAGAGGTTGGCTATCGCGATTGGCGACACGGTTCAGCTGTTCAGGGAAGGGGGAGAGTGAAGAGGGCGAGCGGGTCTATATGTGTGGCCCTTTGGCGCATGTGGGCACAATATTTGGCGTGCTTTCTCGCCCCGCTCACGTGCGTGCCAGCGGGCTCTGTTGGGCTTTCACTCAATTTTTTTTAAAAAAAGTTAATCGATCTTAGACAAAAAGTTCTTCGATTAAGTTCATGCATTTAAAAAAATTCATTGTTTTTTAAATGTTCCTGAATTTGAAAAAAGTTAGTGGATTTTGGAGAAAAGTTAATCGATTTTGAAAAAAATAGTGAATTTGAAGAAAGTTCATCGATTTTGAAAAATCTGCGCATTTAAGAAAACTAAAAAAGCAAAAAGAACAAGAAAAGAAAAGAAAAGAGAAACAACTACAAGAAAAAAAATAAAAAAATAAAAATGTCCGGATAGTGACCAGCGAACTTGGAAAACCGAAGAAAGTAATAAAAGGAAACCCAAAAGAAAAAGTGTACACAAGCGGTAAGCTAGTCTAGTGGTTGGTTACTGTTGTGGCCTTCAAAAGCATGTTTTTGGGAGCTTAAACAGAAAAAAGGTACATGGGCCGGCCGGGAGGTGTGCGCCTGATTGCCCAAAGACATGTAACGGGCGCATAAGGAGCCGTTAGGAATTGCCTTCTTTGTATCCCTAAAATAACTAAATGACAAGTGTTCCATAAAAATGGAAAAACTAACTGGAAAGTATGCCTTGTTTATGAACATCAGTAGTATGATAACGCGCTAATTGAATATATTCTTCATCATGTTGCCATCATGCGGTCCACACCAGTCATGATCTGAGCAACCAGATGACTCTGGTATACCAGATCCATCGCATATTCGCCACTCCAATGTCACTCTCAAAGCAGCGTGCGTTGTTTCTACCAAAGGATACAACACAAACTGAGTAGGGGTGAGATGCATGGCTAGTATGTGAGTTGAGAAGTGCAAGTTGATATTCCTACCAAAGCCTATACCTATCAAATTCAAATGCCTAGTATTCGGGATCACAACAAATAACGCGCATAAAGGAATTGGATAATTCCGAGATAAAAATAAAATATCTAGCACTATATTGATGCTTGCTTTGGCAAACCTTGCTACTTATAAGAGACTTCGATGGATAATACTGAGATAGAAATATAGTGCCGAGTAATCTATTCAACTTTTACTTAGGGAAGCATTGCTCCTTATAGGAGGCTTACATTGTAGGTAGTGGTATCAACTCATGAGTCCTATGATACATCAATAGCTCAAAACCCGTTGATTATGAGTTTCGTCGTTTTAGGTGGGTCGGAGGTTGTGAGAACTTTAAACAAGCGATGCATTTACTTATCTTTTCTATTAGAAAGGGTGGAATCGTGTATATACCTAAGAAGGTTATCTCCATTATCTTATTTATCTTAGTATGCAGCCTATCTATCTCATTACATATACCCCATACATGCCATCTTCCATTTAACTACACATGCAAGTCATCCACATCATCAAGTGCATGCAACTAATCAACATTTCACTTTCCACCATATGCACACCCTCCACATCATTAAGTGTCGTGCAACCATCCAACTCTTCACTTTTCGCTACATGCAAGCCCTTCACATCATCAAGCACATGAAAGCCCTCCACCAATTCTATTTTTGATAACTTCATTGCTAAAATTTACGTGGCAACACGTGGGGCGTTATCTAGTTTTATTGATCTTTCAACCCTGCATCTTCCACACGATGCACCCAACAAGCACATGCATTTAACTTATTTTTGCAAAGTTCATGTGCAATAAATATTTGTCACCATCGTCGTCAAAGCGGTGTCGCCGTGACCAAAATACACAAAAGGGTGAGACAAGAGAATCCCCTCCCCTTCGCCTCACGGCGCCGAGCGACGGACTGAGGTGGACGTAGAGGAGATTGATTTTTTTGGGAAGCTAGGGTTTCTTCACGAGGGAGGAAACTCAATTGATGTATTCTTGTGCTCATGTCCTGACACCGAGTGGTGGTTGCGACAATGCAATTGACTGATTTTCTGATGTGCCCAACAAATTAGCAATTGACCAATCTATTAGGGTGTGACACGCCCCACCCTACATCATGACCTAATCCACCACCTCGTAATGGCCGTGTTAGTTCGAGAGTGCAATTATAATTTCAATTTTTGGTTGGTAATTTTGTGCCTCCAATGACTATACTTAGTAAATTCAAATCCCTAGTACAAATAATGCACAGAATGACTCAGATAATGTTGAGACAAAAATAAAATGTGAGGTAACCTATTCATCATTTTGTTAGGAAATCATTGATCTATATAAGAAACTTTGGTGATAGGCCAGGGTATCGACTCACGGGTCCTCCGATACATCAATAGCTCAGAGTCCCTTAGTTATGAGCCTTGTCCTTGGGTAGAAAACAATTTGTGGGAGCTTGAAACAAGCAATGCATTTTTAAAGGTATAATTTGATTTATCTTTAATTTATTAGTACGAAGTTCATGAAAAAAAGAAAAGCAAGCTAAGTAAAGCCAACGTCACCTAGTATATACTTTTTATGGACTTTCAAGGGTCAAGGGTAATTTGCCGAGTGCTTATTGTACAAGTGGAAGACACAAACAACTCTATACGTGCCCAACTATTTCTAGCAATAATCTTATAACCCAATTAACCTGAATGAGTTGAACAATAGCATTTGTAAGTTATCCCAAGCATGGGTTAACAATAACCTAAATTAGAATAAGGCGGTTGTGGATTCCGTTTGGGTATTAGGGTTGAGATGAGGAGAGAGGTTGGCTATGGCGAGTATCGACTCGGGAGGGGGGGGGGGGGGTGGAGTGGGCAAGTATGTATGTGCGGCCCTTTGGCGCGCTTTCTCTTCCCGCTCCCACACATGCCAACGGGCTCTGTTGGGCCATTAAATATTTTCCCTATATTCTCTATTGGGCTCTTTTTAGCCTTTCATATTTTTCTTGGAACAAAGATAGTCCTCCCTAAACCGTGTGCATGTGTTCTTTGTATCCCTAACTAACTGGAAAGTATACCCAGTTTTTGAACATTAGTAATATGATGATAAGCTAATCGAATATATTCTTCATCACATTTCCATTAGTACGGTGAACCCAGTCATGAGCTGAGCAAGCAGATGACCCAGGCATAGCAGATCCAATGCAAATTCCTTACTTTCGTGTGACCCTCAAAGCAGCTTGCATTGCCCTACCAAAGTAAAAAAACACAACTGAGTATGGGTGAGATTCATGGTTGTCGTGTAAGTCGAGGGGTGCAAGTTGAAATTCTGACTATCCTTTGGTGACTCGTTGTGCCTTCTATGCCTATATCTATCAAATTCAAATGCTTGGTATTCAAGATCATAGAAATAATGCACGAAATTGTATTGGATAATTCTGAGATAGAAATAAAATATCTAGCACGATAGTCATGTTTTGCTTGGGCAAACCTTGCTACTTATAAGATACTTCAATTGATAATCCGAGATAGAAATATAGTGATGAGTAAGCTATTCAAACTTTGCTTAAGAAGCCTTGCTCATTATAAGAGACTTCCATTGTAGGTAGTGATATTAACTCACTGGTCCTCCCATACATCAATAGCTCAGTGTCCCTTGGTTATGAGCTTCGTCCTTTGGTAGTTCAGGGCTATGAGAATCACCTCCCAATAAGAAACTTCATTAGGGTTTCTTCACGGGAGAGGAAACTCAGTTGATGTATTTATGCGCTCAAGTCCTGGTATCAAGTGGTGGTCATCATAACGCAATTGACCGGTATTCTGTCAGGCCAGCGAATTAGCTATTGATTGGGCGTATAATTGCAAGCCTGCAACCATGTGACAATTACTGGGCTGGTTGGCGACCCAAAGGTCTTTTTTCTACTTCTGAGGGCATTGGGATAATTTTTTAGCGTGTGACCCTCCCCACTCTGCACCCTATTGAATCTGCTCGTGACCTTGTAGAATATTTGCCTCCGCTAGACCCACCATATCATCATGTGCTTCCTTTCAATCATCACCACCTACTCCGCCACCTCATAGATGACCGTGTTAGTCCAGGAGTGCAAATGTAATCCGGGTTATCCATTGAGAAATTCGTGCCCCGAATGCTTGTACCTATCAAATTCAATTCCCCAGTATCAAGGGACCCAACAAATAATGCACAACATGGGGTCGGGGTAAGGTGTTGAGATAGAAATAAAATGTGAACTAAGCTATTCATCATTTTCTTAGGAAAGCTTTGATCTATACAAGAAACTTCGATGACAGGTCAGGGTGTCGACTCACCGGTTCTACAATGCATCAATAGCTTAGAATCCTTGGTTACGAGCCTTGTCCTTGTATAGATAGGAGATTGTGAGAGTTTGAAACAAGCAATGCATTTATATATTTTTTCGTTTTTGAAATGGTAGATCCTTATTGATCTTTAATTTATTAGTATGGGGTTTATAAAAAAACATGAGGAGCAAGCTAAGTAAAGCCAACTTCACTGAGTATATACCCTTTATGTAATTACCAAGGTCAAGGATAATTTGCCGAGTGCTTATTGTACAAGTGCAAGACATTAAATAACTCTACACATGCCCTAGTATTTCTTGCAATACTTTTGTAATCCAATTAACTGAATTTTTTAAACAATAGCATTTGTAAGTTATGTTTTGCATAAGTATTGTCCTTATAGAGGTAAGTTGTAAAACCGCACATAATCCAGTCAGTCCAAAGAATAAGCTATCTATGTTATCATCGTCATAACCTAATTAGTGGTGTTAATACATAATAGAGGATAATAGTCATGATAGTGAAGTAGTGCCACCTTTATTCGTTAGCTAGTTTAGCAACAAAAACAAACAGCTCGAGCAACTTATTGCTATCATCATAATCATCACAATTCCAATTGCTAGTACTCCCTCCAGATGAGAATATAAGTCTAGCACAGAAACTTAGATCGTCAATTTAACTAGCAAAAAATATATAATATGCCACAAAAAATAAATGTTTTAAAAATCCATTCACGACGAATCTTTGCTTTTAAAAAACAACAACACATTTTTCGCTAATCAAATCAAATACCTAAGAACCCGAGCCTGACTTATATTGTCAGCAGTGTGGTGGTATCATTTTTCTGTTCTGCATTAGGTAACCAACTGGAAAATAGCATGGCCATCGGTGGTTCGCCCGATTGAAAGATCAATGATTATTAGAGATGAGAGGATTGATTGTACCAACCACGCTCATTCGCTCTGCAGCACGGACTTAACAGCGCAGGAGCTACGTCGCGCAGGGACACATGGAGCAAATGACCTTGGTAAGGCTGCTGCACCTTCTAGCATACATTCTGCATCATCTCTGTACGATGCAATTTCTGAATTATCATCAACTGTTGCGCCATCTTCACCGCGTACTGCGCTGCTATCAGCTCCTACTACAGCACGTTGCACATGGCCGCGTTAGCCCGAGAGCACATGTTGTAATTTCAGCCGTCGATTGGTAATTCCTGGTGTCTTCTATGCCTATAACTATTAATTTCAAAACGCTAATATCCAGAGTACAACTAATAGTGCATGAAGTGGGATTGAACAATTCTAAGAAATAAATAAAATGGTTATTCATCTTTTGCCCAGGCAAGCCTTCCTTCTTATAAGAGAATTCTATGGTATCAATTCACTGGTCCCCTGATAGATCAATAGTTCATGATTCCTTCATTACGAGTTTTGTCCTTCGATATATAGGAGGCTGTAAGCTTTGGACAAGCGATGTAATTACTTAAACTTTTCTTTTATAAAAGGCAGAAGATTCTTGGTCTTCCGACCTGTGTATCATCAAGACAATGCACCTAGCCAAATCTTAGATTTAATGTATTAGTACGATGTTCATGGAAAATAAAGCCCAATGTTGTGTGGTTTCTATTAATATTCTAATTCCTCGGCTGTCCACTTTTTACCTTCCTTTTGAAGGATCATCTGTAGAGTAAAAAACTATAAATGGTGACCAATGGTGGCGCTAGTTGGCTGTGTGGGTGGATGATATTGGACTTACCCCAAAACTAAAACACATGATATTGGACCAATGGTGGCGCTAGTTGGCTGTGCGGGTGTGTTCATGCCATTTTGGCAATCCTCGTGTAGCACAATTCACTACCGGAATCGCCCCCTATGCCGACGGCCAGGGCCGTCGGCATAGGCCTGAGTCCTATCGGCGTAGACCTATGCCGACGGCCCCCGTCGGCATAGGGCCGTCGGCAAAATATGCGTCGGCACAGCCAGGGAGGCCATCGGCTTAGAAAAGCCGTCGGCATATATGATACGCCGACGGGGGCCGTACATCGATGCCGACGGCCCAGGCCGTCGGCAACTATCACGCATAACGGCGGCCGCCGTCAAGTCTGCCCAATGACTGATCGCCACGTGGCACCCCTATGCCGACGGCCTGGCTGTCGGCTTAGCCAAAACCTATGCCGACGGCAAGACCGTCGGCATAGGTATGCCACGTGGCGACCAGCCGCTGCTCTAGGACCAGGTGTATGCCGACGGCCGGGCCGTCGGCATAATTGGAAACTAAGCCGACGGCCAGGCCGTCGGCATAGTCGTGCATACAGAGCTCCCAGTAGCTGACACGTGGGCGCCTATGCCGACGTCCTGGCCGTCGGCTTAGTTTAAAAACTATGCCGACGGCTAGGCCGTCGGCATAGGCGCCCACGTGTCAGCTACTGGGAGCTCACGCTAGCCCTATGCCGACGGCCTAGCCGTCGGCATAGTTTGCTTTTGCTTTTTTTTTCCTTTTTTCTGTTTGTTTTCAGATCAATTCAATTCAAATAGCAGCACATATCAGCAGATATATATGATGAGATAGACATATAAAACACAACGGGATATCATCCGGCACCATCACAACAATATATGCATAAGCATCATCACACGCAAGTCTCTAAATGAACATCATCACAACCAACATAAGCATATAGAGAAGCACACAAGTTATGTAAATGATCATCACCACACACAAGTCATCTCAAGCATCATCACCACATAAGGATCATCGAGCACCGCGGAGGTCGTCACCGCCAAGACTTCCAGACTTGTGAGAGGCCGCCGGCGCAAGATTTGGCGGCATGCTAGCCCCCGGAGGCCGCCGGCCACAGCCGTAGACGCGCGGAGGGCAATCCGCGTAGAGGGAATTTTTCGGATACTTCTCCATCACCAAAAATTATGAAAAAATGCCATCGTTCCTATAGCACATGTGCCCACATCGTGCAAAAAAACTCATGATTTTATCGCGCTCCGAGTACGTATTTAGTAATATTGACGCCGCATCGTTACCGCAGAATGTCTACTACCGTGTCATCACCGTCCGTGAGGGGGGGCCACGCCCCTGAGCCGCGTGTCGAGTGCCTGCGCCTGCCACCATGCTTCCACAACCGTAGGAGGGCCCACCGCAACGCCTAGCGGCATTGCTACCCCCAGGTACCCCGTCCCGTCTAACCCTGACAAAGACGACCGCTAGGTCTAGCCCTTTGACTTTCGCCGGACGGGGTTTGACCGGTGGACCTTTTCACCAGGTTTTCATAGCCCAGCCCATAGCTAGACCCCCCAACACCGTCCCGGCCCAACCCACCCCAAGATTCCCTCCGTGTCGGCCCGACGTGGCCGTTTCCCCTCTTCGTGACACGGTGGCAGCGACGCCCGTGAGGGGGGCACACCCCGGAGCCGCGTGTGAGGTGCCTGAGCCTGCCACTACGCTTCCACAACCGTAGGAGGGCCCACTGCGACACCTCGCGGCATTGCTACCCCCCAGGTACACCGTCCCGTCTAACCCTGACATAGACGACCGTCGGGTCTAGCCCTTTGGCTTTCACCGCACGGGGTTTGACCGATGGACCTTTTCACCTGGTTGTCATAGCCCAGCCCATAGCTACACCCCCAACACAGTCCCGACCCACCCCACCCCAAGATTCCCTCCATGTCGGCCCGACGTTGCCGTTTCCCCCCTCCGGGACACGGCGGCAGCGACGCCCGTGAGGGGAGGGGCACACCCCGGAGCCGCGTGCCGGGTGCCTGCGCCTGCCACCACGCTTCCACAACCGTAGGAGGGCCCACCGCAACACCTGGCGGCATTGCTACCCCCCAGGTACCCCGTCCCGTCTCCCCTCTCCGTAACACGACGGAAGCGACGCCCGTGAGGGGGCAATCGATATATATATATATATATATATATATATATATATATAAGGCACATTTAAGTTAATCTAATTATTTTGGAAAAAAATAAAAAGGAAAAAGAGAAAATAAATAAAATATGAAAAAATATTAGAAATCTATGCCTACGGCTAGGCCGTCGGCATAGCTACAGCCACAGAAGGGTAGAGCCATGGATCGATGACGTGGCATATGGCGCGGATCGATGACGTGGGACCGTCCATGGGCCAAGCCTATGCCGACGGCAAGGCTGTCGGCATAGATATGCCACCCCACGGACCAGTGAGCGTTTCGGATCGTTGACGTGGCAGATCACGCAGATCGATGACGTGGCAGATATGCCGATGGCCACCGTTAGGCCCCGTCGGCGTAGGCTTCATGCCGTCAAAGGATGTCGCCGCCCGGGCAGTCGGGCACACAGATATGCCGAAGACAGCCTCTATGCCGACGGCCGCCGTAGGCATATTTATTGGGATGCCGACGGCCCATCTGTGCCGACGGCCCCCGTCGGCATAGGTGGATGTATGCCGAAGGCGTTTCTACGCCGACGGCCTGACCTGTGCCGTCGGGATAGATCTGTTGATGCCGACGGGGGCCGTCGGCATAGATTTGGCCGTCGGCAATTGGGTAAATTCTGGTAGTGATTGGCATGTATTTTGACAGGGTGTCAGAGACAGAAAACATAGATGAGAAGACAAACAGACAATAAACATATAGTAATATAAAATTAAGCAAGAAAATAATTGAAGTCAATGACGCAAAAATAGACAGGGGTGGTAGGAGCCAAAGACTGAACTTGGTTCCACAACCAGGCGATACTTTCGTGAAATATAATGCATGAACAAGGTTTTCAGTTTTCGCGAAAGTATCATACTGAAAACCTTACAAGGTGAACATATATCTGAGGGGAGGGAGGAGCCCTTTCAATTCAATTTCTTTCTGGGCAACATGATATATGCAATTCTGCGATACGACACTGCACAACATCTGAAATTCTGCATTCTAGATGACAGCAGTACTTCTATACCTGTCGATCAGGATTATCAAGTTTAATTACCATTCTTCGCAGATTAGTTGGCCCTAAACTAACCCTGCATATGAGAGACAGAGAGAGAACACACTGTCCACATGATGTAGAACAATCCAAAGATATGCTACACCAGCACAACTACAGAAGTTCTAAATCGGTAGAGCATATACATAGACAGTCTGTCAAAGGAGTCTCGGAACAAAGCAAGTTTGGCGCCAGAACAAAAGGAATGAGAATAATTCAGTGAAGCGCTGTCAAAATCATCACAGTTCATGCCCATCCTCCTTAAAAGCAGTCTCTGGACTTTTACATCTCCTGGAGGATGCTCAGCAGCGTCTCGCCTTCTTTGCAGGCTCCTTAGTGCCGATGCCTTATCCTCTAGGTCTAGGGCCCTCTTCTCCATATACTCACAGTAACGGTGTCCCTGTTCGCCATCAAAACGCTCACCAGCTCGTCGATCCCCTGGTTGCCCTTGGTGCGTTGTATCGTGACGCTTTCAAGGAGTGGGCATCAGATGGTCATTCCATTAATTAGTCGAACATCTGCACCGTACCTGCTCCTTCGTTGTAGAGACAAACAATAAATATATAGAGAGAAATGGATGCCTTTAAGTCGAGGAGTGTATGCTGTGATTCCGAATATCCGATGGCTAGTCCTGGTGTCTTCTATGCCTATGCTTATCAAATTCAAATCCCTAGTATCCATCCAGACACAACAAATGATGTATGAAATGTAGTTGAATAATTTTGAGATAGAAAACGAAAATGTCTAGCAAGGTATTTATCTTTCGCTCAGGGAAGCACTGCTTTTAAGGAGAAATGAATGCCGTGTTTTATCAACTCTTTGCACTTGGAGAAGGAAAAATGACAAAAAAAGAAGCAAATCTGAGGGGAGGGAGCAGCCCTTTTTATGCAGTTTCTCTCTGGGCAACTAGACATCTGCAATTCTAAACTGACCCTACATGTAAGAGTCTAAGAGAAAGAGAGAACACACTGCCAACGTGACGCGAGACCATCCAGAGATACACTACACCAATACAACCACAGAAGGATTAAATCAATATTTCACACAATCCTTATCGTGGGGTTTAAATATCCAATGCACATCCTTATCATGGCAGATGCCTCACAAACTGGACAGACAGGCGGGATGGTCCATGACTGGTTGTGTTCGTCCCCCAGATCCAGCCGACTGTGGGCGATCATGTGAGATAATTGGCTCAAACTTGGTCTGGCATCTCACAATGACCCGCCGTAAAACGGAGAAACAGGTATTCACCGTGGCATACCACCTCTTGGTGTCGGCCAACGCCGAACATCGCCGGGGCCATAGACGACCGCGCAGTTGGAAAACCGCTCGGCGGGGGGGGGGGGGGGGGGGGGGGGCACTAGTAGAAAAACGACCTTACGTGAGACACATTAGTCCTGGTTCGATTTTGGCCCGATACTAATGGTACCATTAGTCCCGGTTCGAACAACTATGCATTAGTCCCGGTTCGTGTTGAACCTTTAGTACTGGTTCGTGCCACGAACCGATACTAAAAGGGTGGTGGCAGGCTGGCGTCAGGCCAGGGCCCCACGAGCCCCTTTAGTCCCGGTTTGTGTCACAAACTGGGACTAAAGAGGTCTAACCTTTAGTCCCGGTTGGAGACACAAACCGAGACTAAAGGGAAATTTTCAAACTCTACCCCCCCCCCCCTAATCGCCTTTTCAGTTAAAAAAACAAAAGAAAATGATAAAAACTTCAAAAATTAAAATCATTCCAGATGTAGTTATGTTACTACATCTAGTAGTTAGGTAAATTTAAAAACATAAGTTTCGACATGTTTTGCAAAAAAGTTTGATGAAAAAGTAAAACGACTATATCTTTTGCATACAATGTCGAAAAAATGTATAATATATCAAAATGTTCAGCACAAAAATCCGCATCCGATTTTGACTGCCGTAGGCTGTTTTGCAAAATTTTAGAATCCTCAAATTTTGAAAAAAAGATGTGCTCAAATTTCATTTTTTTGAATTTTGGTTAAATCTGGTCAAACTGTGGTCAAACTACTTATTCAAGAAATATTAGTGTTACTAAATAATTATTCAAGAATATTAGTGTTACTAAATAATTATTTCAGTTTTTTTTGAATTTTGGTCAAATCTGGTCAAACTATGGTCAAACTACTTATTCAAAAAATATTAGTGTTACTAAATAATTATTGTGCTTTAGAATCAATAGTTTCAAACTCAAACAGTGGAACATGTCACTTAATGCTCAAGCTAAACTCCTGAGGTTAATATGATTGACAGCTTACTATTGTTAGGAAAACAACAAGTGCAGACTTGGAAACTAGGGGAATAGAACTCGGAAGTTAAGCGTGGTCAGGCTGGAGTAGTGAGAGGATGGGTGACTGGCCGGGAAGTTAGATGATTTGGAATAAGTGATGTACACTTGAGCAGTCATGAGGGGTGATTAGAGACTAAATCATTAAATAATTCAGAAAATTAAAAATTGGAAAAAAAATTCAATTTGTTTCCAAAAAATAAAAAAATTCCTTTAGTTACCAACCGAGAATAAAGGTCCCACAGACGACGGTGCGAGCTCGTGCCACGTGGTGGTCCTTTGGCCCCGGTTCGTGTTGAACCGGGACTAAAGGTCCTTACGAACTGGTACTAAAGGTCTCTACTAGTGGGGCAACCATCCCGACATGCGTGTGGCCCAAACATATGTATGAAAGGATGGTGTGGTGTTTAAATACCCAATGCATATCCTTCACATGGGAGATGCCTTACAAACCGGACACACAGACAGGAACGTGCAGGACTTGTTGTGTTAGTCCCCAGAGATCGAGTCGACAGTGGGCGATCCTGTGAGAGAATGGACTCAAATTTAGTCTGGCATCTCACAACCACCTATGTAACACGAAGAAGCAGGTATTCATCGTGGCCTACCCTGTCTTGGTGTCGATCAACGTCGTAGACCGCCTGGGCTGCCGGATGGGTAAACGGTCGGAAAACCTCCTTGGCCATCTGAAAAAGAGAAAAGAAAGTAAGATGGTTTGACAAGCATGTAAGAAAACAAAGGAGATGAAAAAAAATAGAAACACATATTACCGAGCATGGCTAATTTCGGAGAAGTGCCTAGATCTAGGGTTAGGACCTGTACCGAGCGGGCCTCTCGAAAAAGGTTAAGTATTTCCTAGAGCTTCTTATCGGGGCTCAGAAAAGAATGTGTCACATCTTAGTTTCTTGTTTTTGTGTGTTTCTTTGGCCCTCTCCTTCTGTGTATGATATTTCATATTTTTTTATGACTAATATTTCAAAATGCCATGACTTTTTATGACTTTTGTTTTGGGTTAGATTTTTTTAAATCTCAACTTCTAAGCACTATAAAGTAAAAAAAATGAAAACAAGGACCCATACCTTAATAAAGAGAAGGAGTTATTCATCGTTCAACACCGTAGAGCGCCAAGGCCATCGGATGGGCGCGCGGTCGGAAAATCGCCGGAGGGGGGGGGGGGGCACTACCGGAATCGCCCCCGTCGGGATAGACCTATGCCGACGGCCCCGGCCTTCCCGTCGGGATAGACCTATGCCGACGGCCCCCGTCGGCATAGGACCGTCGGCAACATATGCGTCGGCACAGCCACGGAGGCCGTCGGCATAGAAAAGCCGTCGGCATATCTGATACGCCGACGGGGCCCGTACATCTATGCCGACGGCCCCGGCCGTCGGCACGATCACGCCTAACGGCGGCCGCCGTCAAGTCTACCCAACGACTGGTCGCCACGTGGCACCCCTATGCCAACGGCCTAGCCGTCGGCTTAGTTTAAACACTATGCCGACGGCTAGACCGTCGGCATAGGTGTGCCCCGTGGCGACCAGCCGCTGCTCGTGGACCAGGGCTATGCCGACGGCTGGGCCGTCGGCATAGTTTGAAACTAAGCCGACGGCCAGGCCGTCGGCATAGTCCTTCAAACAGAGCTCCCAGTAGCTGACACGTGGGCGCCTATGCCGACGGCCTAGCCGTCGGCACAGTTTTTAAACTAAGCCGACGGCTAGGCCGTCGGCATAGGTGCCATGTGTCAGCTACTGGGAGCTCACGCTAGCTCTATGCCAACGGCCTAGCCGTCGGCATAGTTTGCTTTTGCTTTTTTTCTTTTTTCTGTTTGTTTTCAGATCAATTCAATTCAAATAGCAGCACATATCAGCAGATATATATGATGGGATAGACATAAAACACAACGGGATATCATCCGGCACCATCAAAACAATATATGCATAAGCATCATCACACACAAGTCTCTAAATGAACATCATCACAACCAACATAAGCATAATCATATAGAGAAGCACACAAGTCATCTAAATGATCATCACCACACACAAGTCATCTCAAGCATCATCACCACACAAGGATCATCGAGCACCGCGGAGGTCGTCACCGCCAAGACGGCCAAAGCCCAGGTCGTCACTGCTAGCGGCAGCGCTACCGCCAAGACCGCCTCCGCCTCCACCTCCGCCTCCGCCTCCGTGGATCGGAGTGGTCGGGCTCCGTGTCTCCGGAGTGCTGCGAAGACCACCGCCAACGGTAGATCCACCTGTTCCCTGGATGTTGAAAAGACATATGCACGGGATATATGACTATGTTGAAAGGCATGACATGCTTTGGGTGAATAGATTGGGGATGAACTAACTGGCGAGGGGCCAGCGTTCTGTGCCACAAACTCCTCAAAGCTCATCAGCACTGGTTGTGCTGGAGGGCATTGTGCTGGAGGGAACTGAGGACACCTGCCGGCCGCCATATCCTGAAAAGCCTGCTGCATCTGGCTATCCCTCTGCACTTGGTGTTCATAAAGCCTCTGATGCCACGCCATGGTCTCCTGGCGTGTGTACTCCATGTAGGCCTACGGTATGACATGATGGAACTCATAAAACTACTAAATGCGGAAAATGAAGTGAGCAATGAAGATAAGAGGGAAAATACTTACAGATTGTTGCTCCTGAAAGAGGGACTGTGTACTAGTCACTGGCTGGCTCGTGCGCTGGCTCAGGCTCGGGTCAATCCGACGAAGCTGTGTGTAGGAGATACTAGGAGTGATCACAGCATCGAGAACCGCCTCCCGACCGTGCTCCTTGGGCCCCATCCTCACCACCGCCATGTCGTCTAGAGGCGCCGCAATGGGGTCAGGTGTGTCAGGATGTAACTTCAGATACGCTTCGGAGTAGGCCTTCTTCCTCCCTGCGGTCTTCTTGCCGTAGTACTTGGGCTCGCCAGGCTTGGGGTCCTTCCGCGTATGGGCGATCTCCCACGCCTGCATGTGTGAGAGCGGCCGCTTCAGTTTCTCCTCCTGCACCACCAAACAGAGGTTAGTCATACATAAGAAAGTGATGGTAAATAGAAGAAGAAGAATGTTTAATGGGGGTTAGTCATACATTAACTGCCTTGTGTAGATAGTGGTTTCGGTTTCCCTGAGCATGTACTCCCTCCGTCCCTCAGTTAGCCTTATTTTTGGTTCTCATAGCCGCCCAGGCTCCAGCCTCATCACACCAAAGATCCACCAATGCCGCCCAGGACTCGTCTTTTCCATAACACTAATTTGGACACACCTACATAATAAAAGCATAATGGCATGTAGGTGTGTCCAAATTGGTGTTATGGAAGCATAAAGCATAAAGCATAATGTACCACAAGGTAATGAAAGCATAATATATGAAAGCATAATGAAAAATCTTTTATACTTACTGCCAAGAACTCGGGCCTCTCCAAGGTAATGCCCATCCTCCGCGCTTCTTCCTTGGTCATCTTCACACCAAGAACGTCGTGGTAGTATGTGGAGATGGCCACATAGCGCACCTCGTACTGCATCTGGCGGGCCTTCTTCTTGCATTGGCGCAGCACGATCTGGTCCGCTCTAGCCCTGTGCTCCAAAAGAACTCGATAGAATTTCTACAATCATGCATGAAACAAGAATGGAAGAAGCCATGAGTTAAATCATTCATGAAACTAGAATGGACTTGTGCTTCTGAAGAGAACTCACCCAGAAAGTAGTGATCACGGCCTTGGCATGGGTCTCATGGTCCGCGTGGCGGGCCGCTTCCCAGTGGTCCCAGCTCGTGGCCAAAACCCGACGGTCCGGCTGCCTGACTGGATCAGGACAGTACAACCCCGACCAATATAACTTCAGCAAGACGGTGATGAGGCCGTTGGGAATACGGACCCCTTTAGAATATATCCAGTTGCTGCAAAAGAATGAACTATTAGCATGTGACAAGCAAAATAAATAACAACCGGAATAAGCATGTGACAAGCAAAATAATGAACCACTTACTCTTTTCCCGTGGGCTCAATGAGCCACTTCTGCTCCTCAGTAGCAGGAACCTGCTTTCGTAGCTTTGCATTGCCACGCAGCCACCCCTTCTTGTCAACCCCCATCCCGTCACCACCATCATCCCCGCTACCACCCTCCTCCTCGCCTGCCTCCCCCTCCCCAACCTCCTCCCCAACCTCCTCCTCCTCCTCCTCCTCCTCCTCGCCTGCCTCCTCCTCCACCACCTCCTCCTCCTCCTCCACCACCACCTCCTCCTCCTCCTCCTCCTCCTCCTCCCTAGAGTGTACCTCACTAGAGGAGGGTACCTCACTAGAGGAGGGCCTCGAAGACAACACCCCTAAGTCGGTGAGGGTGCGCTCTTTCTGGCCGTGACCCCTTGTAGTGGCTCTCCCCCCAGCACCTCGTCCTCTAGAGGCTCTCCCCCCGCCCCCTCCTCCTCTAGGGGCACCTCTCCCTCGACCTCCCTGTGAGGAGTCATCGTCAAGTAGCCAAGGGGGAGGATTACGTGCTCGACCACTCCGACTAGGCAGGCCGACGACCTTGCGTAGGAAACCCACGCCGTCGGCCTTCCCCTTGCCCATGTTCCACGAACCTGCATTGAAAAGAGAAAAAGCAATTAGTAAATTAATGAAATGAAGGAAAAGGCATGATAATAAACACATTAATAAAAATGCATAAAAAGGCATATTCCTAAACTACAGAAAAAAAATACTTGAAACGTACATCTGCTAGAACCCATATGAATCATCACTGTTGTAACCTCTTTCTCGGTCCGTCTCATCATCACTATCAATCATATCATCTTCGTTGTCCGACGGAGGTGGAGGCTCTTCCTCGTCGTCAGCGTCTTCGTTTAACTTTTCTAGCATAAGTATGTCATTTTCATTGACAATGGTCTCACCATCATTCCGTGCATCGTCGACGTTTGGGTCCACATCATCATCACCCAATGGTCCAGTGTCATTGTTTCTAACCACATCATCATCATCATCATCATCATCATCAGGTTGCTCTTGATAGAACACTCCCTCGTATGTCATGGGGTTAATGTTGTAGTAATCATCTTCATTCGGGTCTGGTAGCTTACCATGTGGCGACACCTTGAACACAACTTCCCAACCCTTTAGATACACTTTCTGGCATGGGTAAGGCAGATAATATACTTGTGTAGCTTGGGTAGCCGCAATGAAGAGATCGGCTCCGGCATAGACGGTTGATGGTTTAACTTCGACCAAACCAATGGAAGGCGTATGTTTTACCCCCTCCCGCGGATCGAACCATCGGCATTTGAACACAGGCAGACTTAGGGTCTCACGCCCCTGGCGGAATTTAACCTCGTATATATTTTGTACCCTTCTGTAGTACTCTACTGAATTTTGACCGGGGGTGTACACTCCAGTATTTATATTTTTGGGATCGGGGCGGCTTTTTTGGTGCTCCTCTGTATGGAAGCGATACCCATTCACATCATACTTTTTACATGTCAGGACGGCAGGGTCAAAACCCATGGAAACCCATCTCAATTCATCATCCATAGATATGTTCAGATCTTTTCCCTACAAGTATAATGGAAATTGTTGCGTGCATTAGTTCGGTTAACTAATAAATGTTGAAGTAGGTATTTAATAGGGGAGTGTGGAAAATTACTTTCTCCATGAACCAAGCAACAAAATTTTTACGTCCAGGGTTTCCATGACGGAGAAGAGTAAGTGCCTCCGCCTCAGTAGGAGGATTCACTCCCGTCCATTCCTCTTGAACGAAATCACTAAAAAAAGATAAGCGGTGTTAGACCGGGACTAAGTGAACATGAAACATGATGATGTGGAAGACATAAAGGAATGGTGTAGTGGTATTACCTCATCCACACTTCCTCAACTTCCTTGATGTTGTGCAAGATATAGAACATGAGGTCCTCCCACTCTTGTCGTGGCATGTTATAAGATTTCGAGGCCCCAGCCCTCCCACCTTGCGCGTTGAATAGATCGAGCCTGGGTTGATACTTGGGCTCTTCTATATTGTATCGAGGCACCTTGTTATGCAGATGGGGAACGTGGTCTGGATAGTATGATGTCCTGAGGTCTGACACCTCCTCTAGGATAACTGCCTCAGCTATGGAAGCTTCAATCTTAGCTTTGTTTCCACATTTCCGTCGGAGATGCTTGTTCTGCCTCTCAGGGCCGTACTGCCAGCGATTTTGCACAGGGCCCCCCAACAATACCTCGTTCGCGAGGTGCATAATGAGATGTGTCATCGGAGTAAAGAATCCTGGCGGAAAGATCTTCTCTAGCTTGACTATCAACTCCGGTGCCTTCTTATGCAATTTTTCAATCACCTCTTTACTTACTTCTTTAGCACAGAGCGTGCGGAAAAATGGTAAGCTCGGCAAGCACTCGCCAGACATGCTCGGGGACATAGCCTTGAACCATCACCGGCATTATCCGCTCAATCCATACATGGTAGTCATGACTCTTCAGGCCGGTCACTTTGCCCATTGAAAGATTGACTCCCTTACTTATATTCGATGCATAACCATCGGTGAACTTCAAAATTTGTTTCAGCCACATAAGTACTTCTTTTTTTTTCTGGCGGTTTAAGGACAAAGTCAGCATCTGGCTTGAACCAGTTTTTTCGACCGCCTATGGGAGGCTTCATGTTCAGGCGTGGTCTATCACAAATTCTCTGTTGATCGGCTCTAGCTTTTACGTTATCCTTCGTCTTATCAGGAATGTTGAGGATTGTGTGGAAAAGGGACTCTGCCACATTCTTTTCGGTGTGCATCACATCAATATTGTAAGGAAGTTTGAGGTCCTTGAAATAGGGAAGCTGCGAGAAGGGCGTAATGTGCGTCCGGTTGTGCGTCTCACCATATCCCTCGAAGCCTTTGGCTTTGGCTTTGCCTTTGCCTTTGACTTTAGGCTTGAGAGCTTTTAGCTGAGCAAGAACATCTGCCCCCGAAAATGTTGGAATCTCGGTTACTTCATGAACAACCCGGCCTTTCATGAAGTTCTTCTTGTCTTCCCTGTCTGGATGGTCTGGAGGGAGGAACTATCGATGCAGGTCAAAGGCTACAAACTTGCCACCCTTACCCAGCCAAATCATTCGCAGAGCCTGCATGCACACTGGGCATGGCATCTTACCACTTGTACACCATCCGCAGAATAGAGCATAGCCGGGAAAGTCATGCATGCAATAGTGCAACCAAACTTTCATCAAGAAATTTCTCTGCAGATCCCGATCGTATGTCAACCTCGGAAAGTACCAAGAATGGTGCAAAGCATCCACAAGCGGCTGCATAAACACACCCAATTGCTTCCCCGGGTAGTCAGGCCCCGGAATGATGAGCGACAAGAACATGGTCTTCCGTTGCATTAGGGCACCGGGAGCAAGATTGAGCGGAATTACAAACACAGGCCAGCAGCTGTATGGATTGGACGACATACCATATGGATTCAACCCATCACCTGATATGGCTATTCTGACATTCCCAGCCTCGGCTGCTTCCTCGGGGTATTCTTCATCGAATGACTTCCATGCTTCCCCTCCTGATGGATGTACGATTTTTTTTGGATTGTACCTTATACCTTCCTTGTGCCACTTCATCATTTTGGCAGACTCCTTCGTGATGAAAAGGCACTGCAATCTTTTTATAAAATCAAGATACCGAAGAACCTTAACGGGGATGGTTAGCTGCTTTTTCTCACCATCCTCACCGACCACCTCAATGTACCGAGACGAACCGCACTTCTTACAGTACTTGTCATCCGCATACTCGTGCCTAAACAAAAGGCAATTCTTCGGGCAAACATCTATTTTCTCATAATCCATAGAGAGTGCCTTCATGATTTTCTTTGTATCGTACATGCTTTTCGGCAGTTCATGACCCTCAGGGAGGCTATTAGCCCATACTCCCAGGAATGCTTCGAAGCACTTCTGGCTACAGCCGTACTCAGCCTTGACTGCAATCAGTTGCGAGATGGCATCCAGCTGAGATATTTTCGCACCCGCATAAAGAGGTTTCTTCGACGAGGCCAAGACCTCCAAGAAGGCCTTTGCGGTTGCCTCTGGCTCCTCCGGTTCATTCTCTGAAGGTGTCGCATTTGCCGTTTTTGCAACAATGACATCATCTAGCATGTCCCTAACCCCGTCGTCCTCATATCCATCGATGCGTTGTCGCATCACCTCCTCTCTACCACGGTCCTGCTCGGCTATGTTTATCGGCGGCATGTCAAAGTTTGGCATATATCCGTGCGTGCGAAGGTGCTCACTCATGTCCGTCTGATTTCTACGGTGACGTCTGGCACATCTCGCACAGGGGCATGGTGGGATAATTCTCATTGGACGACGGAATATCTCCTTCAAATACACATCGGTTTTCGCGATCCACTTTGATGTTACTCGATTCCGACGGATAAAACCACTGTACATCCACTGATTATCTGCCATCCTCTGCTTTTTTGCAACCCACACAACATAATTAAGGATTCACTTAAATTAATCACATCAAATTTTCAGTTTCTACCGCGTTTAATCCACCTACATCTCTAATAGGTAAAGATGGGTCCTAATCCCACCCGAGGATGTGTAGATTGAGTACGTTCTCCATTCTACCCCGTTCCGAGACAAAATTTCGGCAGCACCTCCCCGCTGTTCTCCAGATACACGTCTCGGCAAATAGCCGAGAGAATGTGCTCCGAAGAACAATGGGGAGGCGCCGCCGAAATCCTGTCTCGGAACGGGGTAGAACATGGAGAACATACCCAATCTACACATCCTCGGGCTGTCCATGGAAAGCGCTGGACAATCCAAAAGAGCTGCGGTGATAAATATGCAATTGAATGCATATTTATCGATGCAACCCTTTCGGACGGGAGACGCCTAGGTTACGTCAGTTGACTTGAGAATGAAATCTAGTGATATGAAAAATTGGAGGAGATGGACTTGTAGCTCACCCTCGGCTGTAGAGGAAGTAGTCGAACAGCAGAGGGATGCTCAGGGGGACCAACACGTCGGACAACGGTCACTCCAATGAAATGCGAAACCACAAAGCCTGCAAATTCCATCGCGACAAAAAATTAGAACATCACAACTCATAGAGCATATTTAAAACATTTAAACATGCATTCATTTATTTTTGCATCATGTAGGCAAAAAAACTAACAACATTAACAATATATTCATCATCGTCATGACATATTCATCATCATCATTATCACCTATTCGTCTAACCAAATTTTTTTACTACCTATATTCATCATCGTCATCACATATTCATCATCGCCATCACATATTCATCATCGCCATCACATATTCATCATCGTCACCAATTTTCTTTTTCAAGGTATGCAACATATAGCATCTCATCTAACCAATTTTTTTACTAACTATCTACCTATCTATCTACCTATCTAACTATCTATCTATATAGCATCTCATCTAACCAACATATATCTATCTATCTAATTATCTACCTATCTAACTATCTATCTAACTATGTATCTAACTATCTAAATACCTACCTAAATACCTATCTAACTATATATATCTAACAAGCTACAAAATTACTAAAAAACACTAAAAACTTCAAAAAAAAACACCTTCGAGAGGGCCGGCCAGAGTTGGGGCGGGGAGGCGTAGGGTAGGGGCGGGGCGGCCGGCGCAGGGTCGGGGCGGGGCGGCCGGCGCGAGGTCAGGGCGGGGAGCCGCGGGGTCGGGGCGGGGCGGCCGGAGTGGGGGCGGGGAGGCGCGGGGTCGGGACGGGGCGGCCGGAGTTGGGGCGGGAAGGCGCGGGGTTGGGGCGGCCGGAGTCAGGGCGGGGCGGCGCGGGGTCGGTGCGGGCGACCGGCGCGGGGTCGGGGAGGGGCGGGGCGGAGTCGGGGCGGGGCGGTGGCGGGGTCGGGGCGGGGCCGCGCGGGGTCGGTGCGGGGAGGCGCGGGCGGCGGTGGGCTCGGGGCCGGCGGTGGCGTGCTCAGGGCGGGCGGCGGAGGTGGTGGGCGGCGCGGCGCGGGTGTGGGTCAGGGAGGAAGGGGGAGATGGATGGCGAATGGGTGGTGGGGGCGAACCGCCAAGGGGATAAGGTCGGCCCTATGCCGACGGCCTGGCCGTCGGCACAGGCCTGTCCCCTTTGCCACGTCATCGATCCGTGGACATGTGCGCTGCTATGCCGACGGCTAAGCCGTCGGCATAGATACTTTGCATTTTTTTTATTTTTTTCTTATGGCATTTTTTTATTTTTTTGTTACGGCATGTGCTGCACCCCCCAACACCATTCCGGCAACCACCCAAAGATACCCTCCGTGTCGGCCCGACGTGGCCATTTCCCCCCTCCGGGACACGGCGGCGGCCACGCCCTTGAGGTCTACACGGCAGGACGGGGGCACTGCGGGTAGCAATGCCACCGGAGCGTCGCACCGGGCCCTCATACATGTGGGGTGGTGTGGTGGCATGTCCGAAGAGGCGGCACGCGTCTCCGGGGTGTGCCCCCCTCACGGACGGCGCCGTCGCCGGCACCTTGAGGGGGGAAACGGACGCGTGGGGTCTAAGCGGAGGGGATCTTGCTGTGGGTCTGGCCCGGATGTTGCTCCAAAGTGTTCCTATGGGCTGACCTAACACAACCGGGTGGGGAGGTCCACTGGTCAAAGCCCGTCCGTGCAAAGTCAAAGGGCTAGATCCCGTGGTCAAACGCTACAGGGTTAGGCGGGACGGGGGCCCTAGACCTCCAGCGCCGGGCGCGTCTGGTGAGACTACGGCTGGCCGCGATGGAGGACCTCGGCCCCGACCTCGGCCTATTGGGGGTTTGCCGGCGACCGCAGGCAATCAACCACGGGCTCCACCTCCGCCCCATTATGTTGCAAGGCCGACGCTATACCCGTCCGATACGATAAAGACTAATTAGCATTCTAACAACAGAGAGCCCAATGATCCGCCCCAAGGTCAGTGGGGGGATGATGGGTTTGATGCGTATGGTGAGGGACGGCACCGTGGCTCCTCGTCCACGGGAGGAGGTCGTGGCTATGCCTGGCAGAGTGATGGGTCGACGGAGAGACCGTTTCTCGGCCCTACAGGCGGTTTTGTTGAGGGAGCCTCAGACCCGGATCACCGTCAGAGAGGTGGCTTTCGGGGTCATCGTGGAGGTCGGGAGGAGGCCGTGGGAGGAGGCCGTGGGAGGTTTCGTCGACCGCCCCCGCCTAAGGCAGTTGTTGAGCACGCGGAGTCAGTACCGGAGCCCCACCACGCGCCCACTGAACTTCCTCCCCAGGCGATGGAGGTGGTGACTACTTTGGCCAGTGTGGAGGTTCCTGAGAATGGGACTATGGCCGAGGATTCTGGCAGGTCCGATGCTGACAAGCTGTCCAAATATGCGCGCAAAAAAGAAAGGATGATGTGCTACCGTTGTGGGGAGAAGGGCCATTTCATTGCTGAGTGCATGGCTGAGCTGTGTGAGACATGCGGCAAGCCGGCTCATCCCTCCAGTGAGTGCCCGTTCTTGCGTGACCAAGCTCCCTCACTGACTGTGTATGGAGTCTACTGTGCTGAGCTTATGTTCTTTGAATCACCGGCCGCGCGAGAGATTCCGGATGAAACCCCGAGTTTGACCACCGGGGTTGTGAAAGCTACCCACGGAGAGGTGACTGAGGCTCAGATCGTGCAGAGGCTTCAGGAGCTGGCTCCGGGGGACTTTCGATGGGAGCTGGTGGTTCTCGAGGATTAGGTCTATAAGGTTGATTTTCCCACAGTGGATGACTTGCAGCGGTTTTTGAGCTTTGGTTTGTGTAGAGTTCCTGGCACTTCATGCATTCTGGAGTTCCATGAGTGGAAGAAGGTGGAGCCTAAGGGAAAGCCGCTTACACAGGTCTGGTTGCGGTTTGTAGGGGCCCCGTCTAAGCCTTTGCAGGATGTTCGAGTTGTGGCCAGTCTGGGTATGTTGGTTGGGAAAACGGAGAGAGTTGATATGGCTTTTACTCGGGCTCATGGGGTGGCCCGGCTTTTAGTCAGTGTTCTTGATATTGAAATTCGTGCCTGATGTGGTCAACTGGACTTATAGGGGCGAGGTGTTTCCGCTCGATATTGAGTTTGAGGACACAGATCTGTTTGCAGATGCGGTTAATGGGAATGATGTTGATATGCATGAGGGTGATGGCGATGAGGGCGCCAATGGGCCATAGACTGATGAGCCCACACAAGAGGGGTCTAACGGTTCTCGCCCAGATGCTCAGCTGCCCGGGGAGGGGACCGGGGTTGAGCCGGCAGTATCGCCATCGGTGCCTATCACCTCGTTGCGGTTCGGATCCTTTGAGCCAGCATCAGCGCCACCTAGACTTTGGAGTGACCGGGTGGATTCTGAGGATTTGTTCGAGTGCACGCTTCCTCTGTTGGAGTTTGAGGGGGCTGGCGGTTCTGGACGCTTGGTGAGGGACTCATCGGCGAGGACTCTGGATGGAGTCGGGGTGGGGGAGCCGGAGGTCGCTTCTCTTTCCCCTCCTCCTCTTGTGGTCGAGGCTCCGGTGCGGATTGCTACCTGTGGGCTGCTGTTGGGGGGAGGGGGGTCGGGGCAGGAGGCCTTGATGTCTCCCCTCCATATCCGGACGCCAGTGACGTCGGTCACGTCGGGGTCGGCCAACGCCGGGGGAGGGAGCCCGAGGCAGGTGGCCTCGGCTCCTGCTACTCCGGTGGAGGCGGCGACACCTGCGCCATCTGCTGCGTTGGGGGGGGGCAGGAGGCCCTGGCTCATCCTTCTTCCCTGGCGGTCTAGAAGACCGCCTCTTCTTCGCCGACACTGTCTGCACCGGCGGATGGGGAGGGGGGAGGGCGCGGGCAGGCGGCCCCCGTCATCCCTCTCCGTTCGCACCGGTGGCAGCGGACCCCGGCGTGGGCCACCTGTCTGTGGGGCTTGGGAGCCCGCAGCCGCCTCTTCTGGTAACCTCAGTTGACCCTTTGAGGGACTCAGCGCCAGGCTTTACGAGGGAGGAGGTTGTTGCTTTTGGCGGGATCCCGGACCCCGTCTCGACAGGAGGACGGATGAGTGCTCACATCCACGAGCTCCCGGAGGTGGATGATATGCAGCAGCGGTGCGCTATGAGGGCGGCCAAGCTTCAGGAGGCTGCATCATCCTCTGGTATGTCCGTCAACATATCTAACTCTTTATTGCATTTTTCTAATGAGGAGATTATAAACAATGCAAACCAGTTAGGAGTTTCACTAGGTGCCACGGATAGTGAGATCACTAATTCGGTCAATGATTTGTTAGATTTGGAGGCGGAACGTGTCTTAGAGACTATTCGTAATCTTGCAGCAGTTAAACCGATGAATGATGATGAGATTGATGCGTTAGGGGTTAGAGTGCTAGATAATCTGTGTGCGGATCTAGCACCTCCAAATCATGTGTCTGAGGATGATGATGTACCCATCGAAAATGATGCTGATAATTTAAGTGAACCCGGTTATGAGGACCGAGCGGCAAAGCCTAGTAAACCAAAACGTAAGTGGAAACGGAAAATCTATCCAGATTCCGCAGTTCATAGGAGTGCTAGGATTCGAATCACTAAAAAAATTCCATGATGAATTATGAGAGGAATCTTTTGGAATAGCAGAGGTCTGAAGGACTTGGCTAAAAGAAGGTTCCTTGCTGAGGCAGCTTTAGAGCAGAAGTTAGATTTTGTTGCTCTATCGGAGACTGGTAGAGAAAACTTTGCGCCCCAGTTTCTTTCTTCTCTTGTGGGTGGTATTGATTTCGATTGGCATTGCCTCCCTCCGCGAGGAAGATCGGGTGGTATCTTACTCGGTGTGAGATGCGACTCACTTGAAGTTCGAAGTGTAGTGATGGGTGACTTCACGGTGAAGTTTCGAGTCAGGTCTAAGATAGATGGTTTTAACTGGGCTTTGGTGGCGGTTTATGGTGCCGCACAGCCCGAGCTTAAACCGGAGTTTCTGGCGGACCTTGTTCGAATCTGTGGGTCAGAACATCTCCCAATTTTAGTTGGAGGTGATTTCAATATCATCAGAAGGAGAGAGGAGAAGAACAATGATAACTTTGATGGTAGATGGTCGTTTATGTTCAATACCATTATTGAAAGCTTGGATCTGAGGGAGATAGAGCTTTCTGGTAGAAAGTTTACCTAGGCTAATGCTCTGCCAAACCCGACTTATGAAAAACTTGATCGAGTTCTTGCGAGCGTGGAGTGGGAACAAAAGTTCCCTCTGGTTACGGTGCAAGCTCTCTCGAGGGGAATATCCGATCACACACCCTTGTTCGTGGACTCAGGGGAGCCGAACCACGTGGGTAACAAGAACACCTTTTCTTTCGAGATGTCATGGTTCGAACGCGAGGGGTTCTTGGACTTGATTGCCAGGGAATGGGCTAGAGGTGCAGGAGGCACGACTGCGATCGAGCATTGGCAGAATAAGATTAGGCATTTGAGAAGTTTCTTACGGGGTTGGGCTAAGCACCTCAGTGGTGTGTATAAGATTGAAAATGATAGACTCCTTTCTCTTATACAGGCCCTGGACATAAAGGCCGAATCCACTATTTTACTGCCTAATGAGCTTCAGGTTAAAAATGAGGCGGAGAAGAGGTTGAAAGAACTGCTCCGCGAAGAAGAATTGAAGTGGGCTTTGCATGCTAAAGTACGCAAAGTGGTCCAAGGGGACGCGAATACTCAATTCTTCCATTTGATAGCTAATGGCAAGCACAGAAAGAAGCGTATCTTTCATCTTGAACAAGACGAGGGCACTATTTTAGGACAGGATAACCTAAAAACATATATTACCGAGTATTACAAGCAGTTATTTGGACCTCCGGAGGATAATTGTGTGTCCCTTGATGAGTCCAGGACTGAGGATGTGCCTCAGCTATCGGCTGCCGAAAATGATATTCTGGTTGCCCCGTTCTCAGAGAAGGAGGTGTTTGATGCTATTGCACAGATGAAAAACAATAAGGCTCCCGGACCGGATGGATTCCCGGCTGAGTTCTATAAAAAGTGTTGGCACATTATTAAGGGGGATTTGATACTTATGTTCCATGATCTGTTCTCTGGACAGCTTCAGTTATTTCACTTGAATTTTGTAACTATCACACTGCTTCCTAAGAAGACGGATGCTGTGAGAATTGAGCAATTCAGGCCGATATGCCTCCTCAATGTTAGTTTCAAAATTTTCACCAAGGTAGGGACTAATAGGCTCACATAGATTGCGCATTCTGTGGTGCAACAGTCCCAAACTGCTTTCATGCCGGACAGAACTATCCTTGAAGGGGTGGTCATCCTGCATGAAACGCTCCATGAAATCCAGTCCAAAAATTAGATGGAGTAATTTTTAAGGTGGATTTCGAGAAAGCGTACGATAAGATCAAATGGCCATTTCTCCAACAGTCATTGCGTATGAAAGGTTTTGATGAAGCCTGGCGCCGACAGGTTGAATCATTTACGCAAAAAGGTTGTGTGGGAATTAAAGTTAATGATGACATAGGTCATTACTTCCAGACACATAAAGGCCTAAGACAAGGAGATCCGATGTCCCCTATCATGTTTAACATTGTGGTGGATATGTTAGCAATTTTGATAGGAAGGGCTAAGGAAAATGGTCACGTAGGTGGATTGGTACCTCATCTCGTTGATGGAGGTGTATCCATCCTTCAGTACACTGATGATACAATTATCTTTATGGAGCATGACTTGGCCAAGGCGAGAAATATGAAGCTTGTGTTATGCCTATTTGAACAATTGACCGGATTAAAGATTAACTTTCATAAGAGCGACCTGTTCTGTTTTGGTAGAGCCAAAGATGAACAGGAGGCTTATAGGCAATTGTTTGGGTGCGAGTTAGGAGAGTTACCCTTCTCTTACCTGGGTATTCCAATCCACCATTGTAGGTTGACAAACAAAGAGTGGAAGTGCATCGAGGACCGATTTGAGAAGAAACTGAGTTGTCGGAAGGGTAAGCTCATGTCATACGGAGGCCGATTAATCCTGATTAATTCGGTGCTCACGAGTATGCCTATGTTTCTCCTATCGTTCTTTGAGGTCCCAGTTGGTGTTAGGAAGAGACTGGACTTCTATCGATCGCGTTTCTTTTGGCAGGGTGATGAGCTTAAATGAAAATATCGGCTTGCTAAATGGGATATCATCTGTAGACCGAAAGACCAAGAGGGTCTCGGTATTGAGAATCTAGAAGTTAAGAATAGATGCCTTCTTAGCAAGTGGCTGTGGAAGCTCTCAACGGAGAATGATGCCATGTGGGCTCAAATTCAAAAACTTTGTCCCAGGTTACAGTCAGGCCGACTGATTCACCTTTTTGGAAAGGTCTGATGAAAGTCAAACAATCTTTCTTTAATAGGATGAAGTTTGTTATTGGAAATGGCTCTAGTACACGTTTCTGGGAGGATACTTGGCTCGGCGAGACACCTTTGGCCATCCAATATCCGTCTTTGTACCGTATTGTTCAACGACGTGAAGTGTTCGTCGTCTCGGTATTTCAATCTATCCCCCTTAATATTCAGTTCCGACGGACGCTAGCGGGCAATCGTTGGGAAGAATGGCTCCGTTTAGTTAGGAGACTAATGGAGGTCCAACTATCTCAACAACCCGATGAATTACGTTGGAAATTGACTAGGTCTGGAGTATTCACTGTTAAATCAATGTATATTGATGTTATTAATTCGAACTCCATTCCTACCTCTAAGCATGTTTGGGCTGTCAAAGTTCCTTTGAAAATAAAAGTGTTTATGTGGTTTGTCCATAAACAAGTTATTTTAACCAAGGACAACTTGATAAAGCGTAATTGGATAGGACCTACTAGGTGTAGTTTCTGTGATCGGGATGAGACAATCAAACATCTCTTTTTTGATTGCCCGTTGGCCAAAGTACTTTGGCAGACGGTCCACATTGCTCACCGAATTCTGTTAACACGTTATTTGGGACATGGCTTAATGGGATTGAGCCTGACTTAGCGAGACACATTCGGGTTGGAGTTTGTGCTTTGCTGTGGACTATCTGGACCTGCAGAAATGATTTGGTTTTTAACAGAATATCATGTATTCATTTTTTGCAGGTTTTATTCCGAACTACGGCTCTAATCCGTTCCTGGTCGCTACTCACCCAGACGGAGGCCAGGGAGCACTTGGTTACTGGGTCTTTCCGATGGGAGATGGTAGCTCGGGATATCTTTAACCGGTTTGGATGGCGGTCATGTAATAGGATAGGCATGTAGTTTACCTATCTAGTTTTAGCCAGCCGGTTGTGGCGTCTTTTCATGGCTAGTGGGTGTTTCTAGCCCTTTTTGGCTCTGTGTGAGCTTTCTTTTGCTTTTTATTACTTTTTGGAGACCTTGGAACCATGTTTGCACTGCTTTATTTGTTTAATAAGATGGCCGTATGCATCTTTCTGATGCAGAGGCCGGGGATTTCCCCCTTTTCGAAAGAAAAAAAATCTGTATGGTAGATGCTATTGGGTATTAATGTGGGGAAGTCCTTCGCCGGAACTAAAAATGAAGTGTTGAAACCCGTGAACAACGTGGGATCTTTGAGATTGTGTACTTTGGTGAGCTTTTGTTTATCAAATTCAATTTTGTAGACAACAAAGAAAGCTGTCACACGCTCTTTCTCTTCTTCTTCCTCCTCCTCCATAGTCTGCTCATCATCCACCTCCTCTTCCACCGACACATCTGCAATGTCCACCTCCTCCTCCACTAACACGGCTGCGTTCTCCGCCACCTCCTCCTCCTGATTCTCATCCTCCTCCACATCCACCGACACATGTGCATTCTCCAACTCCAACTCCTCCTTGTCCTCTTCTGTTTCAGTCTCCGTCTGCAAATCCTCGCTCACCACTTCTACCTCTTCACGCTCCTCCACATCAGATTCTATTTCTTCCTCCTCCTCTTCTGTTTCAGTCTCCGTCTTCAAATCCTCGCTTACCACTTCTATCTCTTCATGCTCCTCTCCATCCGATTGCATTTTCTCCTTGTCCTCCTCCATCTCTATCTCTGCCTCCACCATCTCTAACTGTTCTACGCCCGCATCGACATCATTATTGTCGTCGTCCTCCACCACTTCCTCGTCATCCTCAAGATATCGATCCCACCTCCATATCTGAAAAATATCTCCCCATGGTGCCTGTACAATATACTTGTTAAATGATAGGCTTGTAGAGAATGTATAGGCTAGTATTTTGTGACATGTTGTCACGTATTATGTACGCATACATGTAATCTTGGGCTTGCTGCAGGTTGTTAGCTAGGATAGGTTTATCTTTGTATAGCTTGGAGTAGAGGCCAAGCCTAGTAACAACCTGCGCAACTTATCTTGTATCTTGACATCTCTATATAACACGAACGCGTCCCTGCTGAACAACATACGCTTCCACAATTCTCTTTCTTTCATGGTAATCAGAGCAATCCTCGAGCTCATCCATGGCGACGTCTTCAAGTTCCTTCCTTTCCTCGCCATTCTCTCACGCTGCCATAGAGAAGCTTACCAAGGGCAACCAAGCCCTGTGGCGAGCGACCGTGCTCTCCGCCATCCGGGGAGCTCAGATGGCGAAGTACCTCGACGTTGAGCAGCCGCCGCCACCCACACAGATCGATGTGGCCTCCGCCGACGGCAAAACCACGACGAAAGCGGCGAACCCTGACTTCCAAACCTGGTATGCGCAAGACCAACAAGTCTTCTCCTATCTCCTGACGACTCTTCCTCGTGAGATAGCCATCCAGGTTGCGTCCTGTCACACCTCGGCGGAGCTCTGGAACACGGTCGAGGGGATGCTTGCATCTCGCACTCGATCGCAGACCACCAACGTCCGCATCGCCCTCGCTAACTTGCAGAAGGGCAACCTTTCCATCACCGACTACGTCGGGAAGGTCAGAACCCTCACCGACGAGCTGATCGCCGCGGGGAAGAGGGTGGACGAGGAAGACATTGTCTCCCACATCCTCGCCGGACTCGATGAAGATTTCGATCCGGTGGTTTCTGCTATGTGCTCCAGGGTGGAGCCGGTCACTGCAGCTGAGCTTTTCTCACAGCTGCTCAGCTTCGAGACGAGGCTGAATCTTCGTGGCGGCGGGTCGCAGTCCTCCGCCAACAGTGCCACCCGAGGCCGCAAGCAAGGCGGCGGAGGTGGTGACCGCGGTCGCAGGCAAGCTGGCAATGGTGGTGACCGCGGCGGCCGTGGCTATTCCAAGCCAGGAGGTCATGGCGGCGGTGGCCACGGCAACAACAATGGAGGCGGCAGCGGAGGCAACTACAACAACCATGCCTCCGCTTCTCGGGTGCAATGTCAGATCTGCGGGAAGATGGGCCATCTGGCATGGAAGTGCTGGAAGAGGTATGACGAGTCCTACCAAGGTATGGAGGAGAAATCGGCCAATCTTGCAGCTCCACAGTATGGCGTAGACACCAACTGGCACCTTGACAGTGGTGCTACTGATCATATCACGGGTGACCTGGAGAAGCTGAACGTGCGCGATCGCTACAACGGCAATGAACAGATACATACTGCAAGTGGATCAGGTATGGATATTAAACATATTGGTCGTTCAGCAATTCATACCCTAGATCGTGATCTCTACTTGAACAATATTCTTCATGTACCTGAATCCAATAAAAGTCTCATCTCTGCTAGTCATCTTGCCATTGACAACAACTCCTTTGTTGAAATTCACCCTTATTCTTTTTGTGTTAAGGATCGGGGAACGAGGAAGGTACTACTTCAAGGCAAGGGTAGGAGAGGTCTCTACCCGATTAGGCACACGAGCACCGACGTCAAGAAGCAAGTGCTAAGTGCTACCAAGTTATCTCCGGATAGGTGGCACCGACGTCTAGGGCATCCCTCTTCTGTCATTGTTAGCAAAGTCATTAGTCAAAATAATCTGCCGTGTGCCAGTTCTTTCAATAAAGAGTCTGTATGTGACGCATGCCAAAAAGGCAAAAGTCACCAACTTCCTTATCCAAAATCAATAAGTGAGTCAAAATTTCCTTTAGAGCTTGTGTTCTCTGATGTTTGGGGTCCTGCTGTGGAAACAATAGGAAGAAAGCAATATTATGTGAGTTTCATAGATGATTTCAGTAAATTTACATGGATCTACCTTATCAAACACAAGTCCGAGGTGTTTCAAAAGTTTCATGACTTTCAGAAACTTGTAGAGCGACAATTTGATCGCAAAATTCTTGCTCTCCAAACAGACTGGGGAGGGGAGTATGTTAAACTCAACTCCTTCTTTACCAAAATAGGTATATCTCATCATGTCTCCTGCCCTCATGCGCACCAACAGAATGGTTCAGCTGAGAGGAAGCACCGCCATATCGTTGAAGTAGGTTTGTCTCTTCTTGCTCAAGCTTCCATGCCCCTGAAGTTTTGGGATGAAGCTTTCATTGCCGCAACCTACTTGATAAATCGGATGCCTAGCAAAGT
Source organism: Triticum urartu (assembly GCF_056163025.1). Classification (NCBI taxonomy): domain Eukaryota; kingdom Viridiplantae; phylum Streptophyta; class Magnoliopsida; order Poales; family Poaceae; genus Triticum; species Triticum urartu. The sequence goes on from NC_141876.1 coordinate 612,218,983, forward strand.
GATCAACTTTGAAACACCTCTTGAACGACTTTTTCATGAAAAACCCAACTATTCTATCCTGAGAATTTTCGGGTGTGCCTGCTGGCCCAACCTCCGACCTTACAACAATCACAAGCTTCAATTTCGCTCCAAGCAGTGCACTTTCCTTGGGTATAGCAACCTTCACAAAGGCTTCAAATGTCTTGACATTTCCACCGGACGTGTTTATATTTCAAGGGATGTTGTGTTTGATGAAAACGTATTTCCTTTCTCTACACTCCATCCTAATGCCGGTGCTCGTCTTCGTGTTGAGATCCTCTTGCTTTCACCAGATTTATTAAATCCTACTGATCAAGGGGGTGAACATATTGCTAATGATCATTTGTTTAATAATCCTAACCCTAACGGAGACAGCAGTGAAAAAAACAGCACTCCAAATTGTCATGATTTTATGCCGCAGCAGGAGCAACAGGAAACGCCTGGTGCGGAACACGAAGCAGATTCGCCTGCACCTGCGGGCGCGGATCCCGCGAGATTTGGTGGCAGGGGGCCAACTGACGCGCCTGAGGATCCCCAGGAAGATCTCCTGACGCCTCCTGGTCCCCGGTCGGGCGGGGCTGGTGGTGATTGGTCGGGCGGACTCGACCCGCCCTCGCCCCCGTCTGGCGCGCGCCACGCGTCAAGTCCTCGCACGGGCAGACCCGGCATGCTTGGTATGCCTTCGTCGTCACATGGGGCGGGTGGTGCGTCGCCTGGCCCACGCGCACAGAACCTGAGCCCAGGTAGCGCACCTGCACGGGATCCAAGTCCAGTTAGGAGCGCGGCAGTCGAGGCAGATTCGCCCGCCTCTGCTCGGTCGGATCGAGTACGAGGTGATGGGCTCGGATCTTCTGTGGCTGGTGGTTCAGTACATGACCTTGCACAGTTACGGATGACTACACATGCACAAAAAGGTATTTTGAAACCGTCAAAATTTAAAGATGGAACAGTCAGGTATGAGAAAAACTTCAAGTTTGTAAACTTTGCATCTACTGGTGAACCTCAAAATCTGTTAGAGGCACTAAGCAATGATAATTGGAAAAAGGCTATGAATATAGAGTATGAAGCTCTCATGAAAAATCAGACTTGGCACTTGGTTTCTCCTAAGAAAGGGAGAAATGTGATAGATTGTAAGTGGGTATACAAGATTAAAAGAAAGCCTGATGGCACAATAGACAGATACAAGGCTAGGCTAGTAGCTAAAGGTTTTAAGCAACGTTATGGTATTGACTATGAGGACACATTTAGTCCAGTTGTTAAAGCTGCTACTATTAGACTTGTTCTGTCTATTGTTGTTTTCAGGGGATGGAGTCTTCGTCAATTGGATGTGCAGAATGCATTTCTACATGGCGTTCTCGAGGAAGAGGTCTATATGAGGCAGCCACCTGGTTTTGAGGATGGCTTGAAACCACATCATGTGTGTAGGTTGGACAAGGCCTTGTATGGCCCAAAGCAGGCCCCCAGAGCCTGGTATTCAAGATTGAGTATGAAACTACAGCAACTAGGTTTTCGGGCCTCAAAAGGAGATACTTCTTTATTCTTCTTCAAGAAAGGGAAGGTGATCATCTTTATGTTAATTTATGTTGATGATATAATCATTGCTAGTTCATCACAAGATGCTACCTCAGCTCTGCTAAAGAATTTGAGAAGTGAGTTTGCACTTAAAGACTTGGGAGAGTTACATTACTTCCTAGGCATTGAAGTTAAAAAAATGCGTGATGGTATTATGTTAACTCAGGATATGTATGCCAGAGATATAATTAAACGGGTAGGCATGAAGGATTGTAAGCCTTCCAATACACCCATGTCTACCACTGATAAGTTGTCATTGCATGAAGGGAAGGTATTGAGCACCGAAGAGGGAACTAAGTACAGAAGCATAGTTGGTGCACTGCAATATTTAACTTTGACTAGACCTGATATATCATTTGCAGTAAATAAGGTCTGTCAATTTTTGCATGCTCCTACCTCCTTACATTGGACAGCTGTCAAAAGAATACTAAGGTATATTCAAGGAAGTACTGGGATAGGGCTCAAGTTATGTAGATCTTCATCAACTGGAATAAGTGCATTCTCTGATGCGGATTGGGCTGGGTGTCCAGATGATAGAAGGTCTACTGGAGGTTTTGCTATCTTTCTTGGGTCTAATCTTATATCTTGGACTGCTAAGAAATAAGCAACAGTATCACGTTCCAGTACTGAAGCAGAATATAAGTCTCTGGCAAATGCAACTGCTGAGGTAATGTGGATTGAAACTTTACTTAATGAACTAGGAATTGGAAGATCACGGTGTGACAACTTGGGTGCAACATATCTCTCTGCAAATCCTGTATTCCATGCCAGAACAAAGCATATAGAAATTGACTATCACTTTGTTCGTGAAAGAGTAGCACAAAAGCTATTAGAGATACAGTTTATTCCAATAGGAGATCAAGTTGCCGATGGTTTCACCAAGCCTTTACAAATTCGACAGTTTCAAGCCTTCAAGAACAATCTAAACCTTGATAAGTTAAGATTGAGGGAGGATGTTAAATGATAGGCTTGTAGAGAATGTATAGGCTAGTATTTTGTGACGTGTTGTCACGTATTATGTACGCATACATGTAATCTTGGGCTTGCGGCAGGTTGTTAGCTAGAATAGGTTTATCTTTGTATAGCTTGGAGTAGAGGCCAAGCCTAGTAACAACCTACGCAACTTATCTTGTATCTTGACATCTCTATATAACACGAACGCGTCCCTGCCGAACAGCATACGCTTCCACAATTCTCTTTCTTTCAATACTTACTGTCGGTACTGTAATCCCCCTTGTTCTTGTAGACAATATTCACTAGTGCCGATGGTCCATGGAGATCAATGGTATGCACATCACCACAACCTTGAAGAGCATAGAACAACCCATCGCGGCTATCGTAACAGACATCAACATAGTGCTTGCATTCTCTGTGTGTATCAATCCAAGTCCACTTGGTGTCCCCAACCCTAGCATAGGAGAGCATTTGATTAGGCATGTGTACACGTACCACGACACAATTTTTACTGAACGGGTCGCATGACATGGCTACAATCATGTAGAAGAAAAAGCGAGCTTGTTCCAGTGAAATTCCTTATGGCTCTATTTTCTGGTGGAATTCACGCGGCACTGTGTCATACTCCCTCCGTTTCAAAATAGATGACTCAACTTTGTATTAACTTTAGTACAAAGTTAGTATAATATTGGGTCATCTATTTTGCGTTGAGTGTGGTTGTTCTACACCCACGCACATTGCACCCCCGGTGCACCCACGATAAAAAACTTAGCAAAACATTTCAAAAAATTCTGAAACTTGGTGGATGTGATTATGTGCAAATGTTTTAGGCGCTTGCAAAATTTGGTGGCGAAATAACATCCGAGGAAATCTATACAAAAAAACAAAGTTTGTGCTGAAAACATGTGAACAGTAACGTGGGTGCACAACATCATTTGTATTTCGTTTTGTATGGAAATCATTTGATGTTTTTTGGTCACCAAACTTTGCAAGCACCTAAAACATTAGCTCATAATCACATCCACCAAGTTTCAGATTTTTTTTTTACTATTTCTTTCGAATTTACTGTTCATTTTGTGGGTGCATCAAAGGTGGGTGCAGCCACTACTTTCCCTTTTGCGTTGCATGCAACTTGTAGCTTTTCAGGTTTTCTCTTGCGTACATGACCGACTTTCTTAAACACAGAATCTTTTTTTTTGCGTGGAATAAACTCAGAATCTTAAACAACTTTGACAAGAAACCATCGAGGACACTCGACCTACAAACCGTATGTGACCTGAATTTTTTTTGGCAAAGGCACCCTTGCAATCTGGTTAAGAGCATCTCTAACAGATCTTATAAACCGGTCATCCGGAATAATAACCGCTGGTTTACGGGACGTGGGCGGTTTTTCCAGTCCGAGTAGATCCCTCAAAATCGGTGATTCCGGATTTTTTTTGCGGGATCCTGCATACTCCGGGTCGATTCACCATTGACTTTGCCGGATCCCCTTTCCTTGGCGTGAAGGCTATTTTCGCTCGCTTCCGTTCCCGCTTCACTCCCCGCCGCCGTCGCCACCACATCACCCTGCTGGTTCTTGGTGCCCCCGGCCGGCTACCCCGCACCGCATCTATTCCAACAAATTTGTAGGCCAGGGGTGACCGTTTGTCTCCACGGACGAAGACAAGCGGAAGTGTTGAGCTACTCCTTGGTGAGACAACCAACACTAGGGGTTGCCAACCGCCCCTAAGGCCTTGTTCGGTTGAGGTGGATTTTGAAGGGGATTGGCAGGGATTGAGGAGGATTAGATCCTCTACAAGCCAAAATCCCCTCCAATCCTCTTCAATCCCCTAATAAGGCCTAAGTGATGTCAAAGGTGAGCACCGATGCAGCCGTTGGCAAGAATGACCTGAATGCCAATGAAAGTTACTTGGGCTCGTCATCGGCTGTGTTCCAGGGAAGAAGTAATCCATACACCCTAGAAGCTATGGCTTCTAGAGAGGGTCTGGCTTTGGCAAATGACCTGATGCTTAGTTCAGTCATGTACATGTTGCCTAGTTTTCAGGGCCTCCTAATTTTCCATACAGTGGTACAATACATTGTGCATGAGCAGGCCCAAGCATGCAACTCAGTTGGCTCCGTCGGCTAGGCCGCGCCTATGCCTCGCTTATAGCAAGATGTAGGATGGACTCGCGTCATGCGCCTGCCTAAAGGGGCCGCGCGAGGAAGGCCACAGGCCAATTCTGCAATTTTTTTTATTTTATTGTCTTCGTTTTTGCTTTCCTTTTTTAGTTTCATCTATACTTCAAAATATTCTAAGCACGTATTACAAAAAATACATTGCATATAACATATGGAAAAATTATAACCAAGCATTTGAAAAATGTTAAATGTGTATTAGAGAAAATTTTCTAATGTATGCAAACAAAAATGTAATGTATATGAAAAAACTTGAGAAAATATTTCAAAAATTTATAAAGCATTTAAAAAATATAAATGTGTATAAAAATATTTCTTATGTATACAGAAAATATATACAAAACAATAAAATATGTAAAAATGTTAAACATTAATAGAAAATGTTCCTGGTGTACACGTAAAATGTACAACATACATTAAATAAAAGTAGACATAAAAAGTATTTCAATACTTTACTCTTCATTTCAAAAATGTCATGCATGTATATAAAAATGACCCCGATGTATACGAAAACTGTACATCGTGTGTAAATTTTATTGCCTGCACATAAATGTTCATCGGTATTGCAAAATGTTGATGATGTATTAAAAAAATGCTAACCTTGTATTTGAAAATATTAAATCTGTATTAAAAATGTATTAGATATATATAAAAAATATGGAACGTGTATGAAAAAAGTACACATAGAAAATGTGTTTTTAAAACAAAATCTTAATGATGTATTTCAAAATGTTAATCATGTGTATAAAATGTCCCTGATGTATATGAAAAATGTTGAATGTGTACTGAAAAAGTTGACATGTGTTGAACAAAAAAGAAACAGATGAAAAAAAGAATCAAAGTAAAATTAAGAAACCCAATAAAAAATAAAAACAAAGAAAACAAAAAATTAGAAAATAAAAAAAGAAGAAAATCAATGCAAGAGAATGAAAACAGAGAAAACAGAGAAAGAAACAAAGACAAATAAAAAAAGAACGAATAGCAAAACAAACCAGTGAAAACCAAAAAAAACAAAGAAAGAAAGAAAAGAAAAAATCAGTGAAAATCATGAAAGAAACTAAGAAAGCCAGTGAGAATATGAAGAAAAACGATGAAGAAATAGAAAAAAGTAAAATAAAAATAAAGGAAAATGAAGAAGAAGAAAATTAGGACAAGCGAGCTAGCAAGTACTGGTGAATCGATCGAAAACAGTGAAAAAAGAGAGACGTAAATGGGCTGTCCTAGTTGCTACAGGTGAAGGAAACCCTTCAGATGAGGGTACCATATATCTCGTTACAAGCGAGATATCGTCGCCGCGCGTTGACTGTTCCAGTCATCGGCACGGCTGTCTCCTCAAGATATGGGCCTCTGGACCTCGCACGTGCGATGAAGCAGCAGGCTGCCCTATGCCCATGTCCAACCGTTCGTCTGGGCAAATGTACGGCTCATGTCCAGAATCCGACCTCTCTTTCACAGTTTCGACCAATAAGTTTGTGCAACGTAATCTTTAAGATTATTTCTAAAATGCATGCTAACCGGTTGAAACGAGTTTTGCCAGAGATTATTTCTCATGAGCAATCCGCATTTGTACCTGGTAGACTGATTACGGATAACATCATTGCTGCTTATGAGTGCCTCCACTTTATGAAACGGTCGAGAAGCAAAAATAATTCTCACTGTGCATTGAAGTTGGATATGATGAAGGCCTATGATCGCGTTGAATGGAACTATTTAGAGGCTGTTATGATCAAGCTCGGATTTAACTCACAATGGGTGAATAAAATTATGGCTTGTGTGTCAACGGTATCTTTCTCTGTTTTGGTTAACGGTGTGAAGATTGACGAGTTCAAACCATCGAGGGGCTTTAGACAGGGAGACCCTATATCTCCATACCTGTTTTTGTTAGCCGCGGAAGGTCTTTCATGTTTACTGAAAGCTAGCAGTCAGTATATGAATGTTCGGGGTGTCGTGGTAGCCCCTACTGCTCCTCCCGTTAATCATCTTTTATTTGCTGATGATTGCTTATTAATGTTCAAGGCAAACGAGGAGGGGGCCACAATTATCAGAAATGTTGTCCGCACTTATTGTGGTGCTTCTGGTCAGAGGGTTAACCTTGCAAAATCAAGTATCTTTTTTGGGAAGGGTTGCCCTGATAGTATGAGAACTGTGATAAAAAATCTTCTGGATGTCCCAAATGAATCGCTGGCTGAACGGTACCTGGGGCTGCCGTCTGATGTTGGGAAGTCAAAAAAAGGTGTTTTCAAATATTTAAAAGACAGAGTTTGGGCCAAGGTGCAAGGGTGGATTGAGAAGTGCATGGCGTCCGCAGGGAGAGAAGTTTTGATAAAATCAGTGGCTCAAGCTATACCTACTTTCTCAATGTCTTGTTTTCTGCTACCTCGTGGTTTATGCAAACATATAGATACAATGTTGAGGAAGTTTTTTTGGGGCAGTAGGAATGGAGAAAGAAAGGTTGCTTGGGTATCCTGGGAGACTTTAACAATGCCCAAGTACTTGGGTGGTTTGGGTTTTCGGGATACACAGGTCTTTAATTTGGCAATGTTGGCAAAACAGTCATGGAGATTGTTGCAAGACTCAGAATCGCTTAGTGCTAGAATTTTAAAGGCAGTGTACTACCCTCAATCAGATCTGCTTGAGGCGGAGCTTGGAAGCCATCCTTCTCAGGTATGGAGAGCAATTTTTGAAGGCACAAATGTCCTGAAGCAGGGCTTAATCCGGAGAATTGGAAACGGACATAGCACACACATTTGGAATCAGAACTGGATCCCGAGGGATCATATGCTTCGAGCGCTGCACCCGCGGTCTCAAAACCCGCCAGAGTTGGTATCCGATTTGATGGATATTTCTATTAGAAGCTGGGACAGAATTGCTTTGAGGGAACATCTGCAGGAAATTGATGTGCAGAAAATTTTGCAAATCCCTTTGAGTTCCTATAACAGACCTGACACATGGGCATGGCACTATGAGCGGTCTGGAAATTTTTCTGTACGTTCAGCGTATAGATTGCTAATGGAGACTAAGAGGAACAGAGAAGCTTGGCTCTATGAGGCTCCTGGAAACTCTAATACCGAGGGTGACAAGAAGCACTGGAAGAATCTCTGGAGTATGAAAGTTCCAGCTAAGTTGAGAAATTTCGCCTGGCGCCTTGCGAGAAACTCGGTGCCAACGGAAGAGGTTAGAGCTCATCGGAATATGACTGAGTCGAGTGTATGCCCAATATGTAACTCAGCAGAGGACACCTGGAAACATGCTTTGGTTCAATGCTCTATGGCAAAGTGTGTATGGTCCTTGGTGGATGAAGAGCTTGTGGAATACATGATTGCATGCAACCACAGAGATGCTAAGCTTTGGTTAATTGAACTTCAGGACTCCATGGGACAAGACACGTTTGTGAAGCTGCTAGTTTCTCTCTGGTCCATATGGTGGGTCAGGAGGAAGGCTGTTCATGAAGAACAATTTCAGTCACCACTAACTACCTACTCCTTCATTCTGAGATACCTCGCTGATTTGGAGAATCTGAAAGCGGAAAAACCAGTTCAAAAATCATCTGTTATTCGCCATATGCCTAGATGGACTGTACCTCCGGAGGGTTTTGTTAAAATAAATGTTGATGCAGCTATTGGTAGGAATGGCGATCGTGGTGCGGTGGCTGTTATTTGCCGAGATGAAACGGGTGCATATCGGGGAGCCTCAGCCATCTCTGTTTCTGATATGGTTGATCCAGGAATTTTAGAAGCTATGGCGAGTGGCGAGGCTCTGTCTTTAGCGGCGGATCTGGGCTACCAGAAGATACAAGTTTCAACTGACTGTGCCGCAACGATCACACACCTCAAAGGCAACTACAATGGCACGTCTGCAGCTGTTATTCAAGACCTGAAGAGAAGGACGCTTGATTTTGTTTCCGTGGAATTTATCCATGAGAAGAGGGAGTTTAATCTTGAGGCTCATAAGCTCTCAAAGGCAGCAATTACTTTACCTTTCGGTCGTCATGTATGGCTTCAAATCTTACCGGACATCATTTGTATCCCCGAACATATCCTGAGTTAATTTTAGTTTGCTGCTCTCAAAAAAAAAAAGGTCCAGGCTCCAGCGACGACTCGACGCATGCATCTCTTCATTTCTTTCTCTGTCTGTCGCTGCCGATCGATGCCTCGCTCCAGACGGCAACACCTGACCACGAAGAAGGCACGAGCAGTTCAGAACTCATTTACATCGGCCACGGATCGACAGGCCCTATGAGGCTTTGACCGTGAGTTTCGTCAATTTTGTTCTTTTCATCTTTTGAATGTTGCCTTTTGATTTGTGAGTTTTGTAGCTAATATTATTGTTTTCATCTTCCATATACTAGATGTATAATGTTCCATGATTTAAAGTATTGTCTTCGCATCTATCGGCCCGCAAAGCATGACCCACTTATAAATGTGCCTCGGTGGGCCGTGCCATGCCTGGCACGTTTAAGTGTGGGTTGGGCCGTGCCGTGCCATGGCGACCAACTAGGGCAGGTTTGCTCAGGCTCATCATATTTTCAGCTTATCAACATATATTTTTCTATCGCCCAAAGGCTTAATATGCTCACAGACGCATTAGCGGCGTGTGGGGCGAACCTTGGTGACTAATCCCAGCATTTGTGCACGCACTATGCCTGTATGGTTGATCTGGTGGCCAACGGTTTGGCCAGCTGCTTGGTTTAATGGAAGGAAGTTTCGAAAGTAAAAAAAATTACAATCACGCTGCATTTCACGCATGCCCGCTTTTTTGACTTATTTTGGTGTCACAAGTTGGTTGTTGAAATTACCATACGTACGTGGTGCCACTCGTCCATATCGGGCCGTACATGCTTGATCGTACGTACCACTTGAAAGCTTCACGGATGAGAGAGTGGTCTAGAAAGAAGAAAAGATGCCAAAAATGCTACACGTACGGGCGACGTTGTACGGGATTAATGGATGGGCTTACGTGGGATTTCTGGTTCGATGAAAATCAAGCTTTGCTACACGTACGGGGGATTACAGAGTGTTACGACAGTTTTTAATTGGTCATTGGTAGAGGCGCAGGCTCATCCCATTGAATTCAGGTGGGGGATGTTTAGGAAGTTTGAAAGGAGGCTGTAGAATCCCTGCAATAGCCTGTACGTCTAGCATTTTTGATGAAAATCAGGGGAGAAAGACTACTGAGGAAGGTTCTGTAATTATTCTGTAGATTAATCGTAAGTGTACGTAGCATTTTTGGCGCGCAGCCAACCTGCGCGTGCCAGCTGATGGATGTGCACGAGCACACTCGCTGTCCCCATCAATGCCCAAGAAATCAGGAGGGAACACGCAACGCAATTACTCCCTTCATGAGCGCCGGCACAAAAGAAGCCCCGGAGAAAGAGACAGATAGACTATTGGTTGATCAGAAGTCCCCAAGCAATACGTCAACCTTTCATGTGGGAAAAGCAAAGCAAAGTTCACTATACATGTGATCCCTTTCACCAAAGAGATGGACCCGAGGAAAGAGGCTGCTGGATGCACCCTGGCTGACTTTTGCATGCATGGAAAGCACACCAGCACAGGGAGGAGGAAGGCTCCATATGATATGTGGTCACATGCAGCTGAGGAAAGCAGCAGGCTGCCAGCACTGCAGGGCTTGGTGTCTTCCAATAAAAGGAGACCATGGGGAGAGGAGAAGCTTAGTTTCAGAGGTCAGTCTAGTGTGGAGGAGTGCCGGCCATGGCCGTTGAGGCATATTAGGCTAGGCTATATCTCTATTTTATCACAACGTACCTAGGTACTCTTCAACTAGCTATATATAGTTGCCTAGCTATATTATCTGGCGGCACCAACGACATGGGGAGGCCGCCATGCTGTGACAATGGTGGCGCCAGCGTGAAGAAGGGGCCATGGACGCCAGAGGAGGATATCATCCTTGTCTCCTACATCCAGCAGCACGGGCCCGGGAACTGGCGCTCCGTGCCCGAGAACACCGGTTGGTTTTATGCATCCTACATGCGCTTTCAGTATATATATCCACGTGGTAGATGATTCTTGTCTTTTTGATCGACCAATCTAGGAGAGTAGTAATTAATACAATATGTTGTTGCTTGTTTGCTTTGGTGATGGATTGGTTAATTGTAGGGTTGATGAGGTGCAGCAAGAGCTGCAGGCTGCGGTGGACCAACTACCTCAGACCCGGGATCAAGAGAGGGAACTTCACCCAGCATGAGGAAGGGATAATCATACACCTGCAGGCATTGCTTGGCAACAAGTAAGTAATCATATGTCTATCTTGAACGGTGTGTTGCTGAAAGATAATATTTAACAAAACCGATGCTCATTTCATATCTTTCTTAGACTAGCCATAGTGGGAGTAACTTCAGCAGTAACATCGAGTCCAACTCAGCAAATTTGCTTATGTGGCAATGAGTTAATGAGGAGAGAGGTAGTTGTAGTAACTTAGCTAGTTACTGTAATATCACATGTCCCAATGCAATATGAGTCTATAACCTAATAAATGAATCTTTGCATGTTACCACAGTTAAGTTACTACCCACTATGAAGATAGTAACATAGTCTAGGGATATGTGTATGTTACTAGTGTATGTTACTCTCCATTGTGGCTAGTCTTAGGGCTCTCATATTCAACAAAATGAATGTTCACTCTGTTCCAACTAAAATCCTTTGGGTTGAAAGACAGTTTTGTTCTAATTACTTCCATCTACCATCAAAAGGGATTTAATCGAATCGCAGTGCTGCCACTTTTACTATTTCAATCTCCAAAAATTTTGTCTTGCTTGTTTAGTGTCAACTCCATTAAGCAAAACCATAACTTTGTAACAGACACATATGAACCTTCAACTGTCAAAAAACTATTCCGTTTTTCCAATTTTGTATGTATGTGTGTGAACTTGCTGCTGACTATTCTTCCTACGCAAATTCAGGTGGGCAGCAATAGCCTCCTACCTCCCCCAAAGAACAGACAACGACATCAAGAACTACTGGAACACACACCTCAAGAAGAAAGTGAAGAGGCTGCAACAACAAACACATCCTGCAGATCACTTCTTCCAGCACACATCCACTGCCACCAATGCAGCTGAGCAAACCACCAGCATGAATTACTACAATCCTAGCAGCAGTAACCTCGACTCCGCCATGCAAGCCGCCATGGGTTACCCCGAGACCACCACGGGCAACGTTGCACCTGCCACCATGGCCGTCTCGAAGCTCTTCCAGTCTTGGATGCCGAAGGTCCCATCGCCGGAGATGGCCGACTACAAGGGTATGGTGGCCATGCAGGAGTTCCGGACCGATGGAGAGGCCGGTGCTGCAGTTTCCATGACCAGTGGCGACAGGTTCTCGTCCTCGGAGATATTGGCCGGCCGCGGCGAGGCTGCCACGGCCACCACCTTCTCGGTGCTCGAGAACTGGTTGCTCGACGACATGGCACCGGGGCAGGCTGCCATGGACGGGCTCATGGACATCTCTGCTGGTTGCTGTGCAAACCCCATCATGTTTTGATAGGCCCTGTCTGTTTCTTCGCGCTCCTGTCTCCTGGTCGCTGATCTTGTGTTTCCGGTTAATAAGCCGTTGGTTTTATAAAGGTATAAATAAAAGACAGAGATAACGAGCTCCGTATGTCCTCCTTAGAGCATCTTCAATAGATGGTCCAAATTTTGACGGTCCAAAACCGAAGATGTAAATTTTGGACCGCCAAAAAGTGCGTTTTGAAGCTCCGAAAAAAGGCTAACTCCAATAGATGGTCCAAATTCATGGTCTAAAAGAGCAACTCCAAATTCATGGTCCAAAAACGGCCAGCAGCCGCCCGGCTGCCGTTCAGCCGCTGTCCAGCCACTGTACAGCCGCACATATTTGAAAATAACATAAAGTTTATGTCCACAATATCAAATTATTACAATGCACACAACCACCGTCAAACATACTATCCAATCCCAAGTTAAATCATCAAGTTTTGTCATTTTTTTACCTTGGGGAATTCTGTCAAACACCTTGTGCGCGCGGTGGAAGAAAATGGCCGCCCGTTGGATTGGCTGCTGCTGACGGCTACGGCCGGCTCCGGACGGCGGCGGTGATAAGAAATGAGGCTGGAGGCCGGCCAAGAGGAGCTCGGCGGGCGGCAAAGACTAGTTCGGCAGCCGGGCAGAGGGCTTGGTGCGGCGGTCCTGCGGCCAGCGCAACGGCTGTGGTTCCTCCTCACGGCAGACGGGACGAGGTTGGCGGCAGCCTAAGACCCGGCGGAGGCCTACCGCGGCAGCCGGACCGCCGGAGGGCCCGAATCCCGCGCCGACTGCCACCCGATTCGGCGGCGTCCGCGCGGCGGCGGGGAGGCGACGGGGGCGACGGCGGCGACGGCAGCGGCAGGGATGTGGGGTGGTGGCGGCGCCGACGGCGAGGTTTTGGCGGTCGCGGCGGCGGATTCCGGACGGCTGTTCTTTAGACGGGCGCAGGCGGGAAAGGGAATGAAGTGGCGGTTGGGCGTTCGCGGGCGGCGGCTGGTTTTGGACCAGATGCATCTCGTGATGTATATTTGCACCATGAGGTGTTGTATTTTACATCACGAGGAGGCCGCGGTCCAATTTTTTTTTTGCATATGGACCATCTGTTGGAGCAGCGTTTTTTACCCCAGACGATTTAAAAGTTAGGTATTTTTATATATGGACCATCTATTAGAGATGCTCTTATATATCCCTGTCGCCGCTTGTTCTTAGATTCAGACCCGCAGCTATATATGCATGCGTATTGACAGAATTATATGCATGCATATTCCACACCACGGTCCACCTACCTACTGTCATTAATGGCCAAGATATTTAGAACAAAATTTGCATTAACTTAGATACAGTAATTAATTAGCAATTATTCTATTTTGTTGAGCTAACACTTACTCCCTCCGTTTGTAAGTATAAGTTTTTCTAGATATTTCACTATGAACTACATACAGAGAAAAACAAGTGAATATACAATCTAAAGTACGTATATGGTAACACACTATGTAAAATATAGTAATTTTCATAAAAATGTAGTAAATTACAAACATAGATGATAAAAAAATATTTTCCGAATTACTATATTTTGCACATCGTTTTACTAGATTTTGTACATATATAGCGTTACTACGGGGTGTAGAATAAACTATTCTACACTCATGCTTAGAATAGCGTTAATATATATATATATATATATATATATATATATATATATATATATATACTTTATTAAACACCCAGGATGAAGAATAAGTTATTCTTCACCCTGGTCGATGGAATGAGCCTGACGTTACGTCCAACCAGGCCATGGTTCGATTGGAAAAAACCCCACCGCCCCTTGCTGTAAAATTACCTCGTTGTCTTTTCTCAAAAAAAAAATCATAGTATCATAGTCGTGCGTTGAATCGAACCCAGCCCACCTCCCCGTCCTTTTCTAATCTGCTGCAAACGGTTTTCGGCTGGTGGGCTCGACGTCGTGTTCGTCCCTGAGCAGATGGGCGGCGTGACGTTCGGCGGCTGCCTAGGTCTCGGGCGGCGCCGTGGTTGGTGATGGTTCCATGACGGTGCAGGCTCAACGGCGTGAGCTCTCCGGGTTCTTGGATACCGGGAAACGCAGCGGGGATGCAACGACTACGAACTCTTCCTGCCCCGGTGACGGCGGTGCTGCTCCATCTCGCCGGGTACATCGATGTCACGGTGAGGTCTCCAAACTTTGCTTCATTGTCAGGATTTGTGCCCCTGTAATTCTCCTCCCGTCCTGTCCAAATCTAGGATTCTATTTTCCCTATCCATATAGGAACTTAGACATAGTATCATGGGCATGACTTACCGGCTGCGGCTGCTGCCTTGGTTCTAAATTGTGGCGCGTGTATTTAACTATTTATTTGTGCCACAATGATGTTTTGCTACAATTACTGATATATTGACTCATTGGTATTGCTAGCTTATTGCACATTTATTTTTCTACTAGAAGCGTTCCACGCGCTTCGCTGCGCCATCTTGTGAAAGATGCAGTGCTTCCAAGATTTATATCAAAGAGAGGCACAAAGATGCAGTGCTTCCAAGCTGATATGCAATGCTTTATAGTATGCCTTATACGGTAAGAGTATTTCCCCATTCTCTAATCCACACCTTAACTCATTGGTTGTGAATTTATAGCAGCAACAGTTGATGGACTTAGAAAAGTATATATGCTCCTGAACCTGCAAACAACAATTAACATAGACACTTAGGAGCATCCTAACTGCCTCACATGAGCAGCAAATAGATTACATAGGCAGTTATCCTACATATCAATTTTTGTACACGATTATTGAGAAGAGTATGATTTCTCAAATGGGTTTGATCCTCTCCAAAGGAAGCTTCACGGTACAATTTTTTTTTTGAGGTGTGAAAGAGCAGATTTAGCCAAATCGCTCCTGGGGCTTTCTACCCCAGGGAGCTTAGTGATTTAGGTGATATAGTATACATTTACATTGCATTGCCAATTTTTTTTACAATGAATACCCAGCACCAAATTCCTGGCCACTGAACATACAGGGTAACTTGTATTACTTCTATAGTTCAGTCCACTTCGATTCTTACTATTTATTCAAGTTTCTGTTATTTACAAACAATGCTTCAACCATTGTTGTTTGTGTTCGTGTTATGACCTGTTGTGGCTTAAGGTGAGCTCGAGCCTGAACCCATTAGTTTCGATTCTACTACTTTTCTCGTATAAGATTTCATGGTCAAGTTAATTTTCATTGCTCCAAACCTAGCATTTGCAGTTGCTTGTTTCAGAAATACAGGTTTTGCATCAGATTTCGGCCGTCAAGGTAAATTCTTCCAGCTGTTGCGTATTATGGGCTTACTATCTGTGCAGTCGTCTCATAGAGTTACCACGACCCTAATTTTCTATGGAATTTTCCTCCATTCACCTTTTATATTTCCTTCAGAAACTCGATCAGTTTTTTGGGAGGTCAGGTCCACTTATAAGCATTTGTGTATTACAGGTTGATATTCTAAAGATGCTTGTAAGGTGCCTTATCTATATTATTTTACTGATGCTGACTAATCAAAGACTGCCTACACAACTTGTCTTGTATAAATAAAAGAAAAAGTTGGCTCACTGACGCATCAACTTCCTGATGTAAGTGTTTTCTCATATACTCTTTCTATTCCAGAATGTAAGGTGTATTGGTTTCCGTGCAAGTCAGCCATTTAAGTGTTTGACAAAGATTATAGAATAAAATAAGTATATCTTCAATACCTAGTAGATACAATTTGAAACTAATTTTCATGATGGATCAAATGATATAAATTTCATATTGTGAATTTTGATATATTTTCATAAAAAGTCGGTCAAACTTGTGCTCATTTGACCTTTCAAAAAACAATACATCTTATATGAAGGAACAGAGGGAGTATTTGTTTTCATCTTCTCCATGATATGTTCGCTCCTTCTCTTCAAAGATTTGTTCAAGGGATTCCTTTCAAAGGATTGCACTTTTTTTTGACGATTTTTTTCAAACAATGACACCTTTGTGATAAATTTCTCATGTGATATAGGTTGTGTACGACTGTAAATTACATTGGTATGTGCAGTGTCTCCCCTTTAATCCATTGGTTTACTTATTTAACTCTGTTTTTTGTGTATCCCTTGCTTCTGATGCTTTTCTTAATCGGCTCTCCTCTTTGTTTATGTGTGATTTGAGTATGTTCATAGTTAACATCCACCAAAAAATTAGTAGATGTCAGAGATAATGTGGGGGTGAAAACACATTGGCTAGCGAGTGCCATCTTTATCTATAACGAAACAGCTGTCGAATGGCTGAACTTTCCTGCATGATATTTCTTTAGTACGCCACCTCTCAATCTTATGAAAACAAGAGTTGATGTGATTGTACATTGATCACATTCCATTTCTATATCATTGGCTCCTTGCACATCGTTAGTATAAATTAAAATTCCCAAGAACCCATTTTGGTTCGGATAGCGATTCACAATCTTTTTCTTGGTTGTCCGATAACAATGCTACTATGAATCATATTCATATCCTTGTTCCAATGTTTGCAATTTCTGCTAGAGCATCTGTGAGTTGAACTAACAAGGATGCAGCCACATTTGCAGGCATATACAGTGCAGGAGGATGCAGATATGGGCACAACAATGGAGTTAATACTTCTACGAACATGGTCAATCCCTAAGAACATTTTTGTTACAAAAGCTGGATTTCGCTAAGACTGGAGGTGTCAACCTAAATGCAAATATATCACACGGAATGACAGCAGTCGAAAACCATTTTATCTGCATTGTATAATTTTCCACACAGATTAATTACAATATTTATTCTATGTGCATGAGTCCGCGCTTTGTGACATTTGGTTACAGTTGTTATGTGGTGTCATGTTTTTTCAGTGCAATCTAATGACATCGGAAGGCTTAAAAAATGATATTTACACCAAGAATCCTTATGTCGGCAAATGTTTATTTTACATTGGCACGGAGAATTCTTACCATTGTCAACCGTTGGTCGCACACATCTTTCCGTCCGACATTTTAGTTTATTTATGTTGATTGTTAGGAAAACCCTCTTATTTACACCAGCTGGTTTTTTTGTTTTGAAGTGGCTCCAATATTCCAAGTTTAACGATAGATTACACGGTACAATGCAGCAATCACAAGAAGATAATATGGCTTGGGATCAGAAACGAATATTCTAGATTATAGGCTAATTTATGCTGGCTCCGTTACATAGTCTTTTTTTCTTAAAATGGCCATGAGAAGGTACGTGTACAATGGTTGGGGATTTGGGGCATCCGTAAAATTACATCGTTATGGAACAAGTCTTACGTTTCATCTTAGTAGTCCAAGGCGTGCAAAAAAAAAGTGGTCCAAGGCGTGTGGGCTGGCTGGGGATGGGAGTCTCCCTAAACTTACTTTCAATAAAAGGAATCTTACGTCCATGGCGCAGGTGGTTGGCAAACTGATTCGTTCGGCTGAAGTCTTGCATGCAGCGTTGCAACGGATGGGCTGGGGGTGAGGAATAGCTATATATATATATATATATATATATATATATATATATATATATATATATAGTCCGCATTGAAATCTTTAAAAAGACTTATATTTAGGAACAAAGAGAGTACTTGTCAAGAACGCTTAGGAAGAACTTTACGATAAAAACATCATTTACGAGAGGGAAACGTATCTAAAAGATAGCATGATGCTAGAATAAGTCACTAACACTCCTGAATATTGCCTCATCAAGGCTCAGTGGTACTCTTTTCATCATTCCTAAAAGTGATACATGCAATTTGGATTTTGTTGTGGATCAAGCCGAATTGAGCATAATGATCATTATTCATTTTTCCACGAAACACTCTCTCCGGTGAAAGCCAAATAATATTCGTTGTAACATTCTTTTTACACGCGTTAACCAACTCAATAACCGAAATCCAAGCTGAAACTGGGTTAGATCATTCATAGGCCAGCTGGGTCGTTAATATATCTTAACAGGGGTGACAAAGATCAGAAGATATGCATAAAGTAATATCTTAGCGATAGGGCCATAAGACATGCTTCAAGCAATATATCATGTTTTGCACACCAAGTTTTGGCATGTAATAATCTCAATCACCTCTAACTTGGTTCCTCTAGACAACTTTATCATGAAGTGTTAGTGAGTCTAACAAATTAAATACTATTGGGTTTGAGTACCTCCAATACTAGCTGCTTTTAACAAATTTTCTCAACAACTAAGTCTATTGAGAGACTTCGTCTTATGCATGGATTATCATTACTTTCTCTAACAATTAGTCTCATGGCAACTCTCGGTTATGAAATAGAACAAGGTCTACTTAATTAATTCACCTAATTGAATAAAAACTTTCTTCTAACCATCAAGATTTACTCTCACTTGAATACATGGCACATGCAAGATACTACAACTTGCATTGGTATTCCAAGCTCAAAAAGCCGGAGTCATAGCAGGGGCGGAGCCAGGATTTGAGGTTGGCAGAGGGGGGGAGGGGGGGGGGGGGGGGGGCAAGACACAACGAGAAAACAAAATCTAGTATTGCAATTTGTAAACATGATAATTATTTCTGATGGTTCAGAAAATACCATATGGTCAATCAACAATGCAAAAAAGCTACATTTCTATTAGTTTAAAATTGGTTTTATGATTACCAAGAAGATAAAAAATGTCTATAATTTCATCAGAACTAAACTAGCTAGAATCTTGTGCCATGCCTAATTTACAGTACATATTTGATGCTAGAATCCACGTGTCAGAACTAAACTTTGATGCCACAATCCAAGAAATCAAATAGGACTACACAAACATAAAAATACGGATCTGTGACAACGGACAAATTAAAGCCAAACAAGAGAATCCGTGTGTCATGCCTAATTTACGGTACATATTTGTCAGGATAAACAAGAAATTACCCGCAAAAAAGAAGAGGATAAACAAGAAATTATTGCCCTAATTAATTCCATCTAACTCAAGAATTTCTGCAGCTTATGTAGCACAAATTAAAGAAGACTCACTGGCGAATGTCGTTGCTCGCTGGTTGCAGGTTTGGCTGTCCGTATTAGGCTTAGGCTTAGGCTTGAGATTACCATTGGGGTGGGGGAGCTAATTAGTCCAAATTGGTCCTCGTCGTACCAAACTGGTGCTACAATACATAGCCGTAGCTCCGCCCCTGAGTCATAGGACATAGCTCACGTCCATGAATGTTCGCCCTTCTCTTCCTTGTGATGAGCTCCTTATTCCTCAACGTAGATCAACTTTACTGTAAAAATAATTAGCAAAAGATACCAAAGAAACCTCAGCGAGAAAAAGGAGCGAATTTGATATTCGTTTTGTTTTATAAAACAAACTTGAAAGACAAACAAACAAAAACAAGGAGCAAAGCAACGCTTGGAAAAAACAAACGAAAAAGAAAAGGAACAAAAGAGCAAAGTAAAGTGCTGGAAAAACCAACACGAGTGTTTCAAAGCTATCCATGACCTGAAGAATGACCTCATAATAAGTTTATTCAAGTAAATGTCATCACCACATCTTGATGTAGATGACATCCCCGAGCTTAGGCTTTTGCAAGTCCAACCTTGAGAGCTCATTGTGGTGGCGGCTGATAATATCCTGGAGCCTATGAATGGCTCCATGTGGGGAAGTGGGACGTCATTCCTCCAGTTGTATGTCGGTTGGGGAGGTCGGTCATGTTATTATGGGGTCTCCAAGCTCGTTAATTTTTGCATATGTAGCATACGCCTCTCTCCTTCCTCATCATCATCAAGTTGCACCTCCTGCTCTAGTGCAAGATCTGCTTCATTCTGGTATGACTGCCTTGGGGTCAATCTCCTCTTCCTCTCCCTGCACATCATAATGCAAAATGCCCTTCTCGATCGAGAAGTGTTTAGCCATGGGAGTGTGCGGCAAATGTCTCACTCCTTGAATATAGACATAGGGTTTGGCTGGGATAAAAATCGGTGGCACGGTGCGGAGGTTGTGCTATACTCGAGCGATCATAGGGATCCGAAGATGAAACAAACGAAGCAACATACCAACTCCCGCTTAATAATGCTCTCTTCGTTCACTATTATAAGATGTTCTAACTTTTTCTGATTTGGGTGTATGTAGACATATTTTAGTGTGTTTGTTCACTCATACTAGTCCACTAAAATATCCAAAACATCTTATACTCCCTCTGTAAACTAATATTCTCATTTCTAAATGATCATATATTAGTTTACAGAGGGAGTATATGTGAACGGAAGGATTAGATAATAGTAATAGAGATATGAATTTAAACCTTGATAGTTACAATGTTTACTTAAATTAAATCTTCGTAAATGATTCTACCTGCATTAATTTTTGATGATTTCTGCCCTGAAATCCGAAGAAACAATGTGACATGATGTCACATGACATTGTAAAGTCTGCCAATATTGTTTATGCATGAAATTCTAATTTATAATCTAGAATTCAAAATTTCATGTAAAGCAGTACTACTCAAATAGTTATTAGTACACTCATATAACCTGATGGTGAATCCAAAACTTGAGGGGAAATTTAACTAACAAATGGGATCAATTGGCAATATGGCATCCTCTTTGAGAAAATCAATGCATAAAGTTGTAGCCAACAAGTATAATTAAGCAAAACATGGTTAGTATGTGCATTGAATATTAACGGAGTCACTACATGTACGTCAACTGCTACGGGAATGCAAAATAAGTGTTCGATACACAGGTCGTAGATGTAGCGTCATTATGCGCATTTGTATTGTTTCCACAGATAGTGTAATGTACCTTATTTTCCTTTTGTGTTTTGTAGATTGGATATGCTATGATCGCATTTTATCTTTTTTAGATGCTTTTGCAATTTCGCTGTTCTTAACAAATGCAAATCAAACAAATACACTAAGTGTCGAAACAAATAAACAGTACATCAAAATGACTACGAGCACCGCATGATATGTTCGCTGCACACAACTTTCTAGTCTTAATTATATGTGCTATCATTTCTCTGTTGTACTACCGGCTAAGCAACCCAAACGGTAGCTTGTGTCACCTAAGTCGCTAAATGGACACCAGTGTTACCATGAGGGACTGCCTGGAGTTGATGACCACGGACTTGCCCTTCCCCCGGGACACATGCCGCTCGCCACGTTCACTCGCATTCCATCAATCCTATACCAGGTAGCACTTCGTTTCATAACTCATAATACACCATGTACACCATACGAACGTGTTAGGAGTAATCTTGAGTTTGTAAACATGAGTCATGGTTGCACGTGGTGTCGGCATGAGCTAGCACAACGTGGTGTAGTTGGTCCGTGTGCATGTATAAAAGCACAGCCTAGGACGTGAATTTCGTAATATCGTGGAGAAAACAAGAAAAAAAATAAAGAGAAAAAAGAGAGGCACGATACATGCCTTTGGCAAAAGTTTTTGCGTCTGCATGTTCATCATGATTTGATGTGATCGATCCTATGGGCAAATCTCAACAGAACGTGCACAGCGCCCGGTGCTAAGGTCTAGTTATCACCGTGTGCTCTGTCGTCATCTAGTGACACTCTACCGTAGTGGAAATGAGAAATGACTGTGTTAGTCCGGAAGTGCATGTTGTAAATGGTGTTACCGCTTGGTAATTGCTGGTACCTTCTATGTCTATACCCATGAAATCAAATACGTAGGATCCAAAAACATAACAAGTAACACAGGCAATGGGATTGGATAATGCTGAGATTGAAATATAATGGTGAGTAACATATTCATCTCTTGCTTCGGGAAGTCTTGTTTCTTATAATAGACTTTAGACGACAGGCAGTGACATCGAGTCGCTAGTCCTCCGATGGATCAATGACTCTGAATCTCTTGGTTATGAGCTTTGCCCTTGGGTAGGTCGGAGGGTATGAGATCTGTTACAAAAAAGACTATTTTATCAATCTTCCAAACCCTGCGTCAAGACGATGCACCTGGCCTACACACAATTTATTTGTTATATAATAGTACAAAGTTGTTGAAAAATAAAGCCCAACCAATAAGGTTCTGTCCTCTTAAGAGAAAAAGGCAAGCTAAGTAAAGCCAACAAAGGCTAGTTAGGTTTGACCGAAGTCAGACTTCCTAAAGTTTGACCAAGTTTATAGAAACCCTAGCATCCCGCGACTCCGCTGGCGGCCGCCGCCGCCGCCATCGCGCAGCCCCCTCCGCCGCCCTCGCCCATGGCCCCCGTAGCCCCCGCCGCTTCCCCCGCCGCCGCCCCTCCCCCTCCCCCTCCCAGCCCGACCGGGGACGAAGGCCCTGACACGGATCCCGACCCGTGCCCCTCTCCGGCGGTCGTTCTTTTCGCCCCTGCTGCTCCGGCCCCGGCGCCGGCCGCTCCGGCCCCTGCTGCTCCGGCACCGGCGCTGGCCGCTCCGGCCCTTGCGGCTCCAAACCCGGCGCCCGCCGCTCTAGCCCCGACCGCCCCGGACTTGGCCGCTCCGGCCCCTGCGGCTCCGACCCCGGCGCCCACTGCTCTGGCCCCGGCCGCCCCGGCTTGGGTGGAGGTTGGGAGACGTCGCCACCCGAGCCTGGAGAAGGTGGCTGCTCCCCCTCCCAGGAAGGATCCTGGACTGCCTCGCACTTTCAAGCAGAGGACTTCCGTCCTCTGCTTTCGATGCTTGGCGTCGGACCACTTCGTCGCGGGATGCCGCGGCCCTGTCCGGTGCTTGGGATGTGGCCACTCCGGCCATCGCGAGCGGGAGTGCTTGGCACGGCATCCCGCCGGTTCAGAACCTCGTCGTCCCCCCTCGCGCCTACTGGGCCTCGTCAGCGGCCTCCCCCCTGCAGCGGATCGCCTACAGCCCCACTTCATCGACCAGGTCGCACTTGGGCTTCGGTGGTTTCTCATGAAGACAGCCCTGCGACTGATGGTGTCGTGCCGGCGGCTGACCCCGGCGTGCCTCCTACTGTTTTGGAGCCCTTGCGGCCTCTCCTTGCAGCTCAGGCGGAGGCGCTCGGCGCTGAGCTACAGGCCTTGTTCACTGCTCGTCTTGAGGTGCTGTTCAAGCCTCTTCAAGACTTGGTTGCTGCTGTGGAGAGTTGGACTGCTCAAGTCTCAAGCCTATGGGAACCTATGGAAGCTATCGGGGGCAGCCAAGACCTTGCCAATGTTGAATCTACTCCTCCTGCTGTGGCCGTTGGTGAGGATTGTAGTGCGCTTGTTGTGGCTGGCTGCTCAGCTGAGTTGAGTGAGAAGACTCAGTCCGTTGATGATCCGCCTGCCTTGGAAAAGGTCATGCTCGAGGATGATCCTCCTGACTTGGCTTCTGTCCTACCCGGGATGGTGATTCAAGGCGTGGAGGAGCGGGCCAGGGTGTCTTCTTATTTTGACATGGTTATGTCTGAGGTGGAGCCTGTTGAGCAGTCGACACTGGAGGAGCCGAAGGTTTCGAGTGCTCCTTGCACCGGCAAGCCTTCAAAGGAGCTGATCCAGATGGATGCAGATGAGCCTCTTGGGAGAGCCTCCTCTCCGTGGGGGGAGTTCCTCGAAGAGCTTGCTCTCACTGTGTCGAGCTCGCCGCAAGTTTTGCAGGTGGGAGAGGCTGCTCCTTCTCTCTTAGAGCGACGAAGCTGCCGTTTGGACAAGAAAAACAAAGATTGCGACATTCCTGTAGCCAAGCGCGCGGAGTATAGGCGGGCGGAGGCCTTTGGAGAGGTTCCAACACTCAAGAACAAAGGAAAAGCATCTGAGGAAGACCTGAATGAGAAGATGCAACACTATCTGCAGATGTACAAGAAGGAACACACGCGCAAGGCGATCGAGGCGGTGCGCGCATTAGTTCAGGCCAGTGCTTGACCACTTCTGTTGCGAGGGTGCACTTCGGTGTGATGCCATTGTAGAGAGTTTGTGGGTGTTTGCGGAGTTCGTCTTTGTTGGATACAAGGCATGGCCTCCGTTCCTAGGTCTGGGGGCTCTTGTTTCCGGCACAGATGATGTGCCATGAGTTGTTGGGTGTGGTTTTTGCCGATTTCCCATATTAACCACGCGTTGTATGGTTTTTGGGTCCGGTTTCCCTATTAACTGGACCACTTTCCCTTTTCTATAATGCAAAGGCAGAGCACCTGCCGTTCATGCTAAAAAAATATTTTGTGGTTTCTACTCACAAAAAAAATATTTTGTGGTTTCTAACGATATTTTTCTAGCCCCCTCAACCTGAATGTTTTAAACAAATAATATTAATTTTAGATAAATATGGAGAGCTCCACAGCTCCCATTCTATTGAAAAAGAAGCCAAAACCCAGGTCCACAATAATTCATCAAACTCCACGCACAAAATTATTAACAAAAACAACTCAGATTACAGGAAACCAGGTTGACAATAAGCCACCAGACCTGATTCACGGACATCCAAGGAACCCCTTTAAACACCAAACTATACATGTGTTTCTGCATAGCCCAAAGAAGAGCTGACAGTTGGCCATTTTGGAAGCAAATTTGGAATCCCCAAACCTGCAAACTCCTGTTTCATGCAAACTAACTGCCAGTTGGCTAGGTGGATCTCCCTATGTCTCTGAAAATTGTTCCAAAGACAATTAGCCACTTGTGAATTCAGAAGGTCAATGGCCCACCTAGGAAATTTCAAAAGGGATACACAATATTCGTAGGTGATCGGTTATGTTTTGGCAAGAACATTTGCTTAATATGTAGGTGCATGTTTTCAACCGTTCATAATTCAGTCTAGCCAGAGAATAAATTGTACTATATGTTGTCATCATAGCCTAACTAATGGAGTTAGCACATAAGCCCTCCGTCTATATACGTCTAGATACATCCATTCTTCCGACAAGTAATTTCAGATGAAGGGAGTAATAAGAAGGTAATAATACTCCTACTTTCCTGCAAAAAATAAACTCCTACTAGTTCTTCTAATGCATTAGTACCACCTTTAATCAATTAGGTACACCCTCTGTTCCTAAAGATAAGAGGCGTCGTCTTCCTGGCGGCTCGGGGGAGAAAAAAACCCTAGGCGCCGCGACTCCTCCCCCTCCCCTACTAGTCTCGCCGCCGCCAGAGGGGTCTCCCTGGCAAAGGCCGGGCGGCCTTGAGGAAGGTGGCGACGGGGCAACGATTCCCTTGCAGTGGCGCGGGCGTGCGAGAGCTCCGCGCACGGCAAAGGAGTTGCGGACGGCGGTGGCCACCGCCGCGGGACGGGCGAAGCACGGTGATCCGGTTGGCCTGGCACTGCGGGTGCACCGTGCGTGGCGACGGTGTGGCCTACGACCTGCTTGGCGGCTTGGATTTGGGGCTCCTGATCTGGGTCGGGCATCCAGGTTGGGGCTTTGCCCGGTGTCGCGGCGACAGCCGCTCTGCTGCGTGCTGGCCTGTTGGTGGTGGCCGGCCAGGAGGCGGCGGTGGATCTGACTTCAGATCTGTCCAGCGGCGAGTTTGGAGCGGCAAGACTTCCGGTGAAAACCGAGCCTCGACCACGGTCATGGTGGACGATGGCGGCGTCTTTTGGCGTCGTTACCTTGTCGAAGGCATCGTCATAGCAAGTCGCGTCACTCCTTTCGGCCTGCTCTGGGGGAAACCGTAGATCTGTTTTCACGGATCGGACGATGGCGACGTCAGGCGTCGCGCTCCTTGCTAGAGGCATCGTTTTGGAGCAGGTACCGACTTGGGTGGACAGGTGGTGGAGCGGCGTGGTATCTATCGCGTCATCAACGACTGATCTCGGCGACGTGTCGCAGCGGGGTCTCGCCGACAGATGTGTGACGATGGACGCACGGAGGGAGGTGGCGCTGTTTGGCGTCGTGGTGGCGTCGACGGCAACTAGACCGGGCAAGGTAGATGCAACGGTACAACACTGAAGATGGATTGATGGCAGGTGGCTGCGGCCGCCTCATACCCGGCAGGCGTCCTGGTTGAGGAGTGCGCCGGACTGGTGGGTGCCCCATACCCAGCGGGCGTCCTGGTTGGGACCTCGGGTCTTAGGTGTTAGGTTTGGCTGCGAGGTCTGTTTGGTATTAAGCCTAGACTATTAGCATCCCTTCATCAATTGAATAGGAGTAGTGACAGATATTACCTAGACGGTGACTTTAATCTTACTATTGTATGACTTTGTAAGATCTTATGCGAATAATAAATAAAGTGGCTGCATGCATCGTCCACAAGATAACATGGGCTGGCAGGCACTTTGCATATCCCGAACTCAAGAAGATGCCCTAGGTCCTCTTTCACAGGAAACTCCACCTTGTACACTTGCTCCTCAATCCGCTCTAAAGACCACTGAAAATTAGTAGATACCAATCTCCTCGGCTGATGGACAACCTGCTCCTCTGTCATAGCTCCTCCAGTGACTCGAACGGTCGAACCAAGCCGGTTCTCGACCTCTCGAGCCGGGGCCTACCACAGTTCATACAAGCGTCCGGTCTCGAAGAACATCTGTTTAGCCTCGCAAACCCCATATATCGTAACCACCGGCTTAGGTTTCAAGAGAAGTAGGCAGCTTGCTGAATCACGAGGTCTCAAGCATAAGTCGCATAAGACTAGTCACACTAGGGAGTAACTTAGAATAGTAATATGCATATGTTACTACCTTTATAGTGGATAGTAATATATGTGTTGTGTCATGCATCACTTCATTCATTATGTTGTAAACTCATTTTTTTGATATGTGTGATGTTACAGTAACTAACTATGTTATCACATGCCTCTCTTTCTTCATTAATTACGTGACACATTATCTATTTTGCCTAGATAAGTGTGATGTTATCACATATGTTACTCCTACTGTGGGTAGTCTAACTCCTTGCAGCCCACAGCGAAGTACCCTGGCTCACCACACCAATAGAAATACTATAATTTCTCTCTCTTATGTGGTCCTTTGTTACCATGATCATTATCGGATTGTCACTGGCCTTGTCGATCACAGACTCTGTTGCCCTCGTCGACGGTACGGAGACCACAACCTAAGCTCTCACAGCCTCGAAAGCCGCCTCCGGAAGCGATGAAGTAGCAGTCTCCGTCGTTGTGTCCATGTCCTGAGTCTCCTGCGCCACTGTGGTTGCCACCTCAGCCGCATGTGGAGGAGGGTCCAGGGCCGGGCCGGCAAAATTCAAGGCTCTGTGCTAAACTAAAAAATGGGGCCTATCTCACTAGAAAGATAAACTATCGAGCAATTATAAAATATGTGATATATTGTCTGACATAAAAATTATGTAGTATTGAAACACGATTTAAGAAAGATGAATAAAATAAAATTAAAGTGATACAACAGTAGATATCAATTTAAAGATTATATGTCAATGTTTGGCAATTAGACGGACCATCTTACTCGCCTAGTCTCCTGTTCTATCCGGTTGAACTGCTATACTGTGATCTCTGCAATGATCTTTACAAAAATTTAATTAGAAAATAGAAATTAAAATAATAGGGGTAGAATTAGGAGTAGAAGCCAGCAGTATTCCTCTCAAACCCTCTGAGAGCCTGAGAACACTAGAGGATTTATCGACGGATGCGAAGTTGTGAATCAATGAGGACTTTACTGTATTTGCGATGACAAAACTGTGTACTACGTCTCCTCATCCTGCTTGTAACTATACCTTTCACCGTGTCGTCTGTCGCGGCGTCGACGGATCTGGAATTATGGAGGATGCGCATGCGCCGTGTCGCCCGCCCATGGATTCTGGATGCAATCGATCGAGCAGAACTGTACATCGCCCTTCGGTTTCTGATCAAGCAGATCAGTTTTTTTAGGAGAGATTGACGTATCGAGCAGATCAGCATGCCCTGGCGGCTGGCATCCAGCAATCGAGGCGTCGAGCCATCAAGGCATCGAGTAGCGGCCTGGTGGACTCACGTGCGGGGGTAGTACGCGCCAGCGGGCAGCGGGCCAACTCCATGCGCGGCCCAATGCCTACCCCAGGAATAATATGTACATAGACATGTAAATTTTTTGGGGCCCCTCATATTTATGGGCCCTGTGCGGGCCGCACAGTTTGCACCACTATGGGCCCGGCCCTGGGAGGGTCCCCTCTAGGTGGGTCGCGATGTTGAAGGATATGGCCAGCCAAAGCACCATGACCGCACCCTCCACGCGCAGGTGATGAGCACGAGCCCCGCCCTTGGGCCTGTATTGCATCGACCCCAAGGTGCCATCAACAAAGGTTCGAGGCGGTGCGACGACGTTACGACCGCCGGCACGGCCGGCCTGCCATTGGTTCCCGCCTGGGCTCATATTCAAAAGGTCCATAGCCATCATTGTCCCACTGCCCTCCTTCGTAACCTTCGTCATTGTGATGCCGACCGCTGCTACCGGCAACACAACCGTTCCGACCACCTTCATACCAGTCGCGGCCTTGATATGCCAGTAATACGTCTCCAACGTATCTATAATTTTTGATTGCTCCATACTATATTATCTACTGTTTTGGTCATTATTGAGCTTTATTATCCACTTTTATATTATTTTTAGGACTAACTTATTAACCGGAGGCCCAGCCTAGAATTGTTGTTTTTTTGCCTGTTTTAGGGTTTCGAAGAAAAGAAAAATCAAACGGAGTCCAAACGCCTACCCCGACGCGCCCCCACACTCGTGGGCCCCCTGTTGCTCCACCGACGTACTTCTTCCTCCTACATATATCCACGTACCCCCAAACGATCGGGAACGGAGCCAAAAACCTAATTACACCGCCGCAACTTTCTGTATCCACGAGATCCCATCTTGCGGCCTATTCCGGAGCTCTGCCGGAGAGGGCATCACGGAGGGCTTCTACATCATCATCCAAGCCTCTCCGATGAAGTGTGAATAGTTTACTTCAGACCTACGGGTCCATAGCTAGTAGCTAGATGGCTTCTTCTCTTTTTTTGGATCTCAATACAATGTTCTCCCTCTCTCTCGTGGAGATCTATTCGATGCAATCTTCTTTTTGCGGTGTGTTTGTTGAGACCGATGAATTGTGGGTTTATGATCCAGTCTATCTATGAATAATATTTGAATCTTCTCTGAATTCTTTTATGTATAATTGGTTATCTTTGCAAGTCTCTTCGAATTATCAGTTTGGTTTGGCCTACTAGATTGGTTGTTCTTGCCATGGGAGAAGTGCTTAGCTTTGGGTTCGATCTTGTGGTGTCCTTTCCTAGTGACAGAAGGGGCAGCAAGGCACGTATTGCATTGTTGCCATCGAGGATAACAAGATGGGTTTTTTATCATATTGCATGAAACTATACCTCTACATCATGTCATCTTGCTTAAGGCGTTACTCTGTTTTTAACTTAGTACTCTAGATGCATGCTGGATAGCGGTCGATGAGTGGAGTAATAGTAGTAGATGCAGAATCGTTTCGGTCTACTTGTCTCGGACGTGATGCCTATATACATGATCATACCTATATATTCTCATAACTATGCTCAATTCTGTCAATTGCTCAACATTAATTTGTTCACCCACCGTAGAATACTTATGCTCTTGAGAGAAGTCACTAGTGAAACCTATGGCCCCCCGGTCTCTTTCTCATCATATTAATCTCCATCACTTTATTATTGCTTTGCTTTTACTTTGCCTTTTACTTTTCACTTTGCATCTCTATACCAAAAATACCAAAAATATTATTTATCATCTCTATCAGATCTCACTTTCGTAAGTGACCGTGAAGGGATTGACAACTCCTAAGCGCGTTGGTTGCATTGAGCTATTGTTTTTGTGTAGGTACAAGGGACTCGAGCGTAGCCTCCTACTGGATTGATACCTTGGTTCTCAAAAACTGAGGGAAATACTTACGCTACTTTGATGCATCATCCTCTCCTCTTCGGGGAAATCCAACGTAGTGCTCAAGAGGTAGCAAGAAGAATTTCTGGTTGCCGGGGAGTCTGCGCAAAAGTCAACATACCAAGTACCCATCACAATCCCTATCTCCCGCATTACATTATTTGCCATTTGCCTCTCGTTTTTCCTCTCCCCCACTTCACCCTTGCCGTTTTATTCGCCCTCTCTCTCTATCCTCCCTCTCTATTTGCCTCTTTTTTTGCCCGTTTGCTTTTTGTTTGCTCGTGTGTTGGATTGCTTGTTTGTCGCTATGGCTCAAGATAATACTAAATCGTGTGACTTCACCAATACCAACAATAATGATTTCCTTAGCACTCCGATTGCTCCTCTTACCGATGCTGAATCTTGTGAAATTAATACTGCTTTGTTGAATCTTTTCATGAAAGATCCATTCTCCGGCCTTCCTAGTGAAGATGGCGCTACCCATCTTAATAGCTTCGTTGATTTGTGTGACATGCAAAAGAAGAAAGATGTCGATAATGATATTGTTAAATTGAAGCTATTCCCCTTTTCGCTTAGAGATCGTGCCAAAGCTTGGTTTTCATCTTTGCCTAAAAATAGTATTGATTCATGGAACAAGTGCAAAGATGCTTTTATCTCTAAGTATTTTCCTCCCGCTAAGATCATCTCTCTTAGAAACGATATTATGAATTTTAAGCAACTTGATCATTAACATGTTGCACAAGCTTGGGAGAGAATGAAATTAATGATACGTAATTGCCCTACTCATGGTTTGAATTTGTGGATGATTATACAAAAAATTTATGCCGGATTGAATTTTGCTTCTAGAAATCTTTTAGATTCGGCCGCTGGAGGCACTTTTATGGAAATCACTTTAGGATATGCTACTAAACTCCTAGATAATATTACGGTTAATTATTCTCAATGGCACACTGAAAGATCCACTAATAAAAAAGTGCATGCGATAGAAGAAATTAATGTTTTGAGTGGAAAGATGGATGAACTTATGAAATTATTTGCTACTAAGAGTGTCTCATCTGATCCTAATGATATGCCTTTGTCTACTTTGATTGAGAATAATAATGAATCTATGGATGTGAATTTTGTTGGTAGGAACAATTTTGGCAATAACGCGTATAGAGGAAATTTCAACCCTAGGCCTTATCCTAGTAATCCCTGTAATAATTGTGGTAATTCCTACAACAATTCTTATGGAAATTATAATAAGATGCCCTCTGATTTTGATTCTAATATTAAAGAATTAATTACTTCGCAAAAGAATTTTAATGCTATGATTGAAGAAAAATTACTTAAGATTGATGATTTGGCTAGGAACGTTGATAGAATTGCTGTTGATGTTGATTCTTTGAAGCTTAGATCTATTCCTCCTAAGCATGATATCAATGAGTCTCTCAAAGCCATGAGAATTTCCATTGATGAGTGCAAAGAAAGAACCGCTAGGACGCGTGCTATGAAAGATGCCTTTATTAAAGCGTGTTCTTCTAGTTCCTATGAAAATAATGATGAAGATCTAAAAGTTATTGATGTGTCCCCTATTAAATATTTGTTTTTCAATATGAATCTTGATAATGATGGGACTGAATATAATCCACCTTTACCTAGAAGGCGTTCCAAGAATTCGGAATTTGTTGATCTTGATGCTAAATTTGATAAAAGTGGGATTGAAGAAATTAAAACCCTAGATGATGCTAAACCCACTATTATGGATTTCAAGGAATTTAACTATGAAAATTGCTCTTTAATTGATTGTATTTCATTGTTGCAATCTGTGCTAAATTCTCCTCATGCTTATAGTCAAAATAAAGCGTTTACTAAACATATCGTTGATGCCTTGATGCAATCTTATGAAGAAAAACTTGAATTGGAAGTTTCTATCCCTAGAAAACTTTATGATGAGTGGGAACCTACTATTAAAGTTAAAATTAAAGATTATGAGTTTTATGCTTTGTGTGATTTGGGTGCTAGTGTCTCTACTATTCCCAAAACTTTGTGTGATTTGTTAGGTTTCCGTGATTTTGATGATTCCTCTCTAAACTTGCATCTTACGGATTCCATTATTAAGAAACCTATGGGAAGAATTAATGATGTTCTTATTGTTGCAAATAGGAATTATGTGCCCATAGATTTTATCGTTCTTGATATAGATTGCAATCCTTCATGTCCTATTATTCTTGGTAGACCTTTCCTTAGAACGATTGGTGCAATTATTGATATGAAGGAAGGAAATATTAGATTCCAATTTCCGTTAAGGAAAGGCATGGAACACTTCACTAGAAATAAAATTAAATTACCTTATGAATCTATTATGAGAGCCACTTATGGATTGCCTACCAAAGATGGCAATACCTAGATCTATTCTTACTTGTTATGCCTAGCTATGGACGTTAAACGATAGCGCTTGTTGGGAGGAAACCCAATTTTATTTTTATTCCTTGCTTTTGCTCCTGTTTAGTAATAAATAATTTATTTGGCCTCTATTTTGGTTGTGTTTCTTGTGTTTAATCAGTGTTTGTGCCAAGTAGAACCGTTGGGAAGACTTGGGGAAAGTCTTGTTGAACTTGCTGTAAAAAAACAGAAACTTTAGCGCTCACGAGAACTGCTGTAATTTTTATTTGGAAAGTCCTATTTAGTTAATTCTTTTTGCAGATGATTAATAGATAAATTCCTCACGTCCAGAAATGTATTTTATAATTTTTGGGGTGCCAGATGTTTCTCTAGCTACAGATTACTACAGACTGTTCTGTTTTTGACAGATTCTGTTTTTCGTGTGTTGTTTGCTTATTTTGATGAATCTATGGCTAGTAAACTAGTTTATAATCCATAGAGAAGTTGGAATACAGTAGTTTTAACACCATATATAAATAAATAATGAGTTCATTACAGTACCTTGAAGTGGTCCTTTGTTTTCTTTCGCTAACGGAGCTCACGAGATTTTCTACTTTAAGTTTTGTGTTGTGAAGTTTTTAAGTTTCGGGTAAAGATTTGATGGGTTATGGAACAAGGAGTGGCAAGAGCCTAAGCTTGGGGATGCCCATGGAACCCAAAGATAATCTAAGGACACCTAAAAGCCAAAGCTTGGGGATGCCCCGGAAGGCATCCCCTCTTTCGTCTACTTCTATCGGTAACTTTACTTGGAGCTATATTTTTATTCACCACATGATATGTGTTTTGCTTGGAGCGTCTTTTATGATTTGAGTCTTTGCTTTTTAGTCTACCCCAATCATCCTTGCTGTACACACCTTTTTAGAGAGCCATACATAATTTGAAATTTGATAGAATACTCTATGTGCTTCACTTATATCTTTGGAGCTTTATAATTTTGCTCTAGTGCTTCACTTATATCTTTTAGAGCACGGTGGTGGATTTGTTTTATAGAAACTATTGATTTCTCATGCTTCACTTAGATTATTTTGAGAGTCTTAATAGCATGGTAATTTTCTTAAAATCCTAATATGCTTGGTATGCAAGATTAATAATAAAACTTTCTTATGAGCATGTTGAATACTAAGAAAAGTTTGATGCTTGATGATTGTTTTGAGATATGGAGGTAATAATATCAAAGTCATGCTAGTTGAGTAGTTGTGAAATTGAGAAATACTTGTGTTGAGGTTTTCAAGTCCCGTAGCATGCACGTATAGTAAACGTTGTGCAACAAATTTGAAACATGAGGTGTTATTTGATTGTCTTCCTTATGAGTGGCGGTCGGGGACGAGCGATGGTCTTTTCCTACCAATCTACCCCCTAGGAGCATGCGTATAGTGCCGAGGTTTTTGATGAATTGTAGATTTTTGCAATAAGTATGTGATTTCTTTATGACTAATGTTGAGTCCATGGATTATACACACTCTCACCCTTCCATCCTTGCTAGCCTCTTCGGTACCATGCATTTCCCTTTCTCACATTGAGAGTTGGCGCAAACTTCGCCGGTGCATCCAAACCCCGTGATATGATACGCTCTTTCACACATAAACCTCCTTATATCTTCCTCAAAACATCCACCATACCTACCTATTATGGCATTTCCATAGCCATTCCGAGATATATTGCCATGCAACTTTCCAACATTCCGTTCATCATGACACATTCATCATTGTCATATTGCTTAGCATGATCATGTAGTTGACATAGTATTTGTGGCAAAGCCACCGTTCATAATTCTTTCATACATGTCACTCTTGATTCATTGCATATCCTGGTACACCGCCGAAGGCATTCATATAGAGTCATATTTGTTCTAGTATCGAGTTGTAAATAAATAGAAGTGGGATGATCATCATTATTAGAGCATTGTCCCAAGTGAGGAATAAAAAAAGAGAAAGGCCATAAAAAAGGAGAAGCCCCCCCCCCCAAAAGAAAGGCCATAAAAAAGAGAAGGCCCAAAAAAATGAGAGAAAAAAAGAGAAGGGACAATGTTACTATCCTTTTACCACACTTGTGCTTCAAAGTAGCACCATGATCTTCATAGTAGAGAGTCTCTCATGTTATCACTTTCATATACTAGTGGGAATTTTTCATTATAGAACTTGGCTTGTATATTACAACAATGGGCCTCCTCAAGTGCCCTAGGTCTTCGTGAGCAAGCAAGTTGGATGCACACCCACTAGTTTCTTTTGTTGAGCTTTCATACATTTATAGCTCTAGTGCATCCGTTGCATGGCAATCCCTACTCCTTGCATTAACATC
The DNA here is from genome assembly GCF_056163025.1 of Triticum urartu. NCBI lineage: Eukaryota > Viridiplantae > Streptophyta > Magnoliopsida > Poales > Poaceae > Triticum > Triticum urartu. Next base: position 612,253,660 of record NC_141876.1, read on the forward strand.
AATCGGTGGGCATCTCCATAGCCCATTGATTAGCCTCGTTGATGTGAGACTTTCTCCTTTTTTGTCTTCTCCACACAACCCCCTCATTATATTCTATTCCACCCATAGTGCTATGTCCATGGCTCGCACTCATATATTGCGTGAAAGTTTATAGGTTTGAGATTACTAAAGTATGAAACAATTGCTTGGCTTGTCATCGGGGTTGTGCATGATGAGAGCATTCTTGTGTGACGAAAATGAAACATGAGTAAACTATATGATTTTGTAGGGATGAACTTTCTTTGGCCATGTTATTTTGAGAAGACATAATTGCTTAGTTAGTATGCTTGAAGTATTATCATTTTTATGTCAATATTAACTTTTGTCTTGAATCTTTCGGATCTGAATATTCATACCACAATTAAGAAGAATTACATTAAAATTATGCCAAGTAGCACTCCGCATCAAAAATTCTTTTTTTATCATTTACCTACTCGAGGACGAGCAGGAATTAAGCTTGGGGATGCTTGATACGTCTCCAACGTATCTATAATTTTTGATTGCTCCATGCTATATTATCTACTGTTTTGGACATTATTGCGCTTTATTATCCACTTTCATATTATTTTTGGGACTAACCTATTAACCGGAGGCCCAGCCCAGAATTGCTATTTTTGCCTGTTTTAGGGTTTCGAAGAAAAGGAATATCAAACGGAGTCCAAACGGAATGAAATCTTCGGGAACGTGATTTTCTCACCGAATACAACTCAGGAGACTTGGACCCTACGTCAAGACAATTAACAGGAGGTCACGAGGTAGGGGGGCGCGCCTGCCCCCCCTAGGAGCGCCCCCACCCTCGTGGGCCCCCTGTTGCTCCACCGACGCACTTCTTCCTCCTACATATATCCACGTACCCCCAAACGATCGGGAACGGAGCCAAAAACCTAATTCCACCGCCGCAACTTTCTGTATCCACGAGATCCCATCTTGGGGCCTGTTCCGGAGCTCCGCCGGAGGGGGCATCGATCATGGAGGGCTTCTACATCATCATCCAAGTCTCTCCGATGAAGTGTGAGTAGTTTACTTCAGACCTACGGGTCCATAGCTAGTAGCTAGATGGCTTCTTCTCTCTTTTTGGATCTCAATACAATGTTCTCCCCCTCTCTCATGGAGATCTATTCGATGTAATCTTCTTTTTGCGGTGTGTTTGTTGAGACCGATGAATTGTGGGTTTATGATCCAGTCTATCTATGAATAATATTTGAATCTTCTCTGAATTCTTTTATGTATGATTGGTTATCTTTGCAAGTCTCTTCGAATTATCAGTTTGGTTTGGCCTACTAGATTGGTTGTTCTTGCCATGGGAGAAGTGCTTAGCTTTGGGTTCGATCTTGCGGTGTCCTTTCCCAGTGACAGAAGGGGCAGCAAGGCACCTATTGTATTGCTGCCATCGAGGATAACAAGATGGGATTTTATCATATTGCATGAAACTATCCCTCTACATCATGTCATCTTGCTTAAGGCGTTACTCTGTTTTTAACTTAATACTCTAGATGCATGCTGGATAGCGGTCGATGAGTGGAGTAATAGTAGTAGATGCAGAATCGTTTCGGTCTACTTGTCTCGGACGTGATGCCTATATACATGATCATACCTAGATATTCTCATAACTATGCTCAATTCTATCAATTGCTCAACAGTAATTTGTTCACCCACCGTAGAATACTTATGCTCTTGAGAGAAGTCACTAGTGAAACCTATGGCCCCCCGGGTCTCTTTCTCATCATATTAATCTCCATCACTTTATTATTGCTTTGCTTTTACTTTGCCTTTTACTTTTCACTTTGCATCTCTATACCAAAAATACCAAAAATATTATTTATCATCTCTATCAGATCTCACTTTCGTAAGTGACCGTGAAGGGATTGACAACCCATAAGCGCATTGGTTGCATTGAGCTATTGTTTTTGTGTAGGTACAAGGGACTCGAGCGTAGCCTCCTACTGGATTGATACCTTGGTTCTCAAAAACCGAGGGAAATACTTACGCTATTTTGTTGCATCATCCTCTCCTCTTCGGGGAAATCCAACGCAGTGCTCAAGAGGTAGCAACCGGCGCCCGTACTTAGCTTGCATTAGGGGTGATCTGTTGGCTCCAAGCCCTTGCTCTCCCTCTCACCGAAGCTCTGTCTATGTCTCTGTGGACTCGCTCGAACAAACATAAAGAGAAGGAAGGGAGACAATGGACATGAGCTTTTCCGGCGCACGAACGCCCGCCACAACAATGGCCTTTTTCTTCCTCAAGTTCACTAACATGCCACGCCACGCTCCGGACACCCCCACTCACCACCCCCACGTCCCACGCTCCGTGGTTCGCACCTTGGACGCGCACGCACGCGGCCGGGTCCAGTTCCCGATGGGGTCACACACCCGTACACCTCGCCAACTAACACACGTGCGTAGACACACACATGTATCCCACCACGGACCCAACGCGGCTACCGACCAGCGTCTGACATGCCCGGCACGCGCATGCATGCACGCGCACCCGATGCGGTCGCCGTGGCTTATTGGCTAATACTCACCCCCTAAGCCACGACCTAGAGGAGTGTTGGCCCCTCGACATCAACATCAGTGAGAAGAGCCTACTGCGCCGCCTCTGCCTTCCGCGGCTTCATGCACTCGCACTAGCCGCAATTGTAGCAGCGACCGCGCCGCTTCCCTCCACCGCCTGACGCCGTGCTGCCATCGCCATCGTCATCCTGGTCGAAGCCGCCACCTCCCTGACACCGTCGCATCGCCCACTGATGACCCACAAGTATAGAGGATCTATCGTAGTCCTTTCGATAAGTAAGAGTGTCGAACCCAACGAGGAGCAGAAGGAAATGATAAGCGGTTTTTAGCAAGGTATTCTCTGCAAGTACTGAAATAAGTGGTAATAGATAGTTTTGTGATAAGATAATTTGTAACGAGCAACAAGTAACAAAAGTAAATAAAGTGCAGCATAGTGGCCCAATCCTTTTTGTAGGAAAGGACAAGCCTGGACAAACTCTTATATAAGGAAAAGCGCTCCTGAGGACACATGGGAATATCGTCAAGCTAGTTTTCATCACGTTCATATGATTTGCGCTCGGTACTTTGATAATTTGACATGTGGGTGGACCGGTGCTTGGGTGCTGTTCTTACTTGAACAAGCATCCCACTTATGATTAACCTCTATTGCAAGCATCCACAACTACAACAAAAGTATTAAGGTAAACCTAACCATAGCATGAAACATATGGATCCAAATCAGCCCCTTACGAAGCAACGCATAAACTAGGGTTTAAGCTTCTGTCACTCTAGCAACCCATCATCTACTTATTACTTTCCAATGCCTTCCTGTAGGCCCAAATAATGGTGAAGTGTTATGTAGTCGACGTTCACATAACACCACTAGAGGCTAGACAGCATACATCTCATCAAAATATCGAACGAATACCAAATTCACATGACTACTAATAGCAAGACTTCTCCCTTGTCCTCAGGAACAAACATAACTACTCACAAAGCATATTCATGTTCATAATCAGAGGGGTAATAATATGCATAAAGGATCTGAACATATGATCTTCCACCAATTAAACCAACTAGCATCAACTACAAGGAGTAATTAACAATACTAGCAACCTACTAGCACCAATCCCGGACTTGGAGACAAGAATTGGATACAAGAGATGAACTAGGGTTTTGAGATGAGATGGTGCCGATGAAGATGTTGATGGAGATTGCCCTCTCCCGATGAGAGGAGCATTGGTGATGACGATGGCGATGATTTCCCCCTCCGAGAGGGAAGTTTTCCCGGCAGAACAGCTCTGCTAGAGCCCTAGATTGGTTCCGCCAAGGTTCCACCTCGTGGCGGCCGAGTTTCGTCCCGAAAGGTTGCTTCTGGTTTTTTTCTCGACGAAGGACTTCATATAGCAGAAGATGGTCATTGGAGAGCCACCAGGGGGCCCATGAGGTAGGGGGCGTGCCCTAGGGGGGGGCACCCTCGTGGACAGGGTGTGGGCCCCCTCGTCTTCATCTATGGCAAGGATTTTTCATTATTTATTATAAGGTATTCCGTGGAGTTTCAGGACTTTTGGAGTTGTGCAGAATAGGTCTCTAATATTTGCTCATTTTCCAGCCCAGAATTCTGGCTAAGAGCATTCTCCCTCCTTATGTAAACCTTGTAAAATAAGAGAGATAGCCATAAGTATTGTGACATAATGTGAAATAACAGCCCATAATGCAATAAATATCGATATAAAAGCATGATGCAAAATGGACGTATCAACTCCCCCAAGCTTAGACCTCGCTTGTCCTCAAGCGAAAGCCGATAACAATAAATATGTCCCCATGTTTAGAGGTAGAGGCGTCGATAAAAATAAAATACGAACATGAAGGCATCATGATTATTCTCATAACAGCAACATATATAGATATTGTCATATGATTACTTATGTTCAAGTGATGATCTATTCACAATGCAAAAGTATGAATCAGAAACCTTATTGAGAACCAACAAACTATAACCTCAGTCATTGAAGCAATTGCAATTTATCATAACATCAGAAAGAGTCTATGTCAGAGCTAAAAAGCAAGTCCACATACTCAACTATCATCTAGTCCTTCATAGTTGCTAACACTCACGCAATACTTGTGGTTACGGACTTTTAATCGGACACATAGAAAGATAGGGGCTTATAGTTTCGCCCCACAACCTTTTACCTCGGGGGTAATGTCAACAATAATAACTCATGCCCCCCTACATCCAATTAGATATATATATATATATATATATATATATATATATATATATATATATATATATATGCTGGGCTTGCCAAAGGATAAAATGAAAAAGGGAGAGGTAGAAGATAATAATAAAAGATAGGCCCTTCGCAGAGGGAAGCAGAGGTTGCCATGCGCTTTTATGGTTGGATGCACAAAATCTTAATGCGAAAGATCGTCACTTTATATTGCCCCTTGTGATATGAACCTTTATTATGCAGTCCGTTGCTTTTATTACTTCCACATCACAAGATCATATAAAGCTTATTTCTCCCACACTAATCATACATATTTAGAGTAGTTTTTTATTGCTTTGCACCGATGACAACTTACTTGAAGGATCTTACTAAATCCATAGGTAGATACGGTGGACTCTCATGGCAAAACTGGTTTAAGGGTATTTGGAAGCACAAGTAGTATCTCTACTTGGTGCTGAGAATTTGGCTAGCATGAGGGGGAAAGGCAAGCTCAACATGTTGGATGATCCATGACAACATACTTTATCTCAGATATAAGAAAACATAACCCATTACGTTGTCTTCCTTGTCCAACATCAACTCTTTAGCATGTCATATTTTGATGAGTGCTCCCAATCATAAAAGATGTCAATAATAGTATATTTATATGTGAAACCTCTCTTTCCTTACTTCTTATTAATTGCAACGATGACCAAAGCTATGTCTGCCAACTCCCAACAACTTTTAATCATCACACTCTTTCTATGTGAAGTCATTACTATCAATAAGATCAATATGAACTTTTGTTTCTTCTTATTCCTTTTCTCTTTTCTTTTATTCACCCAAGATCATAGCAAGAAAATCAAGCCCTTGACTCAACACTAATCTTTATTATATAGCTCACGGACTCGATTACATAGAGAGATCATAAGGCAAAACTCAAAACTAGATCATGCCATAAACTTTATTCTACTAGATCAAAATACTACTAATAGGATCGAACTAAGGAAAACGGTAAAGATAGGAGTTGTGATTGTGATACGATACCGGGGCACCTCCCCCAAGCTTGGCAGTTGCCAAGGGGAGTGCCCATACCCATGTGATTATATCTCCTTAGTTGGTGAAGAAGGTGGAGGTGTTGTTGATGATGCGGGCTTGTCATCCATCTTCCAAGGGATAGGTTCACCATCATAGAAGGATGATCGAGTCTCCGGAATCCTCGAATCTGCATCCAAACTCATTCTTTTGAATCTATATTCATACTCACAGTTTTGGTTTTGCAGGTCATAGATTTGGGCTTGGAGGTGCTCGATCTTATCATGTAGCTTTAAGATGGCCACCTCGGTGTTCTTGGCATCCGGCTTGTAGTTGTTAGTGAACTCCGCGAGAATCGTGTGGCTAGAGTTGATTCCACGCTCCACCATCCCCTGGCACTTGAAAACTTGTTGCTCCATTGCTTCGAGCCTCGTCTCCACGCTTCCGGTTCCCTTTGGTCCCTCAGCATCGCGGATGTGCAGCAACCCATCACGCATCTCAATGGTTTGAGGGTGTCGCAGCACCTCCGCGAGGTAAGGGTTGATGACCTTATCGAAGAACTTGTCCTTGGAAGCACTTGGGAACGTCATGATAATCTAGATCTGTCAGAAAAAAAGCTTGAAACAAGAACAGAGAATATTTGCGTGATACGGGAGTCAAAACCTTCGGGAGAATATATAGTGAATTTTTACCGACCAAAATACGTATCGTGCAAGAAAACGGAGTCCGGAAGGCACACGAGGAGCTCACGAGGTAGGGGGCGCGCCCTCCACCCTCGTGGGGCCCTCGTGTCCTTCCCGGACTGCTACTTAATTTTCTATTTTTCTAAATATACCAAAACGGAGAAATATTGCCTTAAAAATTGTTTTGGAGTCGGTTTACTTACCGTACCACATACCTATTCCTTTTCGGAGTCTGAAACGTTCTGGAAAGTGTCCCTTATGTATTCCTCCGGGGTTACGGTTTCAATAATATTGGTTTCAATATTTATGGGATTACCTGAGATATAATGTTTAATTCTCTGACCGTTTACCACCTTCGGATTTGTGCCTTCGAAGTTGTTGATTTTTATGGCACCGGAATGATAGACCTCCTCGATAACATAGGGGCCTTCCCATTTAGAGAGAAGTTTTCCTGCAAAAAATCTTAAACGAGAGTTGTATAGCAATACATAATCACCTACATTAAACTCACGCTTTTGTATCCTTTTGTCATGCCATCTTTTAACCTTTTCTTTAAACAACTTGGCATTTTCATAAGCTTCGGTTCTCCATTTATCAAGTGAGATAATATCAAATAACCTCTTTTCACCGGCAATTTTGAAATCATAGTTGAGCTCTTTAATAGCCCAATATGCCTTATGTTCTAGTTCGAGAGGTAAGTGACATGCTTTTCCATATACCATTTTATACGGAGACATACCCATAGGATTTTTATATGCAGTTCTATAGGCCCATAATGCATCATCAAGTTTCTTGGACCAATTCTTTCTAGACCTATTGACAGTCTTTTGCAAAATTAATTTGAGTTCTCTATTACTCAATTCTACTCGACCACTACACTGTGGGTGATACGGAGATACAATTCTATGATTGACATCATATTTAGCAAGCATTTTACGGAAAGCACCATGAATAAAATGTGAACCACCATCACTCATTAAATATCTAGGGGCTCCAAACCTCGGAAAAATAACTTCTTTAAGTATTTTAATAGAAGTGTTATGATCAGCACTACTAGTTGGAATAGCTTCTACCCACTTAGTAACGTAATCAACAGCAACTAAAATATGTGTATATCCATTAGAGGCAGGAAAAGGTCCCATGTAATCAAAGCCCCAAACATCAAACAGTTCAATAACAAGTGAATAATTCATAGGCATTTCTTCATGTCTACTAATATTACCAATTCTTTGGCATTCATCACAAGATAGGACAAACTTACGGGCATCCTTGAAGAGAGTAGGTCAATAAAACCGGATTGCAATACCTTATGTGCAGTTCTATCTCCCACGTGGTGTCCTCCATAAGTTTCGGAGTGGCACTTGCGTAGGATATGTTCCTGTTCATGCTCAGGTACACAACGTCTAATAACACCATCTACTCCTTCTTTATAAAGATGTGGGTCATCCCAAAAGTAATGTCTCAAATCATAGAAGAACTTTTTCTTTTGTTGGTATGTGAAGCTAGGTGGTATAAATTTAGCAACTATGTAATTAGCATAATCAGCATACCAAGGGGTACTACGAGAGGTACTTATGATATTTAATTGTTCATCAGGAAAGCTATCATCAATAGGTAGTGGGTCATCAAGAACATTCTCTAACCTAGATAAGTTGCCTGCAACGGGGTTCTCAGCTCCTCTTCTATCAACAATATGTAAATCAAATTCTTGTAGCAAGAGAACCCATCTAATAAGTCTAGGTTTAGCATCTTTCTTCTCCATAAGATATTTAACAGCAGCATGATCAGTGTGCATAGTTACTTTAGAATCAACAATATAAGGTCTGAACTTATCACAAGCAAATACAACTGCTAAAAGTCCTTTTTCAGTAGTAGCATAATTTCTTTGAGCATTGTCTAGAGTCTTACTAGCATAATGGATAACATTTAATTTCTTATCAACTCTTTGTCCTAGAACAGCACCTACAACATAATCGCTAGCATCACACATAATTTCAAAGGGTAAATTCCAATCAGGTGGTTGAACAATAGGTGCAGAGACTAATGCTTTCTTAAGTATTTCAAATGCTTCTACACAATCCTCATCAAAGACAAATGGTATATCTTTTTGTAATAAACTACCACACATGCCCGTGCTTTGCAACGGAATAATAAAATTGCATGCCTCTAGCTCATTATAAGAATGGATCAAGACCCCTACATGTCTGTATTCTCTTGTATTGGCACATGCCCGCAATTTCTTTTAATTATATTTCCAGCATATTCTCTTTTATCGGCACATGGAGTTCAATAAGTTATGGTGTCCTTTGTTTTGAACAAGCCGACTTAGCTCGATGTGCCGGATACGGAGCAGGCCCAGTATGGGAGTGATCAAACTCATGACCTCAAAGACCAGACCACATGTCGCTAGCCACTCAAACAAATGCGTCCTGTTAACCAATGGTCAACGTGAATATTAAAGAACATAATGCAATGTCGAAACATATTTATTTATTTTTTTGAACTTTTCAAAAACTGATAACTATGTACTGCCAACTTGGCAACGTGAACATTTTCCAAATTACGAACAATTGTTTTTCTGAAAATTCCATACATTTTTGGACAAAGCAAGAACAAAAAATTTGAATGGAACATTTCCTGAAATTCACAAACATTTCTTAAAAACATGAATCTTTTTAAACCACGAACATTTTTTAATTTGTCAACAAGAACATGTTTTGAAGATTCAGAAGAGTTGTAGTAATTTTTTTCTTTAATGCAAACATTATTTTCAATTTTTGAACATATTGCGAAAACAATAATATTTTTCGAATTTGGAATATTTTCAAAATGCATTTTCTAAATATTGTTTTTTAAATACAGTCATTTTTTAACAAATGGCAATATTTTTTAAATTTTGAAAAACATTTGGCAGAACTAAAAAATTCCAAACATTTTTTAGAATAGGAACACATTTATGTAATTCGTATATTTTTATGAATTCTTGAATAAAAATGAAATTGCGATTTTTTTAAAAATTTGAATTTCAGAAAATAAGTAGAAAATAGACTTAGAATGTGAAAAGTAAAAAATAAATACGAAACAAAAAGAGAACTAAGCAGAAAAATAAAAATGGAAACCGAAGACAAGCATAAATCGGCTGCTGAGTTTTGGGCGCCTTGTGCGTACCTGAAACTATTTACCGCCTTGTGCGGGAAATATGATTTTTTGATGCTACATGGGCAGGAAAAAATGGGCTGACTTTACGGGGCCATAGTGCGCGCGACCCATGTACGAAATTCTGCATAAATTGTTTTTCCTTTTCTAATAGACGAACATAGAAATTTAGTACCACCTCGGAAAAAAACAATAATTTTTTGACGGTGAACGGATGAAAAAATCGGAGAAACGCACCTTGCTTTATTAGTAGGTATAGATTAGCCAGAGGTCGAGAAATTTTTTAGAAGTCCTTAATGAACCTCTTATAAAATCCGGCGTGACCAAGAAAACTTCTTATACCTTTGATGTCCTTGGGATATTGCATCTTTTCAATAGCATCAACCTTGGCTTTATCAACTTCAATACCTCTTTCAAAAACTTAATGCCCCAAGACAATACCCTCATTAACCATAAAGTGGCACTTTTCCCAATTCAAGACAAGATTAGTTTCTTCACATCTCTGCAAAACTCGATCAAGATTGCTCAAGCAATCATCAAAAGAAGATCCATAGACGGAAAAGTCATCCATGAAAACCTCACAAATCTTTTCACAAAAGTCAGAGAATATAGCCATCATGCATCTTTGAAAGGTAGCAGGTGCATTACATAAACCAAAAGGCATACGTCTATAAGCAAAACTACCAAAAGGGCATGTAAAAGTAGTCTTTGATTGATCTTTAGCCGACACAGGTATTTGAGAGAAACCAGAATAACCATCTAGAAAGCAGTAATGTGTATGCTTGCATAATCTTTCTAGCATTTGATCGATAAAAGGTAAGGGGTAATGATCTTTCTTAGTAGCCTTATTTAATTTGCGGAAATCAATAACCATCCTATAACCTGTAATAATTCTTTGTGGAATCAATTCATCTTTATCATTAGGAACAACAGTAATACCTCCCTTCTTAGGGACACAATGAACAGGACTTACCCACTGAGTATCAGCAACGGGATAAATTATACCTGCCTCCAGAAGCTTTAGTATTTCTTTTCTTACCACTTCTTTCATTTTAGGATTCAGACGTCGTTGAGGATCACAAACTGGTTTGGCATCTGCTTCCAAATTTATTTTATGTTGACATAGAGTGGGACCAATGCCCTTAAGATCATCAAGAGTATATCCAATAGCAGCACGGTGCTTCTTCAGAGTTTTCAATAATCTTTCTTCTTCATGCTCTGAAAGGTTAGCACTAATAATAACAGGATATATCTTCTTTTCATCAAGATAAGCATATTTAAGATTATCAGGCAACGGTTTAAAATCAAACACGGGATCACCCTTAGGTGGAGGGGGATCCCCTAAGATTTCAACAGGCAAATTGTGTTTCAGAATAGGTTCCTGTTTAAAAAATATTTCATCTATTTCCCTTCTTTCATTCATAAGCATATCATTCTCATGGTCTAGCAAATATTGTTCTAAAGGATCACTAGGAGGTACGGCAATAGAAGCAAGATCAATAATTTCATCCTTACTAGGCAATTCTCCTTCACGGTGTTGTTTGCTAAATTTAGAGAAATTAAACTCATGATTCATATCATCTAAGCCGACAGTAACAACATCCCTTGTGCAATCTATGGTAGCATTAACAGTATTGAAGAAGGGTCTACCAAATATAATGGGACAAAAGCTATCTTGTGGGGAACCAAGAACAAGAAAATCAGCAGGATATTTAGTTCTCCCACACAATACTTTAACATCTCTAACAATTCTCATTGGTGAAATAGTATCTCTATTAGCAAGTTTAATAGTAACATCAATTTCTTCTAACTCAACAGGTACAATGTCATGCATAATTTCTTTGTATAAGTCAATAGGTATTGCACTAGCACTAGCACCCATATCACATAAGCCATGATAACAATGATCTCCTATTTTAACAGAAATAACAGGCATGCCTACCACAGGTCTAGGTTTATCTGTATCACGGGGTTTAGCAATTCTAACAGTTTCATTACAGAAGTAAATAACATGCCCATCTATATTATCAGACAAGAGATCTTTAACAATAGCAATATTAGGTTCAACTTTAACTTGCTCAGGAGGTGTATATGTTTTAATATTGCTTTTATGAACCACAGTTGAAGCTTTAGCATGATCCTTTATCCTAACAGGGAAAGGTGGTTTCTCAACATAACAAGTAGGAACAATAGGATCATTATAAGTGACAGTCTTTTCTTCAACTTTAATAGGTGCGGCTACTTTTACTTCTATAGGAGGATGATATTTAAACCACTTCTCTTTAGGGAGATCAACATAAGTAGCAAAAGATTCACAGAAAGAAGCTACTATCTCAGAATCAAGTCCATATTTAGTGCTAAACTTACGGAAAATATCGGTATCCATAAAAGATTTAACACAATCAAACTTAAGTGTCATACCTGACTCCTTACCTTTGTCGAGGTCCCAATCTTCAGAGTTACGTTTAATTCTTTCCAATAAATCCCATTTGAATTCAATAGTCTTCATCATAAAAGAGCCAGCACAAGAAGTATCGAGTATGGTGCGATTGTTATCAGAAAGCCGAGCATATAAATTTTGGATAATTATTTCTCTTGAGAGCTCATGATTGGGGCATGAATATAACATTGATTTAAGCCTGGACAAACTCTTATATAAGGAAAAAACGCTCCTGAGGACACATGGGAATATTATCAAGCTAGTTTTCATCATGTTCATATGATTCGCGGTCGGTACTTTGATAATTTGACATGTGGGTGGACCAGTGCTTGGGTGCTGTTCTTACTTGAATAAGCATCCCACTTATGATTAACCTCTATTGCAAGTATCCGCAACTACAACAAAAGTATTAAGGTAAACCTAACCATAGCATGAAACATATGGATCCAAATCAGTCTCTTACGAAGCAATGCATAAACTAGGGTTTAAGCTTCTGTCACTCTAGCAACCCATAATCTACTTATTACTTCCCAATGCCTTCCTCTAAGCCCAAATAATGGTGAAGTGTTATGTAGTCGACGTTCACATAACACCACTAGAGGCTAGACAGCATACATCTCATCAAAATATCGAAGGAATACCAAATTCACATGACTACTAATAGAAAGACTTCTCCCTTTTCCTCAGGAACAAACGTAACTACTGACAAAATATATTCATGTTCATAATCAGAGGGGTAATAATATGCATAAAGGATCTGAACATATGATCTTCCACCAATTAAACCAACTAGCATCAACTACAAGGAGTAATTAACACTACTACCAACCTACTAGCACCAATCCCAGACTTGGAGACAAGAATTGGATACAAGAGATGAACTAGGGTTTTGAGATGAGATGGTGCTGATGAAGATGTTGATGGAGATTGCCTCTCCTGATGAGAGAAGCGTTGGTGATGACGATGGCGATGATTTCCCCCTCCGGGAGGGAAGTTTCCCCGGCAGAACAGCTCTGCCGGAGCCCTAGATTGGTTCCGCTAAGGTTTCGCCTCGTGGCGGCGGAGTTTTGTCCCGAAAGGTTGCTTCTGGTTTTTTCTCGACGAAGGACTTCATATAGCAGAAGATGATCATCGGAGAGCCACCAGGGGGCCCACAAGGTAGGGGACGGGCCCTAGGAGGGGGGGGCACCCTCGTGGACAGGGTGTGGGCCCCCTGGTCTTCATCTTTGGGGAGGATTTTTCATTATTTATTATAAGGTATTCCGTGGAGTTTCGGGACTTTTGGAGTTGTGCAGAATATGTCTCTAATATTTGCTCCTTTTCCAGCCTAGAATTCCAGCTGCCGGCATTCTCCCTCCTTATGTAAACCTTATAAAATAAAAGAGAATAGCCATAAGTATTGTGACATAATGTGAAATAACATCCCATAATGCAATAAATATCGATATAAAAGCATGATGCAAAATGGACGTATCACCCACTACGCCGCAATGAGCATGAGCTAGTTGCTCCCACCTCCGTCACTGTCCTGACTGCGCCGCTGCATTCGCTCCTCGATCTTTTTCAGCTGTCTGAGCGCCTCCTCGAACAACATGTTTCTCCATGTCCCTCCTGGAACAACATGTTTCTCCATGTCATGGAATTGCTCGATCCCGGCCACCGCCGTGTACAAGCAGACCGGCACCGTGTCCAACAGACTCTTGACCATTTCCGCATCATCCAGCATCGTCTCGAGCCCTGTGTTGCATGCCTACGCGTCGAGGTTGGCCTCGACTTTGATTGCCCACACAGTGTAGTTGTCACCGGTGAGCATTGGGCACTGCAGGGACATCGTATTCCCCGCTCCACCGGTGTACGGCACAAGCGCCAGCGCCGACGATCACTCCCGCAACCGCAGCTCTGATGCATATTGTTGGCTCCAAGCCCTCGCTCTCCCTCTGACCGGAGCTCTCTCTCTCTGTCCCTGTGGACTCGCTCGAACGAACAGGAGGAGAATGGAGGGAGACAGTGAACAGTAGCTTTCGCTGCGCACGAACGCCCGTCGCAGCGACGGCCTTTTTCTTCCTCAAGCACGAACTCAAGCAGCATTACAATGTACGCGAGGGGAGTGGGTTTTATACGGGCCTGCACTGACACGCCACGCCGCGCTTCGGACGCCCCCACTCGCGCACGCCCCACGTCCCATGCTCCGCGGCTGGTTCCAGCTCCCGGGGCGGTCACACACCCATACACCTCACCAACTAACACCCACATGCATGCACGCACACTTGCGCAGACACACACAAGCACCCTGCCACGGACCCAACGCGGCTGCTGACCAGCGTCTAACACGCCCGGCGAGCGCACGCACGCACACCCAACGCGGTCGCCGTTGCTTATTGGCCAACATGATCTGCCGAGCGACTTGTGCAGCCGGGCGCTGCTCTTGCGGCTGCGTCCGAGCAGCAGGCGCGGCGGCGGTGGTTGATGTGGTGGCGGCGGTTTGCCTCCCCGTCCTGCCATCTGCTCACGCGGTCGAGCTGCGGTGTAATGTATCTTTTTTTCCTTTTGTGTTTTGTAGATTGGATATGCTATAATGGCATTTTATCTTTTTTTACATGCTTTTGCAATTTTGCTGTTCTTAACAAATGCAAAACGACTATGAGCACCACACAATATGTTCGCTGCCCAAAACTTCATTGTCTTAATTATATGTGCTATCCTTTCTCTTTCGTACCACTGGCTAAGCGGCTTTCCTACACGCGCGGAGTAATATGGAGTTTTACGGGCTTCGATGCTCACCCCACCAGCTAAAATCAGAGGGGGCTGGTTAAGTAGGAGGAGAAGTTTACTTTTGCCAATTAAAACACGACAGGTCAGGGCATCTTCAGCCGTTCGGCCTCCAGGGCGCCTAAATAGAGCGGCCTGGGGGCGTGCCGGCGCTAGTTCGGCCCCTGGGGGCGACCTAACTCCCAGTCACACCCCAAGCGCCGGTCCTAGGATGCGGGAAATTTAAACTTGGTCGTTCCCGCTCTCAAAAGACGCCACAAATCCGGCGATCGGACGTAGTCTGGCGTTACAAAAAATAGAGCGCCGCACGCCGCAAGTTCACGTGCGCAATGATTCACTCGGCGGGGTCGGCTCCAGGCGTTGGCGGAGTCGGCGTGCGCGGGCTCGGCGGTGTCGGAGCTGCTTCGGTGCTGGGCTGTGTCGGCGCGGCTTCGGCACTGCTGGGCGGCGATGTAGAGGCGTCGTTCGGGCTTGGCGTCCGTGTGGTCGTGGGCGCGGGAGCTTGCGTCGTCGGCGTTGCCGTCTGCATCTGGTTCAGGATGAGGCCGCGCTCCGCCATGTACCACGCCCTGAGCTGCTCGTCGTTGCTCTGGAGTATGTCCGCCCCGCCCATCAGAAAAGCCATGTCGGTGTTCCTCTTCTTCGCGGCGACGTTCGTCCGGAGCAGGTCGAGCTTGATGGCGTTGTTCTTCATCAGCGACGACCACCGCGCCTCGGTCTTCTCTTCATGTAGGACTGCCCGGGCCAGGGCGTCGGCGAGGCAATGCTCGATGGACTCCTGCACTCGCGCGGTTGCCGCGTCGGCGTTTTTCCCCTTCTTTGCCAATTTGTGGTCGTCCGGCCGCCCCTCTGACGCGCCCGGAGTCGTCGCGTCCGGCTTGTATGTCTTCTTGGCCTTGTCGAGGGTACGTCGGACTTCCGCCCACTTCTCGCACTTGTCAATGCGCTTGTAGACGTGGAGGTGCTTGAAGTCGGCGTCTTGGTTGTCGCGCCGATACATGGTGAACATACGCAGCAGCTGCGCGGAGGAACAAACAGTTGGCGGGCGGCGGGTGTTGACGACGAAGAGATGCGGGCGAACGGCGTGCGTACCTGATCCTCAACGCTGGCGCCGCTCTCCGGGCGAGCCGCGATATCCTCGACGATTCCATGCCATTTGTTGCACGCCAACTGGATACGCCCCCAATGGTTCGCCATCGCCTTGGAGCCGCGCTGCATGTAGACGCCTTTGAAGTACGGGTCGACGAGCTTCCGCTTGTCGAACTCGGCCTTGATGCGGTCCTAGTACGTCTCCAAGCTCTGGTTCACGCCGGTGGTCGGGTCGAGGCAGACGACTTTCCATGCTTCGGCGAGGCATTCCTCCTCCTTGGACGTCCACTTGATGCGCGGTTCGCCTGACTTAGCCGCCCGCTTCTTCTTCTTCTGGCGCCCCTTCGTCGGAATAGGAGCCGGCTCCTCCTCCTCCTCCTCCTCCTTGGGTTCCTGCGCTTCATGCGCGTCCTCGCCGTAGACGTAGCCGAGCTCGGCATCCATGTCGCCGCTGAGATCCACTACCTCGTCCTGGGTGGCGAACCCGGGAGACGCGGTGGCCACGGTCGATCCTGTCGCGATGATGTCGTCCATGTCGGCTCCTGTGTCGTCGGTGTCGCCGAGGTGCGAGAAGGGCAGCGGTCCACGGCGGAGATGGGGCGTCGGTGTGGACGCGTAGGCGGTGGGCGACGAGTAGTTGTATGGAGGGTACTGCACGCCAACGAAGGCGGGCGAGGGTGTGCGCGTCGCGGGGTGGCCATGGGGAAGGTCACGTTTGGGTTGAACCCTCCGTGCGCGTCGCCGTCGGCGTAGCTGGGCGACGACGATCCCCATAGAGATCCGACGCCTTGCTGTCCCCAGGGCGCGTACTGGGCGTGGCTGACGACGGGTGGATTCATCATCCCCGCGTGGTCGACCGATGAGGAAGACGCCACCGCACGCGCCGCGTTGTCGCGGGCCTTCTTTGCAATGGCCCTGTTCCGCCGGTCGGTGGTGACTGCGTCGCGTCGCTGAACTTCCACCCTCCACTCGGCGCTCGACATGCCCGATGGCTTCGATGGCGGCGCCCTCGGCTTCCTCTGCTTCGGCTGAGCCACGGTGCCAGTCGTGGTTGCCGCCGCGCGCGGCATGGCGTACTTCTTCGGCTGCATGGCGGCGACTGGAAGGCGAGCTGGAGGGGGTTTGGCGGGAGAAAGGGAGGGAATGGCGGGAGGAAGGCGAGCGAGCGGAAGAGATGCGAGGGAAAAGCGTCAAGAAGCGGCGGGAAAAGGCCCTCGGGTCGCCGCCAGGGCGGGCCCACGCGCCTTTTTCGCTTGTGCCGGCTCCCCAAGCGCCCTCCAGGGCGCCAGGTTCGGCCTGGGTCCGCCGGCACCAGTTTTGGCCCGAGCCGGCAAAAAACGGGCTTCTGGGGGCGCGACTGGACCGTTTTTTTGACGCCGGCGCAGCAAAATCGTCTGGGGAGGACCTGTTGGGGGCGCGGCTGGAGATGCCCTCAGCCCGTCCGTAAAACGTATGCGTGTGTGGCCCGTGTGTCTAGCATTTTTGCTGGCTAAGCAACTCAAACAGTAGCTTGGATCACTTAAGTCGGCCTGCTAAATGGACACCAGTGCTAGCATGCGGGACTGCCTGGAGTTCACCACCATGGACTTGCCCTTCCGCCTGGACTCATGCCGCTGGCCACGTTCACTTGCATTCCAGCAATGCTATATCAGGTACCAGTTGGTGTCTTTGTTCATAACACACCATGTACACCATCTGAACCTGCACAACATCTCGTTCTAAGCTCCAGTTATCACCACGTGCTCCGTCGCCATCAAGGGACACTCCACCGTAGTGGAAATGGCCATGTTAGTCCGGGTGGTGCATGTTATAAATCATGTTATCGTTTGGTAATTCCTGGTGCCTTCTATGCCTATACCCATGAAATCAAATACATGGGATGCAAAGGCACAACAAGTAACACAGGCTTGGATAATGCTGAGATAGAAATATAATGGCGAGTAAGATATTCATCTCTTGCTTTGGGAAGTCTCGCTTCTTATAAAAGACTTTAGACAACAGGCAGTGGCATCAAGTCACTAGTCCTCCGATGGATCAATGACTCTGAATCTCTTGGTTATGAGCTTTGCCCTTGAGTAGGTCGGAAGGTATGAGATCTTTTAATAGAAAAGACAATATTTTATCAATCTTCGGAACCCTGCGTCAAGACGATGCACCTGGCCGACACACACAATTTATTTGTTTTTTTAACATCACAATTTATTTGTTAGTACAAAGTTGTTGAAAAATAAAGCTCAACCAGAAAGGTTCTGTCCAATAAGGGAAAAGGCAAGCCAAGTAAAGCCAACATAGGCTAGTTAATATTTTCTGGTTTCTGTTGAACGTGACATATTTGTATTGCTATTTCTATCTTCTCTAGCCTTATTAGTAGAATGCCCGTGCGTTGTTACGGGCTACAATGCATATAAATGAACCAGATAAATGATTAACGTCGTCTTCAAGGTCGAAACTCATTTCTCCCTCGTATGTTATGCTGATGTCAAACGGACGATAGCAGGCTCTCCAAAATTCAATAGTCTCAATAGTCCAAGCTCCCTCAAATCCAGCCCATAAGTTGGGGAGAAATATGGTTATCCAAACTAATTTTATCTCTAACACATGGTCCCAACACAAAAAACTCCACCTCACAACGGGCCTTTATGTTTTCCTGCCAAAACCTCCCCTTCTCACTCGACATTTCTCACTGGAGCCCTCTCCTTTAAAATAGGATGATGTCCGCCTCATCTTTGCCATGACACCCTCTCTTCAAACACTGTACTTCTTCACGGACCGCCAACGAGTCCCCCGCCAAGCGCCTCGTGCTCTGCCCTGATCACGTCACAGTGTTAGTGCCAATTCACCACCACCATCAAGGAGGAGGAGGCGTGCGCCACCTATGATGCCCCCCCCCCCCCCCCCCGCCCCCGCGAAATTAGGCAGGTCCAATTTCTCCACCTATTGAAAAATAGTTTATTATTCTATTAGTAGTCTTCCTTCACAGGACGCTGCTCTAGCATTCTCATTGGTAAAATAGTTCATATAAATATGTTGCTACAGAATAACAAACCAATGTAATCATCAATCACAATATGTTTCATTTAACTCTCTTTATCTATGTCACACATGTTATTAAGAATACAAGCTATAATCTTTCTCCATGTTCTTTTGCTCATCAGATTCTCTGAAGCCACCATGTCATCACATTGTCATGTGAGTAACTTTTACTACTCCGACACAATTCCTCCATGGTTCCTATCACCTCGGACGCCATCTTGACCGGTTTCCCCCGCTCCCTCGTCACATTCGGCTACGCCATTGTTCTATCATTTGCTTACTCCAGATCATTTCACCATCATGTGCACACCCTTTTCCTAATTAGATAAAAGAGAAATATGGTTATCCAAACTATTCTTATCTCTAACACATGGTCCCAACACAAAAAACTCCACCTCACAACGGGCCTTTATGTTTTCTTGCCAAAACCTCCCCTTCTCACTCGACATTTCTCACTGGAGCCCTCTCCCTTAAAATAGGATGATGCCCGCCTCATCTTCGCCATGACACCCTCTCTTCAAACACTGTACTCCTTCCTTCCATCTATATAGGGCCTAATCATTTTTCGAGGCTAACTTTGACCAAGTGTTAGAGCAATAATATATGACATGCAAGTTACACAAAGCATATTGTCAAATTCGTATGTCAAAGGAGCTTCCAATGATATAATTTTCACATTATACATCTCATGTATTATTAGTCTTATCAATAGTCAAAGGCGGTCTTGAAAAACACATTAGGCCCTATATAGATGGAAGGAGGGAGTACGTCTCCACGGACCGCCAACGAGTCCCTCGCCAAGCGCCCCGTGCTCCGCCCTAATCACGTCACAGTGTTAGTGCCAATTCACCACCACCATTAAGGGGGAGGAGGCGTGCGCCACCCATGATGCTCCCCTGCCTCCCCCGAAATTAGGCAGATCCAATTTCTCCACCTATTGAAAAATAATTTATTATTCTATTGGTAGTCTTCCTTCACAGGACGCTGCTCTAGCATTCCCATTGGTAAAATAGTTCATATAAATATGTTGCTACAGAATAACAAACCAATGTAATCATCAATCACACTATGTTTCATTTAAGTCTCTTTATCTATGTCACACATGTTATTAAGAATACAAGCTATAATCTTTCTCCGTGTTCTTTTGCTATCAGATTCTCTGAAGCCACCATGTCATCACATTGTCATGTGAGTAACTTTTACTACTCCGACACAATTCCGCCATGGTTCCTATCACCTCGGACGCCATCTTGACCGGTTTCCCCCGCCCCCTTGTCACATTCGGCTACGCCATTGTTCTACCATTTGCTTACTCCAGATCATTTCGCCATCATGTGCACACCCTTTTCCTAATCCTCTAAATTTATACCATGGCCCCCATCTCCTCTCCTCCAAATCCTCTTCCATTCCTCTTCTCGCTGCAAGCTTGTTGTATCTTCGCTAGCTTCACTCCTGTGTATGTGCTCACATCACCATCATATGTACATTTTCTCCTACTCCACCTATTAGCTATGCCTACGGCTACCCCGGCATTGATGTGTCCTCTACCTAATTGAGCATCATCCCAAGTAGCATCACTCATCGTTACATCCTAATCGAGCATAATTTTTTGTAAGCATCATTCTCTTTTACGCGGAACAATCTATTATCCATTGGACAATTTAAAATGAATGTACACATTCTGCTTTACCGAAACTCAAAACTATCATGAGTGAATATTCTTCCAGGATGGACTTGATTTCTTATAATAATACACTTACAATGGTGTATACCAGATAAAAATGATTAAAAGGAAGCATTTCCCAGTGGTAACCGTAAAATAAACACTGCAAATCGAGCGATAGAAATTTCAGATTTATTGAAGCCTGGCACTTGAAAGCTGGGGTAGTACGCACATAAAGAAAAATTCTTTTTATGTTTTCCTAAAATAAGTCTCCCATGAACATATTGCACGAATGAGCATGAAGACAGAGTGCAAACTTATATGTACACTAACTGGTCCCTTCATCCATTTTGAATAGACCAGCTACAAAAGCTCACTTGGTTCATTCTCGCCAGAATTCACTGACATGATAATAAACCATGTCCTGCAGTGTCCCCAAAAAGGTAGATAGTCTAGAAGTTGAACTAATCAAGTTTCAAAGAAAATGTATTTTACTTTTTACATAAATGAAAAGAGTAGCGACAGCTAAAGTATCTCAAGGGAATGTGAAGATGGCAGTAAACACAGGAAACAAACCCGAAAACAAAGTGAAGCCTTCATCTTATATGCCAATCGATGCTCATAGCGTCAACATGATACTGTATGAAATGACATAGAAATTATTCGTACAGACCTAAAATATTTCGTCTACATACAGGCCACAACACCAACATATTGGGTGTATATAACTTAGTAGAAAAGGGTGGCGTGGCCTACTGGAAACAAAGACATGCAATAAGGAAATATAGAAGCAATAATAGTAGAGGTGGATATAAAAGCAGTATTGGTGTTAATCAGCTCAAAACTCCCACACCCGGCGCGTCCAACCTGACAATTAAGTGCACACAGAAATGGTTTCGCTATCCCATAAATAAGACCAACAAAATTTAGCATCTTTACGGGAAAATACACCTATATATATTTCTGGGATTTCCTACAAAGAAAATCATGGGAAGTACCTAAAAGAAGGTTAACATAGAGCTAACAAATACGTACAAACCAGACAATAAATGCATAGCGTCTGGGGAATGAAACCACTACCAGATACATGGTATCGCATGAGTGCCTGCCCTTCCTCTAGCCTGCAACATCTAGGAGCTGCATATATGCTTTCAGGTTTGTGCTAATTCTGCAAATTCAGAATATGCCCAAAGACAATGTACATAGATTTAGTTCTTTGTGATCCAATATATTCAGGAAAGAACAGTTTTAGTTCCATAGAGAAGGAATAAAAAAATTCGACCAAGATACCATCAGCCTGCTTATGCGATCAACATATAATTACTGGATTTCAACTTAAATAAATTCTTTGGAGATGATGTGCTAGCTATTAAGGGAATGACATTTGAGATGGTATACTGAGTCAATCGAACAACAAAAAGAAAGAACAAAATTGCTGTATTACATATTTACATGCAGTCACGTTGGGCACAAACTGAAAAATGAGTTCGCGATAAGATAACATAAGCCTGTCGTAGTTAATGTTGGAGCAGCCCGAGGAGGAAGAAGAAATGACACACACAAGAGCTTGAGGTAGAAGAAGAGCACACAGGGAGTTTTATGACACCACACACACTTGTGCCTTTTCTTTGTTTCTTCTCAACACAAATGAACCGGATACATGCGTTTAAGTAGCCAGACTACACATCACACACGCACCCACTAACCCCACTACGTTGCATGCACACGCGACGGCCAAGCCAGCTGCTTGATCCGATTATTCTTGCATGTACAGGCTTGAGTCAGATCCAAGTTTTCAACAGACTTGAGCTTGCTCACAACGGCACACTTGACGCACGTCTCAACTGAATGCGTCCGCTTCTAGCTCCACGCTGATCTGCCGCCGGACTCGGCCACTCTGACTCCACGGAGCTGTACGCGCATGTTGCTAACAACCATATCCATGCAAACTACACGACGTGCATGCTACTGATCAGCTGATGCTAACTCAACTAACTAACTCACTCTATCAACCAGCTTTGCACCGTGTACGTGATCACTACTTGACGTACACAACCTGCCGCAGCTTAGACTAAATGCATGACCGGAACTAATGCGACGAAATAAACATGATGAATACCTAGACAACAAGGTAAACTCTATCAATCACTCCCTTAACCTTGTTGTCGTTTATTCAAACATCTCCATGTCGATCTTCAAAGCAGCCCCGGCTCGTCGTCGGCTGTCGCCGCAGCAAGAAGCGCCCGCTGCCTCCTTGGCTCGGTGTAATCCTTGGAGTAATGCCCGTACTCTTGGCAGTTGTAGCAACGCACCTTGCGTATGTCGAAGTTGCCCTTCTTCTTGCCGGCGCCGCTGCGGTGGCAAGCAAGCCACTCCTCCTCCGTGAGGAGCAGGCGGCTCCCACCACCCTGGTCGTAGTTGTTGGCGCCCTCGTCCAAGTCGCTCCGGTCCTCCGCCGTTTTGAGCCTTCCCACAAGCTCTTCCATGGACATGGTTTTAAGATCAAGAAGCTGTTCAATGGCAATAGCTACCTGGATATACTTGGACGGCACGATGCGGAGAAGCTTCTTGACGACCTTCACCTCGTCGAGGTTCTCGCCGAGTGTGCGCAGCTTGTTGGCGATCCCGTTCATGCGCATGGCGAGCTCATCGAGGGTCTCGCCGCTCCTCATGCGGACGGCATCAAACTCCTTGAGGAGAGTCTGCGCCTTGGCCTCACGGACGCGGGCATCGCCGACCCGCATAATCTTGATGACATCCCATGCCTCCTTTGCCGTCGCCTTCACGGCAAGTGTGGAGTGCATCTCCTCCGGCACGGCTCGCAGAATTGCCGCAAGCGCCGCCCTGTCTTGGCTGAAGCTCCCGCCTCCCTCGATGGAGTCCCACACGCGTTGGGCCTCCATGTTCACCTTCATGATCAGCGACCACTCGAAATAGTTCGTCGCCGTCAGCGGCGGGTAGACGACGGTGCTGCTGGCCTGGTGGACGACCTCCTGCTGCACCACCACCTCACGGCAGCCACGCCGCGTCGGGCTCCGGCCTCGGCGCACCACCGGCGAGGCCGAGACACGGCGGCGACCCGGCGACGGAGTGCGCGAACCTTCAGTCACCATGGCTCTGAATACCAAATGTTGGAGCAGCCCGAGGAGGAAGAAGAAATGACACACACAAGAGCTTGAGGTAAAAGAAGAGCACACAGGGAGTTTTATGGCACCGCACACACTTGTGCCTTTTCTCTGTTTCTTCTCAACACAAATAAACCGTTTAAGTAGCCAGACTACATGCGTTTAAGTAGCCAGACTACACATCAGACACGCACCCACTAACCCCACTACGTTGCATGCACACGCGACGGCCAAGCCATCTGCTTGATCCGATTATTCTTGCATGTACAGGCTTGAGTCAGATCCAAGTTTTCAACAGACTTGAGCTTGCTCACAACGGCACCCTTGACGCACGTCTCAACTGAATGCGTCCGCTTCTAGCTCCACGCTGATCTGCCGCCGGACTCGGCCGCTCTGACTCCACGGAGCTGTACGCGCATGTTGCTAACAACCATATCCATGCAAACTACACGACGTGCATGCTACTGATCAGCTGATGCTAACTCAACTAACTAACTCACTCTATCAACCAGCTTTGCACCGTGTACGTGATCACTACTTGACGTACACAACTTGCCGCAGCTTAGACTAAATGCATGACCGAAACTAATGCGACGAAATAAACATGATGAATACCTAGACAACAAGGTAAACTCTATCAGTTAAACATAACGGAGATGCACACAGAAGCTCTTCACAGTTCACCGGATGAAATAGTTGGGTGTTCTGGATAGGTGGACTGCCGGTTGTGCCCAGCTGCGGCAACTGCCACACCCCACTGCCACCAGACGGCGCCCCCATCCAGGAGTACACAAGTTGCCCCACGCCAACCGAGATCTTTCAAATCTTCTCTATCATTGTTATTGCAAAAGGACTTTCATCAGTGGATCGCTGACAATCTCCCCCAAACCCTACAAGAGATTCAAGGAAGTTTAAACTTCCATTTTGCACATGTGCAATTGAGTCACTCACCTTGCTAGATTAGGTCAGATCTATTATCCATATTTAAGCCCTCCGAATTATTGTATTTTCCTGGCCAGATAATGGATCAACAAGTTTGTCCCTTCATATTGTCAAACACGGGTTGACTGGACCATCTACTTTGGTCGTTCAAATTATAAAACGCAATCATGATGTTGAAATCTCATCTCATTCCATCACATGAGCTTTTCCCAGTTTTTTTAAAGAGCTTTTCTCAGTTTTGGACAAACTGAATGACGGTGACGATTTGTATATTGTAGCTTTTCCTTCATTACGCTTCACTGGTTAGATGGGAGAGCGCGCTGTGCCCCTATGTTCAACCCCAAAAACCTTGATTCAAGGTTGTAGGTCATAGTAGTTGTCATCACTCGCAAGCTTGCTTGTGCACTTTAAAAAACTATATGACGAAGCACATCAAGAGAAGCAAAGGTGCTCTCAAGTTGTTATGTATATCATATAGCACATGTAGGACAACAAAATGACAGTCATCAAGGAAAATATATAATTACCAAAATCAACCCTAAATCAGCACTCCCCTCGCCATCTATGTATCAGACTACTTGGAACTGAACTGTATGTAAAGCAAGATTTAAGTGTTGAGCATTAGTCCTCAACGTCCCATGTGTTCTCCATCATGCTCCTGACTTTACTGTCATACTCTAGTTCGTAGTCTAAATTCAGTTACTGATTGCACTCACCCCTAAGTGAACACTAAAAGTTTTAACAGGATAAATCACACACATATATATCATTACTTTAGTCAATAGAGTCCTGGAACTGTGTCACAAGATCCCGACAAAACTGACCAGAGTTTTCGTAGTTCTCTGAAACTTTTCATGTCTGGTTCGCTACTACTCACAGTTCTTTCCTGGATTCAATAAGACCCATGAAAGCAGACCATTTCTTGGGGTATACAACTGAAAATAAGGTTGTAAAATTCATTAAAATCATCTAGAACAAACAGTATGACATACTTTTTGCACAAGTACTGTAAAAACAAGTATTACCTATCCTAGCCTTTTGGCTTGAACTGAAAAAATAGTATGACATACTTTTTAACTCCTACAACTACCTTCGTGATGATCGGAAGAAAGTGTCACAGACACTATGCACATTTATTTTGTTGGATTGTGTAGATCCAATTGAGCAGTCCCTAAAGCTGGAAGGATTATAGTTGGAAAAAAATACCTGGAGGTAACAGCCTTTGTTGTGATAGTACTTGCTTTATTGTCAATGAGGAAGTGCTAGAAGTATGAGAAAAATCCCAGTATACCATCAATTATTGATTACTTGTCAGACCCAAGAAAGCATTCACACCTCCAAGATGTTTGTTAGACTGTTAACATAGCATGAATTCACTTCAGACTACTCCTTTCTGTACATGTAATTAGATAAAAGAGAATACTGGTTATGAACTATATTCATAATATGAATGACAGTGTGAATCTCTCCGGCAGAATTATGAAGCAAATATTGGTTAGGAACCAAGGTTAAAAGCAAACCTTGCATATGATAATATTGCTATTCTTTTCTTCTTCATTTCCATTTTTTTCTTCAGTCCATAAGTGCATGAACTGAACAACCAAATCAGATTTAAGCAGAAATTAATAGAACAATAGAGGGGTTGGGTGCAGATCATCCAGTTTTAAACATCAAGAACCGGAATTTGCAAGAACAGTAATCTACCTGGCGATGTTGGATGTCGTCCAGCGGAGGAGATGGAGGAGCATGTCCTGATGTCCCAATGGAAACTCCTTGACCTCCATGGAAATCTTGCAGTATTAACTGAAAAACTCACCTTGCTTATCAGTATCTGCCTCCAGACCCACAACAACCACAGGGCACCTCCTCCTTGTTCCCATGTGGTTATCTTCCCCTGTTAAAAAGAAGAAACATCATCTGTAAAATCATGGTGATTGATATTACAGAGCAGCAGCCAGCAAATCAACAATTCAAGTTAAGTCTATGACAGCATGAATTGGTCAGAAAACAAGCTTCTATTATTGGTTACAAATTTACACTCAAAGATGTATTTACAAGCTTCTCTGGTTGGGTCCCAATGCTATCTAATTTCATCAACAATTTCATTAAAACTGTCGTAGTCGATGCGATTGGGACGAGCAAGAGAAGAGGATGAACGAGACAGTGGATTTGGTCGCCGGGCGGAACCCCAGCTTTTCCGTTCTCTCTATTATCTGATCTGTTATTCAGTTTACAGGGAAACCTTGCTATCTAGCCCGACCAGTCTGCTGCGATCCGGTTTCACCGCGCCATCCCACGATGACCGCATCGCTAGCTCGCCACACTGACCGGGCAAAGGCAAAACAGAAAAGAAAACGAGTGTGGGGCGATCGTGCACACGACTCGACCCCCTGGCTAATCCTACGTGCATGCTGCATGCCTACATCACATCAACACACACACGCACGGCTTATTCAAAGGGAAATACTACCCATGTCGCCTGGAGCTTACTGAGCTAACAATTCTCCCCCTTAAGCTCCAGCGATCTTGGCTATCTCTCTGACTCCCAGCCTCTGTCGCATCTCCACATGGCGCACACGACCCAATGCCTTCGTCAGCACATCTGCAAGTTGATCAGCAGTCCCGACGTGGTCTAGCTGCAGTTGCTCTTCTTCCACACACTTCCGAATGAAATGGAACTTCACATCTATATGCTTGCTTCTGTCATGGTGGATCGGGTTCTTTGCAAGTGCGATAGCTGATTTGTTGTCCACCAGGAGCCTGAACTTGGTTGGAGCTTCTCCCTTCATCTCAGCGAGTAAACGGCTCAGCCAGAGGCCTTGACAAGTTGCCGCTGCCGCTGACACATACTCAGCTTCACAAGAACTAATGGCGGCCACCTTTTGCTTTTGTGAAGTCCATGAAACAGGGTTTCCACCGAAGAAGAATGCCTGACCAGATGTGCTCTTCCTGTCTTCAACATCTCCGGCGTGATCACTATCACTATAGCCCAGTAGATCACCCGTCCCTCCTCGTTTGTAGTAGCAGCCATAATTCAGAGTGCTCTGCACATACTGCAGGATCTGCTTCACCGCCGACCAGTGTGTCACTGTTGGCTCCATGAACCTGCTCACCATGCCTACTGCATAAGTAATGCCTGGCCTGGTGTGTGTCAGATACCTCAGACTTCCAATGACGCTACGGTACAGAGAGGGATCAAAAGACTTAGCATCATCTTCCCTTCTCAGCTTGAGCCTGCACTCCATTGGCGTGTGTGAACCATTGCAACCTTTCATGCCACCCAGCTCAAGTATCTTCTCTGCATAACCACGCTGACACAAGGTGATCGAGCTCTCTGACTGAACCACCTCGATCCCCAAGTAATAGCTTAGGAGGCCGAGATCGCTCATCTTGAACAGGTTCTGCATTTGCTCCTTGAACTGAATGATATGATTCTTGTCAGTGCCAGTAATGATCAAGTCATCCACATACACACCCACCAGCAAGTACGATTGGGCGTCTCCCCTTCTGTAGACCGCATGTTCAAGTGGGCTGCGAGTGAAACCTAGTGTATCCAGGGTCTCATGAAGTTTTGCATACCAGGCTCTCGGTGCTTGGCGCAGGCCATACAATGCCTTTGACAGTTTCAGCACCTGATTCTCCTCCCCTGCAACAACATAGCCCGGTGGCTGCCCCACATAAACCTCCTCCATGAGCTCACCGTTGAGGAATGCTGATTTTACATCCATGTGGTGCACCTCCCATCCGGAGTGCGCGGCGAGTGCAAGGAAAAGACGGACTGTCTCCATTCGAGCCATGGGCGCAAATACCTCCTTAAAGTCCACCCCCTCCCTCTGTGCATAGCCCTTTGCTACCAACCGTGCCTTGTGCTTGATGATATTGCCGTCGGGGTCGCGCTTCACCTTGTAAACCCACTTGAGCCCGATCGCTTTGTGTCCACACGGGAGCGTGGTGAGCTCCCAGGTGGAATTCTCGGCAATGGCGTCCACCTCTGCATCCATGGCACCTTTCCATGCAGTATCTTCGAGAGCTTCACGCACGTTGGCTGGCTCCTCAGCGCTCAACAGGCAGTGCAGCATTGCTTCACGCACTGCCTCCCCCTCAGTCTCGTCCATGATGCACGACACGCGACGGTAGCGAATGTCACCAGTGTCCACGTCTCGCCGATTTTCATCGTGACTGAGTGGGGTGGCCCAGCGAATGTCCCTGCCACGAGTACTGGGCGTGGACGGCGTGGAGGACGCGGGCATGGTCGCCGCGGTCGTGGTCGCCGCGGGCGTGATCGCCGCGGGCGTGCACGGCGTCCCCAGGGTTGATGAAGAAGGGGTCGCCGGGCTCCGCGGCGTTGGGGGCGTAGTGTCTAGCTCCTGCATGCCTTGTTCCGTGGTATAGACCACGGTGAACGTCGCCGGCGTTGGAACATCTGTTGCCGCGCCCGGAGTACGCCATGTCCAGGGCCTGCTTTCTTCAAAGATAACATCATGTGTCACCCGTACCTTGTTGCTTGCTGGATCGTAGACGCGGTAGGCCTTGGACCCTTCTTCATACTCGACGAATACCATCGGCGTCGAGCGGTCGCTCAGTTTGGTGATGCCGGGCCCGACGTTCTTCACGTGAACCGTGCACCCAAACGTGCGCAGGTGGTGCACTGCGGGTTTACGGCCGTGCCACACCTCGTAGGGGGTGACACCGTCCAAGCTCCTCGTCGGCACGCGGTTCAGCAGATAGACCGCCGTCCGCACCGCCTCGCCCCAGAACAGCGCCGGCATAGACATGCTCTTGATCATGCACCTCGCCATCTCCACCACTGTTTGGTTGCGTCTCTCGACCACCCCATTCTGCTGCGGGGAGTAAGGCGCGGTGGTGAAGTGTTGAATGCCTCCCTGCTCGCAGTACGATCTGAATTCGGCAGAATTGAACTCGCCGCCGCGATCCGATCTGAACGCGTGCAGTTTGCACTGGCCACTGGCGTCCGCCATGGCCTGGACCTTCTTGAAGCGGGCGTGCGCCTCGTCCTTGGACTTCAACAGCTCGAGCCACATATATCGACTGTAATCGTCAACGACCAACGGAAAATATCTGTTACCTGCCGGTGTCGTGGGCTCGATGGGGCCGCAGAGATCGGTGTGAACAAGTTCCAGGCCGCGCTCTGCACGGTGTGCACTGGCCTGGGGAAACGGTGAGCGGTGCTGCTTTCCAAGGGCGCAGCCGTCACAGTACTCTTCCACGCGATCTATCACTGGCATTCCCCGCACCATCTCCTTGGTCGCCATGGTCCGGAGCGCGTGGAAGTGAAGATGGCCCATGCGCGTGTGCCACCGCCAGGCCTCGTCGTCCCCAATGGCCATCAGGCACACCGGCGCGTCCACCGCCAGAACCCAGGTGTAAAGACAGTTGGTGGAGCGCTTGATGCGCGCCAGCACGCGCCGTGATGGGTCGTAGACCGCCATCACGGCGTCCCTGATGTCGATGATGCAGCCGGCCTCGTCAAGCTGCCCGACTGAGATGATGTTGGTGCGCAGGCTCGGGATGAAGAAGACGCCGGTGAGCGCGCGCTGGCCTCCGCTCTGCAACGGAAGACCACAGAGCCGCGCCCTTGTATCGCCACCACAGATCCATCGCCGAACCTCACCGTGCCACGCACGACTTCATCCAGCGCCGAGAACACGCGCCGGTCTCCCGTCATATGACTACTCGCCCCGGTGTCGAAGAACCATACGCCGTCTGGGGACGGCACAGGGAGGACCTTTTCCTCGTTGAGGTGCACCTGCTGGGGTGCGATGAGCCGAGAGGTGTCGGCGGTGGTGACCGTGGCCATGTAAAGACCGTGATCATGCTCAGCGTCGACTTGCGCCAGGTTTGCTTACTCCGGCTTGCCTTTCTGCTCCTGCTCGCAGAGCCATGTACGACACTCTTTCTTCCAGTGCCCTGGGATGCCACAATGATGACATTTTCCCTTCTTCTTCTTGCTGCCGGAGCCGCCCGCGCTCGCGCTCCCCGGCGCACCCTTGCCTCCGCCTTGTGGCTTGGCCTTGGCAAGTGATTTGCCCTTTCCGGTGCTGCCGCTGCCGCCTGCTGACGACGAGCCACCGCCCCCACCCGTCTTCTCGCAGACGAGCCACTCCTCGTGCATGAGCAAGAGACGCCCAGAGTTCTGCGCACCGTCGTCAAGATCATAATGGTCCTCGCACGCAGAGAAGCGGCCGACGAGCTCCTCAATGGTCATGGCCTTCAGATCGAGAAGGGACTCGATCGCCATCGCCATCGAGCGGTAACGGCGAGGGACCACCCGAAGGAATTTCTGGACGGCTTTGTGCTCGGTGACGGGGTCGCCGTAGAGCTCGAGATCAGCGACGAGGACGGAGAGGCGCAGCCTGAAGTCCTCGATGGACTCCCCATCTTTGAACCGGAGTTCCTCGAACTCTCGCCGGCGCACCTGCGCCTTGGCTTCACGGGCGCGTGCGCTACCCATCCTCATGGTCTTGATAGTTTCCCATGCCATCTTCGCCGTATCCTTCGCGCCCAGCACACGCAGCAGCTCCGGCGGGACGCCGGTGAGGATAATCTGCAGTGCGCGCCGGTCGTCGTTCTCGTCGGCGCCATCTTCGATCACCGCGTTCCAGACACGAGCGACTTGCAGCTTGACCTGCATGACAAGCGCCCACTCCTGGTAATTGGTGCGGGTGAGCATCATGGATGCCCCGGATTCCTCGCGCACGACGCGCTCCACCACGCGGAGTTCGCCGCTGCCGCTGCCAGTGAGGCGCGCAACCGGCGCCTTGAACGAAGGCGTCTGCATCGGTGATCCAGCGCCGTCCTTGTTCTTCCCGTCCGACTCGTCGCCCGACATGTGCGCCGCCACGGATCAAACACCGCCGGCCACCGGAGCAGGATCAAAACACCAGGCTCTGATATCAATTGTCGTAGTCGATGCGATTGGGACGAGCAAGAGAGGAGGATGAACGAGACAGTGGATTTGGTCGCCGGGCGGAACCCCAGCTTTTCCGTTCTCTCTATTATCTGATCTGTTATCCAGTTTACAGGGAAACCTTGCTATCTAGCCCGGCCAGTCTGCTGCGATCCGGTTTCACCGCGCCATCCCACGATGACCGCATCGCTAGCTCGCCACACTGACCGGGCAAAGGCAAAACAGAAAAGAAAACGAGTGTGGGGCGATCGTGCACACGACTCCACCCCCTGGCTAATACTATGTGCATGCTGCATGCCTACATCACATCAACACACACACGCACGGCTTATTCAAAGGGAAATACTACCCATGTCGCCTGGAGCTTACTGAGCTAACAAAAACAAGTCCATACACATGACAGTAGTTCAATTACAAAGTTACAATACACCAGTCCATGAAAGTAGTTCAACTCACCAATCATCAATCTCAAAACGGATACTCTCCATGACAGTAGTACAAATGTAGAATCCATACATCAACCCATACTGCCAAGTGCCAAAGCTTACCTTGTGATGGATTATGAGTGAGCTCATGCTCAGAGTAGAAGCCGAGTTCGTTTCCTGGTCCGGATGATGATTGATGTAGCAGGTCTGTGGGCGAGAAGGTCAGCGACCTGGGCGAGGCCGGCACACTTAGGCCAGGCTGGCGACGACCTACAGAAGGAAGGGGAGGCCGGCGACTTGGGGAAGAGACACCACAATTTCTGCTTGAAACCCTCCATGGCGGTGTTTCTCCTTGGCGCTTGTTCAGTGGGGAAGCACCGGCTGCGACGGCTGCGAGGCATGGATGGCTGGCGGTGTGACGGCTACAGCCGGCGTCGGCGTTCGTGGTTGGGACTGCAATGGCGTGGGCGAACAAGAAGAGGCGTGAGTAGGTTTCGGTCTTAGATGGGGATGGAAAGGAGAGATGCGTACATGGTGAGGGGGCGAGACACCGGCGGCGGCGTATGGAACCCTAGCCCAGGTCCGCAATGAAGGCGGCGGCTCGTCTCGGATCGGTGGCATTTCAGGGATCCGCGAGCATGAGGGCGGCGGTGAAGGTATGGATGCGAGTGCGAGGGCAGCGGTGACCTGGAGGCGGCGGCTCCTCTCGTTCCCCGGCGGTGGCGGCTCCTCTTGGGGCTGGGGCGTCATTTGAGAGATGAAGCAGATCGAGATCTGATGAGCCTGGTTGACTGTTTTCTTAAGCGCAGTCTGAGATATGGAAGAAAACCAGACGGAAAAAACGACGAAAAAAACCTACGGAAAAAAAACCGAACGAAAATAGTGGGAAGAAAATTAACCGGCGGAGACTACCAACTGCTTCATTAGGAATAGAGATATAGTTGACTCCTAAAGATATGGTAGGATTAGTTTCCTTGTCACGCAAGACATTCTGTGTATATATTATGACCGATTCTATGGAATACAATTGAGTTGCACCGCATATTCTTTCTACAGTTTCCAACGATATTTTTTTAGTCCCCACAAGGCCACAACCTGAATGTTTTAAACAAGTAATATTCATTTTAGATCAATATAAGGAGAGCTCCACTGCTCCCATTTTATTGAAGAAGAAGCCAAAACCCAGGTCCACAATAATTCGTCAAACTCCACGCACAATGTTATTAACAAAAACAACTCCAATTACAGGAAACCCCGCGGCGCATTATTTAGCTACCTAGCCGCCGGCGCCGGTAGCCCACCCCCTCCGCTCAAACCCCGCGTCGCCGCTGCCGGAGGGCCCGCCGGCGAAGCCGCGCCGTCCCTGGGATGGCGGCGGCGGGGCACTTCCGCCCTCAACATCGCACCCCACGGCTGCAACACCCCCTCCCCACCCCCTAAGATCTGGTTCCGGCCAGCCGGGCTGCGGCGGGGCGGATCCCCTCCTCCACCACAACGAGCTGTTGGACCCCCTCATGGTTCCAGATCGAATCTGGAGGACCGCCCTCTCATGGCTCCAGATCGGATCTGGCTGACAATCCTCTGTCCATGGTGTGTGTGTGTGTGTGTGTGTGTGTGTGTGTCATGGCGTGCTTTTGGCAGAGGGTTGAAGATTCGCCGCGGTTCTCTGTGGACACTACTCCGGTCCCCCGCCCACATTCCTCGATCGGTGGTGGTGGCTCTGGCGTCGTGGTTGCTGTCGCAACGTTGCTCGTCCCACTACGGTAGCTACTTTTGCAGTGCATCTTTAATGGCACTGCTCCGTCCATGATGGTCTCTGGACATGTGGGTTTGCCGCGATGAGGTGGCCTTTTGCGTGTCATTGCGATCCTCGGTTGATGGTGGTGATTTAGATCAAATTGGCCAGACGGTGGTGACCGCTGACTGTTCTGCAGTGACTTCCTGCGGATCCACGACGGCGAGGTTATCGAAAAGACTTCAGGAGGTGTTATCTCTTGATCCGGTGGATGACTTTCTGTGGTGTGTTACAAAATATGGACAACGACTTGACGCACAGGGATATTTTGTGGGGTGGCGGCGGTCAAATTGTAGCTGCTGGTATTGCGGAAAAGTGGTTGCGACAACACATGCGTGGCTTTGATGGTGGTGTTGTGAGCACCTGGTCTCGAGCTCCGGGGTGAAAACCTAGGTCAGACCCGAGTGGTCATACCTGGCAATGGCGATATTTTTATGTCGTTACCTTGTTGGAGGCATTGCTCGGATATGTTCAGACCATCTTTCAGGGTGAAAACTTTGATTCTGACTTTTGTGGTTGGATCCGGCAACGGCGGCGCTTGAGTGTCGCTACCTTCCTGAAGGCGTTGCTGTTGAAGAACATCGGCCCCCATGTGATGTCAATGCTTGGTGTAGATATGGTCTTAGTTGTAGTTTGTCCATTGCTGATCTGATCGCTTTGGAATTTTTTTTCTTTTTATTTTCTCTTCTCCACGCCTATGCATAGCTTTTGGTCTTGTGACCTTGCTAATTGTTGGCGTTTTTTTGCGTGTATGTGTCGGGTTGGCTGTGTGCATTTTAATTATGCAGAGGCCGGATGTGTGCTCATATTGTATCTCTCGATGCTCCATTTGAGCCAATAAAACTCACCCTTTATCGAAAAAATTACAGGAAACCAGGCCATGAAGGCACATCGCTAGACTCCATGAGAAGGACCACACCCCAGCACAACCTATTACATGAAGCGAATAAAGCTGAAAGACAAACTCATCTTCAGGCACCCTAATGTTAGCTCCAGACGATCAGCTGCTGCACCTGGAGGCAGAAGGAATCACTTGTCGCCATTTTCTGATGAGCTTGACAATAAGCCACCAGACCTGATTCACGGACATCCAAGGAAGCCCTTTAAACACCAAACTATACCCGTGTTTCCAGATAGCCCAAAGAATAACTAACTGTTAGGTATTTTGGAAGCAAATTTGGAATCCCCGAACCTGCAAACTCCTGTTTCATGTAAGCTAACTTCCAATTGGCTAGGTGGATCTTCATGTGTCCCTGAAAATTGTTCCAAAGGCAATTTGCCACTTGTGAATTCAGAAGGTCAATGGCCCACCTAGGAAATTTCAAAAGGGATACACAAATAATATTCATTTTCGATAAAGGCACAAATAGTGTTCATAGGTTTTTTTTTCCAAAAAGGAGGCTATCCCCAGTCTCTGCATCAGAACGATGCATACGACCATATTATTAATAAGCAAAGGTTCAACAAAGTCTGCAGGTCTCAAAAGGAAAAAAAATGCTCACATAGAGCAAAAACACAAAACAACAGGATAGCCACAACCGGCAGGCACAAGAGAAGATAGGAAACTAAACTCCTATCCTATTACATGACCGCCATCCAAACCGGTACATAAGGACTCGGTCCTCCCTTTTTTTCTCAAACAAAATCTCATGTTCTTCTTGTCGTCTCCAGCATGTTCACGTACGAGCCACGGCAGCCCATGAACCGCCTTCACACACATATGCTTCCTGGTATCAGAGCCCAGGTGTCTGGAATAAATTTCGGTGAACTCATGGATGGTCGGTCATGGTTGGTGGGCTGGAAACACTGTGTTAGCTGGCCCATGGGCGACCGATGTGTGAGGGGGAGATTGTTGGGTTTAGTCCCACATCAGTTATGGGGGGAGACATAATACGACTTGTAAGGGCAGAAGTGTCCCCTCCACAACCGATGTGTGACTAAACCCAACAAAATGCAAATTAAACAAATACACTAGCTGTCGAATAAACAGTACATCAAAATGACTACGAGCACCACACGATATGTTTGCTGTGCAAAACTTTTGTCTCAATTATATGTGTTATCATTTCTCTTTCGTACTACTGGCTAAGCAACTCAAACAGTAGCTTGGATCACCTAGGTCGGCCTGCTAAATGGACACCAGTGTTACCACGCAGGACTGCATGGAGTTGTTGATCATAGCTAGACTTGCC
The DNA here is from genome assembly GCF_056163025.1 of Triticum urartu. Lineage (NCBI taxonomy): Eukaryota > Viridiplantae > Streptophyta > Magnoliopsida > Poales > Poaceae > Triticum > Triticum urartu. The sequence continues at coordinate 612,289,682 of NC_141876.1, forward strand.
CTTCCGCCTGGACACATGCCGCTCGTCAGGTTCACTCGCATTCCAGCAAAGCTATATCAGGTACCAGTTGGTGTCATAACTCATAACATACCATGTACACCATCTGAACCTGCACACCGCCCGGTGCTTAGCTCACCGCGTTCTCAGTCGCCATCAAGTGGGACTCCACCGTAGTCGAAATGGCCATGTTATTAGTCCGGGAGTGCATGTTGTCAATCATGTTACTATTTGGCAATCCCTGGTGCCTTCTATGCCTATACCCATGAAATCAAATACGTAGGATCCAAAGACACAACAAGTAACACAGGCAATAGGATTGGATAATGCTGAGATAGAAATATAATGGAGAGTAAGATATTCATCTCTTGCTTCGGGAAGTCTTGCTTCTTATAAGAGACTTTAGACAACAGGCATTGGCATCGAGTCACTAGTCCTTCGATGGATCAGTCATCAAACTCTGAATCTCTTGGTTATGAGCTTTGCCCCTGGGTAGGTCGGAGGGTATGAGATCTTTTAACACAAAAGACAATATTTTATCAATCTTCGGAACCCTGCATCAAGAGTTCAAGACAATGCACCTGGCGGACACACACAATTCATTTGTTTGTACAAAAGTTATTGAAAAATAAAGCCCAACCAATAAGGTTCTGTCCTTTTAGAGAAAAGGCAAGCTAAGTAAAGCCAACATAGGCTAGTTAATATTTTGTGGTTTCCAACAATATTTTTCTAGTCCTCTCAACCTGAATGCTTTAAACAAATAATATTTATTTTAGATCAACATGGAGAGCTCCACAGCTCCTATGTTATTGAAAAAGAAGCCAAAACCCAGGTCCACAATAAGTCGTCAAACTCTACGCACAAAGTTATTAACAAAAACAACTCCAATTATAGGATACCAGCCCTCCAAGGCACATCGCTAGACTCCATTAGAAGGACCACACCTCAAGCTGAAAGACAAACAGCATCCGCCTCAAGAATGGAGACAGGGCTTGTCCGGATGACCATCATTTTATTTTGATGTAAGCTTGATGTGTGAAAAACGGACAAACTCGTCTTCAGGCACCCCAATGTTTGCTCCGACGATCAGCTGCTGCAACTGGAGGCAGAAGGAATCACCTGTCGCCATTTTCTGATGAGCTTGACAATAAGCCACCTGACCTGATTCACGGACATCCAAGAAACCCATTGAACACCAAACTATACCCGTGTTTCCAGACAGCCCAAAGAATAGCTAACTGTTAGCCATTTTGGAAGCAAATTTGGAATCCCTAAACCTGCAAACTCCTGTTTCATGCAAACTAAACGCCAATGTTGGCTGGGGAGTGCTTCGGTACACCCCCACCCCCCCCCCCCCCCCCCTAAAACGTATACTAGATAGTATGGTAATTTCACATTAGGTATAGGAATACCCACCGGACGCCGTACGTCCGCGCGCGACATCATACACCCGCCCGCGTATGCCGCACCCGTCGTTGTACGTACGCCCGCCCGCGTACCCGCACCCGTCGCCGTACGTTGCCGTCGTACGCCCGCAAGTCTCCACGTTGGCGTCGACAGTTGTTGGAGGAAAAAAAAAAGACACGGTAGCCGCCGATGCCCGCTGTCAAAACCCTGAACCCTAACGCATCCACGCCGTCTCCACGTCGGCCCCCGTCTGCACGAAGTCGCCGTCGCCCGGGTCGCAGCCCAAACAGGCCGCCGCGCGTGCCTCGGCGCCGTTACCGCTGCCGCCGCGCGTGCCCCGGCGCTGTTGGCGCTGCCGCCGCGTCCCAGATGGCCGCCCACCCGCGATCTACATCACCGCCTCCCTCCATGCACTACGCCTGCTACGACCAGCCATCGTCCTCACGCCGTCGACACCCGCCTCCGCCGGCCAGCAACATCACGCCGTCATCACGTTCGTCATCGGAGGAAATGGATCCAGCTGAAATCCTCGCCGCCGTGCAAGAGGTTGGTTTGAGACATCGTTGTGCTTGATGAGATAATTGTTTTAGGGATGATGTTACACGGCGTTTGATTGACCGTACAATTTTTTTAAACTATCTATAGTTAGAGGAGGAGGGCGAATATGATGGCGATGATTACGGCGAGGACAACGAAACCTCGTCACTGAATATGGATGAACCTGGTGAGGAGAACTACATGAGTTTGGATGAATCTTATAGTGGCAATGTAAGTGTGATCAATGTTGATAAAAACAATAAATATGATAGACCGCACGGACAATTTAATATTTTTTTGCATCATGCAGCGACATGGCGATGATGATGATGATATGGATATAGATGATTCATTTGCTGAAAGTGCACTCCTGGTATATTATTAATAAAATCAGAAAAGAAAAATAACCATATGAGTGCTTACATGTTTTTTTTGCAATGCGCGCAGATGGACGAGGACGGGGACTTTGTGAGGAATATTGTGGACGATGAAAGTGACAAATCAAACGTTGATGCATCTCATGATGACAGCTCCAGCAAAGTAAGTTTTGGAACTTACATGACTATATTACATATTAAAATAATAACTGACTGACATAAATGGTTTAATGCATTAATTTACAGGGAGATGTAGATGGTACAAGCAGGAATGATGAGCATGTTGGTGATGATCTGTTTAATTTTGACATCGGATTTGATGAATATCAGCAAGAATCATTGGACATGCATTGGAAGGTCATGAGGAAGACGTTCAAGTCACTAGGAGAGGCTTACATTTTCTATAACCAGTATGCTTACGATCGTGGTTTCAGCGTAAGAAAGGACTCACTGAAATATTCGAAAGGTCCTGAGGGAACTAAGCGCTTGAGGAAGTATTTGTGTGCGAGAGTTGGGAAACGACAGGCAAAACTTTGTACAATGGAAGGCAGGAACCGCAGGCTGAGAGAGGAGACTCGTTGCTTCTGCGATGCGCATATAACTTTGAAACTTGATAAAGAGCGTGACGTTTGGTATGTCAGCAGTTTCAATGATGATCACAGTCACATTCTAGCTAGACCGGATGAAGTCACGTTTCTTCGGTCTCATAATCAGATAAAAGAATATCAGAAAGCTGAGATCTTAACCATGGTAGGTGCTGGAATCAGGAAACATATGATTTATGATAAACTCGTCAGTAGGTACGGGTCATATGCAAAGGCTGGTTTTGGGAAGAAGAAGCTTTATAACATGTGTTATAGAGAAAAAACGAAGTTGCTTGCACAAGGTGATGCAGACACTGCCATTGGGATCATAATGACCAGAAAAGAGAGAGATCCAGATTTTTTTCTTTGAGCACACCGTCGATGATGAAGGAAGGCTGAAAAACATGTTCTGGTGTGATTCTCAATCACGTCGAGACTATGTTGCCTACGGTGATGTGACAGTCTTCGACAGCACATACAGGATGAATAGGTATGGCATGCCATTTATACCTTTTGTCGGTCTGAACAACCACCGTTGCACCACGGTATTCGGTTGTGCTCTTGTGTCTGACGAGACGGAAGATACTTATGTCTAGCTGCTTCAGATGTTTTTGAGGGCTCACTGTCAGAAGAGGCCCAGGTCAGTAATTACTGATGGAGATGCAGCTATGATTAAGGCCATAAGAAAGGTACTTTCGGAGGTTTGGCATCGTCTTTGCTCATGGCATATTGAGAATAACATGCAGAAACACCTTCATCATAAGTCTCTAAAGGAGTTCAGGTCTCTACTTTATTATGCCACTTCAAAAAAGGTATTTGAGGAGAGATGGGCAGCGTTTACCGCCAAATGGCAATCGGAGAAAACAAAGACATGGTTACGTAGGATGTACAAGAAGAAAAGGCTTTGGGCTGCATCATATCTGTCAGGTGGGTTTTTCTTAGGTATGCGAAGTAACTAGCGAAGTGAGAGTCTGAATTCATGCCTTCACTTGCATCTAGACTCCGGTATGACTATTGTTGATATGATTGTGCACTATGAGAACTGCATAGTTCGTCTCCGTGAGAACGAGGCGCATGACGATTACACAAACTCACAGACAGTTCCAGTAACAGTATTGGACGAGTGTAAAGATATTGAGAAATCAGCTGCCCGTGAGTTCACTGCGGCAAACTTTTATATCTTGCAGGAAGATATGAAGAAGGCACGGGAGCTTGAGGTACTTGAGAGACTGAAAGGAGCAGACACTCACAGATTCATACTGACATGGAAGGAAAATAGGGATATCAGATTCACTGTGGAGTACACCCCAGGTAACTCCGAAGAAACTGTGAAGTGCAGTTGCAGAAGCATGTATCGCAAAGGACTTCCTTGCAAACATATTCTTCACGTTCTGATTCAGCTACGCTTACGTGAGATACCTAAGTGTTTAGTACTGCGGAGGTTGAGCAAAGTTGCAAGGGGTGGACTTCCCGTGAAGCGCACTAGCGATCTGTTTGCGTGGGGATGGGCAGGTGCAGGGGACAGAGCTAGGTACAGTGAGTTGACTACCTTATCTACTGAAGCAACTCATAAAGCATGCAGTAAACCATTTTTATTCGACAAGATGAAGGCGACTCTGAAGGACATAATAGATAATGATTACACTGAGGAGGATGAGCCTGGTGCGGAGGTACAGTTTGTGAACGACGATGCATTTGAGCCTAATCAAGATCATGGTCTTGTTCGTGATCCCGCAAAAGTTAACACCAAAGACGCACCAAAACAGAATGTTAAAGGCCGCGGTAAGGATGGTCCTGATGTCACTAAAAATGGGCGACCTAAACCTTTTGATGAGAAAAGCAAACGTCAATGTGGACAGTGCGGTCTTCCGAGTCATTATAAGTCCACGTGCCCTCAAAATCCTAAGTATGATTTTCTTATGTTATTATAAATCTTATTGTTCAAACCAAATTTATTTGTTTATTGTGAATTAACACATATCTTACTGTTACGTAGGAACTTTGCTTGAATTGTGGAGTATGGAAGATTGGTTCACCCTTTGATTGAAGACAGTTTTATTATGGATTGCGATGGAAGATTGCTCCACCCTTTCATTGGAGACAGTTTTTTAATGTTCTATATACGTGATCTTTAATAATTGTTAAAGTATGTTATATGAACTTATTTTACTTTGTTGATGTCAGACTATTTGCTACGATACCGACATAAGTATTTTTTTATGACAGACTTTGTAATGCAAGGAGTTTTACTTTGCTTATTTTGATGTGCTCATTTTGCACAGTAGTGCCGTTGCTGTTTACTGTTAATTTTCTGTGCCGTCGTTGTTTACTGTTAATTTTAACTGCACAGTACGGTCGCCGTCGCTTAGAACCCCGTCGTTTTTATTATTTTTTTTAAAAACCCCGACAAGTGCGCCGGCGGCACTGTCCCACAGGGCAGCGTCGGCCGGCGGCAGTAGTACGAGGTAATCAGAGGAGTTCGACAGCCTATGTGCCGCCGGGTATATAAGCCGGTCGTCGCGCGCTCCGTCGGGCGAGGTGGGACTAAACATTTCTCGTCGCCCCGCGTGGAACTTGGGCCGTCGTCGCGCCGCATGCTACTTGAGCCGTCTTCGCGCCGCGGGCGAAACAGTGTTATTAGGCCGGCCCACGCGGTCACGCGCGTCGCTGCATGCACGGCGGCTGCGATAGCAAAGTTTTAGTCCCACCTCGCCCGACGGAGCGCGCGACGACCGGCTTATATACCCGGCGACACATAGGTTGTCGAACTCCTCTGATTACCTCGTACTGCTGCCGCTGGCTGACGCTGCCCTGTGGGACAATGCCGCCGGCCGACGCTGCCCTGTGGAACAGTGCCGCCGACGCACTTTGTCGGGGTTTTTTAAAAAAATAATTAAAAAATAATAAAAACGACAGGGTTCTAAGCGACTCCTCTGATTATCCAAACAATTTGACGATGGCAGAACTATGAATATGAAGATTTCAAATTTAAAGACAACGGCATGAAGACAACATAATAATCGAAATGTCATTCTCGACATAAATATTAAAAATTGTAGTGTCTTCTTCGTCACGAGATATCAAAGTCGAAATAAAAGTAAACATTATTTGAGCCTACAAAATTTTCTAGTACAAAAATTTTACCACATTTATTTCTTCTTTGCAAGCCGGGTAACTTTGTCCTTCACATCGTTGAGCGTATTTCTCTCCGAAAAAATAAGCTGCGCAATCATTAAGTCTCTCAATTTATCAATTGACCCCTGTTAGAACTTCATATTAGTACAATTCAAATAGTATTACATAATGAATTTAATTGAATATAAGCATTTGAAATAAAACCAGACCTGAGAAAAATGGCTTGTCCATTTTTCACCGTTCCAATATTGAAAGCATCGAAGAACAAATATTCCACATGAATTGCTGGTCCGTACAAAGAACGGTTCATAAGTTCGCATTTGAGGATAGATACTAAAACAATATGAAAGTATTTACTCACCCGTCTTCTTGTTGTGTCATATTATACGTTTTGATAGGCCAGGTAGACACATCCGGATAATTCACAGCACCGCTCGCATTCGCATCACGTATGTCATATCCAAGTTGTTTTCTCTGTTCATATACATGATAGCACGAAAAGAATTTAACATAGTTCAGTTACTAAATGATAGTTTCAATATGCTCATGTAAATTTATGCCGTACCAGCTCCTCAACTTTTTCTGTAATTTCACTGTCAAGTTCGGGTCCCATCAAAGAATCAAGAACCTGGAACTCTTCCTTCGGGCGATGCATGACAACCGAAACCCAGTGGGTATTTCCCTTATTAAGAGGAATATAAATCTGCATCACAACGAAAATATGATGCAATCAACACATATGCTCTTATTATTTATATCCCATATATGCATACATTAAGGCAGTTGAACTTACCTTATCTTTTTTAAAATACTCATCGGTGCATCTATTCACGGGTCCATTCTTCTTCGCCACAACTTCATTGTCATTTTTTCCTGGCTCGGTGTCCGGTCTAAATTTATGTAACCAATTGACCAGTTAGGTCGGCATTATATGAAGATTGTCACCAACAACTCCCAATAGATACGACGAATAAGCATTGATAACCTGAAAATAATTTAAATGATGTATAACAATTCCAATTTGCATTGAATGCTAATAGAAAACACAACAATAACTTACATCACCGGTTATCCATTCATGGTCAAGAATCTTACAAGCCCTCTCTGCATTGAGACCTTCGCGCATGCCATCATTGAATATTTCCTTCTTTCTATGTTTTGCTGACCGCTCATAAGCACGAACAAACTTAACACTAGCTTTAATCACATCGTATTCATCTTGAAAGACTTCTTTCTCGAATAGTTCTGCAATACATGACGGCAATATGTTAATAAGTCAATGATAAGTAGTAAGTTCAGCTCGAAAACAATATGATTAAACTCACTTGCTTTTGCTGAACGTTTTGCACGCTTTGTAGGTATAACTCGAACATAAGGAGACTTTATAAGGTTTGATACCTTCCGCTTCCGTTTCCCTACACCCTCCTCCTGTACCTCATCTTCTCCAATACAATCTATGGATCCACATGATGCAATTTCATCCGTTCCTAAAGATGTAACGGATTTCTCATCAGATACCTCAGGAACTTCGATAGGATCTTCTTTATCACCCTTGAAACTATCCAATATTTAGGTGTGCAATAATAAGGTGTCTTCTCTTCAGAATCATTAATATCATCTTCATCATCCTCTTGCACATTTTTTTCCCGGTGTGGTGAAATTGTCCATGTCAGGATTATATACAAATTCTTTACAAGGTTTCCCACCATAGTTTCTACTTTCACTATTTTCACCATACTCATTCTCTTCTTCTTTTTCAATATCACCGGCTTTGTAGAATACAGCGCTTTTGTTCAATTTCTCTATGACCCTCTGTGATTAAAAATTAGTTGTAATTAGTTATGTGACACATCAAAAAACATAGTGAACGGAAAAATCAGAAAACTTGTACTTGTGCGCATAGCTCCGGCATACGAAGCATATCCTTACGAATGTGCTTCAGCTCAGTCAAAATCCGATCCATAATAGGGTTCTGGGTAGCTGAAGCCTCAGATGTACTCACGCCTGTTCTCCTTCCAGTAATGTTAGACTTTCTCGTACTGGATTTCTTGTTCTTTTCAGCCTGTTCCATTCTAATTTTGTTTAAGCGGTACTCTTCAGTAATGGTGTCATCGATCTACAACATAAAGAATCATAGAATCATATTTAATTAATAATTAATTGCAGACTTTAAATGGAAAAATATATATTTAACGTATTACCATTCCAACACCACGACCATATTGAAAGTCGTACTTGCCTCTTTTCTCCGCTGTCGCTTCTTTCCAATTCCTCATCAAGGGGCTCAACAGCGCTAAAGGATCGTCCTGTGGACTGGTGCTTGGCTGCACCTTCTCCCAATATAGATACTGCAAAACAAACAAACAACCATTTAGCATGTGTTACACTATTATTACATAATACAACTATTCAATTTAAAAAATAAATCATACCTGGAGAAGTGCTAGGTTCCCACATGGCCATTCCCTAACACAACCGGGCTGCAAGACCATACCAATCTCCGACAAACAAAACCGCAAAGTGAATGCGTTCCAGTTGAACTTTTTTATCTGCCTGACATCTTGCACTAGTGCATAATAATTCTTTGGAATGTACTCAGCAAACACTGGTGCAATTATAGTCCCTAATAGGACGAGAAACGCCATCTGAACAAATTCATCATCCGCGTTTTTATTTCTCACAATCTTGTCAATAAGATCATCAATCAATATTTTACCATTCTTCTTGTTAACAAAACTAGATGGAATTTTTTTATTGCTTTGCCTTGGTCCATACTCAAAAAACTAGAAACATCAACTCCTTCATTCTTGAAACCAAATAAAGCGAACACATCATCAGGCCTCAGTGAAATCAACCCTTTTTTTTCCGGCTGCCTCTTGCACCATGAATTTTTTACTACTAGGATTGTAACCCTGAATCATAAGCGCAAGCAAATTATCACGCATCTTGACCAAAGGTATTCGTAACATGCCCTCCATCTCCGTTTCGTAAAACGTAAATCGCTGACTTGATGTTAACTTATTAACAAGACTAACCCATTTTTATACGGAACATGCAATCACATCATCGATGTCCATACTGCATATAATAATATCTATGTGACGCTGCATGCAACTAATGTGTTATATAATGTTGAAAATATTAAAAGAAATACCTGCCCGACGGCGACTACAGCAGGCGACGGCGATCACAGCGGCTGACGGCGGGCGTTCACAACCGGCGCTGACGGCGGGTGGTGACGTCGGGCGTTGACGACCGGCGCTGACGGCGGCTGGTGACGTCAACTAGTGCGGGGTGACGACGGGTGTTGATGACCGTCGCTGACGGCGGGTGGTGACGTTGACTAGTGCGGGGTGACAACGGGCGTTGACGGCGGCGCGACGCTGTCGGGCGGGGAACGACAGTGTAGGTGGCGGCGGGCGACGGGGATCAGATCGGGCGACGTGCGTGACGTGATTGGGCGATGTGCGCGTTTGTCGGGAATATTCCCTCAGATAGCGATGGCTCGTGCACATATTTTGTCGCGTTCCGACGCTGTACGGATTTTCTATGATTTTCCCCGCTGAAAACCCCAAAACACTGTCCGGATGTGACACAACGTGCGTTCGTAGTCCGATTACGTTCATCTCTGGCGTGCGCTCCCCGGGCGGGTCCCCACACATGCTGCCAAAAGTTGGGTGCATTCTGGCAAACCGCACTAGCACTTGCTGTGCAACCCGGTGGTTTCGGTATGGGTGGAGGGGACCATCGGTCGTACGTCTCTCCATCGCATCCGCCAAAGTCGCTCTTTTTTTCCACGGGCCACAGTGACCATTGAGGGCACGCACGCCAAAATTTGTCGCGTTCCGACGCTGTACGGATTTTCTATGATTTTCCCCGCCGAAAACCCCAAAAACACTGCCTGGACGTGACACAACGTGCGTTCGTAGTCCGATTTCGTTCAACTCTGGCATGCGGTCCCCGGGCGGGTCCCCACACACGCTGCCAAAACTTGGGTGCATTCCGGCAAACCTCACTGGCACTTGCTGTGCAACCCGGTGGTTTCGGTATGGGTGGAGGGGACCCTTGGTCGTACGTCTCTCCGTCGCATCCGCCAAAGTCGCTCATTTTTTTCCACGGGCCACAGTGACCATTGAGGGCACGCACGCCAAAATTTGTCGTGTTCCGACGTTGTACGGATTTTCTATGATTTTCCCAGCCGAAAACCCCAAAAACACTGCCCGGACGTAACGCAACGTGCGTTCGTAGTCTGATTTCGTTCATCTCTGGCATGCAGTCCCCGGGCGGGTCCCCACACACGCTGCCAAAAGTTGGGTGCATTCCGGCAAACCGCACTGGCACTTGCTGTGCAACCCGGTGGTTTCGGTATGGCTGGAGGGGACCCTCGGTCGTACGTCTCTCCGGCGCATCCGCCAAAGTCGCTCATTTTTTTTCACGGGCCACAGTGACCATTGAGGGCACGCATGCCAAAATTTGTCGTGTTCAGACGCTGTACGGATTTTCTATGATTTTCCCCGCCGAAAACCTCAAAAACACTGCCCGGACGTGACGCAACGTGCCTTCGTAGTCCGATTTCGTTCATCTCTGGCGTGCGCTCCCCGGGCGGGTCCCCACACACGCTGCCAAAAGTTGGGTGCATTCCGGCAAACCGCACTGGCACTTGCTGTGCAACCCGGTGGTTTGGGTATGGGTGGAGGGGACCCTCGGTCGTACGTCTCTCCGTCGCATCCGCCAAAATCGCTCATTTTTTTCCACGGGCCACAGTGACCATTGAGGGCACGCACGCCAAAATTTGTCGCGTTCCGACGCTGTACCGATTTTCTATAATTTTCCCCGCCGAAAACCCCAAAAACACTGCCCGGACGTGACGCAACGTGCGTTCGTAGTCCGATTTCGTTCATCTCTGGCGTGCGCTCCCCGGGCGGGTCCCCACACATGCTGCCAAAAGTTGGGCGCATTCCGGCAAACCGCACTGGCACTTGCTGTGCAACCCGGTGGTTTCGGTATGGGTGGAGGGGACCCTCGTTCGTACGTCTCTCCGTCGCATCCGGCAAAGTCGCTCATTTTTCCCCACGGGCCACGGTGACCATTGAGGGCACGCACGCCAAAATTTGTCGCATTCCGACGCTGTACGGATTTTCTATGATTTTCCCCGCCGAAAACCCCCAAAACACTGCCCGGACGTGACGCAACGTGCGTTCGTAGTCCGATTTCGTTCATCTCTGGCGTGCGGTCCCCGGGCTAGTCCCCACACACGCTGCCAAACATTGGGTGCATTCCGGCAAACCGCACTGGCACTTGTTGTGCAACCAGGTGGTTTCGGTATGGGTGGAGGGGACCCTCGGTCGTACGTCTCTCCGTCGCATCCGGCAAAGTCGCTCATTTTTTTCCACGGGCCATAGTGACCATTGAGGGCACGCACGCCAAAATTTGTCGCGTTCCGACGCTGTACGGATTTTCTATAATTTTCCCCGCCGAAAACCCCAAAAACACTGCCCGGACGTGACGCAACGTGAGTTCGTAGTCCGATTTCGTTCATCTCTGGCGTGCGCTCCCCGGGCGGGTCCCACACACGCTGCCAAAAGTTGGGTGCATTCCGGCAAACCGCACTGGCACTTGCTGTGCAACCCGGTGGTTTCGGTATGGGTGGAGGGGACCCTCGGTCGTACGTCTCTCCTGCGCATCCACCAAAGTCGCTCATTTTTTTCCACGTGCCACAGTGACCATTGAGGGCACGCACGCCAAAATTTGTCGCGTTCCGACGCTGTACGGATTTTCTATGATTTTCGCCGCCGAAAACCTCAAAAACACTGCCCGGACGTGATGCAACGTGCGTTCGTAGTCCGATTTCGTTCATCTCTGGCGTGCGCTCCCAGGGCGGGTCCCCACATACGCTGCCAAATGTTGGGTGCATTCCGGCAAACCGCACTGGGACTTGCTGTGCAACCCGGTGGTTTCGGTATGGGTGGAGGGGACCCTCGGTCCTACGTCTCTCCGTCGCATCCGCCAAAGTCGCTCATTTTTTTCCACGGGCCATGGTGACCATTGAAGGCACGCATGCCAAAATTTGTCGCGTTCCGACGCTGTACGGATTTTCTACGATTTTCCCCGCCGAAAACCCCAAAAACACTGCTCGGACGTGACGCAACATGCGTTTGTAGTCCGATTTCGTTCATCTCTGGCGTGCGGTCCCCGGGCGGGTCCCCACACACGCTGCCAAAAGTTGGGTGCATCCTGGCAAACCGCACTGGCACTTGCTGTGCAACCCGGTGGTTTCAGTATGGGTGGAGGGGACCCTCGGTCGTACGTCTCTCCGTCGCATCTGCCAAAGTCGCTCATTTTTTTCCACGGGCCACAGTGACCATTGAGGGCACGCACGCCAAAATTTGTCGCGTTCCGACGCTGTACGGATTTTCTATAATTTTCCCCGCCGAAAACCCCAAAAACACTGCCCGGACGTGACGCAACGTGCGTTCGTAGTCCGATTTCGTTCATCTCTGGCGTGCGGTCCCCGGGCTAGTCCCCACACACGCTGCCAAACATTGGGTGCATTCCGGCAAACCGCACTGGCACTTGTTGTGCAACCAGGTGGTTTCGGTATGGGTGGAGGGGACCCTCGGTCGTACGTCTCTCCGTCGCATCCGGCAAAGTCGCTCATTTTTTTCCACGGGCCATAGTGACCATTGAGGGCACGCACGCCAAAATTTGTCGCGTTCCGACGCTGTACGGATTTTCTATAATTTTCCCCGCCGAAAACCCCAAAAACACTGCCCGGACGTGACGCAACGTGAGTTCGTAGTCCGATTTCGTTCATCTCTGGCGTGCGCTCCCCGGGCGGGTCCCACACACGCTGCCAAAAGTTGGGTGCATTCCGGCAAACCGCACTGGCACTTGCTGTGCAACCCGGTGGTTTCGGTATGGGTGGAGGGGACCCTCGGTCGTACGTCTCTCCTGCGCATCCACCAAAGTCGCTCATTTTTTTCCACGTGCCACAGTGACCATTGAGGGCACGCACGCCAAAATTTGTCGCGTTCCGACGCTGTACGGATTTTCTATGATTTTCGCCGCCGAAAACCCCAAAAACACTGCCCGGACGTGATGCAACGTGCGTTCGTAGTCCGATTTCGTTCATCTCTGGCGTGCGCTCCCAGGGCGGGTCCCCACATACGCTGCCAAATGTTGGGTGCATTCCGGCAAACCGCACTGGTACTTGCTGTGCAACCCGGTGGTTTAGGTATGGGTGGAGGGGACCCTCGGTCCTACGTCTCTCCGTCGCATCCGCCAAAGTCGCTCATTTTTTTCCACGGGCCATGGTGACCATTGAAGGCACGCATGCCAAAATTTGTCGCGTTCCGACGCTGTACGGATTTTCTATGATTTTCCCCGCCGAAAACCCCAAAAACACTGCTCGGACGTGACGCAACATGCGTTTGTAGTCCGATTTCGTTCATCTCTGGCGTGCGGTCCCCGGGCGGGTCCCCACACACGCTGCCAAAAGTTGGGTGCATCCTGGCAAACCGCACTGGCACTTGCTGTGCAACCCGGTGGTTTCAGTATGGGTGGAGGGGACCCTCGGTCGTACGTCTCTCCGTCGCATCTGCCAAAGTCGCTCATTTTTTTCCACGGGCCACAGTGACCATTGAGGGCACGCACGCCAAAATTTGTCGCGTTCCGACGCTGTACGGATTTTCTATAATTTTCCCCGCCGAAAACCCCAAAAACACTGCCCGGACGTGACGCAACGTGCGTTCGTAGTCCGATTTCGTTCATCTCTGGCGTGCGCTCCCCGGGCGGGTCCCCACACATTCTGCCAAAAGTTGGGTGCATTCCGGCAAACCGCACTGGCACTTGCTGTGCAACCCGGTGGTTTTGGTATGGGTGTAGGGGACCCTCGGTCGTACGTCTCTCCGTCGCATCCGCCAAATTCGCTCATTTTTTTCCACGGGCCACAATGACCATTGAGGGCACGCACGCCAAAATTTGTCGCGTTCCGACTCTGTACGGATTTTCTATGATTTTCCCCGCCGAAAACCCCCAAAACACTGCCCGAACGTGACGCAACGTGCGTTCGTAGTCCGATTTCGTTCATCTCTGGCGTGCGCTCCCCGGGAGGGTCCCCACACACGCTGCCAAAAGTTCGGTGCATTCCGGCAAACCGCACTGGCACTTGCTGTGCAATCCGGTGGTTTCGGTATGGGTGGAGGGGACCCTCGGTCGTACGTCTCTCCGTCGCATCCGCCAAAGTCGCTCATTTTTTTCCATGGGCCACAGTGACCATTGAGGGCACGCACGCCAAAATTTGTCGCGTTCCGACGCTGTATGGACTTTCTATGATTTTCCCCGTCGAAAACCCCAAAAACACTGCCCGGACGTGACGCAACGTGCGTTCGTAGTCCGATTTCGTTCATCTCTGGCGTGCGCTCCCCGGGCGGGTCCCCACACATGCTGCCAAAAGTTGGGTGCATTCCGGCAAACCGCACTAGCACTTGCTGTGCAACCCAGTAGTTTCGGTGCGAAAATGTGTGTACCGAACACCTTTCTTTCTGTAACTTACAAACATGCCCAAATTTTTTTATCACATTCTATCTACATGAGAATCATGCGTGCCAATTTTATGTGCATTATGGGTCTGTTTGCATTTTCTACGGTTTTTGGCTTCGATAGTCCTAAAACACTGTTTTTAATTCAAAATTATTTCATACTAATTTTTTTAAAAAAAATACAAATTCCTTCTTCTAATTACGTTTTTAACGTTTTCTTTTCTTCCTCTCTTCATCTTTTTTAATATAATTTTTAATATTCTTTCAATTATACCGGTAAACTATTTAATTTTAATTTTTTGGGTCACTTTTATTTTATAAAATGATTCACTTTTTGTCCATAATATTTCATACTAATTTTCATTCCAACATAACGATAAATGATAGTTCATTCAACATAACGACGGTTTATTTTACATTAAAACATAAAAAACTTAATTAAACAGGACTTAAGTAAACTTAAGTAAACATAACGGCTAAATCCTAATCTACTCGTCGTCGTCGGAGTCGCCGAGGTCCACGATCTCCCCCCGTCGTCGTCGCCGTCGCCGTCGTCACTGCTCTTGCCACAGTCGTCCCAGTAGCCACCGTCGCCCTCCGCCGGTGCCACCTGCGGCTGCAACCCATCGCCCATTAATACAATCCCAACATTTTTGGATTCCAAATTCAGAGCAATACCCCTAGTACCTTCTGCAAATTCGACTAATTCACCTGACATTATTTCACCAAGACCTATAATACGAGCAATCGCTTCGATGGCCGCCGCCGCATCCAGTGCGGCCTGCAGCTCGGCAGCCTCTCTCGCCTCGGCGGCCTGCAGCTCGGCGGCCTCTGCTGCCGCCGCCGCGTCGAGTGCGGCCTGCAGCTCGGCGACCTCTCTCGCCTCCACGGCCGCCACCGCGGCCGCCGCTTCTGCCTGTGACGCCCGCAGTGCGATGAGATAGCCGGGGCAGTCGTCGGGGTCGCTGTCCTCCCGCAGTGCCAACTGCTCCGGCGGGATGTCGACGACGGGAGGGGAGGCGGTCCGGGCGATGGCGGGAACCGGACGGCGGGGCGAGCTCGGAGACGGTGCGGCCGCCGGAGGGGGCCGGCGGGGCCGGCGCGGGGCGGAAGACGAGCCGTGCGCGGCAGACAACGAACCGCCCGGGCCCGACGACGAGCCGCCCGTCCGCAACTCCCGACGAGCCTGCGCGACGACGGCCCAGAAGTTCTTGCCCTTCCAAAATCTCGCGCGGCCGAAGATGTTCCACTGGCCGCCCTCGTGTTGGTGGAGCTCGTCCGGCGTCGCGCCGGGCCCCCTCGTCGGGTACCCGTCGGCGGTGATGTGGAATGCGCGAGGCAGACGGCAGCTCGGCGGCACCATCATCCCGAGACGGATGAGCTCGTCTGTCTCCGGCGTGCCCAGGCTCGTCGGCCACGAGCTACCGCTGCCGTCGGACGCCATGGAGGCCGCCGGGAAAGGGAGCTCGTCGGCGGTGGAGCGAAACGGTGGGTGGGGTGAGCGGGTCGAGGCGCGCCGAGTGGAGTGGGGGAGGTAGACGGGGCGACGAGCGGCGTTTGAAAGGCAGGCGTCGGTGGGTGGGGGAGGCCGTCCGGTAGGTGACCGACCCCCGGCTTAACGCCGGCATTAATGGCGCATCGGGCCAGCGGCCGCATCGGGAACCGCCCTTGACCGTCGCTTAGAAGGCACGCAACCGCCCATCCACACACGTCGCGTCGTGTTATTTTTTTTTCGTCCAGCCGACGCCACGTCGCCACGAGTACGTCGCTCGACAGGTCGCGCCGTTTTTTTCTCCACGTTGCCACGAGTACGTCGCTTGACAGGTCGCGTCGTTTTTTTTCATTGGTCGTCCTCGTATGTACGCGGACGGACGCGTGTACGGGTAGTCGGCGTAGAGCCCCGTTGCGCGGGTACAGCCCCGTCGCGCGGGCGGCGGCTTTTTATGTGCTGGGACGATCCTACCCTTTTTAATGAAGGGGTACGGTGCGATCTCAGCCGTTGCTGTGTTTAGGGGATTGTACCGAAGAAGAAGTGATATTAGCTATGTGGATCCTCCTATGTACCTCAGAAGCGTTCCAAAGGCAATTAGCCATTTGCTCGTTTGTGAATTCAGAAGGTCGATGGCCCACCTAGGAAATTTACAGAAGGATACACAAATAATATTCATAGGTGATTAGTTATGTAGGTGCATGTTTTCAACCGTGCATAATTCAGTCTAGCCAATGAATAAATTGTACTATATGTTGTCATCATATGGCCTAACTAATGGAGTTAGTACATAACTAGAAGCGTGCTCTTTGCTGCGCAGGCGATGCCTTTATATTTTGACAATTCGTTTTTTCTCATGTTTTTGCCTTAACCAAGCATGAGGAAAGTTGCATAAAAACAAAGATCTATATATATTCGCCTAGAAAAGATTACACTCTAGCTGCCTCTCAACCAAGTCGTCATTCAGTGAGGTCGCAAGGTTCCCAATCCATCTGAACACGGTGATCCTTTTGAAGTAAGTGTTTTTTTTTCAAAACGGAGGCAAAAGCTTTGCCTCATCCATTAAATAAAAGAGAATAGAGTTTGTTACAAGTCACTCAATACACGGCATGAGATCACCCTCGCAAAATAATGGACCCTAATTTTTTGGCGCCGACGATGACCCAAAGTTGGCATCGGTCTCTATGGAGGCAAGCAATATAGTTGGAGGAGCGCTCCTGTGATCGTTTCGCTCGTTCCAGACAGACAAGCATGATGAGGGACGCCTTCGCTTGGCGCTTTGGCGTGGCGTTGTCGCACGTACTTGCCCACCAAGCCTCAATTGAGTCGCCAGGGGCCAATCATTGGTGTCAAGACCGAGAATGTGATATTTGTCAATGATCAAAGACCAAAGCCTTCGTGTGTAGCGGCATTAACCTGACTGGCATCTTCTATTATGTTAGACTTTGTATTTGCAAGTACCTGTCCCCCGGACGCCATAGTATGCACCTCTGCTACCCATGGTTGCAGGTCCGATGGGCCACAATTTCAGCTCCGCTTATTGTCGCCATCCCCATCTCCGGCCTGATCGCAGCTCCCATCGTCGCCGCTCGCCATCATTGGCTCGTCGTCCCCTGGTTGAAGCTTTTCAGATGCTCGATGTAGCATTCTTGGCTGCTGGTCGCAGCAGAAGTCGCCAGTGGTAGCTTTTGCGCTCGCTGCAGCAAAAAGAAGTACCAGCGTCGTGCCAGCAGTTGCCGTAGTCGCCGTCGAGGAGTATGCTGGTTCCAGCAAATTTTGACGACGGTCCCAGCATTATCACGACGGGTTGCAACATTACCGTCGCACTTGGGGCACCGGTTCGAGCAAATGTTAACGTGGTAGCTGGTTCTAGAAAATTTGATGGCAGGCTCCAGCAAACAAAGTTGTCGGTTCCAGCAAATTTTGACGCCAGTCCCAGAATTCATCATCACGGGTTGCAGCATTCCAGCCACACTTGTGGCACCGGCTCCAACAAACATGGCAGCCAGGCCAAACAATTTCGATGGCCGGTTCCAGCAAACGCAGTCGGCGGTGCCTTCTTCGTTCCAGCTTCCTCACGTGTCGGTTCCAACACATGGCACCCACGGATGGAGCCTCTCCCGTTGAGGCAAATTTGACAAATTCGACCTATGGACGAAATCAAATCACAGAATGAATTGTCCGTGAAACTATTTCACGCGGCTGACTTTTTTGTGTGACGCCTGACACGAAGGCGCCACACTATATTGTGCAACGCCTCACAGATAGGCACTACGCACCTGGCCAGCGTTGCACACCAGAATGCCTAAAAATTGCTAAGTCATTGTGCAGAGCCTAAGAACTAGGCGCTGCACCAGTGCAGCGCCTAGCTCTTAGGCGTTGCACTAGTGGTTGCACTACAAAATGAAGCAACCACTAATGCAACGCCTAGAAGCTAAGCGCTACATTGTATAGTGTGGCGCCTAGCTCTCAGGCGCTGCACACTGACTTGATAATTTTCGAATCACATGGGTGCGACGCTGGACAAGCGTGTAGCGCCTATTTGTGAGGCGTTGCACAGTGCAGTGTGGCGTCTTTGTGTCGAGCGTCACACAAAAAGGTCAGCCGTATGAAATAGTTTCACGGACAGTTCATCACTACAAGAAATATGTCAACTTATAACCTTCTCTCAGTGACCCTGGAAGAATTGGTCATAAATCTATGACCATTTTAGACCAATTGGTCAAAAGCTGTTCGGGGGGCTCCAAACCCTAAATCATTGCGACCATTTTGGTCAGAAAGGTCGTAATCTCCTTACACGAAATGGTCATAAAGTAGACAGCACTAGTCCGCTGCCTTATTTCTAGCTGATCATGACCAATATAGATGGTCATAACCTTGTAAATTGTGGTGGGTTGCTATGACTAGGCGCCACCTCATCAGTTTTGCCTATGTGTCATGTCCATGTGGCAGTTTTTGCCCTAGGTTGTGAAGCAACCTATATTTCTGTCATTCCCTAAATTCCCAAAAAAATCTCATAAATTCTTTGGGTCATATCTTCATCAAATATGTAAAAGTCCTTCCTTGCCTAGTTCAAAACTAATTCAACAATATTCATTTTCCTATTCTGTTCACAACAACACTTTATGAAGGAAGTGCTATTTATATATTCTTGATTACCCTAGGAATTTTTGGACACTCTTTTCTATCCAAATCATTACCGCATGACAAAATTCAGCTCCATTTGCCTAGCAAATCTTCCTCAGCAAATTTCCAAAGTTTTTGTCCACCTAGAAGCATTGTGAAGGAAGTACCTTTTTTATATATCTAAATGACATGAAATTTATACAGTTCCTTCATATGGCCAAATTATCACCCTCCTCCAAAACTACAGCTCAGTCAAATCATCTATGTGAGCCCAGGTTCAATTTATATTTTATGGCCAAATTGGCACGTTGCAAAGCAAGTGTTATATAGACCCCTCCTATTACCCTCAAACTTTTCGGGCACTCTTCCATACCCAAATCATTGCCACATGATAATATTCAGCTCAATTTTCCTAGTAAATCTTTCTCAGGAAATTTCCAAAGTTTCTACCTCGAGAGAAGCTTTGTGAAGTACTAGCTAGGCTTACCCAAATGATCTGAAAATTTACCAGCGCATGACCATACCTAAGTAACTTACCTACACCAATTTTTAGCTCATTTAATTCATCCAATCACTCTCACTAGTTTTCCCAAGTTTCTGTCCATAGAAGAGCATTGTGAAGGAAGTACTACTTTGGCATGTCCAAATGGTATCAATTTTCTACAATGCTTTCCTATGCCCAAATAACCATCCTCCACAAAATTTCAGCTCAATCCATTCATTATTTTGAGCCCAGCTTCAACATTCATATTTTTGTCCAGCGTGGTACTTTGCAAAGCAAGTACCACCTAGGATCCTCCTTTTGATCTAAAAATTTGTGAAGACATTCTCCTTAGTAGATGATCATCCTCAGCCAAAACTCATGCCCATTGGCCATGTGCATTTCCCGTACCACTAATTAAACACCTGGCTGCTAATTCATGTTTGAGCATCGATCGGTCTCCTCGTGAGAATCTTATGTTGTGATTTTCTTCCTAGCACCAACCTGGGGAGTGCCCAACCCACTAGACATGCCTAGGCCGCCCAGAACACATGGCAACATTACGGTCACGCGGTGACCACGCGACGGGCATGCGAGTTTACGCGCTCTAGAGTTGGGGCCCTCGGCCACCGCCCAAACCTCGACGTATCGCCACCAAACCATGTATTTATGATTAAATAGGTCCTTATGTAACTACAAATGATTTTTGGAAAAAATAAATAGCAAACTATGAGGCAGCTGCAGTTCAAATTTGACCCGCTTCCAGCTGAATCGGCGGAAATTTGTCAATTGTGCATTAAATATGGCCTAGTATTTTATAAAAATGATTTGGTCCAATTTTGCAACAATTATTTGGTAGTTCCTTCACAAAAAAACCTCCTTTCGGGCACTCGAAAAATGGAAAATGGTTTTTCGTCCAACGAAAATGAAAACTTCCTTAGGAAACATTGTTTGTCATTCCAATATGAACCCTTGTGCATAATATGAGATCATTTGAACAAACTATGCCATGAATGTGGCCATAAGATTGATCATTTGGCTTGAAAGCCATGAATCTTCACACATGATAGCTCATTTTTGAGAACACTTTTTTAAAATAATTATCGTATTACAAGTTTATTATTTTCCCCGGAAACTTGGTCGTATATAATGACACAATGCGAAGGTTTTCCAATTTTTTGATTTTTTTTTTGAATTTGTTATGCCCGTTTCAAAATGTGGTCAAAACGGCGGGCTTGACCGTTCCTAGCTAGCGGTTGAATCTTGGAATTTTTTTGGTGTTTATTTGATTAAATAGATACTTATGTACCTAGAAATGATTTTTGTAAAAAATGAAGAGCAAACTACGAGGTAGCTACAGTTCAAATTTGACCCGCTTCTAGCCGAATCGACGAGAATTTATCTTTTTCACTAGAGGTGGATCAAAACTTTTCACACCCAACCATTTGGTAAATTGTGCATTAAACATGGCCTAGTATTTTAGAAAATTGATTTGGTCCAATTTCGCAACAAATATATGGGAGGTCCTTCACAAAAAAAACTCATTTCGGGCACTCGAAAAATGGAAAATGAATTTTCCATGCAAAGAAAATGAAAACTCTCTTAGGCAACATTGTTTGGAATTCCAACATGCACCCTTGTGCACAATATGAGATCATTTCAACAAACTATGCCATGAATGTGGCCATAAGTTTGATCATTTGGCTTGAAAGCCATGAATCTTCACGCATGATAGCTTGTTTCTGAGAACATTTTTTTAAAATAACTTTCGTATTACAAGTTTATTATTTTTCATGGAAACTTGGTCACATATGATGACACAATGCGAAGGTTTTCCAATTTTTTGATTTTCTTTTGAATTTTTTATGCCCGTTTCAAAATGCGGTCAAAACGGCGGGCTTGACCGTTCCTAGCTAGTGGTTGAATCTTGGAAAACTTTTGGTGTTTCTCTGATTAAATAGATAGTTTTGTACCTAAAAGTGATTTTTGAGAAAAATAAAGAGCAAACTACGAGGTAGCTACAGTTCAAATTTGACCCGCTTCCAACTAAATCGGCGGAAATTTGTCTTTTTCACGAGAGGTGGATCAAAACTTTTTGCACCCAACCATTTTGTCAATTGTGCATCAAATATGTCCTAGTATCTTAGAAAATTGATTTGGTCCAATTTTGCAACAATTATTTGGGAGGTCCTTCACAAAAAAACCTCCTTTTGGGCACTCAGAAAATGAAAAATGGTTTTTTCGTCCAAAGAAAATGAAAACTTCCTTAGGCAACATTGTTTGCCATTCCAATATGCACCCTTGTGCACAATATGAGATTATTTGAACAAATTATGCCACAAATGTGGCCATAAGATTGATCATTTGGCTTGAAAGCCATGAATCTTCAGAGATGATAGCTCATTTCTGAGGACAATTTTTTTAAAATAAATGCCGTATTACAAGTTTATTATTTTTCCTGGGAACTTGGCCACATATAATGACACAATGCGAAGGTTTCCCAATTTTTTGATTTTTTTTGAATTTTTTATGCCCGTTTCAAAATGCGGTCAAAACGGCGGGAATGACCGTTCCTAGCTAGTGGTTGAATCTTGAAATTTTTTTGGCGTTTCTCTGATTAAATAGATACTTATGTACCTAGAAATAATTTTTGGAAAAAATAAAGAGTAAACTACGAGGTAGCTACAGATCAAATTTGACCCGCTTCCAGCTGAATCGGCGAAAATTTGTCTTTTTCACGAGAGGTAGATCTAAACTTTTTACATCCAACCATTTGGTCAATTGTGCATTAAATTTGTTCTAGTATTTTAGAAAATTAATTTGGTAAAAATTTGTAATAAATATATGATAGGTCCTTCACAAAAGAACTCATTTTGGACACACGATAAATGAAAAAATGAATTAAAAGAAGTCATTTCTCATAACTCTTTATAAAAATATTTGTATTATTTCAATTTGTGATTATTCCTGAAAACTAAATTCAAATTTGCTGACACAACGCGAAGTTTTTTTTTCAATTTTTCAGGTCATAATAAAATAGCTAACATGATTTAGCACCTTACTTTTAGTCGATTACGACCAATTTAAATGGTCAAAATATCATACCTGTATAATGCGTTTTGATTGGTCCAGAGGCCTCTCACGCGGATCGTGGATAATCACCGTCGGATGCTCCTGGATCCAATGGCCCGCACGTCGCCCGTCTCACCCACGTCCCGCACTCCTCCTCTCGCACCCTTCTCTCCCTCGCACTGACGCCCCTCTCTCCTCTCCCTCACTCCGATCTGATCTGAATGCACCGCCGCCCACCGTCGCCCACCCCCACCGCCGCCCACTGTCGCCCACCCCCTCCGCCGCCCACCCCCGCCGTCAACGACCCTCACCATCGAGCCCACGCCCCAACACGCGCCCTCTAGTACTCGCCCGCAACCCTCACCCGTGGCTAGGGTTTCGGCCGCCACCCCTAACTTCGTCGGGATCTGCCAAATCCGGCGACGGCGAGGCCAGAGGTGGCCGGATCTGGCACCGGTAAGCCCCTCCCCTCCTTATTCGCGCACTATCTCCTCCTCACCTCACCTCGTCTTGTGTTCCCTTTCGGCAGGTTAACATGGTTGTGGATGGGACGACGACGATGGCAGGAGGGGCGAACCTCCATGGGACGGGTCGCCACCAAGGAGATGGAGCTCCTTCTCCATCCAATTTGGCAATCTTCGGCCGCCTCCTCCAGATCCTCGCCGACCACGGGCCCCTCACCGTCGGCAACACCTGGAACCATGCCAAGGTACCCTCCTCGACCCACTCAGCTGTCCGTGCGTGTGTCAACGACCCCTAGCTCTTGAGCTCCATGTATTGCTGCGACTTTGTCCGTCCATGGCCGGCCAGTAGATGCGGTGGTATTAAGAGCTGATGGAACTGGTGCCCGGAAGTGAGTAGTACAGCTTGGCCTCTGCCTGTACTTCCTTCTTTGATCAGATGATGCTTAGACCAGGAAGATTGTAGCTTCTGCCCTCTTTTTAGTGGCTTAGCTTCTTGCATTTGGGGAGCAAATAAAGTGATAGTTTTACCCTTCTTCGCGCCTAGCCGTACTCTTGTATGTCAATACCAGCTAGTCTGTTACAGACTAGTGTCCTGTGATTAGATGCAATATGGTGTATGTTCAACTCAGTGATTTCAGCCTGAGTATTTTGGTGCTAGTAGGAATTTTCTGCAATTAGGATTGTATATCAGGCATCTTTTAGTCCGTTGTCACCAAATAAGCTTAATGTGTATGCTATGACAGACACCTGGTGGTGAGGTAAACAATTGATTCTTGTTCATGCCACTTCTTTTTTAGATGCTCAATGTGGTTACTACATCACTTTGTTATGCTATTTATTCAAAGTGTATGTATTCAATGTCCTCCTGGACATGCAGTTAGTATGTATCTGTCTTAGCGAAGACACAAGAGAAGACTGTTGCAACGATAGTATGTGCTACATTTGATCCCGGGTTGTATAACATATCTGTTACTGCAGGTCACCCATCCTCGAGGAGCAGAAGGAGGGACGTATCTAGCTGGCCATCAAGGGCCTGCTCTGCTCCTCTTCTTCCTTGACCATCGGTACCACCACGTTCCCGGGCTTCCAAGGCGCGCCAGCACACCGCCGCCATGCCTCCTCTGCTCTCCGGGCTCAGACCAATCGCTTGACCCTTCAGGTATGCACGTCTCCTGCTATTATCTCAACCCTGTGAGTGCCAACTTGCCTCTTGCCTGCCAAGAGTGTTGACTGAATTGCTTCTGATACATGTATGTGTGTGTTTGTGTGCAGCACAAGCCCTGCAGCAGCCGACGTGGGTTCAGATGTCCCCTCCCCTGATGGCTATAAATCTACTATGCTCTGCTAATTCTATGCGAGCACTGCTAGGCGTTCGTTTGTATTTGCAAATTAGCAGCAGCTTGCAGAATATGTGCCGTCCAAAGCGTTGCCTTAATACAATATGCGTATCATTAGCTGGTATCCATATGGAGATAGTTTAGCAGAGGAAGAAATAAACACCTATGTTTCTTGGTCCGTGAAATTGCATTGGAGAGATGGGTCTATTATATATAGGCAATACATTACACTAGTTGAATTTGACCACGCACCAACTCCAACAAGTGATACGTGCATGCTAATTGTTATTAGCTTCAAAACCTAGTAAATGCCTTCTTGCACTAGGTACACCCCTGAATTTTTGTCCTTTACAACCTGATCAATGTACAACCTGTTTGCTTGAAAGTAATTTTAGTTGATTCTTTGATGGAGCGCTGAGACTATGTGGAACAGTAGTTTTTATTATCTAAAACTACCACCGTGTGATTATGCAGGTGCCTAGTTTGTTTTTATTAGTTTTTATTATATAAAGTACCTCCCTCGAACATTAGTTTGTCACCTTGTTTCCACTGATACGCAGGATATTGTTTGCTGCTTATGCTTTTTTGATCGACAGTATCAGGCAGTAACACATTAATTAGTCTCGATTACTTGAAATCAAATCCATGATTTTGTTATGTACTGTTTGCTCACAGTTAAGTATAATTAACCTTTCATGTTAAGGCAAACCTGAGAACACTTGCTTGTGAGAACCAACTGGACTTCTTAGATATATCCAAGTGAAGCTGTACTGTTACCCATGGTCTTGTTCCTTTACCCATGGTCTTGTTTGTCCAATAGGTTAGTGGGCAGCATCAGGAGGAGGAGCTCAAGCACGACCACCAAGAGGCACCACCGCAGCAGCAGGTAGCAGGTCCATCTCCACCTCCCTCTCCCTCTGCTCCCAAACCTTTTTATTAGAATATATTGAGTACATTCTGTCAACTTGTGTGTCAGTAAGAACAAAAACTAATTATCTAAGGTCCTGTTATTATTACCTATATATGACATTGCTACTGGATTGCCTAGTGCCCCTGTTCATGGTGGGCTAAACTTGTATTTGCTCCTGCTGCTGCGTTTTGATGATCCCTTGTACCAGATGAGTCCGTCGATGAAGCGGCAGCGTCTCCTCTAGAGGGTGACGGTGGTGGCGGCGCCTGTGTGCGGCTTCGACTACAATCTCCTCTCCGGCGAGTCCTTCTCCTACCTCTAGCTCCATCTCCGAGCTACTGTAATACCATGCTCTGTTTCATGGCCGTGGCTTATTTAGTCTGTGCTTGCTATGCCTTGTGTATTGGAGCCTAATTAGCTTCTATTAGGGGATAATCTACTGGTTATACCAAGATTTTACATGAAATTTTGTTCTGCTTATTCTGCTAAGGTTGTTTGCAATGGTTATACATATGTTACACAATTTTTGCTGCTGGCTAATGAGCTTTAGAGATGGTAACATGGTTCTGCACTCTCAGGATCATCTTATGACACACAATCAATTTTTGGTGTGCTCAATTTTTTAATTTTAGTGATAAGGAAATATCCCACCTAGTTTGCTGGCTCTCTCACTTGAGTTGGTTTAATAGTAGTGGCCTCCTGACTTGTACTTAGTTGGGTAGGTGCTGGCTGGGAGCAAAAGTTTACATGCATGGATAATGGACTTGCACTAAATGGACACAAATAAAGGAGTTGAGTATTAAGTGAACTTGTTCTAATTGGAAACAATTTCTGTATGGTGTACATAAATATCGAACCATACATAAATATCGAGTTGATAGCTGATCTGTAGCAAATATAGGTGCGCGTAACTTCTTTACTTGGTTCCTCTTTTACAGGAGCTCCAGGCCTAAGAAAGTTGAAAGTGCGAAGACGTGAAGAAAAGCGCGAAGCCGTGAAGTGCTACTCAGCAAAGAGTTGTCTGTTCTATTTGACTGTAATATTGTAATAGCCGGTATACCTAGGTTGTAATAGTCTACAGAAATTGTAGTACACTAATATAGTGTCATTTGACGAGTTTCACATGTTCTCTTGTTTGAAATATTTGATTATGAATGTGATTTGTTTGTGTGTGAGATGGGAACCTGATCAGTGCAACCCACTTATGAAATAATATGACTAGTTCGTAACTTTCTTATGTGTGGGATCAATATATGAGATTAACATGACTAGTGGGACCAACTCCAAAATATATTTTCCAAAAATATATAATCAATAGACTGTAAAAGGCCAAAGTCCAGAGATAAAAAGGCTGAAATATTGGGCTTGGCCCATGTAGCCCAATAGAATTCGTAGGAATGATAATAATAATAAAAGGCCGAATTGTTGGGCTAAGCCCATGTAGAAAACCGAATTGGACCGGGCTGAATCTTGTGCCACATCAGCTTGCCACGCTGGATGCCTACGTGGCCTGGGGAGGTTGCTAGTGATCAAAACGTCACAGTAGACGTATTTTGGTCATAAATGTCTTCGACCATTCCAGAAGAAAAGTCGCTATAGTCAGTTTATGACCGCCAGCTTTTAACTTTATGTTTTTGTCACAAAAAGGTCGCAAATGAAAAACCATGACCTTTCAGTGACCAATAGTGGTGGTCACAAGTTGACATATTTCTTGTAGTGTATTTTGTGATTTGATTTCGTCCATAGCTCAAATTTATCAATTTTGCCTCCCGCTGATGTTTCCAACACAAAAAAGGGCAGTAGGTGCAGCGTCGCTTTCGCGGTCGATTCCGGCATCTCGCGGCACCCGCCGACGGCATCTCGCAGCACCTGCTTCACGTTAGCATTAACGTTGCCCTTAATAAATTGTTCACTATCCGGAAGCTTTAAATGGCCAGCCACATATACTATTTTTTTAATTTTTAACAGAACACGTGCTCGCCACACAGCCTTAAACCATGCTAAAGCCATGCCACGTTAGAGTAACCATATGGCCTAAACCATGCCACGTTAAGTCAAAACCGTATTTGACCGAGGATACCGCGCGCAGTGAGGGACCAATCTATCCGATATTAATAGTTGAATTGAATGACGAGGTTGCACCAAAATACTTTAGGGATGAAAATCCACACTTCATAATAAATTGAGGGACCATATATACAGTTTAACTCCTTATAAAATAGATACATTATAAATTTACGTGTTTTACAACTCCAAATTCCAAAAAGAAAAACAAGACAACTACTAGCATATATGACAACGTGATGTTTTTTTTTGAGAATCACACGGGGGGGGGGGGGGGGGGTGTTCCCCACCTGAATATATTACTTAAACGACTGCGGAAGCAGCGAGTACAGATTTACAGCGGCACGGTTCGACGTGCAGAAAATTACAGCGGCACGGTGCAACGTGCAGAGAGGAAGGAACGCCACAAGAAAAGTGCCTCCTTGTCACCCGAGTCCAGGCGGTGTGACCAAAGGCCTAGGTCAGAGATGAGGTTCCTAATTGTTATTACAGAACGTTGATCGATACTCCTAAATAGCATGTCCTTACGTCCTGCCCAAATCTTCCAGAGTAAGGCGAGGAGGATGAAGGACCATGTGTCTGTGGGTAGATGTTGGGGCAGCGGTGTATCCCAGAGCTCGTTGAGGTCGTCGGACAAGGGCAGGAAGCCTAGTCGTTGCCAAATCCTATGGGCAAGGGGGCATGTGATGAAGATGTGAGTGGAATCTTCAGGTGATGTAGCACAACGAGAGCACAGGTTGGAGGGAATTATGTGCTTGTGGGCGAGGTTTGCAGCAGAGTTGAGGCGATCTTTGAAGAGAAGCCATGCAAAAATCTTGATCTTGCGAGGAACCTTGGTGCCCCAGATGAGGGGGGCAGTGGGATCTGTGTCCGGCTTAGTCATGAGTGTGCCGTATGCTTGCTTGGTGGAGAAGTCATGCCCCTGGAGTAGGAACCGTTGGTCTTCCTCAGTCGACTGCATGAAGTCCTGCAAAACAGCCAAAAGCGAAGCAAGCTCTCGTTCTGCTGTTAGAGAGAGACGATTACGGAGGTTGGCTTCGATGCCGAAACGCAAAATGTTAGCTACGTTAACCATTTGTAGAGTGGAGTGCGAGAAGAGGTGTGGAAAGGTGGTA
This sequence comes from Triticum urartu, assembly GCF_056163025.1. NCBI lineage: Eukaryota > Viridiplantae > Streptophyta > Magnoliopsida > Poales > Poaceae > Triticum > Triticum urartu. The sequence continues at coordinate 612,318,317 of NC_141876.1, forward strand.
GCTAGGGGTTTTGGTGTGAGCCATGTATCCAGCCAGAAGTATGTGTGTGTGCCACTGTTGGTGAGAACAAAGGTTATTGATTGAAGGGTGGGTATCTGTTGGGTTATCGCGCGGCACAAGAATGAGGTTTGGGGGGCTGACGAGACGAGGGCGTTTGGGTGTTGGAGGTCTAGCCAATCTAGCCAAGGTGAGTGAACAGAGGAGAGTGCTTTGACGGCAAACTTCATTAAGAGGCAGTTTTTTTGGACGTGTAGGTTTTTGAGCCCCAAACCACCGAATTTTTTTGGCGAGCAAACATTTTCCACGCAATCAGGCACTGAGCACCCGAGCAGGCATCTTCACTAGCCCAGAAAAATGACCTCCTTAGAGAGTCAATGACTTTGAGGGTCTTTTTTGGGATACGGAAAACAGACATGAAGTATGTAAGGAGAGAGTTGAGGACCGCAAATATGAGGATGAGCCGATCGCCTTTGTCCAGAAGTTTTGCGCGCCAACCAGTTATGTGTGCAATTAAGGGGGCGAACGCATTGGAGGGGGGCTTGATTGGAGCAAGGGGAAGACCCATATAAGTTTGAGGGAAGGGTGCTCGCGAGCATCCCATGGCGAGAGCAGCAGCATCAGCTACAGATTCATATGTTTGTAGGGTAGCCATGGTGGTTTTGGAGAAGTTGATGGTGAGGCCGGTAGCTTGCGCAAAATTATTCAAGATTTTTTTTAGGGCTGCGGCAGCAAGTGAGGAGGCGGCTGCGACAATGAGTGTATCGTCGGCGTATTGACAACGTGATGTGTTTCTGCACGAAACTATGTCTTAAGTCATGTAATTACAATTGCTATCATTTCTCATATGTACCACTAGCTAAACACTTGTAAAGTAGGTTTGCTACTAGTAGTCCATCTGAGCGAAGAACTAATGCTTATTAGAGAGGAGAGTATGGCCATGGCCACCCAGTCAGCCTGTCAGCCTGTAGCATGAGCTTAAACGGTGTTGCGCGGGTCCGCCTGGAGCCGATGGCCATGGACACACCCTGCATGGAGCGGATTGCCATGGACACGCCCTGCCACTCGACCATGTTAACTCTCACCCCGGTCATGCCGCCCAGAACCGGTGTGTATCATAGCACATCGTGTACAACACCTTCTTGCACTAGACCCACCATATCACCACGTAGTCCGTCGCCTCTCAGATGGCCATGTTAGTCCCGGAGTGCATTTCTTAAGTCCGCTTATCCATTGTTAATTGCTAATGCCTTCAATGCCTATAACTATTAACTCTAAATCTCAGTATCAAGAGGCACAACAAATAATGCATGAAATGGAAATCTGACAATTGTGAGATATAGAAATAAAATGGCATAGTTATTCATCTCTTGAGTTGGGAAGCATTGCTCTATATAAGAAACTCGGATGGTAGGCCATGCTATCAACTCATTGGTCCTCCGATACATCAATAACTAAGGATCCCTTCATTACGAGCCTTGTCCTTTGGTAGATAGGAGACTATAAGAGTTTAAAACAAGCTATGCGTTTACTTTCTATTTCTTTTGGAAAATGTAGAATTTTATTATTCTTTCACTTTTTGGTACGAACTTCTTGAAAAATTAGTGAAAGCAAACTACATAAGGCAACGCCGCTAACATGGAGTTTTTGCTCGCGAGCTGGAATGCTCCCTCATCCTCATGAACAGCAGATCACAAAAAGTAGTAAAAGAATAAAATATCTGATTTTTTTGGCAACACAATCATTGAATTTTATACATACATAAACAATTCGGTGAAGGAAACCCATTCCTAAATGATCTGGGCAAAAAAAGAATAATTGATGCTCCAAAAGTACTATTTTTGAAAGCATTTTGGAGCATTGGTTTTGTTGTTGTTTTTTCAGAAAATTAGGAATATTGTTGTTCAATTTTTTTCCACGTATGTAGAAAATTCACAATGTTTTTCTGCAAAACTTTTTTCTATATTGTTTATCACGGTTGCATGAGTTCCCGAGCAGAAGAACACTTTCACAATGTTACCTAATGTATGCTCTTTTTGTGCTTTCGAGGGTCAAGGGTAATTTGTCGAGTTCTTTTTGTCAAATTGGTAAGCACTAAGCAACTATATATGTGCTTTAGTATTTCTGGCAATACTTTTCTAATCTGATTAACCTGAATATTCTAAGCAATTGAATTTGTAAGTTACGTTTTGCAAAATTATTTTCTTTATAGAGGCGAGTTTAAAACTGCACAATTAAATCATGCCAAGGAATAAGTTGTCTAATTATGTTCTTATGGTCAAAGCAAAATTAGTGGTGTCATTACATAACGGGAGGATAATAGTCCTGATATTGAATAAGTTGTCATAATTAAGTTGAGAGATGAAAAATACACTTTATTTTGTGCATAATGGATATATTATGACCTCCTTTGTCTCTTTGTACATGCTTTACAACTTCGATGTTCTTACAATGTAGGAGTAAAAAAAACAATACAATTAGACAACTACTAGCATAACAACGTGATGTGTCGCTGCATGAAACATTTTAGTCGTATAATTATAGTTACTATCATTTCTAGTTTGTACCACCAGCTAAGCAATTGTACAATAGCTTGATCTGTCTGATCAGAAACTGGATGCTTTTTTTGTGCTGAAACATTCTATTAACTCAGAATGTTTTCAGGGATACTAATGATATCTTGTCTATCCAGCAGCCACAAATGGTGCCCAAAATCTAAGCTACTAGCTGCTTTTCCCAGACTATGAGCTTCTACATTCAAAGTTCTACTTTCATACACAAAATCTACTGAACCCACACTCTTCATCTTCTCCGTTATTTCATGAATGATTGCTGCAGATGTTCCAAGATAACCCCACCTGCAGATTCTTCTCTGTCCCTTGGCAATCAGTTGCTATGATAACATTGTTGCGCAGCAGGTGCATCGCCAGGGCCAAAGCTTCACTGCTAACCTTTGCTTCAAGAATATCTGGTGATATCAGATCACGAACTACAGTCACCGAAGCACCGAGGAAAATCCCGCTTTCGTCTCTGCATAAAGCTGCACAAGTTCCTCTATCTCCATAGCTTCCAATGGCTGCGTCTACATGGATCTTCACAGCCCCAGCCGATGGTGGGATCCATCTAGCTGGCTGAGCAGGAGTGTTGTCAATGCTTGCTTGAAAGGGATCAAAGTGAGGTCATCTAATTAGTTCTTGATAAACTTGAATGTTGGCAGAGGGGACTAAACTTGGTCATCATATACGAACTTCCTCCATGCCCACCATATCAACCATAGTATCACCAGGGTTTTTACAAGGCTGCTTATTAGAGAGGAGGGGATTGATCGACCACCAGGACGGCCTGTAGCATGAGTCCATATGGTGTCGCATGGGTCGGGGTCTGCCTCAAGCAGACGGCCATAGACCCGAGCTAAAGAAATCCACGTCCCCTGTTAGACGCACTATATATACTCCTTTTTTTGCAAGGATACTATATACTCCGTTGCCTCTCAGTTGGGTGTTAGTTCAAGAGTGCAAGCCATAATTCTGGCTATTCATTGGTAATTCTTAATGCGGACAGTGCATATCTTTATCTTTATCTTTACCTATATATATACTAATAAAGCAGTTATCGCTCCTGGTGGTCCGTCGTCGCTAGCGATTTTGCAGAAAAGTCCCTCGGTTTATAAGAAATTAACCCGCAGTCCTATTGTAAGTGCTTTCTGGAGATAACGTTTCGTTTTTTGCAAACAAACCCCTGCATTAGTTACAATTCTATCCGTGATCCTTAATCCTTATCCATTGCCGTCCTCCACCTCCCGGCACGCGCCGCCGCTTGCCGCCGGCGTCCACGCCGCAGAAGCAAGGAAGTGGTGATGCGTCGCGGCAGGCGTCCGCACCGCCCGAGCCCAGGAACGGGGTGAGGCGTCGTGGAGGGCGTTGGAGAGCACGGCAGATAGGAAGTCGCCGAACGTGGCCTTGGCCGGCACAGGGGCGAACTCGCGGGCGCGCTTACAGCAGGCGAGCCTAGCCCGCAAGTTCTCCTGCTGCTTGGCGAGGCCCTTGGCCTTCCTGCGCGCCTCGTCAGCCTCGGCGCTGGCCTTGGCGGGCCGAGGCGTCGCGGTGGAGGCGGCCGCCGTGCTCTCTTGGGGTTCCTGGGAATCGCTGTGGGATTCCCGGCACCGCGCTGATGAGGAGACGCTGACGGCGGGAGGCAGTAGCTTTGGCCCGTGCCACAGTCGGGGAAGAGGAGAGGAGCCAAAGCTACAGGCATCGGAGTTGGAGGTGCGGTGGCTGGGCAGAGAGATCCAGACGGCAAGGGAGCTCGGGGAGGAAGGGACCATAGCCACGGCCGCAGGCAGGCGAGCGGAAGACCGGAGGCTCGCCGGGGAAGGACACGCGCGGCGCCGCGGTCGCGTGTGAGGCTGCCGGCTACAGGAGCGTGCATGCAGCGCTCGGGCAGTGGCGACGCCATGGTCGTCCGGCGAGGCGGCAAGAAACATGACGGGCGCGGGCGGCACGCTGCCCGAGCGACAGGAGGAGCAGCAGGAGTGAGGCGCGAAGGAGGCGTTCATCGCCGGAAGCGGGGCCAGATGCGTTGGACGCACGCCCTCGCGCCCCACTGTCAACGCATACACAGCGGCCGTGGCAGCTTGGGTTGATGCAGGAGGACGAGGAGGAGCTCGAGAGGAACTGATTCGTTGGTGCGGCTGGAATATTTGTGGACGTCGGTGGCTGGGGAGAGAGGAGGGGGAGCTGCAGCGCTGTGGTGCGTGAGGTCGCAGGAGGAGGAAGAATGGAGGCGGAGCGATGACGAGCTTGTGGATAAGATAAGGGACACTGCTCGGTGGGCTGGCTACTGCTTTTTTTTCATCGAACTAAATGCTGTGGCGGCACCGAGTAGAAGCCGCTAGATATCCCTCTACGTGTTCGCAGCCTAGCACCGAGTGCAATTCCAAAAAGAAATTGATGAACCGAGCACCTGGCCGCTATTTTGTTTGTACGATCATGATTTAATAGTAGACAGTAATTAAAATACATGTGACTGAAATATTAAAGAAATATTTTTTGAAGGAAACCATATTTGGGGCTCTCTTGTAGACTAGCTTACCATCAATAAATTCCTCCACTCTATATGTTACTAGTGCCATTGGTGTGAGATACAAAGGAGAGAGGGAGGGATGGGGAGTTGAAAAAGTATGATGACAGTGCATCTTGCTCGAACTGGGTGAAGGAGGGACAACTTTTTGTTCGCCCCACATCGGCTATGGAGAGAGAGGGGGGGGGGGGGGGGGGGGGGGGAAGGGGGGGGAGGGGGAGGGAGCATGTGGTCATGCCTAGCATGACCATGTCCTCGGTCCTTCCATACCCCACCTTCATGTGGCTACTTTCTGTCGTACCATCTCTCCCCCAACTCTGCATGCTTCAATACTGGTCCTCCTTGAGACGGTGATGATGGTATCAAGGGAAGTGGCTGCATTGACGCAGTCGGTGTGCACCTACGGTTAACGACAGAGTGTGAACAAAAGAACATCAAACATTGTAAACTCTTTATTGTCTAACCGACCATCTTATATTTTAAGTGGGCAAGTATAAAATATGAATTCACCTTAAGATGAGGAAGAATTTAACGGACAAAGAGATATAGCTCGGCATTTCGCCATCACAGATAAACTCCCCAATATCACATGAACTTTAAAATTTATTTTATACCCGTTACAACGCACGGACTTTTTTGCTAGTACCTATGAAATATAAATCTCCATAACGAGGGACACAACAAATAATGCATGAAATGGATTATGATAATTTAAAGATATGTAGAATGAAATTTCATTTTTTATAAAGGATGAATTTTATTGGCTCAAAATGGAGCATCAAGAGAATACAAACACATTGAGCATACACTCGGTCTCTGCATAGCTAAGATGCGGACAACTAACACCAACACACACACACACACACACACACAAACAGGCCGGCAAATAGCAAAGTCATATAAGACCAAAGCTAGGCATAGGTGAGAAGAAAAATAGCGACCAGATACACAATCGGTAAACTGCAACAATCACCATATCTGCACCGACCATTTCAAAACATCACACGGAAGACGATGTTCTTCAATAGCAACACCTTCGAGAAGGGAGTGACACTCAAACGCCGCTGTCATCGTATCTAATCATCCAAGGCCAGAATCTAGGTTTTCGCTCTGAATAACCAGTTCGAGCACATCCGAGAAATGCCTACAACAAGGTAACGACATAAACCCGCCGTTAGTTCCATGTATAACCAACTCGGGTCAGATCTAGGCTTTAACCCCAGGGCTCAAGCAGCACCACCATCAACATCACTTATTAGTTGTCGTCACCACTTTTCCATGATCCCAACAGTTAGATGTAATGTGCGACCGCAACCGATACACAACCATCTCTCTGCATCAAGCCATCATCAATAGTTTACATCTCCCAAATGAAGTCAACCATCGGATCTGTAGAGAGAAAGCCTCATGAAGACCTTTCAATGGACACTGCAGTCTACGGCGAGTCCACCGCCACTGGTCAGAATGGTCATCTTATGGACCAACATCGATAGTACAGCACACCACCGCCGACTACCACCTTGCCAGAAAGAGGCTTTCCTATACCCATCGGCATAGGGGCCGACAGCATGGCCGGACGACATGGAGCATGAAAGGCATATCACCATCGCTAGCGCACGCATGCGCGGAGTGCATCCGTCGCTAGATCAGGAGAGGATAGCCGCCAGATCGACATCACGCCTTCCAATCCAGGTCGACGAGCACTGTCCTAGACCACCATGCCATGCCATAGTTGCACGATACAAGTCGTCGCCACAACAGCCGTCCCACGCGCAGATTGCACAAGCCGCTACAAGACCACCTTGAGAAGGCCCACCCCGCAACCGTCCGCCACGTGGCCTTCAGCCGGCAGCCTCCTCCGGTGGTAGCGAGGGGAGATCAAGGGTAGACGGGACCTGGCACGGTGCAGCCAGTCCACGCTGGGGTCGATTCCTTTTCTTCATAGCAATCAGTTTGTTCGCGGTTCTGGTCTGGCATCCGCTGGATCATACACTATACGCCAGTGAGCCATTTTTGGTTACGAGAAGCATTGCTTTATTTAAGAAACTTGGATGGTAGGCTATTCTATCAACTGATAGGTCCTCCAATAGTAACTCAGGATCACATGGTTACGAGCCTTGTCCTTTGGTAGATAGAAGATTGTGAGAGTTTGAAAGAAGAGTGTGCTTTTTGTAGCTCGGGCTCCATGGCACCTTCTATCATGTCCATATGTCTTCTCTCGAGATCTGAGCCATTCCCTGCTATAGAGTGTTTGTCTTGTAGTAATTAGCAGGGAGGGACAGTGGAGTATTTGTCTACTTCTGGGTTGTTGCCAGAGAAAGGGTGGGACTACCACTGTTCATGACATGAGCTTGCATGCGCCTGGCTCTCTGTTCAGAACTCTCTCATGTGTCACGTCATGCATGCAACACTTCTCTCTCTCATGAACGTTACAGCTGTACAAGCATACACGGTTACATGCAACCTTCTCTTCATTTCTTTATTCTCTTTCTATCAACCCGTGCATGCAACTCTTTCTTTAAAATGTTCTGATTTCTTTAAACAGCACAACTCTCTCTCTCTCTTTAACTATTGCATGCGGCAGATTCTTTCTTTTGCTTCAGTTCAATCCCTGGCAACTCATGTGACTACAGCACCTGCATGAGAAGACAGGTCAGCTCCTGCTAATGACACTGCAGCGAACAGCGGTGCGGCTCGTGATGCTTCTATTCTGCACAAATCCCAAAGCAAATTAATGAACCAGATAAGGAGTACCGTGGAGCTCGAGCTAGGAAGAAACTTTGTGTTGAAACAAGCGCTGCACTTACTTTCTTTTTCTTTGTTAGAAAGTAGAATTTTATTGATCTTAAAGTAGAATTTTATTGATCTTTTTTATTGGCACGAGTTTCATGAAAAAATAGTAAAGCAAGCTAAGTAAAGGCAAGCGAACCAATCTGTGGTTGGATGGTTAGAGGGACAGCGGTATCCTTAGCACACCAGGGTTCATGTCCTGATACTCGCATCATTCCTGGGTTTATTTCAGGATTTCCGACGATGCACTTTCAGTGGGAGGAGATGTTCCCGTCAACGACGAGGTGCCTACGGTGACTTTGTAAATTTCAAGATAATATGCCGGCTCAGTCTCTCGAAGGTGCTCATAGGAGTAGGGTGTGCGTGTGTGCGTTCATAGGGGTGAGTGTATGTGCGTATGTATGAGCGCTTGCATCTGATGTTAAAAAAATCTAAGTAAAGGCAATGTGACCTAGTATATGTTTTTTATGTGCTTTCCAGGGTCAAAGAGTACTTTGTCGAGTTCTTATTATAGAAGTGCAAGGCACTAAACAACTCTATATATGACGTATTTCTAGCAATACTTCTCTAATCCAATTACCCTGAATGTTTTAAACAATAGAGTTTGTAAGTTACTTTTGCAAAAGTATTTTCTTTATAGAGGCAAGTTTTAAGACTGCACAATTCAGTCATGCCGAGGAATAAGTTGTCAAGCTAAGTTATCGTTGTCATAGTTAAGTAGTACCACCTTTAATCGTTAGCTAGTTTAGCAACAAAAATAAACAACTCCAGCATCTAACTACTATCATCATAACTACATTTGGTACTATTTTTTATTGTGCCATTAGCTAACCAATTGAAAAGTAGCATGACCACCCGTAGTTTATCCGAGTGAAAGATCAATGCTTATTAGAGAGAGGAGGATCAATTGTATCAATCATGCTCAACCTTTCTACTGCAGGGACACAAATGGCGGCGCGAGCTACGTCGTGTGAGGACGCCTGGAACGAATGTTCTTGGACACGCCCACCCACTTGTCGCGTTCACATTGCACTGTAGCAATGCTTCTGGGTCTTGCAGCACATCATCTACGTATGCCGCCACGGCCACATTGCTATCAGATTTTGCGCAGGCGTTCTCTGTTGCTATTAGCTCCAAACCCGCAAACTTGCACATGGCCTCGTTAGTCTGGAAGCGCATGTTGTAATTTTGGTTATCTATTGGTAGTCTTGATGCCTTCTATGCCTATAACCATTAAATTCAAACCCCTACAAGCCAAACATACAACAAATAATGCATGGGATTGAACAATTCTAAGAAATAAATAAAATGCTATTCAACTTTTGCGCAGGCAAGCCTTGCTTCTTATAAGAGAACTTGATGGCATCAATTGTTCATGATCATTTATTACGAGCTTTGTCCTTGTGTAGATAGTATTATAAGTATAATTATATTTAGCTAAAGATTGAGAGTTAGAGATATGATTGGTTTAAACCATCAACAGATGCGCATGCAGCCTCCCAGGTTGTGGGACATGAAGCAACCATCAGTCCGAGGTACGTGCATGCACTCAGATGAAGCTTATAGTCACGTCTACGCATACGCATCTACGGACGCACGAACTTGGAGCACCAGTGGCTTCGATCGATCGGATCTCTCATCGTCGGCCGTGCCTCCAGTCATACACGGATCGTCTTCTTCTGGTACATGGACAACACCGACCCAACCTGCAACTGCATCGACACCTACACCGATACCACATGCCCCTGCATCGACAACGCCTGTGCATCAACCCTATGCCACTTCATCAAGTTGTACGATTACGTCAGGCTACGAGCCAACATGCTTCTTCGGCATTGACACTTTGTCGCCGCGGAGAGACGCCTTCAAGCGAAGCATCATCCTCGACACGCCGGTGCAATGTCTTCGCCGACGCCTCATCTCCAAGGTCTACATCAACATCTTGGTCAATACACTGCCGCCGCCCCATCCAAAGATGGACATCTTTGGCGTCCTCTGACGGTATAACTGCAAGACGCGACCTCGACGATGATAATGACCGCATCACGAGGACGGCATCAACCGTGTCATCCACGACGACACGCTTGCATCGACATGGCGTCACTATAGTGATGACCCCTACACGGTCACACGGTTCTAGCAAAACCGATGTGTGATCGATGGGTTTCCTCCGGTCCTGACAAAACCGGTGGACTCATCGCCAACGGCACCCTCTGACATCCGCAAGGTGCATCATCCACGTCTGTAGCTCCGTCATAGCGCATTTTTTTTGCTTTTCCGGCTTTGTGCGGCGTCATCATCCACGACGACTACGCTGTCGACAACGACTACCTCGACCACGGCTACCACATAATCGTCTACCTCGACATCGACATACATGGCTACGTCAACAACAACTCATCAGCAACAACCCCAGTCAACAGTGTCCGCATCGTCACAAGCGTCCACACCACTCCCGCTGTGACTATTGGAGGGAATAGAGGAGAAGACAAGGAAGGCACCAGAAGGGGACGCAGTCACCGCCCTAGGTGCTGACCCATCAGAGACACAGTTGATGACGACATAGCAAAGGAGATGGCAGAAACGCAAGACTTCAAATTCAGTCGCAATCGTCCGCTTCACTTTCGCTACGACTGAGGGGGGATATTAGAAGTATAAATATGTTGAGATTGGGAGCTAGAAATAGGATTGGTTTAAACCATGTACAACTTGCCCCCTACTCCAAGTCTCTCTCCCTCACATTCTACTCTATATATACCCCTATGAGAGTCAGATCAATACAACACAACAACAAATATTAGCATCCTACAATTTCTACAGATAGGAGGCTGTAGAGCTTTAAACAAGTAATGTAATTAGTTAACTTTTCTTTAGAACAGCCAAAACTTTCTTGGTCTTCCGACCTGCCCATCATCAAGACGATGCACCTGGCAAACTCTTTGATTTAATGTATTTGCACAGAGATCACGGAAAATAAAGCCTATCATGTGAGTTTTAGAATAATAAATACTCTAATTTGTTGGTTGTCCACATTTTAACTTCCTTTGGACGGATCTTTTAAAGAGTAAAAGACTGACCGGAGACCCATGGTGGTGCTAGTTGGCTGTGCGGGTGGATGATATTGGACCGCCCGAAAACTCAAACACATGATTTGGATAATTTAAGAAAGAGGAGAGATACTCATGCCATTTTGGCACTCCTTTCTTTAAGATGGCATTTTGGCACTCCTCTTATATCACAAGTGACACGTATACTGAAAGAGTGTTAGAGACAGGGAACATAGATGAGAGTACAAGGTGACACACAAAGTATCATACAACATACGAGAAGACAAATAAACAATAAACATACAGTAACATAAGATTAAGCAACAAATAATTGACACCAATGACGCAAAATAGACATGGGTGGAAGGGCCAAAGACCAAACCCGTTTCCACAACCACGCGATACTTTGTAGAAACATAATGCATTAACAAGGTTTTCAATTTTCTTAGTGAAGGAAAAACATAACACAAAAGAAAATCTTTATCATAATATAAAACTGATGATGTGGACGGTGGAGAGTACAACCCAGTGGAAGGCATGCAAAGAGATAATTTAAGGCTGTGATGCACCCACTCGCCATTTTTTGATTCTGTGTCGTCATCGTCGGCTAGGCTCGGATTGGCAGTGTAAAAACAAAAAACATTGTGTTGTGTCTATTTTTTTTGTCGTCTGGGTTAAATAACAACCTCACCTCGAATCCCGGGGATGGCTCGTGGTTAAACAAACAGAGCATCAGCTGAGGTGGAGATGGGAGATTGTTGGTATCATTCCATACCAGATGACAAGGGTCGTTTTGGGGTTTTTGTGAAGCATCTTTCTCTAATTACAGGGTAACCAAAATCGGCAATGTGTATCCAGTTTTTACAAGGCAGAGCAGCTTCTTGCAATCTACTTGTTCGTGAAGAAGCTGCTTTGCCTTATAAACTAACAATGTGTATCCTGTCTTTGCAAGGCTTCTTGTTAGTTAGTTAGTTTGCTGCGTTATACGAGACAATATAGAATTGTTTGTTCTTTAAGGATAAATTCAGGTGAAACAACCTTCAACATTTCTGGATTGTACTAACTCGTGGTTATGTAAAACCCAAATTTCCAAAAATATATATATATATATCAAAAATCTAGTTCTTAGACAAATCACCCTCCTATGTGAATTCATTGACGCAACCTTTATATGCACATTAGATTGCAACGGCGTGCTGTTTTTCCTCACACACATAGGCAGCTAGGCACAGTTCCCCTCCCCTCTAAGCTCCATCGGTCAGCCTCTGAGTTTGCCTCCCACTACATCACAACACCTAAACAGAGGCAATTAATTGCCGGGAGAAACACGTGATTAAGGGCAAATAATCTTCGAGGGATTGTGTTACTGACAGCATAAGTTCATAACGGCAGTGCATCTGCCGATAGAAGTCGCGCAACCAGGGCACCTACACTGCCATCAATGATGATCAGTTCTCATGTCACACAAACTGCCGGCACAACTAAACCATGGCATTTTATCTGCCGGGGACTATTTATGGGCCCACATAAATATAATTGGGCTACGGCGCTGTGGCACTTGAGGAGTGCGTGAGAAACACTTTGTCACATGCTATTAGAAGTTTCCACACAAGGTGTTTCTTTTTTTGGATGAATCTACACGAGGTGTTTCAACTTGATTGATCAAACTCATTATGTTCATCAGCATAACGATTTCTCGGGTTGCCGATGCATGAGAGTTAGAGTACATATGATGTATGTTACCGGTATCATAAGAAATTGAAGCATGTAAATTACTTTGAATCGGCATTTGCACATAATTAGATGCATTATTAAAATAACTTGGGCTGGCCGATAGAGTATACCCATTGAATGATGTAGAAACACCATATGAATTATTTGCATCTATTCTAGGGGAGTTTTCATATTACCTTTGTAGATTGCAAACCCTAGATGACGATCCCTTCGTAGTAAGAACAGGCTGGAGACCCTTCAAAGCTTCGTCCCCAGTGGATTCCTCAAAAAATGTGTCCGCACACGAACACGTCACCCTCCATATTGGGGGTGATACACTGCAGTTCACGTCGAAGGAGACCCGGCCAGAAGCGCGGTATATATGCAAGCAATCCGGCGGGGTGCTTTTGTAGACCCGAAACCCCACACGTCCGGGAGGAACCCTTTCAGGGCGCGTGGCGGCAATGGGATGCCCTAGGTCGACCTAGTTGCCCCTAGGGCATCGTGGATCACTGCCCTCCTTCATGAAGAAGAAACGAAGATCGAGAAGAAAGATACAAGGGAGAAGGTAAAAGTAAAGGTAAAAGGTGGTAGATAGATTTGAGCAATTGTGTGTTGTTCAATCGGCCGTCATCACTCATCTATTTATGAGGGACCTGGACATCCCGTACAAGAAAAGAACTTCAAATCCCCTTCAAATCTTTCTAAAATTATTTGAAATCGGGGTTAGTTAAGTCCAAGACATCCGTTTGGTTTTTGGGTCTCACAGACCACAAACAACCTCTGATTAAGATGAGCCCAAAAGCAAATTTAACCATCTCGACGAGACAAAGAACTTTCATGTTCAACGATTTTCGAGTCAAGGTCATATTCAAGGCCGAATTGTTCGCGCGAAACAGGCAATCAGTGGCGCTAGCCATCAGACATCAGCTATATGGGTGTCTAATGGGTCGCCCCACCTCTTTGCTCGTGGTAGGGTCGCATTCTGATGCCTCTAACTGTTGAATACGATCTTGGATTAAAATCATTTTTATATCAAAATCAACCGTATTGATGAAGAGAAGTTAATCCGTATAGAACATTTTCTCATAGGAGGCCGTCTTGCAGGCGTAATCGGCCGAAAAGTATTTTGGATATAAAATCTTAGTACTTCGAGCACAATTTCAGCTCTTAAAATGAGATCAGATGGCAATAACCCAAACTTTGAAGATGTTCATGTACATAATGCGAAACCCTTTCATGTAGACACTTCTTCACTTGAAGCCATCTTAATATCATTTTTTTCTGTGTCAAAGTCTAATGTCAACAAACCCGGAAACCCACCTGATCGTCACGGAGCCGACAGTCAAACCGACACAACATGCACTGAGATTCGTATAGAATCGGATGGCCACGAAATCCGACCTGAAGGCAAATCAAATATAGATGACTAATTTTTATATTATATAGTAATAAAAGTGTAAAAAAACAATGACGTTACTTCCATCATGATGGAACGAAATCGACCGAGTTGAGAACTCGAGATTGAGGCCAGCCCGACTCGGAGTGGCGCTGGCTGCGTTATATACATGCACGTCCACCGTCTCCGGCGGGCCGATCACAACGTCACAGCCAGCATACACCATGGAGTGAAATCTGATTTAAACCTTGAGGTTGTAGAGCTTGTCGAAAATGAACCCCACCTCCGAATCCCTGAAGTCTGTACCCTGTATTCTCTAATCCCGGTGATTTTTAGCCTTGATGACTTTTTAAGAGTGGGTTTAATGACATGACAGGGAAAGACCGGGTTTGCTGACTTTTTGTTTAAACGAGTGCATGCATGCATGTCTTGTGCGTGGCAGCGTCAGTACATACCGCGTCGGTTGGTCGTTCTTTCCTGTTCTCTCCTTTTTTTTTGGCACAGGGGCACCGGTCGATCACACGCAGCGTACCTACGCTAGCTACTTCAACACAAGGGTATGCATGTACGAGCAGCGCAAAAAAAGATACGTGTGTACGCGTACTTGCACACGCACCTGAGGATTGCGTACGTACGTGTGCACTGCTGGCAACATCGTTTTGCTCGCCGACTTCCGACACACGGCTTCATACACTGGCGAGCTGACAGCCGTCTCGCCGGTTCATGCTCATGCATCGCCGGGGCTGTCGCGCGCCTACTGTCCATCACATCACGCCGTCCCTCACTGTTGTTTGGGACCTCGCCCACAAAGATGACAACCACAATAAGCTACAAGCTGAGGGCCTGTTTGGTTTCAATAAGTCACCTGACTGACTTATAAGTCGGGTGACTTAAAACCAGTAACTTATAAGTTACGCATGTTTGGTTGTTTAAGTCATCTGACCACACATTTCCACCTTGTTTTTATGTAAAGATAATGGGACCCACGCAAAAGAGGGTGATTTATAAGTTTTAAGTTGGAGTGGAGCAACTTATAACTTATAAGTTGGGGTGACTTATAAGTTGGGTCTGTTTGGCAAAATAAGTCACTTTTTTCACTCTTCGACTTATAAGTTGGTAACTTATTTGGAACCAAACAGGCCCTGAGCTAGAGACGGAGGATGGCGACGAAGAAGGCGGACTATGTGAAGCTGATGCCAATGACCAAGAGATTGATGCGTTGCAACTGCTTCGCGAAGGCATTGTCTTACCACATCGGCTTGTTCATGAGGTCACCACGGACGTAATCCTAGTCTTTAAGGTTGACATCGACAAACAAAAGCTGGTGGAGCTAAGGGACATTGGAGACCATGCACTGTTCGTTGGGCATAACTCTGTCGTGTGCCTTTCGACAAAGGACTTTCCAACTTTTGAGCCAAACTGCATCTACCTAACGGACGACTGTTTTGAGTATGGCCCAATGCTACGGAAAGATCTTGGTGTCTGGAACATCAAGAATAGGAGTATGCAAAAACTTAGAGATGTGTGGCCAAACATGCATCCGTAGCTACATTTACCGGCTCCAGTTTGGATCACGCCAAGGTTTTAGCTATTGGTTTAGAGGGGGGGGGGGGGGGGGGTACTACATGGTTGTTCTTCTTACTAGCCAAGAAACAAAAAGTGATATCCAAAAGTTGACCCACAATTTGTCAAGAACTTTTCTGTAAATTTATCCAAATCTGGATTTTCGTATCACCCTCCCTTTCATAGGACTTCAGAGATTGTTTACAAATCAAATAAGTCCATCATTGTTCATGACTTCATCTAAGGAAACCAAAAATATATTGGAATGGAGATAATAAATTGAATAATTAGCATTGTTTTTACGTTCCTTATTAATTCATGTGCTTCTATAGCATTATAGTTTCCTTCCTTTAGTTTGCAAAAGTGCAAAGTCCATACTAGGGCTACACAATTTTCGTGGTAGCGTCTCAGATCTTAGGAGCAAACAGTAATATTGGCCACCGAATCATCAATGACTAGTGAACTCCTATCAATTTGGGAACGCCTTAAAAGAGCTTGTATGCATATGCGAACATTTGTCTGTTTTTAGTTTGAAAACTGCGAAATAGAGCTCTTACACGCAGTTTTGTTTTTAGTCCGCGCGCAGGTAGAATGAACGGTAGTCAGCGGTGAAGCAACCTAGAAGAATAGCCTAGCATAGCATAGACTACTTTAGCAAAGCCATCCATACTTCAGAACCTAAAACTGGAAGAACCAACAGGACATCAAAGCTTTGCGGGGAATTCTCCGGAAAATTTAACCAAATTAGTTTAAACTAGCTCTACGTGGTGTCGTGCCATTAGCCCTAGGTATCCAATGGTTAGGTTGCATGCTGAGTCCGGCCAGGACACTTACTTGGTCATTAGCGTGACTACGGGTTAACTAGTACGTACTAGTCCGGTTACACAGAAGTGTAGCCTGGAACACCATGGGCTCAAAGCAACAAACAAAAGAGCTTGCACAACTTAGGCAGCAGATTTCACCTTCTTTTGTAAAATCTGTCAGATTTCATTCAAAAAAAAAAAAACTGTACGTCTTACGCAACAAAAACTTGAGAAGAAAAGCTGAAAACATTGTTGCACCAAAACCGGTTGATATAAAACTAAAAAATCTCAGGTAAGAACACCACCCATTCATATAGACAGACAAAAAGCTTGCTCTCAAGCTGCTCCTAACCAACCAAGTATTGTGTTTTATCCGACCGAAACAGCAAAACTTAACTCGTGATCCTTCCTACCAATCTATCTATCCAGTCTAGCTATTCATCCCCCCTAACAGAAAAAGGAAAAAAAGAAGATTCCTAACTCAATAATTTACTTCTGGTGCTGAAAGGTGCCGAGGTCGCTCACGGATGGCATCCCAAGGGACAAATCAGCCTCTTCTGCCCGCTTGCTGGGGCTGGGGCTGGGGCTTCCCAGAGTCAGTTTCTGCTTGTACGTGTGGTTGTATATCTGGAGGGCCTGAGCAATCATTGTCCCCGGATTGCCTGCGTCGCTGGGAAGAAGCATCGTGTTCGTCTACAGTTTGGCAAAACACACATGCATCAGTACAATGAAAACTCATATCAACGAGCAATCGCCAAGAGTCGTGTATATAATTATTAAGATTCAACAACTCACAGTTCTAGCCAGTTCACTGAATGCTCTGATGTACTGTTCAGCAATCCTCAAGCTGGCAGCCTACAGTTCAAATTACAAGCAGACATGTATGTTTTGTTAGGCAAAAGAAAAAACCTAACTGAAGGATCAAGAAAAAAGAATATGTGATACCTCTGTGCTGCCTTCAGTTTTAAACGACTCTGAGACCATCCTGATCCCTTCAGCAGTGGCCTGTGACCGGGCAAGAATTGCTTCAGCTTCACCTGATGTGTGCATCGAAAAACAACAAGCATAAGCCGAGTATTTTCAAGCAAGTAATAACAGTAGAAACGAGAATGACTCTTCATTTCTTCAAGTAACGAGGAAAAATACATGCAAGCAGAACGAGATTAAGAACAAGTCCATGAGGCGGCATTATCATTACCATTCTGTATAAATGGACTATTCTATTTGTAGATATGGTAGAGGGGAGAACACTCCCGAGGTTTAACAGGGCTTGCAATAACCTAGGAATAAAAAACTCCCAAATATTTGACATTTTAATGGAAGGATAGCGTGTTTCACAATAAGAAAAGTATAATGTTATATGCATGCTTTCAGAAACTAAGGTTAGATAGAAGAAGGCAGAGGAACATGATTTCCTCAAATCATGCACGTAGCAGCATACAGCAAGTGTAGTATGTTCACATGGATAAGAAAAGTATAATGCAATGCGTATGCTTCTGGAAACTAAGAGGGAACAGGTTTTCCTCAAATCATGCATGTAGCAGCATACAAGAAGTGTAGTACTCTGCAGTGCAGAGCAGGATGATAATACCGAGCAAAACATATGTCACATACCCTTTGCTTTGTTTGCGTTTTCCATCATAGCACCTGGCAGAAGAGAACAAAACAAAACCTGGAGTTAAATCTGTAGTCTGTTGTACCAAACATGGTGTAATAGCTCGAACGGAGTTTGCCATACGAGTTTGGTCTGATGAAATCTAACACTATATGGGCAACATCATCAGTCAGGTAGCAGGATTTAACTTACAACTTATATCTAGCACATGGGCTGAACAAGAGCACTTGTCAACATAAGGTAGCAAGCAGGATTCTGTGCAACTTATCATCGCATAAAAATAGAATGTTGTTAAACTGAAGAGCAGTTTGCCATACAAGTTTGGTCTGATGAAATCGAACACTGTCTACTTGGCAACATCAGTATGGTAGCAGGATTCCAACAGTATCTACTGGCAACATCAGTAAGTTACCAGGATTAATTAGTTTGCAACTTACATCTAGCACTAGTATATATGGGCTGAACCAGAGCACTTGTCAATATCAGTAAGGTAGCAAGCAGGATTCAGTGTGCAACTTAAAAAACAGAATGTTGTTAAACTGAAGAGCAGTTTGCCATACGATGAAATCTAACACTGTATAGTTGGCAGCATCGGTCAGGAAGCAGGATTTAATTTGCAACTTGCATCTAGCACTAGTATATGGGCTGCTGATCTAACATTAGTCAGGTAGCAAGCAGGATTCATTGTGCAACTTTATCGTCAGATAAAAACTGAAGTTTGTTAAACTAAAGAAGAGCATAGTAAAAGCTACCTTCAGACTCGAGGATCTGAGCACGTTTCTTGCGCTCTGCTGCGGCCTGCATCTCCATGGCCTTCTTGACTCCATCTGGAGGAGTGATGTCCCCTAGATAGATAGACAGATTGTGAAAGTGAACATATTAGTGATATGATTCTCTCCATGAACGCTCATCCAGCCAGCCAGCCAGTTGAAGAAAGATAGAAAAAAAAACATACTGATTTCGTAGCGAAGACACTTCAAACCCCAAGTTTCGGCTGCCTCATTGATTGACTTCTGTAGTTGGGGAAACAAAAGAAAACGTGAAGCATGTAAGATGTAAATGTGAAGAGAATAATATTGCCATCATCCCACGAGTATGCACTAACAGACCCAAGATTCTTTGCTAAGATAGATGGAAGATGAAGATGAAGTTATACTAGTACATACCACAATGTTGGTGTTGAGCGTGTCCCTCTCCTCGAAGGTCTTGTCGAGGGTAATCTTGCCAAGTTCACTCCTCATGGTTGTCTGCGCAAGTTGGATGACAGCATAGATGGGGTTCTCCACGCCGTACGAGGCCATGTAGGGGTCGACGATCTGCATCATAGATGGATTAGAGATTCAGTTCAATTCGAGAAACAGACACTACTAGATTGTAAGCTAAATTCGAATTAGAGAAGAGAAGAATCGAAAAGAGAAGAACCTTGACGTATAGCACTCCTCCGATCTGTATCGAGACGTTGTCCTTGGTGATTGCCGAGTTGTCCGGGATGGGGATGGCCTCCTCCTTGAGCGAGTGGACGTAGGCGATTTGGTCGACGCCCGGCATGAGGAGGTGGATCCCCGACGACAGGGTCTTGAGGTACTTGCCGAAGCGCTCCACCACAAACGCCTTCTTCTCCGGGACGATGCTGAGGCCGAGGTTGGCCGGGGTCGGCGGCGGCTCGTAGAACGAGGGCGACGGGTCCCCTCCTGCTGCGCGGTACCAGCGCCGTCCTCCTCCTTGCGTCTGCAGCAGCGCCGGCAGCGCGAGGGCGGGGTTGGGGCCTGTGGCGGCGGCGGCGGAGCGTAGGAGGCCGGGGCTGGTGGCGGAGCGGAGGAGGCCGGGGGCGGCGCGGCGAGCCAGCATCCGAGTCGCCGTTGCCATCGCTGTGTCTCGAGAAGACGGGCCGGAGACTATTATTCGATTGGATTGTGGGATTTATAAGAGAAAGAAGATTGACGGACTAATTTCTTTCCTTCCAAGAAAAGAAAAATAAACAATCCGCTTTTCTTCTCTCACGCTCTAGGGTTTCCTATTAGTTACATTTATTATTTAAATATATAGAACCATATTATTATACATATTTATTAAAAAGACATAAATAACATATATGAAAACACATTTATGAAACACTTAACCGGTACAAAATATCCCTAAATGAATGTGAAATTAATATCTTGATGCCTGCCTATGTTTATAAGATTTTTAGTTTAGTAAACTATTTTAGTACAAGATTTAGTCATTGTGAAATTAAAAAAATACTTTAGCACTAATATATAGTTTGTGTTATTGAATAAAATAACAAATAAGATATAAACCTATTTGATATAAGTTGTATAAATGAAACAATTTCATGGTTTTTCTTTAGAGTTATGAATAACTGAAAATGTTTAGTATAAATTTTATATCTCGAAGCATGTAACAAAAGCGTACCAGCAGCGTCCTCCTTGTACCTGCAGCAATGCCGGCAGCGCGAGGGTGGGGCTGGGGCCTGTGTCGGCGGCGGAGGAGGCCGGGTGCGTCGTGGCGCACCAGCATCCGGGTCACTGTCGACATCGTTATCACTTTTTTTATCTCTCGAGAAGAATAATTCTTTTTCGATCGATTGGATTAGACAGACCACGGTTGGGGCCTGACTTTTATCTTATTATACATTATATATAAGGGAATGGGTTTTCCTATTATATTATTACTTCCTTTAAAGAAAATAAAGAAAGAAATCTTTCTATTAGACGACGGCTCGGGATTGAGGATTTTCACTTCCTTTTTTTAACTAACAAATTATTTGACACACGACCTCATTCCCATTAACGTCTTACAATCGACCCATTTGACGCGTGCATGTAATCAACATGTCGAACCATTGTCCATAAAAACCCGGGCAAACGGGCTAGACCTAGCCATCGGCTTGGGGTGCAAGAACTATTTTTGATCCATGCAACGCTAAAACGTCTGCATCCTTATTATAAACTAGTAGAATGTACGTGCGTTGCTGATACGTCTCCAACATACGTCCTCCTCCTTGCGCCTGCAGCAGCGCTGGCAGCGCGAGGGCGGGGCTGGGGCTGGGGCCTGTGGCAGCAGCGGCGGTAGAGCGTAGGAGGCCGGGGGCGGCGCGACGCGCCAGCATCCGGGTCGCCATCGACATTGCCATGACTTTTTTTCTTTGTTTCTCTCCGGCGAAGAAGATTTCTTGTTCGATTGATTGGATTAGACCGACAACGGCTGGGGCTTTTATCTAGGGTCTGTCTTAAGTCGCACGTCGTCATCGTATAAAAATATGACTCCGTTGTTCGTTGTTTGTTATGCACGACATGGGCTTTTGTTTTGATGGAGACCACATGGGCTTTAATTCGGTTGTGTTGTCCTCGTCCATCGTTGTGTTGTTGTTTTTTTTCTTTTTTATTTAGCCACCTAATACATGCATTGCTACAAAGTCTAACGGAGCTCCGATTTTGTGGCTAGCTTTTCGCTCATGTTCCGTTCCTTGCCTTTGTGTCATCTTGCTACACTTTTTCTTTTATTATTTAAAAAATCATTTTATATTTAGAAAGGAAAGTTTTTTTAACGTAACAAAGAAATAAAGAAGAAGACAATTAATTTAGTTGGGTGCAACCAAAGGATATACAACGATGTACAACGCGACTGCAACTGGGTTAGTAGGGGGTTGTCAGCAGTTGCATGCCCACCAGTAGACATGCAACTACAACTGTTGCAATCCGACCGCATGACTCCTAATGCAACAACAAGTGGGCAACTTATCTTTTCCCTTCCAAAATAATATTGATATCCATTTGCACCATAATTGACCGCACATAATGTAGTTGTAGTTGACTTTCAACACTTGCAATTGCAACTTTATTGATGGGCATGCAACTGACCGACAACCCCTATCAACACACTTGAAGTTGAAGGAAATATGCCCTAGAGGCAATAATAAAGTTATTATTTATTTCCTTATATCATAATAAATGATTATTATTCATGCTAGAATTGTATTAACCGGAAACATAATACATGTGTGAATACATAGACAAACAGAGTGTCACTAGTATGCCTCTACTTGACTAGTTCGTTGATCAAAGATGGTTATGTTCCTAACCATAGACACGAGTTGTAATTTGATTAACGGGATCACATCATTAGGAGAATGATGTGATTGACTTGACCCATTCCGTTAGCATAGCACTTGATCGTTTAGTTTGTTGCTATTGCTTTCTTCATGACTTATACATGTTCCTATGACTATGAGATTATACGACTCCTGTTTACCGGAGGAACACTTTGTGTGCCACCAAACGTCACAACGTAACTGGGTGATTATAAAGGTGCTCTACAGGTGTCTTCGAAGGTACTTGTTGGGTTGGCGTATTTCGAGATTAGGATTTGCCACTCCGATTGTCAGAGAGGTATCTCTGGGCCCTCTCGGTAATGCACATCACTCAAGCCTTGCAAGCATTGCAACTAATAAGTTAGTTGCGGGATGATGTATTACGGAACGAGTAAAGAGACTTTCCGGTAACGAGATTGAACTAGGTATTGAGATACCGATGATCGAATCTCGGGCAAGTAACATACCGATGATAAAGGGAACAACGTATGTTGTTATGCGATCTGACCGATAAAGATCTTCGTAGAATATGTGGGAGCCTATATGAGCATCCAGGTTCCGCTATTGGTTATTGATCGGAGACGTGTCTTGGTCATGTCTATATTTTTCTCGAACCTGTAGGGTCCGCACGCTTAAGGTTTCGATGACAGTTATATTATGAGTTTATGAGTTTTGATGTACCGAAGGAGTTCTGAGTCCCGGATGAGATCGGGGACATGACGAGGAGTCTCGAAATGGTCGAGACGTAAAGATCGATATATTGGATGACTATATTCGGACATCGGAAAGGTTTCGAGTGATTCGGATATTTTTCGGAGTACCAGAAAGTTACGGGAATACGTATTGGGCCTTATTAGGCCATATAGGAAAGAAGGAAAAGGGCCTCAAGGGTGGCCGCACCCCTCCCCTTGGTCTGGTCCGAATTGGACTAGGGAAGGGGGGCGCCCCCTTCCTTCTCCTTTTCCCTTCCTCTTTTCCTATGCCATATGGGAGGTGGAATCCTACTAGGACTAGGGAGTCCTAGTAGACCTCCACACTTGGCGCGCCCCCTCCTAGGGCCGGCCTCCTCCTCCCTTGCTCCTTTATATATGGGTGCAGGGGGCACCCCAAAGAGACAACAATTGATCCTTGAGATCTATTAGCCGTGTGCGGTGCCCTCCTCCACCATAATCCTCGATAATATTGTAGCGGTGCTTAGGCGAAGCCCTGCAACGGTAGAACATCAAGATCGTCACCACGCCGTCGTGCTGACGGAACTCTTCCCCGACATTCTGCTGGATCGGAGTCCGGGGATCATCATCGAGCTGAACGTGTGCTAGAACTCGGAGGTGTCATAGTTTCGGTGCTTGATCGGTCGGGCCGTGAAGACGTACGACTATATCAACCGCGTTGTGCTAACACTTCCGCTTCCGGTCTATGAGGGTACGTAGACAACACTCTCCCCTCTCGTTGCTATGCATGACCATGATCTTGCGTGTGCGTAGGAATTTTTTTGAAATTACTACGTTCCCCAACAGTGGCATCCGAGCCTAGGTTTTATGCGTTGATGTTGTGCACGAGTAGAACACAAGTGAGTTGTGGGTGATATAAGTCATACTGCTTACCAGCATGTCATACTTTGGTTCGGCGGTATTGTTGGATGAAGCGGCCCGGACCGACATTATGCGTACGCTTACGCGAGACTGGTTCTACCGACGTGCTTTGCACACAGGTGGCTGGCGGATGTCAGTTTCTCCAACTTTAGTTGAACCAAGTGTGGCTACGCCTGGTCCTTGCGAAGGTTAAAACAGCACCAACTTGACAAACTATCGTTGTCGTTTTGATGCGTAGGTAAGAACGGTTCTTGCTAAAGCCCGTAGCAGCCACGTAAAACTTGCAACAACAAAGTAGAGGACGTCTAACTTGTTTTTGCAGGGCATGTTGTGATGTGATATGGTCAAGACATGATGCTAAATTTTATTGTATGGGATGATCATGTTTTGTAACCGAGTTATCGGCAACTGGCAGGAGCCATATGGTTGTCGCTTTATTGTATGCAATGCAATCACGCTGTAATGCTTTACTTTATCACTAAGCGGTAGCGATAGTCGTGGAAGCATAAGATTGGCGAGACGACAACGATGCTACGATGGAGATCAAGGTGTCACGCCGGTGACGATGGTGATCATGACGGTACTTCGGAGATGGAGATCACAAGTACAAGATGATGATGGCCATATCGTATCACTTATATTGATTGCATGTGATGTTTATCTTTTATGCATCTTATCTTGCTTTGATTGACGGTAGCATTATAAGATGATCCCTCACTAAATTATCAAAGTATAAGTGCTCTCCCTGAGTATGCACCATTGCGAAAGTTCTTCATGCTGAGACACCACGTGATGATCGGGTGTGATAGGCTCTACATTCAAATACAACGGGTGCAAAACAGTTGCACACGCGGAATACTCAGGTTAAACTTGACGATCCTAGCATATAACAGATATGGCCTCGGAACACGGAGACCGAAAGGTCGAGCGTGAATCATATAGTAGATATGATCAACATAGTGATGTTCACCATTGAAACTACTCCATCTCACGTGATGATCGGACATGGTTTAGTTGATTTGGATCACGTGATCACTTAGAGGATTAGAGGGATGTCTATCTAAGTGGGAGTTCTTAAGTAATATGATTAATTGAACTTTAATTTATCATGAACTTAGTCCTGATAGTATTTTGCATATCATGTTGTAGATCAATAGCTCGCGTTGTTGCTTCCCTGTGTTTATTTTGATATGTTCCTAGAGAAAAATAAGTTGAAAGATGTTAGTAGCAATGATGCGGATTGGATCCGTGATCTGAGGTTTATCCTCATTGCTGCACAGAAGAATTATGTCCTTGATGCACCGCTAGGTGACAGTGTTGGGGAACGTAGTAATTTCAAAAAATTTCCTACGCACACACAAGATCATGGTGATGCATAGCAACGAGAGGGGAGAGTGTGATCTACGTACCCTTGTAGATCGACAACGGAAGCGTTTGGTTGATGTAGTCGTACGTCTCCACGGCCCGACCGATCAAGCACCGAAACTACGACACCTCCGAGTTCTAGCACACGTTCAGCTCGATGACGATCCCCGGGCTCCGATCCAGCAAAGCGTCGGGGAGGAGTTCCGTCAGCACGATGGCGTGGTGACGATCTTGATGTTCTACCATCGCAGGGCTTCGCCTAAGCACCGCTACAATATGACCGAGGTGGAATATGGTGGAGGGGGGCACCGCACACGGCTAAGGAACGATCATGAAGATGAACTTGTGTGTCTAGGGGTGCCCCCTTGCCCCCGTATATAAAGGAGCAAGGGGAGGAGGCCGGCCGGCCCCTATAGGCGCGCCAGGAGGAGTCCTCCTCCTAGTAGGAGTAGGACTCCTACTAGGAGGGGGAAAGAAGTGGGGAGGGAGAGGGAAAGGGGGGCGCCGCCCCCCCTCTCCTAGTCCAATTCGGACCAGGGGGGAGGAGGCGCGCGGCCCACCTCTGGAAGCCCCCCTCTCTCTCCACTAAGGCCCATATGGCCCATTACTTCTCCCGGGGGGGGGGGGGGGTCCGGTAACCCTCCGGCTCTCCGGTTTTCTCCGAAATCACCCGGAACACTTCCGGTGTCCGAATATAGTCGTCAAATATATCAATCTTTATGTCTCGACCATTTCGAGACTCCTCGTCATGTCCGTGATCACATCCGGGACTCCGAACTAACTTCGGTACATCAAAACTCATAAACTCATAATATAACTGTCATCGAAACCTTAAGCGTGCGGACCTTACGGGTTCGAGAACAATGTAGACATGACCGAGACACATCTCCGGTCAATAACCAATAGCGGAACCTGGATGCTCATATTGGCTCCTACATATTCTACGAAGATCTTTATCGGTCAGACCGCATAACAACACACGTTGTTCCCTTTGTCATCGGTATGTTACTTGCCCGAGATTCGATCGTCGGTATCTCAATACCTAGTTCAATCTCTTTACCGGCAAGTCTCTTTACTCGTTCCGTAATACAACATCTCGCAACTAACTCATTAGCTGCAATGCTTGCAAGGCTTATGTGATGTGCATTACCGAGAGGGCCCAGAGATACCTCTTCGACAATCGGAGTGACAAATCCTAATCTCGAAATATGCCAACCCAACATGTACCTTTGGAGACACCTGTAGAGCACCTTTATAATCACCCATTTACATTGTGACGTTTGGTAGCACACAAAGTGTTCCTCCGGCAAACGGGAGTTGCATAATCTCATAGTCATAGGAACATGTATAAGTCATGAAGAAAGCAATAGCAACATACTAAACGATCGGGTGCTAAGCTAATGGAATGGGTCATGTCAATCAGATCATTCACCTAATGATGTGATCCCGTTAATCAAATAACAACTCTTTGTTCATGGTTAGGAAACATAACCATCTTTGATTAACGAGCTAGTCAAGTAGAGGCATACTAGTGACACTCTGTTTGTCTATGTATTCACACATGTATTATGTTTCCGATTAATACAATTCTAGCATGAATAATAAACATTTATCATGATATAAGGAAATAAATAATAACTTTATTATTACCTCTAGGGCATATTTCCTTCAGTCTCCCACTTGCACTAGAGTCAATAATCTAGATTACACAGTAATGATTCTAACACCCATGGAGCTTTGGTGCTGATCATGTTTTGCTCGTGGAAGAGGCTTAGTCAACGGGTCTGCAACATTCAGATCTGTATGTATCTTGCAAATCTCTATGTCTCCCACCTGGACTAGATCCCGGATGGAATTGAAGCGTCTCTTGATGTGCTTGGTTCTCTTGTGAAATCTAGATTCCTTTGCCAAGGCAATTGCACCAGTATTGTCACAAAAGATTTTCATTGGACCCGATGCACTAGGTATGACACCTAGATCGGATATGAACTCCTTCATCCAGACTCCTTCATTTGCTGCTTCCGAAGCAGCTATGTACTCCGCTTCACATGTAGATCCCGCTACGACGGTTTGTTTAGAACTGCACCAACTGACAGCTCCACCGTTTAATGTAAACACGTATCCGGTTTGCGATTTAGAATTGTCCGGATCAGTGTCAAAGCTTGCATCAACGTAACCTTTTATGATGAGCTCTTTGTCACCTCCATATATGAGAAACATATCCTTAGTCCTTTTCAGGTATTTCAGGATGTTCTTGACCGCTGTCCAGTGATCCACTCCTGGATCACTTTGGTACCTCCCTGCTAGACTTATGGCAAGGCACACATCAGGTCTGGTACATAGCATTGCATACATGATAGAGCCTATGGCTGAAGCATAGGGAACATCTTTCATTTTCTCTCTATCTTCTGCAGTGGTCGGGCATTGAGTCTTACTCAATTTCACACCTTGTAACACAGGCAAGAACCCTTTCTTTGCTTGATCCATTTTGAACTTCTTCAAAACTTTGTCAAGGTATGTGCTTTGTGAAAGTCCAATTAAGCGTCTTGATCTATCTCTATAGATCTTAATGCCTAATATGTAAGCAGCTTCACCGAGGTCTTTCATTGAAAAACTCTTATTCAAGTATCCCTTTATGCTATCCAGAAATTCTATATCATTTCCAATTAGTAATATGTCATCCACATATAATATCAGAAATGCTACAGAGCTCCCACTCACTTTCTTGTAAATACAGGCTTCTCCAAAAGTCTGTATAAAACCAAATGCTTTGATCACACTATCAAAGCGTTTATTCCAACTCCGAGAGGCTTGCACCAGTCCATAAATGGATCGCTGGAGCTTGCACACTTTGTTAGTTCCCTTTGGATCGACAAAACCTTCAGGTTGCATCATATACAACTCTTCTTCCAGAAATCCATTCAGGAATGCAGTTTTGACATCCATCTGCCAAATTTCATAATCATAAAATGCGGAAATTGCTAACATGATTCGGACAGACTTAAGCATCGCTACGGGTGAGAAGGTCTCATCGTAGTCAATCCCTTGAACTTGCCGAAAACCTTTTGTGACAAGTCGAGCTTTGTAGACAGCAATATTACCGTCAGCGTCAGTCTTCTTCTTGAAGATCCATTTATTCTCAATTGCTTGCCGATCATCAGGCAAGTCAACCAAAGTCCATACTTTGTTCTCATACATGGATCCCATCTCAGATTTCATGGCTTCAAGCCATTTTGCGGAATCTGGGCTCACCATCGCTTCTTCATAGTTCGTAGGTTCATCATGATCTAGTAGCATGACTTCCAGAACAGGATTACCGTACCACTCTGGCGCGGATCTCACTCTGGTTGATCTACGAGGTTTAGTAGTATCTTTTTCTGAAGTTTCATGATCATCATCATTAGCTTCCTCACTAACTGGTGTAGGTGTCACTGAAACAGTTTTCTGTGATGCACTACTTTCCAATAAGGGAGCAGGTACAGTTACCTCGTCAAGTTCTACTTTCCTCCCACTCACTTCTTTCGAGAGAAACTCCTTCTCCAGAAAGTTTCCGAATTTAGCAACAAGAGTCTTGCCTTCGGATCTGTGATAGAAGGTGTATCCAATAGTTTCCTTTGGATATCCTATGAAGACACATTTCTCCTGATTTGGGTTCGATCTTATCAGGTTGAATCTTTTTCACATAAGCATCGCAGCCCCAAACTTTCAGAAACGACAACTTTGGTTTCTTGCCAAACCACAGTTCATAAGGCGTCGTCTCAACGGATTTTGATGGTGCCCTATTTAACGTGAATGCGGCCGTCTCTAGAGCGTATCCACAAAACGATAGCGGTAAATCAGTAAGAGACATCATAGATCGCACCATATCTAGTAAAGTACGATTGCGACGTTCGGACACACCATTACGCTGTGGTGTTTCGGGTGGCGTGAGTTTCGAAACTATTCCACAATTTTTCAAATGTACACCAAACTCGTAACTCAAATATTCTCCTCCACGATCAGATCGTAGGAATTTTATTTTCTTGTTACGATGATTTTCTACTTCACTCTGAAATTCTTTGAACTTTTCAAATGTTTCAGACTTGTGTTTCATTAAGTAGATATACCCATATCTGCTTAAGTCATCTGTGAAGGTGAGAAAATAACGATATCCGCCACGAGCCTCAATATTCATCGGACCACATACATCTGTATGTATGATTTCCAACAAATCTATTGCTCTCCCCATAGTACCGGAGAATGGTGTTTTAGTCATCTTGCCCATGAGGCACGGCTCGCAAGTACCAAGTGATTCATAATCAAGTGGTTCCAAAAGTCCATCAGTATGGAGTTTCTTCATGCGCTTTACACCGATATGACCTAAACGGCAGTGCCACAAATAAGTTGCACTATCATTATTAACTCTGCATCTTTTGGTTTCAACACTATGAATATGTGTGTCACTACTATCGAGATTCATCAAAAATAGACCACTCTTTAAGGGTGCATGACCATAAAAGATATTACTCATATAAATAGAACAACCATTATTCTCAGATTTAAATGAATAACCGTCTCGCATCAAACAAGATCCAGATATAATGTTCATGCTTAACGCTGGCACCAAATAACAATTATTTAGGTCTAATATTAATTCCGAAGGTAGATGTAGAGGTAGCGTGCCGACTGCGATCACATCGACTTTGGAACCGTTTCCCACGCGCATCGTCACCTCGTCCTTAGCCAATCTTCGCTTAATCCGTAGTCCCTATTTCGAGTTGCAAATATTAGCAACAGAACCAATATCAAATACCCAGGTGCTACTGCGAGCATTAATTAGTAAGGTACACATCAATAACATGTATATCACATATACCTTTGTTCACCTTGCCATCCTTCTTATCCGCCAAATATTTGGGGCAGTTCCGCTTCCAGTGACCAGTCTGCTTGCAGTAGAAGCACTCATTTTCAGGCTTAGGTCCAGGTTTGGGTTTCTTCTCTTGAGTAGCAACTTGCTTGCCGTTCTTTTTGAAGTTCCCCTTCTTCTTCCCTTTGCCCTTTTTCTTGAAACTAGTGGTCTTGTTGACCATCAACACTTGATGCTCCTTCTTGATTTCTACCTCCGCAACTTTCAGCATTGCGAAGAGCTCGGGAATAGTCTTATTCATCCCTTGCATATTATAGTTCATCGCGAAGCTCTTGTAGCTTGGTGGCAGTGATTGGAGAATTCTGTCGATGACGCAATCATCTGGAAGATTAACTCCCAATTGAATCAAGTGATTATTATACCCAGACATTTTGAGTATATGCTCACTGACAGAACTGTTCTCCTCCGTCTTGCAGCTATAGAACTTATTGGAGACTTCATATCTCTCAATCCGGGCATTTGCTTGAAATATTAACTTCAACTCCTGGAACATCTCATATGCTCCATGACGTTCAAAACGTCGTTGAAGTCCCGATTCTAAGCCGTAAAGCATGGCACACTGAACTATCGAGTAGTCATCAGCTTTGCTCTGCCAGATGTTCATAATATCTGGTGTTGCTCCAGCAGCAGGCCTGGCACCCAGCGGTGCTTCCAGGACGTAATTCTTCTATGCAGCAATGAGGATAATCCTCAAGTTACGGACCTAGTCCATGTAATTGCTACCATCATATTTCAACTTTGCTTTCTCAAGGAACGCATTAAAATTCAACGGAACAACATCACGAGCCATCTATCTACATCAAGCATAAACAAGCAAGATACTATCAGGTACTAAGTTTCATGATAAATTTAGGTTCAATTAATTTACTTTAAGAACTCCCACTTAGATAGACATCCCTCTAATCCTCTAAGTGATTACGTGATCCAAATCAACTAAACCATGTCCGATCATCACATGAGATGGAGTAGTTTGATTGGTGAACATCACTATGTTGATCATATCTACTATATGATTCACGCTCGACCTTTCGGTCTCCGTGTTCCGAGGCCATATCTGTATATGCTTGGCTCGTCAAGTATAACCTGAGTATTCCGTGTGTGCAACTGTTTTGCACCCGTTGTATTTGAACGTAGAGCCTATCACACCCGATTATCACGTGGTGTCTCAGCACAAAGAACTTTCGCAACGGTGCATACTCAGGGAGAACACTTCTTGATAATTAGTGAGAGATCATCTTATAATGCTACCGTCAATCAAAGCAAGATAAGATGCATAAAAGATAAACATCACATGCAATCAATATAAGTGATATGATATGGCCATCATCATCTTGTGCTTGCGATCTCCATCTTCGAAGCACCGTCGTGATCACCATCGTCACCGGTGCAACACCTTGATCTCCATCGTAGCATCGTTGTCGTCTCGCCAATCTTATGCTTCCACGACTATCGCTACCGCTTAGTGATAAAGTAAAGCATTACAGCGTGATTGCATTGCATACAATAAAACGACAACCATATGGCTCCTGCCAGTTGCCGATAACTCGGTTACAAAACATGATCATCTCATACAATAAAATTTAGCATCACGTCTTGACCATATCACATCAAAACATGCCCTGCAAAAACAAGTTAGACGTCCTCTACTTTGTTGTTGTAAGTTTTACGTGGCTTCTATGGGCTTAAGCAAGAACCAATCTTACCTACGCATCAAAACCACAACGATAGTTTGTCAAGTTGGTGTTGTTTTAACCTTCGCAAGGACCGGGCGTAGCCACACTCGGTTCAACTAAAGTTGGAGAAACTGTCACCCGCAAGCCACCTCTATGCAAAGCACGTCGGGAGAACCGGTCTCGCGTAAGCGTACGCGTAATGTCGGTTCGGGCCGCTTCGTCCAACAATACCGCCGAACCAAAGTATGACATGCTGGTAAGCAGTATGACTTATATCGCCCACAACTCACTTGTGTTCTACTCGTGCATATAACATCAACATATAAAACCTAGGCTCTGATACCACTATTGGGGAACGTAGTAATTTCAAAAAATTTCCTACGCACACGCAAGATCATGGTGATGCATAGCAACGAGAGGGGAGAGTGTGATCTACGTACCCTTGTAGATCGACAACGGAAGCGTTTGGTTGATGTAGTCGTACGTCTCCACGGCCCGACCGATCAAGCACCAAAACTACGGCACCTCCGAGTTCTAGCACACGTTCAGCTCGATGACGATCCTCGGGCTCCGATCCAGCAAAGCGTCGGGGAGGAGTTCCGTCAGCACGACGGCGTGGTGAAGATCTTGATGTTCTACCGTCGCAGGGCTTCGCACATGTATTCACACATGTATTATGTTTCCGGTTAATACAATTCTAGCATGAATAATAAACATTTATCATGATATAAGGAAATAAATAATAACTTTATTATTGCCTCTAGGGCATATTTCCTTCATATATAAACCGGAGGGTTTTAGTCCGTAGGACAACTTCATCATACAATCATACCATAGGCTAGCTTCTAGGGTTTAGCCTCTCCGATCTCGTGGTAGATCTACTCTTGTACTACCCATATCATCAATATTAATCAAACAGGACGTAGGGTTTTACCTCCATCAAGAGGGCCCGAACCTGGGTAAAACATTGTGTCCCTCGTCTCCTGTTACCATCCGGCCTAGACGCACAGTTCGGGACCCCCTACCCGAGATCCACCGGTTTTGACACCGACATTGGTGCTTTCATTGAGAGTTCCTCTGTGTCGTCGCTTTCAGGCCCGATGGATTCTTTGATCATCAACCACGATGCAGTCCAGGGTGAGACTTTTCTCCCCGGACAGATCTTCGTCTTCGGCGGCTTTGCACTGCGGGCCAACTCGCCTAGTCACCTTGAGCAGATCGAAAGTTACGCCCCTGGCCATCAGGTCAGGTTTGGAAGCCTAAACTACACGGCTGACATCCGCGGGGACTTGATATTCGACGGATTCGAGCCACAGCCAAGCGTGCCGCACTGTCTCGTTGGGCATGATATAGCTCTGCCGTCGAACAGCGCCTTGGAGGCCACACACGCATCGGCTCCGACCATTGATTCAAAGCCCACTTCGCCAATCGAGGATCAGCGGTTGGACGCTGCCTCAGGGGCTACGATCTCAGAGGCGATCGAGACGAACTCCAGCCCCGCACTCCGCATGGCCTGTGAATCCGAGGAGCCGGATTCCTCTCCGAACTCCGAGCCCCCCGCGCCCCCGCCGATCGAATCCGATTGGGCGCCGATAATGGAGTTCACCGCCGCGGACATCTTTCAGCACTCGCCCTTCGGCGACATCCTGAATTCTCTAAAGTTTCTCTCTTTATCAGGAGAGCCCTGGCCGGACTAGGTCAGCAAGGTTGGGATACGGACAATGAAGAAATTCAAAACCCACCCACCACCCACTTCGTTGCCACTGTCGATGACTTAACCGACATGCTTGACTTCGACTCCGAAGACATCGACGGCATGGACGACGATGCAGGAGACGAACAAGAACTAGCACCTGTAGGGCGTTGGAAGGCCACCTCGTCATATGACATATATATGGTGGACACTCCAAAGGATGGAGATGGCGATGGAACAGCGGTGGACGATACCTCTAAGAAACAGCCCAAGCGCCGGCGTCAGCGGCGCCGCTCTAAATCCCGCCAAAGCAAAAATGGTGATTCCGGCACGGGAGATAATACTACTCCGCATAGCGCCGAAGAACACCCCCTCCAGCAAAATTCGGCACAGGAGGACAGAGAAGCCAGCCCTCACGAGAGGGCGGCAGACCAAGAGGTTGAGGACGATAATTATACGCCTCCCTCCGAAGACGAGGCAAGCCTCGACGATGACGAGTTCGTCGTGCCAGAGGATCTTGCCGAACAAGAGCGTTTTAAACGCAGGCTCATGGCCACGGCAAGCAGCCTCAAGAAAAAGCGGCAACAACTTAGAGCTGATCAGGATTTGCTAGCTGACAGATGGACTGAAGTCCTTGCGGCCGAAGAGTATGAACTCGAACGCCCCTCCAAGAGTTACCCAAAGCACAGGCTGCTACCCCGACTAGAGGAGGAAGCACCTACATCACCACGCATGACATGGCCGACCGGCCACCTCGTGGCCGCGATAGAGAGGCCTCTTGGCCCTCCACTCAAGGCATGCCCCGGCATCGCGTCAAGCATACTAAGGCACGGGAAAATGCGCCCGACCTGCGCGACATCCTGGAGGACAAGGCAAGGCAAACAAGATCGATCTACGGATCGCGCAGGCGCCCCACGGCACGTGACGATGATCGTCACTCCAGACGCAATGAATCCGGCCGGGCCGAACTCAGCTGACAAAGCTCCTTCAAGCTGCGTCGTGATATAGCCTAGTACAGAGGCGCCGCACACCCACTATGCTTCACAGATGAAGTAATGGATCATAAAATCCCTGAGGCTTCAAACCCGTAAACATCGAATCGTACGATGGCACAACAGATCCTGCGTTATGGATCGAGGGTTATCTCCTTCATATCCACATGGCCCGTGGCGATGATCTACACGCCATCAAATACCTCCCACTCAAACTTAAGGGACCGGCCCGACATTGGCTTAACAGCTTGCCAGCAAACTCAATCGGTTCTTGGGAGGACCTGGAAGCCGCATTCCTTGACAACTTCCAGGGCACTTATGTGCGACCACCGGACGCCGATGACCTAAGCCACATAATTCAGCAGCTAGAAGAATCGGCCAGGCAATTCTGGACACGGTTCCTAACAAAGAAAAACCAGATAGTCAACTGTCCAGACACAGAGGCCTTAGCGGCCTTCAAGCATAATATCCGTGACGAGTGGCTGGCCCGGCACCTGGGACAGGAAAAGCCGAAATCTATGGCAGCCCTCACGACACTCATGACCCGCTTTTGCGCGGGAGAAGACAGCTGGCTAGCTCGCAGTAACAACTTAACCAAGAACACTGGTAATTCGAATACCAAGGAAAAAAGTGACAGGTCGCGTCGGAACAAACAAAAGCGCCGCGTTAACAGCGACAGCAACGAGGATACGCCAGTTAATGCCGGATTCTGAGGTTACAAATCCGGTCAACGGAAACATCCATTCAAAAGAAAAACTCAGGGCCCGTCCAGTTTGGACCGAATACTCGACCGCTTGTGCCAGATACATGGCACCCCCGAAAAGCCAGCCAATCACACCAACAGGGATTGTTGGGTGTTCAAGCAGGCAGGCAAGTTAAGAGCCGAAAACAAAGACAAGGGGCTGCATAGCGACGACGAGGAGGAGCCCAGGCCGCCGAACAACAGTGGACAGAAGGGATTTCCCCCGCAAGTGCGGACGGTGAACATGATATACGCAACCCACATCCCCAAGAGGGAGCGGAAGCGTGCGTTACGGGACGTATATGCGATGGAGCCGGTCGCCCCAAAGTTCAACCCATGGTCCTCCTGCCCGATCACCTTTGATCGAAGGGACCACCCCACTAGCATCCGTCATGACGGCTTTGCCGCATTGGTTCTAGACCCAATCATTGATGGATTTCATCTCACAAGAGTCCTCATGGACGGCGGCAGCAGCCTGAACCTGCTTTACCATGATACAGTGCGAAAGATGGGCATAGATCCCTCGAGGATCAAGCCCACCAAAACGACCTTTAAAGGCGTCATACCAGGTGTAGAAGCCAACTATACAGGCTCAGTTACACTGGAAGTGGTCTTCGGATCTCCGGATAACTTCCGAAGCGAGGAGTTAATCTTCGACATAGTCCCGTTCCGTAGTGGCTATCACGCACTGCTCGGGCGAACCGCATTCGCAAAATTCAACGCGGTACCGCACTATGCATACCTCAAGCTCAAGATGCCAGGCCCTAGAGGAGTAATCACGGTCAATGGGAACACTGAACGCTCCCTCCGAACGGAGGAGCACACGGCAGCGCTCGCAGCAGAAGTACAAAGCAGCCTCTCTAGGCAGTTCTCCAGTTCAGCCTTCAAAAAGCCGGACACTGTCAAGCGCGCCCGGAGTACCCTACAACAAGACCGCCTGGCACGTTCCGAGCTAGCGTAGCAATGCGGCCCCAACCCCAGCCCTCGCGATATAGCGAAACCAGCGCTTCGCATACATAACTACGCTCTTGAAATACCATGGGCACAGGGGAAGGGGCACTATCACGGCACGCCCGAAATACGGCTTAAACCGCACCAGGGGCTGCCGGATTCCTTCTTTTTTTTTCTCTTACTCTCAGGACTCCATACTTCGGACGACCCATTCGGCAATTCAACTGCTGCACAAACGATGCAAGATCTAGGGAAGCAGACAAGCCACGCCGCATCATGGAACTCCCAGGTGGTCTCTATTGCGAGCAGTATACCTGTTTTTTAATACAATTCCGCGGCCTACCCCTAGCCAGGACATGTTAAATAGTCCAATTTATTTTGCTTATCGCACTATTTGTATCGTTCCGCTTTCATAGCAGCCTTTCTATAAACAATGCATAGCTTTTTGTCTATTTTTTGCATTACCCTCTTTTTATATATATGTTTATTAATAACATGCTGCATCCGTACACTGTGGTACGGCAAAATACGCCAGGGGCTTCAGTACCCATCAATATGGCGTGAGAAGTCCGTCCACTTTCACAAGTGCGGCACCCCGAACTTATAGCACTATATGCATCAGCTCCGAATCATGATTTGGGTCAATAGTTGGGTTTGCCCGGCTCCTATGTTTTGGTGCCTTATGTTCCGCTATATCGGCTAAGGTAGCACTAGGAGAACCACTGCGATTGTGCCCCAGTTGAGCTGGGCCGAGCACCTCAGTGGAGAAAGCTAAAACTGACTGTCATGATGAGGCGAGAGACCGGTCGCTGTTCGAGAGGTTTTTCGAGTCCTTAAAGGCTTATGCCGCTTCGAGCGAGGAACCGGCTTTGTTCGGCCAAGGCGTGGATAGCGCCCTGAACTCGGTCTTCCGAATACTAGGGGCTTCGCCGAAATTTAAAATTATAGAGTTCTATGGCTAAGTGAGAGTGTTCAAGCATTATAGTCCGATTGCCTTGTTCGTTGTGCTGACTGCCTCCCTCGACGGACCCAATCATGGGAAAAAGAGCGCTCAGGTTTATCCCGAACACCCCAGCACTAGTGGCATGGGGGCAGAAGCCGACGACTGGCCATCTCTCAATTTTTTGATAAACGGCCGCACAGAAAGTAATATTTTAAATTCAAGCATTGCTTAGCGCATATGAACAAGTTTTCAGCGCACAAGATAACACGAGTGAGTTCATTCAAAAATTACATCCTTGGTACGTTCATCCGCCACAAGGCGGGCACCAGCAAGAACATCCTTGTAATAGGTCTCGGGCTTGCGATGCTCCTTCCCCGGCGGCAGCCCGTCCTTCACAAGCTTCTCACCGTCCAGCTTACCCCAATGCACCTTTGCACGGGCAAGGGCCCTACGGGCACCTTCGATGCAGACGGTGCGCTTGATGACCTCAAGCCTTGGACAAGCCTCCACCAGCCGCCGCACCAGTCCGAAGTAGCTCCCAGGCAGGGCCTCTCTAGGCCACAGCCAAACTATGAAGCCCTTCAGGGCCTGTTCGGCCACCTTGTGGAGGTCGACCAGCTGCTTCAGCTGGTCGCTCAAGGGCACAGGGTGTCCGGCCTCAGCGTACTGAGACCAGAACACCTTCTCCGTCGAGCTGCCTTCCTCAGCTCGGTAGAATGCGGTGGCATCGGATACACTACGGGGAAGATCTGCGAATGCCCCTGGAGAGCTCCGGATTCGGGTAAGTAACAAGTAGTTTACTTTTATATGTCTGCTTTGCATATAGAATGCCTTACCCGCCGCTATCTTTTTCACCGCATCCAATTCCTGGAGGGCCTTCTGGGCTTCGGCCTTGGCAGATTTGGCAGTTTTAAGGGCCGCAGCAAGCTCGGACGCTCGCGTCTTCGAGTCGAGCTCCAAACTCTCATGTTTTTGCATGAGAACCTGAAGCTCTTGCCGCACCTCACCGACCTACGCCTCAAATTTCTCCCGCTCGGCACGCTCCG
Source organism: Triticum urartu (assembly GCF_056163025.1). Classification (NCBI taxonomy): domain Eukaryota; kingdom Viridiplantae; phylum Streptophyta; class Magnoliopsida; order Poales; family Poaceae; genus Triticum; species Triticum urartu. Next base: position 612,356,319 of record NC_141876.1, read on the forward strand.
TGGCCGCTTTCTTCTCGGCCTCGGACAGCGCTTGCTTGAGGGTCGCCACCTCGGTTGTGGCCCCTACAATAAGCAGTATACTCCTGTCATTTTTTGCAATTGCGCCTCCCTATAGGCATTTTTCCTTAAGGTATCTCTTACCTTCTTTCTCCTCGAGCTGCCGTTTGGCAAGGCCGAGCTCTTGCTTGGTCCGCTCGAGGCCCTGCTTCAGGGCACCCACCTCCGTAGTCAGTGCGGCGGTGGCCAGCAGCGAAGCCTCCATACGTATATTGACTCCTTTTCAGTTAGACTCCTGCGATATTTAATAGATCCTCTATACGGCTTTTCTTTCCGAACGCCAAACAGAGCATCAGGGGCTACTGTCTATACGATAATATTGTTACATATTTTTACTTACCTCGAAGCCTGTTAGAAGGCTAGCACAAGCTTCAGTCAGTCCGCTTTTGGCGGACCAAACCTTCTGGATCACCATACTCATGATGGCACGGTGCTCCTCGTCGATGGAGGTGCCCTTAATCTCCTCCAGCAGATTGTCCGGCGCCTCCGGCTGGACGGAGGACGCTGGCTCATTAGGCTTGCTCCTCTTGGCAGGGGTTCGCCTACCGCGGTCCGGAACCGTTGATGATTCCGGCGCAGTGTCCGGCTTAAAGCCGGACTTGGAACCAAGGGGGGTCTTGTCCCCTTCACTCCTGGAGTCCGGGAGGTCGCCTCACGGCTCCTCCCGGACCACCTCCTCTCGCCCCGGAGCTTATCACGACGCCACTTCGGCGTCATCCGCAGCACAGGGGGAAGCAGCGGCCGGAACTGAATTCACGTCCGATGAATCCAGGGAGCCGCTCGACGACTCGTCGAGCCCGTCCTTGAGCGGACTGCATGATTATATCCGACATTAGGGAAAGCTGTGCAACAAAAGGAATATCACGAGTTACTCTGGTATCTGAACACTTACGATCTCGCCGGATGCTTGGCCCTGTCCGGCCACTCCTCTTCGTCCTCGTCGGCGTCGGGGACATAGTCCGGCGGAGGGGTTTTCCTCTTCTTGGACCCCTCGGCCTCCCCTACTGGGGCGGCCTTCCTCTTCTCTCCTCCCCCCGCTGGAGGGGGAGAGGTTTCTTCTTCCTCCTCCTCGTTTTTAGGGGAGGAGTGCGTCTCGGACTCGTCGGACGACGAGTCCGACACCACCATATGCCGGGAACTCTTTCGAGTCCCCGTGGCCTTCTTCTTCTTGGCCTTCTTCTCCGGCACCACATAAGGTGCCGGAAGCAGTAGCTTCTCTAGGAGAGCAGGGGCTGGGTCTTCGGGCAAGGGAGCCGGACAGTTAATCTGTCTGGACTTCTCCCGCCAATCCTGTCAAAGGTGAGGGAGTTTAGATCCCGCATAGAGTCAAACTATGAAAAAACTTAACATCCTGTAAAGGATGAAAATATCTTACCTCGCCAGCAGGACGCTGCGAGCTGAATCCGCAGTCTTCGGAGGCGGATGTGGGAGCCTCGGCGCCTTTGGTTAGCCCCCTCCAGACATCTTCGTACGTCGTGTCGAAGAGCCTGCTCAGAGTGCGGTGCTACGCCGGGTTGAACTCCCACAAATTGAAGTCCTGTTCTTGACACGGAAGGATCCGGCGGACGAGCATGACCTGGATTACGTTGACAAGCTTAAGCTGCTTGTTCACCAGGGACTGGATGCATTTTTGCAGTCCGGTCAACTCTTCTTCGTCGCCCCACGACAGGCTCATCTCCTTCCAGGACGTGAGCCGCATAGGGGGTCCAGATCGGAATTCAGGGGCTGCGATCCACTTCGGATCGCGTGGCTTGGTGATGTAAAACCACCCTGACTGCCACCCCTTCAAGGTCTCCACAAAGGAGCCCTCGAGCCATAGGACGTTGGCAATTTTTCCCGCCATGGCACCTCCGCACTCCGCCTGGTTGCCGCGCACCACCTTTGGCTTGACGTTGAAGGTCTTGAGCCAGAGGCCGAAATGGGGGCGAATGCAGAGGAAAGCCTCGCACACGACGATAAACGCCAAGATATTGAGGATGAAGTTCAGGGCCAGATCGTGGAAATCTAGGCCATAGTAGAACATGAGCCCGCGGACAAATGGGTGGAGAGGAAAACCCAGTCTGCGGAGGAAGTGGGGAAGAAATACTACCCTCTCATGGGGCCTTGGGGTGGGGAGAAGCTGCCCCTCCTCGGGAAGCCGGTGCGCGATGTCTTTGGACAAGTATCCGGCCTTCCTTAACCTTTTGACATGGCCCTCCGTGACGGAGGAGACCATCCACTTGCCTCCCGCTCCGGACATTGTTGGAGAGGGTTGAGGTAGGAAGTGCGGGCTTGGGCGCTGGAGCTCGGGTGCGCAGAAGATGGATAGGCAAAGGAGGAAGAGGGCGTAGGTAAAAAGGTGGATCCTTATCCCCTTATATGGGCGGATGCGACTATGCGTCCCCACCAGCCTAGTAAAACTCGCTTGCCTCCCAAGCGCCGTGATAAGTGGCGCGGTTTGGTTACCCACGTCCGTATTAACGAGAATCCCGTAAAGAAAGGGGACACGATCTCTGCTTTGACAAGACGTGCCAAGGAAACCGCCTCGCAAAACGCGCTGAGGTGGAGAAGTGAAAACGATTCGAATAAAGGCTTGGCCGTAGTGTGATGTCACGCTGCGGAATACGTCAGCAGATTAGATTTGTGTTAATATTATTCTCTCTATGGCAATACGTGGAAGCTTATTTTGCAGAGCCGGACATTACTCTAGGTGTTTACAAACTTTTATGAAGAATTTGGAGGAGGAACCCGCCTTGCAATGCCGAAGACAATCTGCGCGTCGGACTCGTCGTCATTGAAGCCTGGTTCAGGGGCTACTGAGGGAGTCCTGGATTAGGGGGTGTTCGGGTAGCCGGACTATACCTTCAGCCAAACTCTAGGACTATGAAGATACAAGATTCAAGACGCCGTCCCGTGTCCGGATGGGACTTTCCTTGGCGTGGAAGGCAAGCTTGGCGACGCGGATATTCAAGATCTCCTACCATTGTAACCGACTTTGTGTAACCCTAACCCTCTCCGGTGTCTATATAAACCGGAGGGTTTTAGTCCGTAGGACAACTTCATCATACAATCATACCATAGGCTAGCTTCTAGGGTTTAGCCTCTCTGATCTCGTGGTAGATCTACTCTTGTACTACCCATATCATCAATATTAATCAAGCAGGACGTAGGGTTTTACCTCCATCAAGAGGGCTCGAACATGGGTAAAACATTGTGTCCCTCGTCTCCTGTTACCATCCGGCCTAGACGCACAGTTCGGGACCCCCTACCCGAGATCCGCCGGTTTTGACACCGACAAGGGCCTCAAGGGTGGCCGCACCCCTCCCCTTGGTCTGGTCCGAATTGTACTAGGGAAGGGGGGCGCCCCTTCCTTCCTTCTCCTTTTCCCTTCCTCTTTTCCTATTCCATATGGGAGGTGGAATCCTACTAGGACTAGGGAGTCCTAGTAGGACTCCACACTTGGCGCGCCCCCTCCTATGGCTGGCCTCCTCCTCCCTTGCTCCTTTATATACGGGTGCAGGGGGGCACCCCAAAGAGACAACAATTGATCCTTGAGATCTATTAGCCGTGTGCGGTGCCCTCCTCCACCATAATCCTCGATAATATTGTAGCGGTGCTTAGGCAAAGCCCTGCAACGGTAGAACATCAAGATCGTCACCACGCCGTCGTGCTGACGGAACTCTTCCCCGACATTCAGCTGGATCGGAGTCCGGGGATCGTCATCGAGCTGAACGTGTGCTAGAACCCGGAGGTGCCGTAGTTTTGGTGCTTGATCGGTCGGGCCGTGAAGACATACGACTACATCAACTGCGTTGTGCTAACGCTTCCGCTTCCGGTCTACGAGGGTACATAGACAACACTCTCCCCTCTCGTTGTTATGCATCAGCATGATCTTGCGTGTGCGTAGGAATTTTTTTAAAATTATTACGTTCCCCAACAGAAGTCGCGTTGCATCACTTGCATGCAACTAGTAGACGTGCAACTAACTGACGAAGCCCCATACCAGCACAGTTGCAGCCACGTTGGGGCTATGCAATTACAGTTAGGTTGCAACACTTGCAGTGCGTGCCTAGCGAAGGAAATGCAACTAGCCGACAACCCCATAAAAGCACGGTTGCATCCGTGTTGGGGCCGTGTCGTTGCAGCCGGGTTGCAACACTAGCAGTTTCATGTCTATTAGTGGACATGCAACTAGCCGACAACCCCCTACAAGCCAAATTGCGGCTGCATTGGGGGCCATGCAGTTGTAGCCGGGTTGTACCACTTGTAGTTGTATATCTAGTGATGGACATCGAACTAGCCGACAACCCCCTACAAGCCTAGTTTCGAAACATATGGAGAGAAGTACAAATAATAAAATAAATAAATTGGATTGCTTGGTTTCGAAACATATGGAGATGTAGCCATGTGAAGGAGACACACTGGATTGGGGATGTGGCCAGATGCCAAACCCACCACGCATACCTGCACCCTCTACAAGAAGAAAAGAAAGAAGAAACACTAAACAGGCCGGCTGTATCCCTACAGGGTCTATTTGACAAGAAACAAACATCATACAACTTCTTGAAGCACCTGGTGATCTAACAATAGGGTAGGGGTCGACTGAGACTTTGTAAAAAAATCAGTCGACTGATTTTTAGCACAATCGTTTATTTTAATATATACAGTATATATAAGAGGGAAGGGGTCATATTATATTACTACTTCCTTTCCTTGCAAGAAAAGAAAGAAGGAGATCTTCCCATTAGACGAGGGCTGGGGATTGAGGATTTTCAGGGCTCTTCTTTTTTTATTCAACTTAGGACTTGCCTAGAATCATTTAACACACGGCCTCACTCTCATCAACTTCTTACGGCCGGCCCATTTGATGGGTGCATGTAATCAACATGCCGAACTGTTGACCACGAAAACCTGGGCAAAGGGGCCAAAGCTAGCCATCGGCTTGGCTTGCAATAACCATTTTCGACCCCATGCAATGCTAAAATGTCGGCATCCTTATTATAAACAAGTAAAACGCCCGAACGTTGATATAAAATGGGTGGACCATGCATTCTCGCTAACCAATAATAAAATGTGAAGGACATAAATTGAAGATTTGACAAAAAAAGAACGAAAAATAATGAATATCAACTAGTGAGAGAAATATATTCGTAGGCGGCTTGCCGCTTTTCTTCTCTCACGCTCTAGAGTTTTCTATTAGTTATTACCAAGGTATACATTTGTATTATTTAAATATTTATGAGTATATTCATTATACCCTTATATTACATTATTAAAAAGACATAAACATATATAAAAACACATTATGACGGTTTAAGCCATGTCTATATTAACCTTGTTATTTTATATGGAGCCCCACCAACTGGGACTAACCGCGTATGATCAACCTTGCAAAATACATAGTGAAATATTTTGTTTGGACATAATTGCATTGATTAACTCCTTTGTATAATTAAAATACTAAAAGGACAAGAATAATTGAAAATTCATAACTTAATAAATAATTATTCTAAAATCATATTTCAAATGCCAAAATGCCAAAACACATATATACCCTAACTCTTACAAAGATTCCCTCCGGTTTGTCCGTAGTGGGACTTTCCAGCTATAAGTTCGGAAACTCACTAGAGAAGAAAGTGATGACGGTGAAGCCGGTCACATCCCAGAGTGGGATCTTAGGTTATAATTTCTTTCTTTGCGTATGTCCCTTTGCGCCATAACCATGGAGAATCTTTATCATTTACCAGGATGCTTGGGTCAGTCTTCACTGTGAACGGAGGAATTTCATCGAACTTTTCATAATCTTCTGACATGTCCGTCTTGTCCTCCACTCCCATGATGTTTCTTTTCCCTGAAAGAACTATGTGGCGCTTTGACTCATCGTATGATGTATTCGCTTCCTTATCTTTTCTTTTTCTCGGTTTGCTAGACATGTCCTTCACATAGAAAACCTGCGTCACATCATTGGCTAGGACGAATGGTCCATTTGTGTACCCAAGATTGTTGAGATCCACTGTTGTCATTCCATACAGCAGGTCTACCTTTACCCCGCCTCCTGTCAGATTGACCCACTTGCACCGAAACAAAGGGACCTTAAAAGAAGGTCCATAGTCAAGTTCCCATATATTCTCCATGTAACCATAATATGTGTCATTTTTCCTATTGTTATTTGTTGCATCAAAGCGGACACCACTGTTTTGGTTGGTCTCTTTTTATCTTGGGCAATCGTGTAAAATGTATTCTCATTTATCTCGTACCCTTTGAAAGTTAATATAGTCGAAGATGGTGACTCGGCAAACAAGTATAGCTCATCTCCAATAGTGTTGTCATTCATGATATGTGTTTGCAACCAATCACCGAAAGTCTCCATGTGTGAACATTTAATCTAGGCGTCAAACTGCTCCGGGTTCTTGGAGCGTACAATATCCATGTGTTACTCGATATACGGAGCCATCAAGGTGGAATATTTTAGAACTATGTAGTGTGCTTGAGTGAAAGAATGTCCATCCATACATATTGCTGAAGCCTTTCCTAGCATGCCTTTTCCACTCAGTCTCCCCTCATGCCGTGATTCAGGAACACCAATCGACTTAAGGTCAGGAATAAAGTCAACACAAAACTCAATAACCTCCTCTGTTTCATGGCCCTTGGAAATGCCTCCTTCTGTCCTAGCACGATCATGAACATATTTATTTAAGACTCCCATGAACCTCTCAAAGGGGAACATAATGTATAGAACATGACCGGAATGGTAATCTTTTCGACTAGGTGAACTAGGACATGCATCATTATATTGAAGAAGTATGGTGGGTACACCAACTCAAAACTGACAAGACATTGAACCAAATCATTCTGTAACATTGGTAGGATTTCTGGATTGATTACCTTCTGAGAAATTGCATTGAGGAATGCACATAGCTTCACAATGGCTAATCGAACATTTTTCGATAGAAGCCCCCTCAATGCAAACGAAAGTAATTGCGTCACAATCACGTGCCAGTGATGAGATGATACGTCTCCATCTTATCTATAATTTTTTATTGTTCCATGCCAATATTCTACAACTTTCATATACTTTTGGCAACTTTTTATACTATTTTTGGGACTAACATATTGATCCAGTGCCCAGTGCCAGTTCCTGTTTGATGCATGTTTTTTGTTTCGCAGAAAATCCATATCAAACGGAGTCCAAACGGGATAAAAACTGACGGAGATTTTTTTGGAATATATGTGATTTTTGGGAAGAAGAATCAACGCGAGACGATGTCCGAGGGGGCCCCGAGGCAGGGGGCGCCCCCCAGGGGGTCAGGTGTTCCCTGGGCCCTCGTGGCCACCCCGTAAGGCGGTTGGTTCCCTTCTTACGCCGCAAGAAAGCCAATATCCGGATAGAAATCATGTTAAAATTTCAGCCCAATCGGAGTTACAAATCTTCGGGAATATAAGAAACGGTGAAAGGCCAGAATCTGAAACGCAGAAACAGAGAGAGACAGAGAGACAGATCCAATCTCGGAGAGGCTCTCGCCTCGCCCATGCCATGGAAGCCAAGGACCAGAGGGAAAACCCTTCTCCCATCCAGGGAGAAGGTCAAGGAATAAGAAGAATAAGGGGGCCCCTCTCCCCCTCTCTTCCGGTGGCACCGAAACGCCGCCGGGGCCATCATCGCCACCGCAATCTACACCAACACCTCCGTCATCTTCACCAACATCTTCATCACCTTCCCCCATCTATCTACAGCGGTGCACTCTCCCGCAACCCGCTGTACCCTCTACTTGAACATGGTGCTTTATGCTTCATATTATTATCCAATGATGTGTTGCCATCCTATGATGTCTGAGTAGATTTTCGTTGTCCTATCGATAATTGGTGAATTTCTATGATTGGTTTAATTTGCTTGTGGTTATGTTGCTGTCCTTTGGTGCCCATCATATGAGCACGCGCATGGATCACACCATAGGGTTAGTTGTATGCTGATAGGACTATGTATTGGAGGGCAAGAGTGACAGAAGCTTCAACCTAGCATAGAAATTGATGCATACGGCATTGAAGGGGGACCAATATATCTTAATGCCATGGTTGGGTTTTATCTTAATGAACGTTAGTAGTTGCGGATGCTTGCTAATAGATCCAATCATAAGTGCATAGAATTCCAAGTCAGGGATGACATGCTAGCAGTGGCCTCTCCCACATAAAACTTGCTATCGGTCTAGTAAAGTAGTCAATTGCTTAGGGACAATTTCGCAACTCCTACCACCACTTTTCCACACTCTCTATACTAACTTTATTGCTTCTTTACCTAAAACATCCCCTAGTTTTTATTTACGTGCTCTTTATATTCTTGCAAACCTATCCCATTACACCTACAAAGTAGTTCTAGTTTCATACTTGTTCTAGGTAAAGCGAACTTTAAGCATGCGTAGAGTTGTATCGGTGGTCGATAGAAATTGAGGGAATATTTGTTCTACCTTTAGCTCCTCGTTGGGTTTGACACTCTTACTTATCGAAAGAGGCTACAATTGATTCCCTATACTTGTGGGTTGTCAAGACATTTTTCTGGCGCCATTGCCGGGGAGTTATAGCGTGGGGTTAATATTCTCGTGTGTGCTTGTACTACTACAAAAATAGCTATAGCTAATATGGACATTAATGGCTCACCATGTATGTGGTGCGCCACTGCTATATAGCAATGGCGCACCAGATATGGGTGTGCCATTAGTGGCCATATTACTAATGGCGCACCTGGTGTGTGGTGCGCCATTACTAGTTTTGTCCTGGCCCCACACCCGTCCCCAGACTTAGCAGTGGCGCATGAGGGGAAAGTGCGCCATTACTAGTTTTAACTAGTAATGGCGCACCAGTAGAAGATGCGCCATTGCTAGTTTTAACTAGTAATGGAGCACCAGTAGGAGATACGCCATTAATATCTATACGTATGGTGCACCCCCTACCAGTGCGCCATTGCTATCACCCCTTATCCCCTCCCTCTAGTCACGTTCTCTCCCCTCCCCTTCCTGACACAGCCACCCGCCTCTCCTCCGGCTCTCACCCAACGCCGCCGCCGATCTCCTCTTCCGCATCACCTCTCCGGCGGCCTCCTCTCCCCATCCACGCCGCGCCGGCGGCCTCCCTATCCTCTCCTCTGTCTGCCTGGTCGGGCCGAGAGCCTAGCCCGATGCCATGGCGACCATGGCAGCAGGAGGAGCCCGGTCATGGCGGCCTCCTCTCCCTGCAGCGCCGCCGCACCTCACCTTCTCTTCTCTTCTCTCCTCTTCTCTCCCAGTAGAGGAGAGGAGGGGAGGGAAGGGAAGGCCTTCTCCGGCGAGCTTCCAGGTAGGTGAGGAGCGCCCAGATCCAGATCCACGGCGCATCGTCCCATCGTCGACCTGAGCCGCGACCATCCATGCAGGGCCGACAGAAGCCAGGACGGATATGCCAGAAACCCTAGCCTAGCCTAGCCACGGAGGTACGACTCCTCAACCTCCAGCGACGGACGACGGCTGCAGGCCATCTCCGGCGACGGATCTCTGACCCCGACCATGGTGCGTGCGGCTGCAGGCCATCTTCTTCATCTCCCCTCCCCTCCCCTCATTGGTTCGTTTTATGTGCAGGGCAGGCTGCTCCAGACGAGTTGCTGCTACTGCTGCAGGTGCATGACGCATGGCTGCTCCCTCCTCCTCTGCCTACTGCAGGTGGACATGGTGAGCACATCTTATCTAGATTGCCAATTTTATTGATTGCAATTCTTCTTTCTGGTGGTGTTGATTGCCATTGTGCAGTTCAGTTCAGTTTCAATCTAAATGCACCTCTCGGTCTCTTCCTCCTCTCTTGTGCTTTTGCATCTCCATGCCTAGATTCGGGCTTAATTAATTCCATTGCCTGCTGTTTATGGACGGATTGTTAGGTTAGATTGCTCACTTTATCCATCTCATCATGTCTCCTGAATGAATAAATGAATGAATGAATGAGCACTTTAATTGATGCTTGCTGGTTGGATGGATGGATGTCGTACATGCCATGCTTTTGGGTTAATTTGTCCGTAAAATTGATCCATTGGCCCGCTTGGTTCAATTTATCTGATGCCACAAGTGGCGTCATTTTTATTCTGTATGGACTGCCATTATAATGTACGTACATGCCACTGAACATTCAGTCTTTACTTGTGTGTAAGACCGGACTTTCTTCCGTTGTCAACGCAACTCGACGCAAGACCAGTGCCTTGGTCGCTTGCTCCGGTGTGGTGCAGCCGAGCTGGGCCAACGACCATGCTGTGTACGAGGGCAAACTCCCCTCCGACAAGATGGCTCCTAGCTCGGGTAAGCAGCAGCACCCCATGGTCGTTTTAGTTTTCAGAGAGCCTTTTTTTGTGTTTCAGCTGATGATGCCTTCATTCTCTTGTCCATTGAGGATCCTCAACAGGCAAGAAAAAGTTCCACCGCCGGTCTGAAACTCTTCTCAACTGGGCAAGGGATTCTCTCACTACCTTCTAATTAAGTGAGCAGTCAACATCTTCACGGCCCTTTACTATGCTTTCTTTCTACTTCAAGCAAGGAGATGATTTATATGCATCTAAACAAGTAGTTGTCGCTGCACTGCTATAACAATCAATGTACATGCATAGCTCTAAGCTCTAGCCTAGTGCGCTACACTGCCTATGTTTGTCAACATGCTGAATATATGAACCCAGAAAATTTTAGAACTTCTCTGTAAAATTTGGTTGCTAGCTCTGTATCTCAGCCCCTTCTCATTTGTTTGTTTGATTTGGATGGAGTAGGAGTCATCCATGGACAACATCGACGATGAGGCCTTGGTCTTGTATGATGCGTGTGTGGATAGTGTTGGTCTATTCATATGCTAGGGTGTGGCCTGATGAGGTCTTGGTCTTGTATGATGCGTGTGTGGACAGTGTTGGTCACTTACTAGCTATGGTTCTTTTGCTGCTGGACAGTGTTATTTCAATTTGTACCCCATCTAAGCCGCTCACTGTTTTCGTTACCTAATTGCTCCTGGATGCAGAAAAATGTGTAAGCTTTATATGCCAAAAGGTTATGCATTTACTCATGAAGCATTTCTTGCAAATGGAAGATTTTGGTGTCCATGATTAGTGACGATCCTCAAGTAGGATGAATCTTTAGTTTTGATGGGTCTCAGATTTACTTTTGTTAAGTTGTGATGATATAGTGCTTAATCTGAGCATGTTCGACGTAATGCAATGGACTGTTCCAAGGGCTGGGCGCTGCTGCAAGGCCCATCTTTATCTTTGATCTTGCACATGATGGATGGCCAAGGACTAGTTAAGTAGGTCATTTTGCGACCAAATGAATGGTCTTCCAGTTTGGTATCTCTAAATGATGATTACATATTAGCGCGTTCTTCAGTTTGGGATATACATTTATGTGTAATAGTGAATTATGTCTTGGAAGGCATGTTACTTATTTCCCGTTGATTCATTGGACATCGCATGACAATCTCTAAGAAGGTTGTCCATTTACTGATCAATCATTTCTTGCACGATTTTGTTGTCGATGATTAGTGTTGAACCTCATATGTCCTCTGCAATTCATTTCCATTATAATCTTACTCGTACAATATTCACACCATGTAATTCTGGAAATATATGCTCATATCTAGTTCTGCATAAAAAATGACAGTATTGACATATTATAAATAGTTTGTTTGTATTTCTGTTTATTTTTGTACATTTTGCAAGGATAAAGTGAAGAAAAAGAAGAAAAGATTACTAGAAGATTAGTTTTAGGTTTTTCTTTTATTTCCTTGCAATTTTCCTTTTATTGGATACTTGTAAAGACATTGTAATATTCTTACTATAATAAGAAATATGATTCTATTTCATTTTTTGTTTTTAAATTATTTTCCTCATAGGTTGTTTTCTATAAATTTGGATTTTTTTTCTTTTCCAAATACATTACTAGTGGCGCATCATCAACTAGTGCGCCATTAGTAAGCCAGAGCACATGGGTAAATATGGCCCTCTGAGAGGCATACTAATGGCGCACCGTGGGATATACTAATGGCGCACTGCATGGTGCGCCATTAGTATACCAGATACTAATGGCGCACTACAGGTGCGCCATTAGTAAAAAGTACTAATGGCGTGATACTAGTGGCGCACCTATAGTGCGCCATTAGTAGGCAAAACAGGTGCGCCAATAGTAGGCCTTTTCCCAGTAGTGTTGTTTGCTTTATCACTAAGTAGTTTTTATTTTGTGCTCCTGGTTTCTATCTTTAGTTATGGGTAGGAAACGCAAAATATCAAAAAAATTAGTGGTACCTATTGAACCAATGGTTGAAGAACTATTCAAAATCTATCACACTACTGAAGCTTTTTACTTGGATCATCTTCGATCCTATGTGCTAGGGCTGAAACCCCAACTAGCTTAGTTGAGGGCAAATCTTTAGATGAGCATGCTTGTTATGTGCGACAGCGCATATCTGAAAAGGGAAACTTTTACTGGATCAAATTCATCGTTTGTAGTGCTATGCTTGGAATTTATGTGAAATATATGATTGTGCTTGTTGTTCTAAAGACCCTAAGAAACACTTTCCTTACCAATGTGAGTTTAGTGATAATGGAATCGTATCTTTGTACACTAAGGGTGTTTATAATTACTATGATGTTCAACAAATTGAAGAATTTGTTGCTTTTAGGGGTACTTGTGAAATTGCTTATTTTATTGAAGAGTGTGATACTACTCTCTACAATTATGAAAATTTGGCCATGCTTAAATAGTGCTATGATAATTATGTTTCTAATCCTTATATTAAACCATATATTGAGGAATCCTTCGCTATCCAAGAAGAGACTAATATTTTGCAGGAGTCTATGGAAGAAGAAATTTATGACATTGTGAGCTCATTGGATGAAAAAGATGAGGAGGAGAGCGAAGAACAAAAGGAGGAAGAGCGGATTGATCACCCGTTCCCACCATCTAATGAGAGTAACTCTTTGTCCCATACATTGTTTAATTTCCCTTCGAATTTACCGAAGGATGAATGCTATGATGATTGTTATGATCCCGTTGATTCTTTTGAAATATCCCTTTTTGATGATGCTTGCTATGCTTGTGGCCAAGATGCCAATATGAATTATGCTTATGGAGATGAACTTGCTATAGTTCCTTATGTTAAACATGAAATTGTTGCTATTGCACCCACGCATGATAGTCCTATTATCTTTTTGAATTCTCCCGATGCTACCTCTTGAGGATGCGTTGGTTTCCCTTGAAGAGGAAAGGGTGATGCATCAAATTATTGTAAGTATTTCCCTCAGCTTTTGAGAACCAAGGTATCAATCCAGTACGAGATTACACGCAAGTCGCCTAGGACCTGCACAAACACGTAAGAACCTTGCAACCAAAGCGATAAAGGGGTTGTCAATTGCTACCTCTTCAGCACTGCGTTGGTTTTCCCTTGAAGAGGAAAGGGTGATGCAGCAAAGTAGCATAAGTATTTCCCTCAGTTTTTGAGAACCAAGGTATCAATCCAGTAGGAGGCCATGCACGAGTCCCTCGCACCTACACAAACAAATAAAATCCTCACTACCAACGCAATAAAGGGGTTGTCAATCACTTCACCATCACTTACAAAAGTGAGATCTGATAGATATGATAAGATAATATTTTTGGTATTTTTATGATAAAGATGCAAAGTAAATAAAGCGAAGTAAAAATGGCACCAGAAATAGCTTGTTAACACGAGATTAATATGATGGAAAATAGACCCGAGGGCCATAGGTTTCACTAGTGGCTTCTCTCGAGAGCATAAGTATTACGGTGGGTAAACAAATTACTGTTGAGCAATTGACAGAATTGAGCATAGTTATGAGAATATCTAGGTATGATCATGTATATAGGCATCACATCCAGGACAAGTAGACCGACTCCTACCTGCATCTACTACTATTACTCCACAGATCGACCGCTATCCAGCATGCATGTAGAGTATTAAGTTCAAAAGAACAGAGTAACGCTTTAAAGTAGGATGACATGATGTAGAGGGATGAACTCATGCAATATGATATAAACCCCATCTTGTTATCCTTGATGGCAACAATACAATACATGCCTTGCTGCCCCTACAGTCACTGGGAAAGGACACCGCAAGATTGAATCCAAAGCTAAGCACTTCTCCCATTGCAAGAAAGATCAATCTAGTAGGCCAAACCAAACTGATAATTCGAAGAGACTTGCAAAGATAACCAATCATACATAAAAAAATTCAGAGAATATTCAAATATTGTTCATAGATAAACTTGATCATAAACCCACAATTCATCGGTCTCAACAAACACACCGCAAAAGAAGATTACATCGAATAGATCTCCATGAGAATCGTGGAGAACTTTGTATTGAGATCCAAAAAGAGAGAAGAAGCCATCTAGCTAATAACTATGGACCCGAAGGTCTGAGGTAAACTACTCACACATCATCGGAGAGGCTATGGTGTTGATGTAGAAGCCCTCCATGATCGATGCCCCCTCCGGCGGAGCTCCATAAAAGGCCTCAAGATGGGATCTCACGGGTACAGAAGGTTGCGGCGGCGGAATTAGGTTTTTGGCTCCGTATCTGGTAGTTTGGGGGTACATAGGTATATATAGGAGGAAGAAGTACATCAGTGGAGCAACATGGGCCCCACAAGGGTGGAGGGCACGCCTGGGCGGGGCGCCCCTTACCTCGTGCCTTCCCGGTTGATGTCTTGACGTAGGGTCCAAGTCCTCTGGATCACGTTCATTCTGAAAATCACATTCCCGAAGGTTTCATTCCGTTTGGACTCCGTTTGATATTATTTTTCTACAAAACTCTGAAATAGGCAAAAACCAACAATTCTGGGCTGGGCCTCCGGTTAATAGGTTAGTCCCAAAAATAATATAAAAGTGTATAACAAAGCCCATTAATCATCCAGAACATAATATAATATAGCATGAAGCAATCAAAAATTATAGATACATTGGAGATGTATCAAGCATCCCCAAGCTTAATTCCTTCTCGTCCTCGAGTAGGTAAATGATAAAAACAGAATTTTTGATGCGGAATGCTACTTGGTATAATTTTTTTAATGTAACCCTCTTAATTTTGGTATGAATATTCAGATCCGAAAGATTCAAGATAAAAGTTTAATATTGACATAAAAGCAATAATACTTCAAGCATACTAACTAAGCAATTATGTCTTCTCAAAATAACATGGCCAAAGAAAGTTCATCCCTACAAAATCATATAGTTTAGTCATGCTCCATTTTCATGACACAAAAATGCTCTCATCATGCACAACCCTGATGACAAGCCAAGCAATTGTTTCATACTTTAGTAATCTTAAACTTTTTCAACCTTCACGCAATACATGAGCGTAAGCCATGGATATAGCACTATGGGTGGAATAGAATATAATGATGGGGGTTATCTGGAGAAGACAAAAACGGAGAAAGTCTCACATCAACATGGCTAATCAACGGGCTATGGAGATGCCCATCGATTGATGTTAATGTAAGGACTAGGGATTGCCATGCAACGGATGCACTAGAGCTATAAATGCATGAAAGCTCAACAAAAGAAACTAAGTGCGTGTGCATCCAACTTGCTTGCTCACGAAGACCTAGGGCATTTGAGGAAGCCCATTGTTGGAATATACAAGCCAAGTTCTATAATGAAAAATTCCCTCTAGTGTATGAAAGTGACAAAACAAGAGACTCTCTATCATGAAAATCATGGTGCTACATTGAAGCACAAGTGTGGAAAAAAAGGATAGTAGCATTGTCCCTTTTTATTTTCTTTTTTTGGGCCTTCCTTTTTTAAATTTGGCCTTTTTTGGGGGACAATACTCTATGAATGATGATCATCACACTTCTATTTATTTACAACTCAATGATTACAACTCGATGCTAGAACAAAGTATGACTCTATATGAATGCCTCCGGCGGTATACCGGGATAGCAATGAATCAAGAGTGACATGTATGAAAAATTATGAACGGTGGCTTTGCCACAAATACGATGTCAACTACATGATTATGCAAAGCAATATGACAATGATGAATGTGTCATGATAAAATAGAACGGTGGAAAGTTGCATGGCAATATATCTCGGAATGGCTATGGAAATGCCATAATAGGTAGATATGGTGGCTGTTTTGAGGAAGATATAAGGAGGTTTATGTGTGAAAGAGCATATCATATCATGGGGTTTGGATGCACTGGCAAAGTTTGCACCAACTCTCAATGTGAGAAAAGGGCAATGCACGGTGCCGAAGAGGCTAGCAATGATGGAAGGTGTTGGGGATATTACTACCAGTATGACCCGCCCAGGAGGGGCCGGGTCAGCCCTAATGGCGGGTTACATAAGAAGCCCAATAAACATTCAAGATGATAGTTTACTAAACGTATAGAAGGCCCGAAGGCCTGGGGCCGGCTTAAGGCCTGATATTGTAAACTGTCGTATGTAAGGAAAGACTTGTAAAGAAGGGCATGTAAAGGAAGTCACCGAGCCGGACACGATTATGAGCCGGCCGGGACTCTGTAGGATACCAGGCGTCAACCTGTGTATATAAGGGGATGACCCGGTGGCGGTTTAGGGCAAGAAACAACCAAATCGATAACCAAGCCGACGATTTGAGCCCCTTGGAGATCGAAGCTTCCAGCAATACCAATCCCAACTAGACGTAGGCTTTTACCTTGATCATAAGGGGCCGAACTAGTATAAAAACTCTCTCGTGTGTCCCTTGTCCCGATGAACCCCTTTAAGCTTCCTAGTGTGATGGCCCTACGACTAAGTCCTTGCTCTAGGACATCTGCCGTGTCAACTCCACGACAGTTGGCGCCCACCGTGGGGCCAGCGCACGGTGGATTTGAGTTCTTGAAGGGCAACTTCGAAGGGCTCAAGGGATACGCTGTGGGCTGGATGACCAAGAGTCGTTGCGGCAAACTCTACATCGATGACGAAGGCTGGGGCCAAGAGGCCGGCTCAATCGAGTATGTGTACCGGGTCCCCTTCGGCGGAATTCATGTCTTTATCGGCCGGATCGGCGAGTCAGGCCCTGAGCTGGACGTCCACACCAACCTCATTGAAACGGCTCAGCGCGCCGGGTCCGCCCGTGTTTAATCTGTCATGAAACATGCCTTCGTAGGCTGCGTCCATGGCGGTGAATACTTCGAAGGATCGATGGAAGGCTGGGAGATGGCCATCTGCTCTGATACTGCATCATGAACAGGTGAGACGGACTCGTTGTACCACCTGCAAGACGGCATGCTTGGGGGCTGTTCCGATGGCAGCAGTATTCTGGACCCCCTTGAGCCGCCGAATTGGGCCAGAGTCTTCATGGAGGGGACGCAACCCGGCAGAACTCCACCGCAGCGGCAGCAGCAGCTACCGGGTCGGTAGTAGCCAGGTCAGGAGACCCCGTGCGCCCCCCGGGTCAAGTTCTAATGGACCTCATGGATGGGCTGACGACTCTGTTAACCGCTGTGGTAGAACCGGCGGATAAAGCCTAGCACGACGCAGAAGTGGCACGCGTGCGGGAGGAGATGGTGCAAGCTAAGGAAAATCTAGCCGCGGAGGAAACCCGGATGGCAGCAGAATGAGCAGCTCTGGATGCTCGTGCTCAGCAACTTCAAGCAGAAACTTTCCGGCTCTTGGTGGATCTTAATGCATCAAACGAGTTCATGAGGAGGAGGCATCAGAAAACTCAGTCGCGTCTGCCTCTAATGCTGGATCCGAGGAACCTGTTCCATACACCCGGGGCTGAGGGGAGCAACCCACCGGAGGCAAACTAGGTCACAACACCCGGTGCACCAGTTCAGCCACGCGCCATGGAGCCACCTCGCATGAATATAGCTCCTCCGCGTTATGTATCAACACCTCCGGGTCACTTCTCCAACCCTATGGAAAATCTCATCGCAGCGTCGGCTCGTTTGGCATCTCTCCCAATGGAAGGCGACTCGCCAACAACAATTGAAACCCGGAGGGTAAGAGAACTACTTCAAATAGCTTTGGCCCAGCAGGATGCATACTCCTACAGTCGAGACAGGATTCATTCAACTCCTTGCCCAAGCCGGAGCCCGAGTTACAGTAGGCACATGGAGTCCGCAGAGATGTCAAGTAATGCTCAACGCCACAATCGGCAATATAGGCATGAGCCGGTGCGGGCTGGAGCCCTTAACTTGGCGGATCAGGAGAGGATTCGTCAAGAGGCGGAACGGGCTGCTCAGATAGTGGCAGAGCAGTCGGCTCACCAAACCTTTCCAGCTTATCCAACAACCTCGGTTGAGGCAGGAGTGGCCACAAGAACCGGAGGCGTGCCTTGCCTGGTCCCAGCTATACGCAATGAGCGGTTGCCCAAGGACTTCAAGGGGCCTCGTAAGGTGCCTAATTACACGGCTGACCTACAGCCGGGGGCTTGGATTGAGAGTTATGAGATGGCTATGGATCTGTTGGAGGTTAGCAATGCGGCAATGGCCAAGTATTTTACCATGATGTTGGATGGAATGGCTCAGACCTGGTTGAAGGGATTGCCACCCAATTCTATCGGCTCATGGGCAGAGTTGAAAGCACGGTTCATCCAGAAGTTTAATGACACGTGTAAGCAGACAATGTCGATTGTGGACCTGACCAATTGCAAGCAAGATCATGGTGAATCTACAACCCATTGGGTGCGCCAGGTCAAGGAGATAATACATTCATCTGATAAGATGGATGCCGGCTCAGCAGTTTTGATGTTGGAGAAAAATTGCCGCTTTGAACCTCTGAAGCAGAAGTTGGGGCGACTTAAGCATGACTGTAATGACATGGGAACGTTGATGGCAGCTCTTGTCAAGTATGCCGATTCTGATACCACCAAGGACCCGATGTCTGACGAAGAAAAGGCAACAAAGGGAAAGAAGAACGGCAATGGCAAGGGTCACCAGCATAACCCGGCGAATCAGGGAGGTAATAAACGTAATGCTGATGAGTTTGTTGCTAATACTAATGTGCAGGGTGGTAATCAGCGGCGCAAGGGCAGACAACCCCCTCGATCGGGCGGGTTAGGCCCCACCCTTGAGCAGTTGTTGAATGAACCTTGTCCGAAACACGACACCCGGGAGAAACCAGCCACCCACTTGTGGAAGGATTGCACGATCATGAAGGCATTTAAAAATTCAAACGCATTTGATGGGGGTCACGACCTAGGTGGCGGCTCAGGTGGAGGCGGCTTTCAGGGCCCGGGCGCCGATTCAAGTGGAGGAGGTTTTCACGGTCAGAGTTATCCTGGTCACCAAGGAAGATATAATCAGCAACACGGCCAAGGGAATCAGCAGCAGCAATCCGGGTATCAGAGCAACCCGAAGCAGTTGAGTAGCGGACAATATCATGTCTTTACTACTAGTTTATGTAAGAGGGACCAGAAACTCCACAAGAGGGACGTCAATGCCGTTGAACCGGCAATTCCACGTTATCTACGTTGGTCGGAGCAGCCTATTGTGTGGAGCAAAGAGGATCACCTGCCCCGGGTTGATAATCCGGGTCACTTGGCTTTGGTAGTGGCACCTCAGGTTGGTGGGTACAAGTTTACTAAGGTGCTCATGGATGGAGGCAACAGCATCAACATCCTCTACTATGAGACGTTCCGCCGGATGGGATTGACGGATAAAAATCTTAAACAATCCAACACTGTTTTTCATGGTGTGGTACCTAGTAAATCGGCATACCCAGTTGGTAAGATTGAGCTGGAAGTAGCCTTTGGGGATGAGTATGACTCCAGAGCAGAAAAATTAACCTTTGAGGTGGTTAAGATCAAAAGCCCATATCATGCTCTGTTTGGGCGGCCGGCTTATTCCAAGTTCATGGCTCGGCCGTGTTACGTATATTTGCAGCTCAAGATGTCGGGTCATAAGGGCACCATTACAGTACATGGGAGCCGAAAGATAGCCTTGGAATGTGAAGAAGGTGATGCTGCCTATGCTGAATCTGTTTGTGCAACAGAGGAGTTAAAATTCTACAAGGATCATGTTGACCCGGCGGACATGACGTCATTAAAGAAACCAACAACAGAGCATGAGCCAGAGTTGAAATTCAAATCAGCTGATGACACTAAGATGGTTGACTTTGTACCTGGTGACTCATCCAAACAGTTCATCATGAGTGCAAACTTGGATCCGAAATAGGAAAGCGCGCTCAACGAGTTCATCCGTGAGAACCGGGACATCTTTGCATGGAAACCTTCAAACATGCCGGGTGTCCCGAGGGAACTCGCTGAGCACACTCTTAATATCGATCCGAAGTTCAAACCTGTCAGACAGTTTCTCCGACAGTTCAATGAAGAAAGGCGCAAGGCCATTGGAGAAGAGGTGGCCCGGCTCTTCACAGCCGGGTTCATTGTTGAGGTCTTTCACCCCGAGTGGTTAGCTAACCTGGTGCTTGTACTAAAAAATAATGGCACCTGGCGTATGTGTGTGGATTACACAGATTTGAACAAGGCTTGTCCGGCTGATCCTTTTGCTCTCCCCCGTATTGATCAGATCATTGATGCTACGGCGGGTTGCGCATGGTTGAGTTTCTTGGATGCTTATTCCGGTTATCATCAGATTAAGATGGCAGTCAAGGATCAAGAGAAGACAGCTTTTATAAATCCTTTTGGAGCTTTCTGCTATGTGTCTATGCCTTTTGGGCTTAAGAGTGCCCAGGCGACTTACCAGCGGTGTGTGCAGAATTGTCTTCACAATCAAATTGGGCGCAATGTTCATGCTTATGTGGATGATATAGTGGTGAAATCCAGGGAAGAGGAAACCTTGGTCACAGACCTGAAAGAGACTTTTGATAATCTTTGGGTTTACAAAATGATGCTTAACCCGACCAAGTGTGTTTTTGGAGTGCCAGCCGGCAAGCTCTTGGGTTTTTTGGTGTCTAACCGAGGTATTGAAGCTAACCCGGAGAAAATCAAGGCAATTACATCTCTATCCAAACCAACCCGCGTCCATGATGTTCAGCGACTGGCGGGTCGTGTGGCTGCTTTGAGCCGGTTCATAAGCCGGTTAGGGGAAAAGGCTATGCCTCTATATCAGTTGATGAAGAAAATGGATGTTTTTGTTTGGAGCGATGCTGCGAATGCTGCTTTTGAGGATCTGAAGGCACAACTGGCTGAGCCGCTGGTCCTGGCTGCTCCAATTGAGAAAGAGTCGCTATTGTTATACGTAGCTGCCAACTCACGGGCTGTTAGTGTGGCTATTGTGGTAGAGCGCCAGGAGGCTGGCAAAGAGCATCCGGTTCAGCGGCCGGTTTATTATGACAGTGAAGTGCTAATTGAGTCTAAGCAACGATATGCACATTGGCAGATGGTTGTTTATGGGGTGTTCATGGCGAGCCGGAAGCTTAAGCACTACTTTCAGGGACATCCAATTATTGTGGTTAGCTCTGCTCCTTTGGGAGACATTATTCAAAACAGAGAAGCCACGGGGCGAGTTGCCAAGTGGGCAATTGAGCTTGGGTCTCATGAGTTGAAGTATGTTCCACGTACTACAATTAAGTCTCAAGCCCTGGTTGACTTCATCAATGACTGGACAGAGATGCAGATGCCAGAAGAGAAGCCGGACAACACATATTGGACTATTCATTTTGATGGATCCAGGCAATTGGAAGGCTCGGGGGCTGGAGTCGTGTTAACTTCCCCATGAGGTGATAAATTTTGTTATGTGTTACGGTTGATGTTTCCATGCACTAACAACGCAGCAGAGTATGAAGCCTTGCTCCATGGTCTTCGAGTGGCAAAGGAGATGAGCTTGAGCTGGGTCAGATGTCTTGGTGACTCAGATCTAGTGGCTCAACAGGTATCTGGCAAGTGGGATTCCAAAGACCCTCTCATGGCGGCTTATTGCCGAGAGTTCGATGCTGTTGCAGGATATTTTAAAGGTTATCAGGTGGAACACATTGACCGTTGAAAGAACGAAGCAGCTGATGCTTTAAGCCGACTGGGGTCTCAGCGTAAGCCGGTGCCACCCAACACCTTTTTGGATATTTTGCATAACCCCTCTGTCAAGTTTCCCACAGAAGAAGATTTAGCTGTTCCTGACCCGGAGGCGCAGTTGGTAGCGGCTCTTCATGTCATCCCAGATTGGACGGTGCCGTTCTTGGCTTACATGACCCGGGGAGAGTTGCCAGCGGATGAGACCCTGGCTCGGCAGATAACCCGACGATCTAAGCCCATGATGATTTTGGATGGAGAGTTATTTCATCGCAGTGTTTCCGGAGCGTTTCAACGGTGTGTTTCCCCCGAAGAAGGTCAAGAAATCCTTCGTGAGATCCATGAAGGCGATTGTGGTCATCACACCGGGTCAAAATCTTTAGTGGCCAAAGCGTTTCGTCACGGTTTTTACTGGTTGACGGCTCACGCTGATGCAGAAGATCTGGTCAGTAGATGTGATGGATGTCAAAAATTTGCACGACGAGCGCATGTGCCGGCTCAAGAGCTCCGAATGATTCCAATCACTTGGCCGTTTGCGGTCTGGGGGCTTGACATGGTGGGACCTTTCAAAAGGTCTAAGGATAAAAAGACACATCTCTTGGTGGCAGTTGATAAGTTCACCAAATGGGTTGAGGCGGAGCCTGTGAGTAAGTGTGATGCAGCCACGGCGGTTCAGTTCATGAAAAAAGTAATCTTCCGTTTCGGTTTTCGACACAGTATTATCACAGAAAATGGCACTAATCTGTCCCAAGGGGCTATGGAAGAGTTTTGTCAGCGAGAGCACATCCGGCTTGATGTTTCTTCTGTATCTCATCCTCAATCCAATGGTCAAGCTGAGAGAGCCAATCAGGAAATTCTGAAAGGGCTAAAACCCCGGCTTATGGTTCCTTTACAGCGAACGCCGGGTTGTTGGGTAGAGGAGTTACCCTCAGTGTTATGGAGCATCAATACTACGCCCAACAGGTCTATGGGTTACACACCCTTCTTCATGGTTTATGGAGCAGAAGCAGTGTTGCCTAGTGACATCCGTCATGACTCGCCCCGTGTGGCGGCTTATGTTGAAGCTAACAATGAAAAAGCCAGACAGGATGCGCTTGACTTGTTGGATGAATAAAGAGACTTAGCAGCGGCGCGGTCAGCAATTTATCAACAGGACCTGCATCGTTATCACAGCCGCCGGGTTAAGTCCAGGACTTTTCAGGAAGGCGACTTGGTGCTCCGGCTCATCCAGGATCTTTCGGATGCACACAAGTTCTCCCCACCTTGGAAAGGACCCTTTGTGGCCAGTAAAAATTTAAACAATGGGTCATACTACCTCATTGACTTTCGAGAGCATGCAGACTCACGTAAGTCGGAAGAAGAGACCCGCCGGCCATGGAACATTGCTCAACTTCGGCCACATTACACCTGAGCCACCGGCTCTCAACATGTACATACGTTCACGTTGTATATACTATGATAAGCAATAAAGTAAGACCATCGGTCTCTTTTCTTTTCACAGACTATACATCTTTGTTATTTCTTACTTACAGATGACTATTAAGGAGCTGATCATATTTGAATCAAGTTTAACCTTTTTGGTCCAGCTTATGATCGTATCCGAATCTAGCTGCAAATCTCAAGGTCACTTGGGGGCTTCCTGTTCAAACATAGGTCGTATTCGAACCAAAGAGAACATAGTTGTCGTAACCCTCTTGATCGGCTCAAGGCCAAACTCACTTGGGGGCTTCTTGATCGTATCCGAATCATAGCTTAACCACTTTTGAGTCTGACTTGGATCGTATTCGAATCAGGGTCGTTAAAAACCTCTCAAGGTCATTTGGGGGCTTCCTGTTCAAACATAGGTCGTATTCGAACCAAACAGAACATATCTGTCGGTACCCTCTTAATCGGCGCAACGCCAAAGCCACTGGGGGATATATGGTCGTATTCGAACCTTAGCTTAACCCCTTTGGTCCGGTTTACTGATCGTATTCGAATCAGAAACCCCCAGCCTTTTGAATACAGAGTTAAAATTATGTTTATTATCTGTTGCTTGCCTTTTAGTTTTTGTTGTTTCAATATTACAAATAAGATAGCCTGGTTTTCTTCACCGGCTCAATTATTGGACAACACAGCCGCCCGGGTTATTCAAGCCGGTGGCTCAAGGATCCAAAGTTCACCACCCGGATTATTAAAACTGATGATCTAAGGATCAACAAGGACAAGGTATGGTTCTTACTTATACGCGCTTACCCGCTGCGTCAACTCAAGAGTTAGTAATAACCTTTATCCTTTCTTTATATTTGTCTCTGCTTTTTATTGAGGTAAATATATTGGCTGTAAATTAGGTGTTTAAGCCCGTTTGTTTCTAAACCGCCTTGCCAGTCTTTTCCTTGTATTCACAGGAACAGAGTTCAAACATTGCAGAGACAAACATTAAACGATGAATACATTGACATCTGGAAGCAGATTCACATAGAAGTATTTTATGCGTGATGGCATAAGCAAACATGCGGTGTTTTAGCAACTAAGTTATTACAAGGCTTTATAAGCCCACGAAGATGATCATCGTCCCTCCCTCGCCAGTTCACCACCTTCTGTTGCTGGAAGTTGGATTTTGACCAATCAAAGCCGTTCATGGCAATAAATTCGGCTTCGTCGTCAATCAGGCTGACCGGGTCAATTTCCGGGGCAAAGGTATCATCTTTCACTGGTGGAATCAGATCTGCTACTTTGTATGAAGGAGTGGCCATATTCTTGTTGGAAATATGCCCTAGAGGCAATAATAAATTAGTTATTATTATATATTTCATTGTTCATGATAATCGTTTATTATCATGCTAGAATTGTATTGATAGGAAACTCAGATACATGTGTGGATACATAGACAACACCATGTCCCTAGTAAGCCTCTAGTTGACTAGCTCGTTGATCAATAGATGGTTACGGTTTCCTAACCATGGACATTGGATGTCGTTGATAACGGGATCACATCATTAGGAGAATGATGTGATGGACAGGACCCAATCCTAAGCCTAGCACAAAGATCGTGTAGTTTGTATGCTAAAGCTTTTCTAATGTTAAGTATCATTTCCTTAGACCATGAGATTGTGCAACTCCCGGGTACCGTAGGAGTGCTTTGGGTGTGCCAAACGTCACAACGTAACTGGGTGGCAATAAAGGTACACTACAGGTATCTCCGAAAGTGTCTGTTGGGTTGGCACGAATCGAGACTGGGATTTGTCACTCCGTGTAAACGGAGAGGTATCTCTGGGCCCACTCGGTAGGACATCATCATAATGTGCACAATGTGATCAAGGAGTTGATCACGGGATGATGTGTTACGGAACGAGTAAAGAGACTTGCCGGTAACGAGATTGAACAAGGTATCGGGATACCGACGATCGAATCTCGGGCAAGTATCATACCGATGGACAAAGGGAATTGTATACGGGATTGATTAAGTCCTTGACATCGTGGTTCATCTGATGAGATCATCGTGGAGCATGTGGGAGCCAACATGGGTACCCAGATCCCGCTATTGGTTATTGACCGGAGAGTTGTCTCGGTCATGTCTGCATGACTCACAAACCCGTAGGGTCTACACACTCAAGGTTCGATGACGCTAGGGTTATAGGGAAAGTATGTACGCGGTTACCGAATGTTGTTCGGAGTCCCGGCTAAGATCCCGGACGTCACGAGGAGTTCCGGAATGGTCTGGAGGTAAAGATTGATATATAGGAAGTATGGTTTTGGCCACCGGAATTGTTCCGGGCATCACCGGTAGTGTACCGGGACCACCGGAGGGGTCCGGAGGTCCACCAGGTGGGGCCACCAGCCCCGGAGGCCTACATGGGCCAATAGTGGGAAGGGACCAGCCCCTAGGTGGGCTGGGGCGCCTCCCACCAAGGCCCAAGGCGCCTCCAAGAGGGGAAGGGGGCAAACCCTAGGGCAGATGGGCCCTAAGGCCCACCCTAGGTGCGCCTCCCCCTCTCCCCCTTGTGGCCGCCACCCTAGATGGGATCTAGGGCTGCCGCACCCCTTGGGGTGGGAACCCTAGGTGGGGGCGTAGCCCTCCCTCTCCCCCTATATATAGTGGAGGCAAAGGGGCAGCCCAACACGCGATTGAATCTCCCTGTTGGCGCAGCCCTACCCCTCTTCCTCCTCGTCTCTCGTAGTGCTTGGCGAAGCCCTGCTGGAGTCCCGCGCTCCTCCACCACCACCACGCCATCGTGCTGCTGCTGGATGGAGTCTTCCCCAACCTCTCCTTCTCCCCTTGCTGGATCAAGGCGTAGGAGACGTCACCGGGCTGTACGTGTGTTGAACGCGGAGGTGCCGTCCGTTCGGCACTAGGATCATCGGTGATTTGGATCACGACGAGTACGACTCCATCAACCCCGTTCACTTGAACGCTTCCGCTTAGCGATCTACAACGGTATGTAGATGCCCTCTCCTTCCCCTCGTTGCTAGATTACTCCATAGATTGATCTTGGTGATGCGTAGAAAATTTTGAATTTCTGCTACGTTCCCCAACAGTGGCATCATGAGCTAGGTCTATGCGTAGTTTCTATGCACGAGTAGAACACAAAGCAGTTGTGGGCGTCGATTTTGTCAATTTGCTTGCCGTTACTAGTCTTATCTTGATTCGGCGGCACCGTGGGATGAAGCGGCCCGGACCGACCTTACACGTACTCTTACGTGAGACTGGTTCCACCGACTGACATGTACTAGTTGCATAAGGTGGCTAGCGGGTGTCTGTCTCTCCCACTTTAGTCGGATCGGATTCGATGAAAAGGGTCCTTATGAAGGGTAAATAGAAATTGGCATATCACGTTGTGGTTTTGGCGTAGGTAAGAAACGTTCTTGCTAGAAACCTATAGCAGCCACGTAAAAACTTGCAACAACAATTAGAGGAGGTCTAACTTGTTTTTGCAGCATATGCCTTGTGATGTGATATGGCCAAAAGGATGTGATGAATGATATATGTGATGTATGAGATTGATCATGTTCTTGTAATAGGAATCACGACTTGCATGTCGATGAGTATGACAACCGGCAGGAGCCATAAGAGTTGTCTTTATTTATTTATGACCTGCGTGTCAACATAAGCGTCATGTAATTACTTTACTTTATTACTAAAGCGTTAGCCATAGTAGTAGAAGTAATAGATGACGAGACAACTTCAAGAAGACACAATGATGGAGATCATGGTGTCATGCCGATGACAACGATGATCATGGAGCCCCGAAGATGGAGATCGAGAGGAGCAAAATGATATTGGCCATATCATGTCACTATTTGATTGCATGTGATGTTTATCATGTTTTACATCTTATTTGCTTAGAACGACGGTAGCTTTAATAAGATGATCCCTCACTAAAATTTCAAGAAAAGTGTTCCCCCTAACTGTGCACCGTTGCAAAGGTTCATGGTTTCGAAGTACCACGTGATGATCGGGTGTGATAGATTCTAACGTTCGAATACAACGGGTGTAAGCCAGATTTACACAGCAAAAACACGTAGGTTGACTTGACGAGCCTAGCATGTACAGACATGGCCTCAGAACACGGAAGACCGAAAGGTCGAGCATGAGTCATATAGAAGATACGATCAACATGAAGATGTTCACCGTTGTTGACTAGTCCGTCTCACGTGATGATCGGACACGACCTAGTTGACTCGGATCATGTTTCACTTAGATGACTAGAGGGATGTCTATCTGAGTGGGAGTTCATTAGATGAACTCAATTATCATGAACATAGTCTAAATTGTCTTTGCAAATATGTTGTAGATAAATAGCTCACGTTGTAGCTCCTTGTTTCAATACATTCCTAGAGAAAGATTAAGTTGAAAGATATTGTAAGCAATGATGCGGACTAGGTCCGTAGTCCGAGGAGTGTCCTCACTGCTACACAGAAGCCTTACGTCTTTGATGCACCACTCGATGTGCAAACCCCTACAACGTCGTCTGTGGATGTTGTGAACACCTGACAGACACATCCTGATGACTACTTGATAGTTTAGTGCACCATACTTTACGGCTTAGAATCGGGATTACAATGACGTTTTGAACGCCATAAGACATATGAGATGTTAAAAGAGCTGAAATTGGGATTTCAGGATCATGCCCGTGTTGAGAGGTATGAGACCTCTGACAAGTTCTTTTTCCAACAAGATGGAGGAGAACAGCTCAGCTAGTGAGCATGTGCTTAGAATGTCTGGGTGCAACAATCACTTAAATCAAGTGGGAGTTAAACTTCCAGATAAGATAGTGATTGATAGAGTTCTCTAGACACTATCACTAAGCTACTAGATCTTCGTGATGAACTATGACATGCAAGGGATGGAGTTGATCCCGGAGCTGTTCGCAGTGCTTAAGACCGCAAAAGGTAGAAATCAAGAAGGAGCATCAAGTGTTGATGGTTTAACAAGACCACTGGTTTCAAGAAGGGCAAGGGCTAGAAGGGAAACTTCATGGATGGCAAACCAGTTGCCGCTCCAGTGAAGGAACCCAAGGTTGAACCCAAACCCGAGACTGAGTGCTTCTATTGTAAGGGGAACGGTCACTGGTAGCGGAATCACCCCAAATGCATGGTAGATAAGAAGGCTGGAAACTTCAACAAAGTATATACGTGTTATTAATGTGTATCTCACTAGTACTCCTGGTAGCACCTGGGTATTGGATACCGGTTCAGTTGCTATTACTGGTGACTTGAAACAAAAGCTACAGACTAAACGGAGACTGGCTGAGGGGGAGGTGACGGTGTGTGTTGGAAGTGTTTCCAAAGTTAATCACCATCACACGCTCCATCTGCCTTCGGGATTAGTATTGAACCTAGATAAATGTTATCAGGTGTCTACGTTGAGCATGAATATGATTAGATCATGTTCATTGCAATACGGTCATTCATTTAAATTAGAGAATAATGGTTATTCTGTTTACATGAATGATACCTTTCATGGTCATGCACCCTATGTGAATGGTTCATTGAATCTCGGTCGTGGTAATACACATGTTCACGCCAAAAGATGTGGAGTTAATAATGATAGTACCACTTTCTCATGGCACTGCCACTTAGGTCATATTGGCGTAAGATGCATGAAGAAACTCCATGTCGATGGATGTTTGGAGTCACTTGATTTTGAATCACTTGACACATGCGAGCCATGCCCCATGGGCAGGATGACTAAGACCCCGTTTTCAGGTACAATGAAACGGGCAAGTGACTTGTTGGAAATCATGCATGCTGATGCGTGTGATCCAATGAGAATTGAAGCGTGCAGTGGATATCGCTATTTTATCATCTTCACTGATGATTTGGGTAGATATAGGTATATCTACCTAATGAAGCACAAGTCTGAAACGTTTGAAAAGTTCAAGCGATTTCAGAGTGAAGTTAAGAATCATCATAACAAAGAAGATCATGTTCCTATGATTTGATCAAAAGGGGATTTTCTGAGTTATGAGTTTGGCAAATCACTTAAGACATTGTGGAATTGTTTCACAGTTGAAGCCACCTGGAACACCACAGTTGTAATGGTGTGTCCGGAAGTCGTAATCGAACCCTATGGGATATGGTGCGATCTATGATGTCTCATACCAATCTACCGTTTTCATTTTGAGGTTATGCGTTAGAGACAGCTGGATTCACTTTAGATAGGACACCATCTAAGTCCGTTGAGACGGCGTCGTAAGAACATTGGTTTGGCAAGAAACCAAAGTTGTCGTTTCTTAACGTTTGGGGATGCGATGCTTAAGGCTTCAGCCGGAGAAGCTCGAACCCAAAGCAGACAAACACATCTTCATAGGATACCCAAAGGTGAAAGTAGGGTATACCTTCTATCTCAGATCCGAGGGCAAATTGTTTGTCGCTAAGAACGGGTCCTTTCTCGAGAAGGAGTTTCTCTCGAAAGAATTGAGTGGGAGGAAGATAGAACTTGATAGGTTGTCGAACCTTTACTTCAACCAGAGAGTGACGCAACACAGAAAGATGTTTTCTGTGGCGCCTACGTCTGTTGAATAGGAAGTTAATGATAGTGATCATGAAGCTTCGAATCAAGTTGCTATCGAACCTCGTAGGTCGACAAGGATATGTACTACTCCTAAATGGTACGGTAATCCTGTCTTAGATATCATGTTGTTAGACAACAATGAACCTACGAGCTATGGAGAAGCGATGGTGGGCCCGTATTCTGACAAATGGTTAGAAGCCATGAAATCCGAAATAGGATCCATATATCAGAACAAAGTATGGACTTTGGTGGACTTGCCCGATGATCGGCAAGCCATTGAGATAAATGGATCTTTGAGAAGAAGACAGACGTGGGCGGTAATGTTACCTTCTATGAAGCTCGACTTGTGGGAAAGAGTCTTTTCACAAGTTCAAGGAGTTGACTACGATGAGAATTTCTCACCCGTAGCGATGCTTAAGTCCGTCGGAATCATGTTAGCATTAGCTGTAATTTTCGATTATGAAATCTTACAGATGGATGTCGAAACAAGTTTTCTTACCAGTTTTCTTAAGATAAGGTTGTATGTGATACAATAAAAGATTTTGACGATCCTAAGGATGCTAAAAGGTATGCTGGCTCCAGCATCCTTCTATGGACTAGAGCAAGCATCTCGGAGTCGGAATATATGCTTTGATGGAGTAATCAAAGCTTTTAGGTTTATACAATGTTTGTTAGAAACTTGTATTTACAAGAAAGTGAGTGGGAGCACTACAACATTTCTGATAAGTATATGTGGATGACATATTGTTGATCCGAAATAATGTAGAATTTTTGGAAAGCATAAACGGTTGTTTGAAGAGTGTTTTTCAAAGGAAGACCTGGATAAAGCTCCTTACATATTGGGCATCAAGATCTATAGAAATAGATCAAGACACCTGATGATACTTTCAAAGAACGCACACCTTGACATGTTTTTGAAAGAGTTCAAAATAGATCAGTCAAAGAAGGGGTTCTTACCTGAGTTGTAAGGTGTGAAGTTGAGTAAGACTCGAAGATTGACCACGGCATAAGAAAGAGAAAGGACGAAGGTCGTCCCCTATGCTTTTGTCATAGGCTCTATACGGTATGCCATGCTGAAGTACCGCACCTAATGTGTGCCTTGCCACATGTCTGACAATAGGGTACAAAGGTGACCTAGGAGTAGATCACCAAATAGCGGTCAAAATTGTCCTTAGAGGAATAAGGAAATGTTTCTCGGTTATGGAGGTGGTAAAGAGTTCGACGTAAAGAGTTACGTCGATGCAAGCTTAACACCTATCCCGATAGCTCTGAGTAGAGATATCGGATACGTATAATGGAGCAATAATTTGGAATAGCTCCAAGTGGAATGTGGTAGCAGCA
Organism: Triticum urartu; assembly: GCF_056163025.1. Classification (NCBI taxonomy): domain Eukaryota; kingdom Viridiplantae; phylum Streptophyta; class Magnoliopsida; order Poales; family Poaceae; genus Triticum; species Triticum urartu. The sequence continues at coordinate 612,387,630 of NC_141876.1, forward strand.
TCTACGATATGACATAAAGTTTTGCGAAGTACATAGGGATCTGAATATGGCAAGACCGGTTGACTACAACCTCTCTCACAAGCATAACATGATCAAACCCAGAACTCATTGAGTATTAATCACATAGTGATGTGAACTAGATTAGTGACTCTAGTAAACTCTTTGGATGTTGGTCATATGGCGATGTGACCTGTGAGTGTTAATCACATGGCAATGTGAACTAGATTATTGACTCTAGTGCAAGTGGGAGACTGTTGGAAATATGCCCTAGAGGCAATAATAAATTAGTTATTATTATATATTTCATTGTTCATGATAATCGTTTATTATCCATGCTAGAATTGTATTGATAGGAAACTCAGATACATGTGTGGATACATAGACAACACCATGTCCCTAGTAAGCCTCTAATTGACTAGCTCGTTGATCAATAGATGGTTACGGTTTCCTGACCATGGACATTGGATGTCGTTGATAACGGGATCACATCATTAGGAGAATGATGTGATGGACAAGACCCAATCCTAAGCCTAGCACAAAGATCGTGTAGTTCGTATGCTAAAGCTTTTCTAATGTCAAGTATCATTTCCTTAGACCATGAGATTGTGCAACTCCCGGATACCGTAGGAGTGCTTTGGGTGTGATAAACGTCACAACGTAACTGGGTGGCTATAAAGGTACACTATAGGTATCTCCGAAAGTGTCTATTGGGTTGGCACGAATCGAGACTGGGATTTGTCACTCCGTGTAAACGGAGAGGTATCTCTGGGCCCACTCGGTAGGACATCATCATAATGTGCACAATGTGATCAAGGAGTTGATCACGGGATGATGTGTTATGGAACGAGTAAAGAGACTTGCCGATAACGAGATTGAACAAGGTATCGGGATACCGACGATCGAATCTCGGGCAAGTATCATACCGATGGACAAAGGGAATTGTATACGGGATTGATTAAGTCCTTGACATCGTGGTTCATCCGATGAGATCATCGTGGAGCATGTGGGAGCCAACATGGGTATCCAGATCCCGCTGTTGGTTATTGACCGGAGAGTTGTCTCGGCCATGTCTGCATGACTCACGAACCCGTAGGGTCTACACACTTAAGGTTCGATGACGCTAGGGTTATAGGGAAAGTATGTACGCGGTTACCGAATGTTGTTCGGAGTCCCTGATGAGATCCCGGACGTCACGAGGAGTTCTGGAATGGTCCGAAGGTAAAGATTGATATATAGGAAGTATGGTTTTGGCCACCGGAATTGTTCCGGGCATCACCGGTAGTGTACCGGGACCACCGGAGGGGTCCGGAGGTCCACCAGGTGGGGCCACCAGCCCCAGAGGCCTACATGGGCCAATAGTGGGAAGGTACCAGCCCCTAGGTGGGCTGGGGCGCCTCCCACCAAGGCCCAAGGCGCCTCCAAGAGGGGAAGGGGGAAAACCCTAGGGCAGATGGGCCCTAAGGCCCACCCTAGGTGCGCCTCCCCCTCTCCCCCTTGTGGCCGCCACCCTAGATGGGATCTAGGGCTGCCGCACCCCTTGGGGTGGGAACCCTAGGTGGAGGCGCAGCCCTCCCTCTCCCCCTATATATAGTGGAGGCAAAGGGGCAGCCCAACACGCGATTGAATCTCCCTGTTGGCGCAGCCCTACCCCTCTTCCTCCTCGTCTCTCGTAGTGCTTGGCGAAGCCCTTCTAGAGTCCCGCGCTCATCCACCACCACCACGCCATCGTGCTGCTACTGGATGGAGTCTTCCCCAACCTCTCCTTCTCCCCTTGCTGGATCAAGGCGTAGGAGACGTCACCGGGCTGTACGCGTGTTGAACGCGGAGGTGCCGTTCGTTCGGCACTAGGATCATCGGTGATTTGGATCATGACGAGTACGACTCCATCAACCCCGTTCACTTGAATGCTTCCGCTTAGTGATCTACAAGGGTATGTAGATGCACTCTCCTTCCCCTCGTTGCTAGATTACTCCATAGATTGATCTTGGTGATGCGTAGAAAATTTTGAATTTCTGCTACGTTCCCCAACACTTCTTATTTTCACTATCAAAACTCGGCTGGTACTTGTCAACATTGGTGTCATCTACAAGACTAGTCGCCTGAGGCCGGACTTCGCGTACGCACACTATGAAATCATCCTAATCAAACGGAGACCCGTCCTCCTTCATAGTAGGGTAACCTCTTGCTAAGTCCATCGGGTCTAGGTCTGGCACCCATGCCTTGGAGCGGCTTAGGGCAGTCAAAGCTCTGGCTCGCGCGTAAGAGCGTTTTACTTCTTGGAATCTGGCAGGAAGGATGGACAGCTTCTTCAAGACATCGCTGAGCCGGTTGGGCCCTTGATTTGCAGGAGAGATAGCGGCCAGAGCCCATTGTGCACCAATATACAATTGTTCAATCAAGGTGTATACTGCCTTCAGTTTAATCAACGGGTCTTGGCTCAGATTTTTACTTCGCGGACCTGCATATATTTTTAACAGAGTAAGTTGGCGGATTATACTCCGGTTTGGAAAAAATTATACGGAAGGTAAAATCAGGCAGCTTACCAAAGATAGCAGCGACCATCTGAGACACACGGCCCTTTAAACCGTTCAGCTCTGTTGAAATTTCTTTCAGAGCTGTTTCAGCTATCTCAGCTCGTCGGGTCAGATGTGTTTTCTCATTTTCCCAAACCTTCTCCTTGGTAGCAAAGCTGGTCCTCAAATTTTCCGTTGCAGAAATGCTCATTTGCAGTTTGGAAGTGGAAGATTTGATTTCGGACTCCTGACTTGCTAGCCGGGTCTTTGCGTCCGACAATTGAGAGTTCAATTCAGACAAGGCATTCTGTGAAACGTTCAGATAAGTCAAGACTTGGATTCAAATTCAAACATTCAAATTCAAGATTCAAGTCTCAAAGTACTTTACGAGTAAACCACTTGACACTTGGGGGCTAATGTATGCCAAACCAAACTTTTACGACTCTACAAACATATTTAAAGTCACAAGTCCCTTACAAAGTAACAACACTTGGCACTTGGGGGCTAATGTACGCAGTTCAGCAAGTTTATCAAGGTTAAACTGGAGTGTTAAGTACTTTGAAGACGGTTTTAAATCCTAAACGTACCGATTCATTGATGATCAAAATAAACCGGTCCTTGGGGACTATAGGTGAAGTTTTTGTTTCTATCAATATCAGGCAAAGATGCAGAGGTAAAAGTCTCGGCCTGTACTTTAAGTCTACAGGTTATTCCGTTTCTCTCATAATCTGAGGACTTGGGGCTGAAGGAATATTAGTAAACCGGAAACAACGTACCTCATACTTCAACTGAAGCTGCTTGACCATCTCGATCTCAGACTCACGAATGGAGTGTACATGACTGAGATAGCCGGATAAGATATCACTGGCATTGAGACGGTCATAGTTGGCAACATCAAAGCGAACCTTCTGCCTCTCCAATGCTTCTTGCTTTGCTGTGCACCAAGCCAACACCGTTGGGTTCCCCGGCTCAACAAAGCGGCTCCCAGTAATTTGAACATCTAGAGCACGTGGAAACGGCGGGTCGGTTGAGCTTGATGGTCCAGCTATAGAAGGATTCATAGTGGCTTCGTCAAGGGACGGCTCTGGAGGATTTGCTTCACTGACAATAGGCGGGTCTTCTGGGGCGTCAGCTAATGGAGAAGGCGGCCTAGCCGGGTCAGATGCTCGCACTGGCGGGTCTTTCGCCGGTTTTGCTGCCTTCGCCTTCTTGGATTTAGCCTGGCCGCTAAGGAAAAAATATTGCAGGATTGTCAGCATCAAGATACAATTGAGCAACCCGGAAGAAAAGAAGATTTCTGATTACCCGGGAGCAGTTTTGAAAGCCGGAAATTGTGTTTGTGATGAGTCGCCTGAGGAACGAGACACCTCCTGAAAAGGTAAAATAAAAGATTTAAAAGAAATACAAAGAGCAGGATTCATTAAAACAAGTTAAGGACAGTAATAAGTAAACCTCGTTCGGGCGTTTCCGAGGGGTCTGTTGAAGGACGATAGCCGGTTCATCTTCAATCCCAACTTCACGGCGGCTTTCATGTTGCTGCTTTTTCAAATGAAAGTTGGGATCCAAGTGAGCTAAGGGGTTAGAAAACCTTTATGGATCACTCGTCGAACTTTGTGTCTTGGTAAGGGCTCTGAGTCGGAGGAAATGATAGTTACCTCTGCTTCCCCGGCCTGATTGGCCCCAGTGTCGTCCTGCTTCGTGATCATATTTCACCTTCCAAAAGTCAGAGTTGGCCTACAAAGACAAGAGGAAGGATCAGTGATAAACAATACGGCTGTACAAAATACAAAGGAAAAAAGATCAGAATATCCTTACTTCTGGTACCGGGTTAAGTTTACAGAAGGGTTTAACCCAACAACACTGCAATCTTCATACTTCGCATTCACCAGAAGGTTTGACATTGCGATAATGTCCTCCCCAGTTATTTGAACCGGGGTATGACGGAGAGAGTCATCCGGGTCTCCACCATATTCATACATCAATTTTGAACGACGGCTTAATGGAATAGTCCGCCATGAGATCCAACAGCGGGTTAGATCGACTCCGGTTAAACCGTTCCCCAACAAACCGTTGATTCTTCTGATAGATGGAAGCAGCTTCTTGTGTTCAGCAACGGTGAGTTTATCTGGCAGGGTGAACTTGGAGTCAAGACGATCGGGGCGGTAACCCAGCAGTGGCTTCTCATTGGCGGGTGAGATGTCCTGACAGTAAAACCAAGTTTGGTTCCAGTCCTTTGGGACTTGGTAAAACTATGAGAGGGAAGACAGCACCCTGCCGGCGCTGAATTGAGATGCCTCCAAGCTCTAAGCTAAGGCCATTGGTGCACTCGTTCTGCCGGTTCAGATAGAAGTACTCTCTAAATAGTTCCACAGTCGGCTCTTGTTGAAGATATACCTCACAGAGCACTTGGAAATTACAAATATTGGATATGGAATTTGGCCCAATATCCTGTGGATGGAGTTTGAAAAAGTGAAGAACTTCTCTGAAGAACTTTGAACCGGGCGGTGAGAAGCCCTGGTTCATGTGGTCAGTGAAGACGATCACTTCGCCGTCTTTTGGATTGGGTCGTTCTTCTTCCGGATCAGGAGCACTACAAGACATGATGTTTTTTGAGGGCAGAAACCCAATGAGGAAGAACTCTTTTAAACGCTCCTCATTTATGGTTGAGGGGACCCAATTGCAGATGGTGGGTGTCTTTGACGGCATGACGTGCAAGGGACTGAAAAAGGAAAAACAACATGCTGGTTCAATTTACGGCAAAATTAACAGTTAAAGGTTGAAGTTTTAAAACAAGTAATGGCGGCTTAAACTAAGGGCTAATGACATATAAGGAAAAGAAAGCCGGAGTGGTAAGCCGCCATGACTACAGACTTTCTCAGAAAGCAGATTCAGCTAAGTGTTGGCATAAACAAGTTTCACCAAGATGTCATTATTATTTTGGATGAAATGGCTGTCCCAAAAAGAAAATATTCCAGACCTAAAAGTCTAGTACAGATGAGTTTATCAGCTAACAAAGCATCTATACAGGAAAAAGGGATTTGCTGCTATCAAAAATGAATGCAAAACAGCTACCGCAGTAGTTCTACACTATCTGACGATCAGGAAAGCGCATCGGAGGTGAAATCTATCAAGAGTCTGTAACGGGCGGCGACGAACACCGACAAACTCGAGAAGCCGTAATACAGATCTAAGGCAGAGAAGGAAAGGGACTTACAAATGCAGGGCTACTGTAGAGGTTCGTCGCGTTTTCTCTGGTCAAATCAGGTCGATGCAGCGGCCTGAGGTGGAGAAGACAATGAGATTTGTGATACGTCTCCGTCGTATCTACTTTTCCAAACACTTTTTCCCTTGTTTTGGACTTTAACTTGTATGATTTGAATGGAACTAACCAGGACTGACGCTAGTTTCAGCAGAATTGCCATGGTGTTGTTTTATGTGCAGAAAGCAAATATTCTCGGAATGACCTGAAACTCCACGGAACATCTTAGAAAAAACAATAAAAAATCCTCGCCAAAGATGAAGACCAGGGGGCCCACACCCTTCTCATGAGGGTGGGGGGCGCCCCCCCCTAGGGCGTGCCCCCCTACCTCGTGGGCCCCATGGAAACCCTCCGACGCCAACTCCAACTCTATATATTTGCTTTCGGAGAGAAAAAAACCAGAGAGAAGAAATCATCGCGTTTTACGATACGGAGCCGCCGCCAAGCCCTAAAACCTCTCGGGAGGGCTGATCTGGAGTCCGTTTGGGGCTCCGGAGAGGGGGATTCATCGCCGTCATCATCATCATCAACCATCCTCCATTACCAATTTCATGATGCTCACCGCCGTGCGTGAGTAATTTCATCGTAGGCTTGCTGGACAGTGATGGGTTGGATGATATTTATCATGTAATCGAGTTAGTTTTGTTAGGGTTTGATCCCTAGTATCCATTATGTTCTGAGATTGATGTTGCTATGACTTTTCTATCCTTAATGCTTGTCACTAGGGCCCGAGTGCCATGATTTCAGATCTGAACCTATTATGTTTTCATGAATATATGTGAGTTCTTGATCCTATCTTGCAAGTCTATAGTCACCTACTATGTGTTAAGATCCGGCAACCCCGAAGTGACAATAATCGGGACCACTCCCGGTGATGACCATAGTTTGAGGAGTTCATGTATTCACTATGTGCTAATGCTTTGTTCCGGTTCTCTATTAAAAGGAGGCCTTAATATCCCTTAGTTTCCAATAGGACCCAGCTGCCACGGCAGGGTGGGACAAAAGATGTCATGCAAGTTCTTTTCCATAAGCACGTATGACTATATATGGAATACATGCCTACATTACATTGATAAATTGGAGCTAGTTCTGTGTCACCCTATGTTATGACTGTTACATGATGAACCGCATCCGGCATAATTATCCATCACTGATCCGGTGCCTACGAGTTTTCCATATACTGGTTTACGCTTATTTACTTTCCCTCTGCTACTGTTACCATCACTACAAAATACCAAAAACATTACTTTTGTTGTCTTTACTTTTGTTTCCGCTACCACCACTATCATATTACTTTGCTACTAAACACTTTGCTGCAGATACTAAGTTTCCAGGTGTGGTTGAATTGACAACTCAGCTGCTAATACTTGAGAATATTATTTGGCTCCCCTTGTGTCGAATCAATAAATTTGGGTTGAATACTTTATCCTCGAAAGCTGTTGCGATCCCCTATACTTGTGGGTTATCAGGACTAATTTCTGGCGCCGTTGCCGGGGAGCATAGCTCTATTCTTTGAGTCACTTGGGATTTATATCTGCTGGACACTATGAAGAACTTGAGAGATCCAAAAACCAAGATCTATCCCTCAATTACGAGGGAAGGTAAGGAACTGCCATCTAGCTCTGCACTTGATTCACCTTTTGTTATGAGTAAGTTTGTGACACCTACATCTGCTTCTGCTATTCGTTCTGATATGTCGCATGTTATTGATGATGCCACTTCTTCTATGCATGATACTTATGATGAAACTGCTTCTATGCCTGATACTACTGTGCCCCTTAGTGAATTTCTTGATGAACAAATTGCTAGGGTTAGAGAAAAAGAAATTATTGAATCTGTATACGATGATGATAGTGATGATGAAAATATGCCTGTTATTCCTGAGGGTTATCTTTTTGATATAGAATCTTCTGCCGCTATTTTAGCTTGCAAAGATAGATATGAGCTTAAGAGGTTATTAATTAAATGGAACAAAGAATAACTTAGAGATAAAATGAAACCCGACCCTGCTTTTGCTACTTCACCTATATGTGTTCTTGATAAGGATTATGAATTCTTTGTTGATCCTGATATAATTACTTTGGTTGAATCTGATCCGTTTTATGGCTATGAATCTGAAACTGTTGTGGCACATCTTACTAAGTTAAATGATATAGCTGCCCTGTTCACTAATGATGAGAGATCGCGTTACTTTTATATACTCAAAATATTTCCGTTCTCATTAAAGGGTGATGCTAAGATATGGTTTAATTCTCTTGATCCTGGTTGTGTGCGTAGTCCCCAGGATATGATTTATTACTTCTCTGCTAAATACTTCCCTGCTCATAAGAAACAAGCTGCTTTGAGGGAAATATACAAGTTCGTGCAAATTAAAGAAGAGAGTCTCCCACAAGCTTGGGGGAGGCTTCTCAAGTTACTTAATTCTTTTCCTGATCATCCTCTTAAGAAACCTGAAATACTTGATATCTTTTATAATGGAATAACCGATGCTTCCAGAGATTACCTGGATAGTTGTGCTGGTTCTCTTTTCAGGGAAAGAACACCGGATGAAGCTGAAATCCTATTGAATAATATGTTGACAAATGAAAATAATTGGGCACCTCCCGAGCCAGCTCCTGAGCCAACTCCTGCTCCAATTACTGAGCCTATTCTTAAACCAACTCTAAAGAAGAGAGGTGTTCTATTCCTCAGTCCCGAAGATATGCAAGAGGCAAATAAATCTATGAAAGCAAAAGGTATTAAAGCTGAAGATTTTAAGAATTTACCTCCTATTGAAGAAATACATGGTCTTAATATACCGCCTGTTGAAGAAACATATGATCTTAATTATTTATTTACTGAAGAACCTCCTGATCCCGATATCCCGACACAGGTAGTAAAGGTAAATTCTCTCTATAGATATGATAAAGCTAAAGTCCCTCCTACTAAAATTGCTAGTCAGTGCTTGGATGAGTTTGATAACTTTATGTTTAAGCAAGACGACTTCAATGCTTATTTTGGTAGACAATTAAAAGAAAATGCTTATATGATTAGACGCTTGGGTGATTATATGGCTGATATTAAAGGTGAACTTAAACTTGTTAGAAAACATGCTTCTATGGTTACCACTCAAGTAGAACAAGTACTTAAGGCTCAAAAAGAAGTGCTTCATGAAATGAATAGTAAGAAAAATGATTATGCTGTTAGAGTGGCTACTAGAACTGGTAGAATGACTCAGGAACCTTTGTATCCTGAAGGCCACCCTAAGAGAATCGAGCAAGATTCTCAGAGAAATAATATTGATGTTCCTAGTTCTTCTAAAAAGAAGAAGAAGAAAAATGATAGAACTGTGCAAACTTCTAGTGAACCTATTGCTGAACCACCTGATAATCCAAATGATATTTCCATCTCTGATGCTGAAACACAATATGGTAATGAACATGAACCTAGTAAAAATATTAATGATGATGTTCATGATGATGCTCAACCTAGTAATGATAATGATGTAGAAATTGAACCTGCTGTTGATCTTGATAAGCCACAATCAAAGAATCAACGTTATGATAAAAGAGACTTTGTTGCTAGGAAACATGGTAAAGAAAGGGAACCTTGGGTTCAGAAACCCATGCCTTTTCCTCCGAAACCATCCAAGAAAAAGGATGATGAGGATTTTGAGCGCTTTGCTGAAATGATCAGGCCTATCTTTTTTGCATATGAGATTAACTGATGTGCTCCAAAAAAATCCTTATGCTAAATATATGAAGGATATCATTACTAATAAAAGAAAGATACCGAAAGCTGAGATTTCCACCATGCTTGTTAATTATACTTTTAAGGATGGAATACCAAAGAAACTTGGAGACCCCGGAGTACCTACTATACCTTGCTCCATTAAAAGAAATTATATTAAAACTGCTTTATGTGATCTTGGAGCCGGTGTTAGTGTTATGCCTCTCTCTTTATATCATAGACTTGACTTGAATAAGCTAACACCTACTAAAATATCTTTGCAAATGGCTGATAAATCAACTGCTATACCTGTCGGTATTTGTGAGAATGTGCCTGTTGTGGTTGCAATCGTTACTATTTTAACGAACTTTGTTATTCTTGATATTCCCGAGGATGATAGTATGTCTATTATTCTTGGAAGACCTTTTCCTAATACTGCAGGGGCTATTGTTGATTGCAACAAAGGCAATGTCACTTTTCATGTTAATGGTAATGAGCATACGGTACACCTTCCGAGGAAACAACCTCAAGTTCATAGTATCAACTCTATTGGAAAAATTCCATCGATTATATTTGGAGGTTTTGAATTTCCTCTTCCTACTGTCAAGAAGAAATATGATATACTTATTATTAGGGATGTGCATATTCCCGTTGAGGTAGCTTAGTGTTATTCAAAATTTCTCCGGTTTCATGATTATCGAAACGAGTTTGTTAACAAGACTTGATCAACCTTGTTAGTGGATTCGTTTTGATGAGCATGAGATGGATGAAACTAGAAGCACAAACTTTTGTACCCCACTTTTACTTTCTATTATTTATATTAAATAAAGTAAAAATAGTATTTTCTGTCTGTTTCCTGACTTATCCGTGCAATATAAAAATATCCCGAAAATAAAAGTCCTCAGAATGCCATTCCAATTTAATATGATTTTTTCAAGAATATTTGAGGATTTACTGTGCAAAAATTACCGCGGGAGGAGCTGCCACCTGGCCACGAGGGTGGTGGGCGCCCCCCCTATAGGGCGTGCCCCCCTGCCTCGTGGGCCCACGGTGGCCCTCCTCCACTTATCCCAGCACCCATCTTCTTCCTCTATCTCACACAAACCCGAAAAACCAACTCAAGCACGAGTTCCAGCCACTTTTGCTGTGATTTTCGATCTCCTTGCTCAAAGCACCTCTCGCAAAACTGCATGGGGAGATTGTTCCTTGGTATGTGACTCCTCCATTGGTCCAATTAGTTTTTGTTCTAGTGCTTTATTCTTTGCAAATTTGTGCTGCATAGGTGACCATGTTCTTGAGCTTGCATGTCAAATTTATATGGTTCCAAGTAGTTCTAATGCTTGATTTAGGCTCTAGGCACTTGTAGGAGTAGTTTCTATCAATATTATTGAAGTTGGTTCACTTTTGTTTGAAGGTACTAAAAATTTCAGAATTTTTCAAAGAAAAACAATATGTTTAGGAAGATGTTCCAAGGTGGTTCCTCCAAGAAGCAAGGACCCAGGATTGCTATGCGTGATGCTAACGAGGATCCACCAAGAGATGCTCCAGTACAGCCTTGCGAATGGCCGTCGAAAAATTTTATGGACCGTGCGGGAATCAAAGAAGAATTCAAAGCATATTTGCACAATGCCGGTCTTGAGGATTTTGAGGCTAACAAATGCCCCCAGTATCATGATCTCACAAGTTCATTTGTGAGGAGGTTTGAGTATTCATATTCACGTAATTCTCCTTCAGTCATGTTTGATCTCTATGACAAATCTTATACCATGTACTTAGAGGATTTCACTTCTGCTTGCAAACTTCCACCATGGGGTAGTGTTAGGGATCCCCCTAAATCTGAATTTAGAAACTTTCTTGCTAGTATAATTGTGGGGGAATCTAGAGATACAACGCAGGATACCATAGGGAACATTCACTTTCCTGCTATACATTATTTTGCTCTCTTCATCGGTAGATGCATAAATGCTAAGGATGAAGCACGTCACATGTGTGTCCTCGATCTTAGCATTCTCAGGAGTGCTGTGTTAGGAGACCAATCTTATCATATGGGAGCCATTGTAGCTCGTAGGTTGCATCATAATAGACATAATGTAGATTTCTTTGGAGGAATTTATGCAACCCGGTTAGCTCATTTTCTTGAGATAGACATTCGTGAGGGTGATATGGAGTTGCCTCCTGCATATTTAGATTATTACTCTATGGCTTCGCACCAGTTTGTTGAGAGGCCTGAATCACCTCTCTTATATCGCTTAATTTTTGATAAACGACGTGTTTTCTGTATTACTCTCCCTGCTCCTGCCTTCTTTGATTCACAGGCAAAAGGAAGATATGTTATTACCAGAGAGGAGGCAGAAGAGTATGAGAGGAGAGCAGAGGCAGCTCGACTCCACGCTGCAGCTCAGCAGGCGATAACCGCTGCACATCAGTATGATCCCAACTATTCCTCCTCATCACAGTACGACCCCAACAACTATTATTGTAGATATCCGCTAGGCCAGCCGTGGCCATAGACCAACTTAGGCCAAAAGCCTAAGCTTGGGGGAGTACGTATTTCTCACCGACATTACATTTATGCTCACACACACTCATTGCTAGATGTCGGTGCTCATACTTTTTCACTGTAATATCCATGCTAGTTTATTTTCTTTGTCCTGCTTGCTTCTTGTGTGTTTGTTAAACCTTAAGAAAAACCAAAAAAAATTAGTAGTAGTTTATTTTTCTGCTATAGTAGTGATAATTAAAAAGAAAACCCAAAAATATTTCCTGTTCTTCTTTTGCTTGTTGGGAGCTTTCCCGTGTAAATAGTTTTATTTCTTTTCTTTTCTTTGGGGGTCAGTAGGAGAAGACCATAATTAAATTGTCGAAGTGGCTCTTATATGCATTATTGTTGATTTAACCAAGAGCCCATATTGCCTTGTCTTCTCCTGTTTATTGAATGCTCGCAGATTCCAGCTTAGTCCAATGCACGTGCACTCTTATTATTATTCACACTGTTCGGTCGTGCAAGTGAAAGGCAATTATGATGATATATGATGGACTGACTGAGATGAGAAAAGCTGGTATGAACTCGACCGCTTTTGTTTTTGTAAATATGATGAGTCTCTCGTTCTTGATTCAGCTTATTATGAATTAAACATGTTTGCAATGACAATTAGAGATCATAGTTGCTTGTGCCATGCTTGATTAGCTATGAGTTATAATGGTTTACCTTGTTTGCCAACATGCTATTGAGATGATTATGATGTGGTATGATGGGGTGGTATCCTCCTTTGAATGATTTAAGTGACTTGACTTGGCACATGTTCACGCATGTAGTTGAAACAAAATCAACATAGCCTTGACGATATTTACGTTCATGGTGGATTATATCCTACTCATGCTTGCATCCAATGTTTATTAATTTTAATGCATGCACATGGCTGTTGTCGCTCTCTAGTTGGTTGCTTCCCAGTCTTTTGCTAGCCTTCACCTGTACTAAGCGGGAATACTGTTTGTGCATCCAATCCCTTAAACCCCAAAGTTATTCCAGATGAGTCCACCATACCTTCCTATATGCGGTATCTACCTGCCGTTCCAAGTAAATTTGTATGTGCCAAACTCTAAACCTTCAAATAAACATTCTGTTTTGAATGCTTGAATAGCTCATGTATCAACAAAGGCTGTCCTTATCTTCCGTGTTAGGCGGGTTATTCTCAAGAGGAGTGGACTCCGCTCCTCACTCACGAGAAAATGGCTGCTCACCGGGATGCCCAGTCCCATGCTTTATGCAAAGTAAATCAAAATTAATTGCAAACAAAACTCCCCCTGGGACCTGATGTATGTTGGAGGCACTCGTTGTTTCGAGCAAGCCATGGATTGATGCTTGTTGGTGGAGGGGGAGTATAAACTTTACCATTCTGTTTGGGAACCGCCTATAATGTGTTTAGCATGGAAGATATCGCCATCTCTTAGTTGTTACGTTGACAATGAAAGTATACCGCTCAAAATACAATTTATCTCTATTTCAAAACCAAGCTCTGGCGCCTCTACAAATCCCTGCTTCCCTCTACGAAGGGCCTACCCATTTACTAGCTGGAGAGCGCAGCCGTCATTTGCATTCATCACTGTTAATTTATATTGGGTATGACTATGATTGGATCTATTTTACCATGAATTAAAATGTCTAGCCAGTCCTTGATCTTTAAAGGTGCTCTGCATTTATGTTTTGCGGTCTCAGAAAGGGCTAGCGAGATACCATCTTGTTATATCATATTATGATTGTTTTGAGAAAGTGTTGTCATCCGAGATTTATTATTATGACTTGCTAGTTGATTATGCTATTGGTATGAGTAATTGTGAGACCTGAGAATTATTGCAAATGTGGTTAGTTATGATCTATGCTGAAAACTCGAATGCTGGCTTGACATAGTTACAACAACAAGAGCAAACAGAGTTTGTAGAAGTTTTTCTTTCTTTCAGTTTGTCAAATGAATTGCTTGAGGACAAGCAAGGGTTTAAGCTTGGGGGAGTTGATACGTCTCCGTCGTATCTACTTTTCCAAACGCTTTTGCCCTTGTTTTGGACTCTAACTTGTATGATTTTAATGGAACTAACCCGGACTGACGATGTTTTCAGCAGAATTGCCATGGTGTTGTTTTATGTGCAGAAAACAAATATTCTCGGAATGACCTGAAACTCTACGGAACATCTTAGAAAAAACAATAAAAATTCCTCGCCAAAGATGAAGACCAGGGGCCCACACCCTTCTCACTAGGATGGGGGGCGCCCCCCCTAGGGCGCGCCCCCCTACCTCGTGGGCCCCCTGGAAACCCTTCGACGCCAACTCCGACTCTATATATTTGCTTTCGGAGAGAAAAAAATCAGAGAGAAGAAATCATCGCGTTTTACGATACAGAGCCGCCGCCAAGCCCTAAAACCTCTCGGGAGGGCTGATCTGGAGTCCGTTCGGGGCTCCGGAGAGGGGGATTCGTCGCCATCGTCATCATCAACCATCCTCCATCACCAATTTCATGATGCTCACCGCCGTGCGTGAGTAATTTCATCGTAGGCTTGCTGGACGGTGATGGGTTGGATGATATTTATCATGTAATCGAGTTAGTTTTGTTAGGGTTTGATCCCTAGTATCCATTATGTTCTAAGATTGATGTTGCTATGACTTTGCTATGCTTAATGCTTGTCACTAGGGCCCGAGTGCCATGATTTCAGATCTGAACCTATTATGTTTTCATGAATATATGTGAGTTCTAGATCCTATCTTGCAAGTCTATACACCTACTATGTGTTAAGATCCGGCACCCCCGAAGTGACAATAATTGGGACCACTCCCGGTGATGACCATAGTTTGAGGAGTTCATGTATTCACTATGTGCTAGTGCTTTGTTCTGGTTCTCTATTAAAAGGAGGCCTTAATATCCCGTAGTTTCCAATAGGACCCCGCTGCCACGGGAGGGTAAGACAGAAGATGTCATGCAAGTTGTTTTCCATAAGCACGTATGACTATATACGGAATACATGCCTACATTACATTGATGAATTGGAGCTAGTTCTGTGTCACCCTATGTTATGACTGTTACATGATGAACCACATCCGGCATAATTATCCATCACTGATCCGGTGCCTATGAGTTTTCCATATACTGGTTGACGCTTATTTACTTTCCCTCTGCTACTGTTACAATCACTACAAAATACCAAAAACACTACTTTTGCTGTCTCTACTTTTGTTGCCGCTACCACCACTATCATATTACTTTGCTACTAAACACTTTGCTGCAGAAACTAAGTTTCCAGGTGTGGTTGAATTGACAACTCAGCTACTAATACTTGAGAATATTCTTTGGCTCCCCTTGTGTCGAATCAATAAATTTGGGTTGAATACTTTATCCTCGAAAGCTATTGCGATCCCCTATACTTGTGGGTTATCAATCTGCAGCGGCGGCGGCAGAGCTCGAAGCGGCAGCGAAACAGTGAGAGGAGGAAGATGACTGAAGGGGGAGAATGAAAAAGACCTAGGTCGTGCCTATTTATAAGGGAGTGCGCGAATAGGCGGGCGCGAAAATCAAGGAGACCCGAATAATGATTATCCAACTAAACGGGCGCCTCGATTCTCGGAAGGCATTAAAAAAATAAAAGATCCGTTGGAAGATGACCTCCTGAAAGTTTTTTGTGTTTTCAGAAGATGACGTCACGGCGGGTTACATAAGTTTTCAGACAGAGGATGGATTCCATCTAAGTATTGAAGATTGACAAAGAACAAAGTTCAAAGTCAACCTGGGGCCTAATGTTGGGGATATTACTACCAGTATGACCCTCCCAGGAGGGTCCGGGTCAGCCCTAATGGTGGGTTACATAAGAAGCCCAATAAACATTCAAGATGATAGTTTACTAAACGTATAGAAGGCCCAAAGGCCTGGGGCCGGCTTAAGGCCTGATATTGTAAACCGCCGTATGTAAGGAAAGACTTGTAAAGACAGTCATGTAAAGGAAGTCATTGAGCCGGACACGATTATGAGCCGGCCGGGACTCTGTAGGCCACCAGGCGTCAACCTGTGTATATAAGGGGACGACCCGGTGGCGGTTTAGGGCAAGAAACAACCAAATCGATAACCAAGCCGGCGAGTTGAGCCCCTTGGAGATCGAAGCTTCAGGCAATACAAATCCCAACTAGACGTAGGCTTTTACCTTGATCGTAAGGGGCCGAACTAGTATAAAAACTCTCTCGTGTGTCCCTTGTCCCAATTAACCCCTTTAAGCTTTCTAGTGTGATGGCCCTATGACTAAGTCCTTGCTCTAGGACATCTGCCGTGTCAGCTCCATGACAGAAGGGTAAGAGCGCGTATAATCCATGGACTCAACATTAGTCATAAAGAACTCATATACTTATTGCAAAAATCTACAAGTCATCAAAAACCAAGCACTACACGCATGCTCCTAGGGGTATAGATTGGTAGGAAAAGACCATCGCTCGTCCCCGACCACCACTCATAAGGAAGACAATCAAAGAACACCTCATGTTTCAAATTTTTTACATAACGTTTACCATACGTGCATGCTACGGGACTTGCAAACTTCAACACAAGTATTTCTCAATTTCACAACTACTAAACTAGCACAACTTTAATATCACTACCTCCATATCTCAAAACAATCATCAATCATCAAACTTCTCTTAGTATTCAGCACACTCATAAGAAAGTTTTTTGCTAGTCTCGAATACTTAGCATATTAGGATTAATTTCCCAATTTAAGCAAATTACCATGCTGTTTAAGACTCTCAAAATAATATAAGTGAAGCATGAGAGAATAATAGTTTCTATAAAACAAATCCACCACCGTGCACTAAAAGATATAAGTGAAGCACTAGAGCAAAAACCATATAGCTCAAAAGATATAAGTTAAGCACATAGAATATTCTAATAAATTCCGAATCATGTGTGTTTCTCTCAAAAGGTGTGTACAGCAAAGATGATTGTGGTAAACTAACAAATAAAGACTCAAATAATACAAGACACTCCAAGCAAAACACATATCATGTGGTGAATAAAAATATAGCTCCAAGTAAAGTTACCGATGGAAGTAGACGAAAGAGGGGATGCCTTCCGGGGCATCCCCAAGCTTTTGCTTTTAGGTGTCCTTAGATTATCTTGGGGTGCCATGGGCATCCCCAAGCTTAGGCTCTTTCCACTCCTTGTTCCATAATCCATCAAATCTTTTACCCAAAACTTGAAAACTTCACAACACAAAACTTAACAGAAAATCTCATGAGCTCCGTTAGCGAAAGAAAACAAAACACGAAAAACAGAATCTATCAAAAACAGAACAGTCTGTAGTAATCTGTAGCTAACGAAAACTTGTGGAACCCCAAAAATTCTAAAATAAATTCCTGGACGTGAGGAATTTATCTATTAATCATCTGCAAAAAGAATTAACTAAATAGCACTTTCCAAATAAAAATGGCAGCAGTTCTCATGAGTGCTAAAGTTTCTGTTTTTTTACAGCAAGATTAAAAAGACTTTCCCCAAGTCTTCCCAACGGTTCTACTTGGCACAAACACTAATTAAACACAAAAAAACACAACCAAAATAGAGGCTAGATAAATTATTTATTACTAAACATGATAAAAAGGCAAGGAATAAAAATAAAATTGGGTTGCCTCCCAAAAAGCGCTGTCGTTTAACGCCCCTAGCTAGGCATAAAACAGAGGATATATCTAGGTATTGCCATCTTTTGTAGGGAATCCATAAGTGGCTCTCATAATAGATTCATATGGTAATTTAATTTTCTTTCTAGGGAAGTGTTACATGCCTTTCCTTAACGGAAATTGGTATATAATATTCCCTTCCTTCATATCAATAATTGCACCAATCGTTCTAAGGAAAGGTCTATCAAGAATAATAGGACATGAAGGATTGCAATCTATATCAAGAACAATAAAATCTACGGGAACGTAATTCCTATTTTCAACAATAAGAACATCATTAATTCTTCCCATAGGTTTCTTAATGGTGGAATCCACAAGGTGCAAGTTTAAAGAGCAATCATAAAAATCACAGAAAACTAGCAAATCACACAAAGTCTTTGGAATCGTGGAAACACTAGCACCCAAATCACACAAAGCATAGCATTCATGATCTTTAATTTTAATGTTAATAGTAGGTTCCCACTCATCATAAAGTTTTCTAGGGATAGAAACTTCCAACTCAAGTTTTTCTTCATAAGATTGTATCAAAGCATCAACGATGTGTTTGGTAAAGGCTTTATTTTGACTATAAGCATGTGGAGAATTTAGCACAGATTGCAACAAGGAAATACAATCTATCAAAGAGAAATTA
Source organism: Triticum urartu (assembly GCF_056163025.1). Taxonomy (NCBI): domain Eukaryota; kingdom Viridiplantae; phylum Streptophyta; class Magnoliopsida; order Poales; family Poaceae; genus Triticum; species Triticum urartu. The sequence goes on from NC_141876.1 coordinate 612,405,941, forward strand.
TCATAATTAAATTCCTTGAAATCTAAAATAGTCGGTTCATTGATATTTAAAGTTTTGATCTCTTCAATCCCACTTTTACCAAATTTTGCATTAAGATCTAAGAACTCCGAATTTTTGGAACGCCTTCTTGGTAAAGGTGGATCATATTCAGCCCCATCATTATCAAGATTCATATTGCAAAACAAAGATTTAATAGGAGACACATCAATAACTTTTAGATCTTCATCTTTATTTTCATAGAAACTAGAAGAACACGCTTTCACAAAACAATCTTTCTTAGCACGCATCCTAGCGGTTCTTTCTTTGCACTCATCAATGGAAATTCTCATGGCCTTGAGAGACTCATTGATATCATGCTTAGGTGGAATAGATCTAAGTTTCAAAGAATCAACATCAAGAGAAATTCTATCAACGTTCCTAGCCAATTCATCAACTTTAAGGAATTTTTCTTCAAGCAAAGCATTGAAATTCTTTTGCGAGTTCATAAACTCCTTAACACTAGTCTCAAATTCAGAGGGCATCTTATTAAAATTTCCATAAGAATTGTTGTAGGAATTACCATAATTATTAGAGGAATGACTAGGATACGGCCTAGGATTAAAGTTTCCTCTATACGCGTTGTTACCAAAATTATTCCTACCAACAAAATTCACATCCATAGATTCATTATTATTCTCAATCAAAGTAGACAAAGGCATATCATTAGGATTCTATACGCGTTGTTACCAAAATTATTGCTTTTTACTTTGCTTTTACTTTTTACTTTGCATCTTTATACCAAAAATACCAAAAATATTATATCTATCAGATCTCACTCTCGTAAGTGACCGTGAAGGGATTGACAACCCCTAATCGCATTGGTTGCGAGTAGCTATCGCTTTGTGCAGGTACGAGGGACTTGAGCATGGGCTCCTACTTGACTGATACCTTGGTTCTCAAAAACTGAGGGAAATACTTATGCTACTCTGCTGCATCATCCCTTCCTCTTCGGGGAAAACCAACGCAAGCTCAAGACGTAGCACCTCTCGGGAGGGCTGATCTGGAGTCCGTTCGAGGCTTCGGAGAGGGGAATCCGTCACCATCGTCATCATCAACCATCCTCCATCACCAATTTCATGATGCTCACCGCCGTGTGTGAGTAATTCCGTCGTAGGCTTGCTGGATGATGATGGGTTGGATGAGATCTATCATGTAATCGAGTTAGTTTTGTTAGGGTTTGATCCCTAGTATCCACTATGTTCCGAGATTGATGTTGCTATGACTTTGCTATGCTTAATGATTGTCACTAGGGCCCGAGTGCCATGATTTCAGATCTGAACCTATTATGTTTTCATCAATATATGAGAGTTCTTGATCCTATCTTGCAAGTCTATATTCAACTATTATGTATTATGATTCGTTAACCCCAAAGTGACAATAATCGGGATACTTACCGGTGATGACCGTAGTTTGAGGAGTTCATGTATTCACTATGTGTTAATGCTTTGTTCCGGTACTCTATTAAAAGGAGGCCTTAATATCCCTTAGTTTCCGTAAGGACCCCGCTGCCACGGGAGGGTAGGACAAAAGATGTCATGCAAGTTCTTTTCCATAAGCACGTATGACTATATTCAGAATACATGCCTACATTACATTGATGAACTGCAGCTAGTTCTGTGTCACCCTAGGTTATGACTGTTACATGATGAACCACATCCAGCATAATTCTCCATCACCGATCCATTGCCTACGAGCTTTCCATATATTGTTCTTCGCTTATTTACTTTCCCGTTGCTATTGGTATCAGCACTACAAAAATACCAAAAATATTACTTTTACTACTGTTACCTTTTGCTACCGTTACCACTACTATCATATTACTTTGCTACTAAATACTTTGCTGCAGATACTAAGTTTCCAATTGTGGTTGAATTGACAACTCAGCTGCTAATACTTGAGAATATTCTTTGGCTCCCCATGTGTCGAATCAATAAATTTGGGTTGAATACTTTACCCTCAAAAATTGTTGCGATCCCCTATACTTGTGGGTTATCAAGACTATTTTCTGGCGCCGTTGCCGGGGAGCATAACTCTATTCTTTGAGTCACTTGGCATTTATATATGCTTATCATTATGAAGAACTTGAAAGATCCAAGAACCAAGATTTATCCCTCAACTACGAGGGGATGTAAGGAACTGCCATCTAGCTCTGCACTTGATTCACCTTCTGTTTTGAGTAAGCTTGCGACACCTAAACCTGCTTCTGCTATTTGTTCTGATATGTCGCATGTTATTGATGATAGTACTTCTGCTATACATGATACTTATGATGAAACTACTTCTATGCTTGATACTACTGTGCCACTTGGTGAATTTCTTGATGAACAACTTGCTAGGGCTAGAGAGATTGAAAATATTGAATATGATAATACTGATGAAATTGATGATGAAGACTTGCCTGTTATTCCTGAGGGTTATGTTTTTGATAAAGAAGCTTCTTTAGCTATTTTAGCTTGCAAAGATAGATACGAACTTAAGAGGTTATTAGCTAAATGGAATAAGTAATCTCTAAATGCTAGGATGGAACCTGACCCTGCTTTTGCTACTTCACCTATCTTTGTTACTGATAAGGATTATGAATTCTCTGTTGATCCTGATATAATTACTTTGGTTGAATTTGATCCTTTTCATGGCTATGAATCTGAAACTGTTGTGGCACATCTTACTAAATTAAATGATACAGCTACCCTGTTCACTAATGATGAGAGAACTCTCTACTTTTATATCCTTAAAATATTTCCATTCTCATTAAAGGGTGATGCTAAGATATGGTTTAATTCTCTTGATCCTTGTTGTGTGCGTAGTCCCCAGGATATGATTTATTACTTCTCTGCTAAATATTTCCCTGCTCATAAGAAACAAGCTGCTTTAAGGGATATATATAATTTTGTGCAAATTGAAGAAGAGAGTCTCCCACAAGCTTGGGGGAGGCTTCTCAAGTTACTTAATGCTTTGTCTGATCATCCTCTTAAGAAAAATGAAATACTTGATATCTTTTATAATGGACTAACCGATGCCACCAGAGATTACCTGGATAGTTGTGTTGGTTCTGTTTTCAGGGAAAGAACACTGGATGAAGTTGAAATTCTATTATATAATATGTTGACAAATGAAAATAATTGGACACCTCCGGAGCCAATTCCTGAGCCTATTCCTAAACCAACTCCGAAGAAGAGGGGTATTCTATTTCTCAGTCCTGAAGATATGCAAGAGGCAAAGAAATCTATGAAAGAAAAAGGTATTAAAGCTGAAGATATTAAGAATTTACATCCTATTGAAGAAATACATGGTCTTAATTTACCGCCTGTTGAAGAAACATATGATCTTAATCCTTTACCTATTGAAGAAACTCATGGTCTTGATAACCCGACACATGTAGTAAAGGTAAATACTCTCTATAGATATGATAAAGCTGAAATCCCATTTACTAAGTTTGCTAGCCCATGCTTAGATGAGTTTGATTAATTTATGGCTAAGCAAGAAGATTTTAATGCTTATTTTGGTAGACAATTGAAATACAATTCAAATATGCTTGAACACTTGGGTGATTATATGGCTAATGTCAAAGGTGAACTTAAACTTATTAGTAAACATGCTTCTATGGTTACCACTCAAGTAGAACAAGTACTTAAAGCTCAAAATGATTTGCTCAATGAATTGAATAGTAAGAATAATGATAATGTTGTTAGAGTTATGACTAGAGGTGGTAGAATGACTGAGGAACCTTTGTATCCTGTAGGCCATCCTAAGAGAATTGAGCAAGATTCTTAGAGAAATAATGTAGGTGCACCTAGTCCTTCAAAAAGGAAGAAAAAGAAAAATGATAGGACTTTGCATGCTTCTAGTGAACCTGCTATTGAACCACCTGAGAATCCAAATGATATTTCTATTTCTGATGCTGAAACACAATCTGGTAATGAACCTGAAACTAGTGATAATGCTAATAATAGTGTTCATGATGATGCTCAACCTAGTAATGATAATGATATAGAAATTGAACCTGCTGTTGATCTTGATAAACCACAATCAAAGAATCAACGTTATGATAAGAAAGACTTTGTTGCTAGGAAACACGGTAAAGAAAGAAAACCATGGGTTCAGAAACCCATGCCTTTCCTCCCAAACCATCCAAGAAAAAGGATGATGAGGATTTTGAGTGCTTTGCTGAAATGATTAGACCTATCTTTTTGCGTATGCGATTAACTGATATGCTCAAAATGAATCCTTATGCTAAGTATATGAATGATATTGTTACAAATAAGAGAAAGATACCGGAAGCTGAAATTTCCACCATGCTTGCTAATTATACTTTTAAGGGTGGAATACCAAAGGAACTTGGAGATCCCGGTGTACCAACTATACCATGCTCCACTAAAAGAAACTATGTTAAAACTGCTTTATGTGATCTTGGAGCCGGTGTTAGTGTTATGCATCTCTCTTTATATCGTAGACTTGATTTGAATAAGTTGACACCTACTGAAATATCTTTGCAAATGGCTGATAAATCAACTGCTATACCTGTTGGTATTTGTGAGGATGTGCCTGTTGTAGTTGCAAACGTTACTATTTTAACGGACTTTGTTATTCTTGATATTCCCGAGGACGATAGTATGTCTATTATTCTTGGAAGACCCTTCTTGAATACTGCAGGGGCTGTTATTGATTGCACTAAAGGCAATGTCACTTTTCATGTTAATGGTAATGAGCACACGGTACACTTTCCGAGGAAACAACCTCAAGTTCATAGTATCAAATCTATTGGAAAATTTTCATCGATTATATTTGGAGGTTTTGAATTTCCTCTTCCTACTCTCAAGAAGAAATATGATATTCTTATTATTGGGGATGTGCATATCCCCGTTGAGGTAACATAGTGTTATTCGAAATTTCTCCGGTTCCATGTTATTCGGAATGAGTTCATTAACAAGACTTGATCAACCTTGTTAGTGGATTCCTTTTGATGATCATGAGATGGATGAAACTAGAAAGCACAACCTTCTGTACCTTCCTTTTACTTTCTGTTATTTATATTAAATAAAATAAAATAGTATTTTTTGTCTGTTATCTGATTATCCATGCAATATAAAAATACCCTGAAAATAAAAGTTCTCCAAATGCCCTGAAATTTAAATATGATTTTTTTGGAATATTTGAGAATATTTTGCACTGAGAACACAGCAGGGGGGTCAACCACTTGCCCACGAGGGTGGAGGGCGCGCCCTACCCCCCTAGGCAAGCCTCCCTATCTCGTGGGCCCACGGTGGCCCTCCTCCACTTATTCCTGCACCCACACACTTCTTCTTCCTCCCACAAACACGAATAACCAGCTCAAACCCGAGTCCAAGCTCGTTTTGCTGCCATTTTTGATCTCCTTGCTCAAAGCACCTCTCACAAAACTGCTTGGGGAGATTGTTCCTTGGTATGTGACTCCTCCATTGGTCCAATTAGTTTTTGTTCTAGTGCTTTATTCATTGCAAATTTTTGCTGCTTAGGTGACCTTGTTCTTGAGCTTGCATGTCAAATTTATATGGGCAAAAGTAGTTTTGATGCATGATATAGGCCCTAGGCACTTGTAGGAGTAGTTGCTATCAATATTATTGAGTTTGGTTTACTTTTATTTTGAAGTTACTAAAAATTTCAGAATTTTTCAGAAAATGATGAAGGGACTTTTGAGGGGCTCATCGAGCCGAAGCTCGAAGGAAAAGGCACCGAAGCCTAAGTATAATCCGCCTCACACTGCGGAGGTTCGGTCGTGTGAATGGCCTTCCGATGATTTCTTGAGAGCAGCCGAGATTTATGAAGATTTTCATGAATTGGCTAAGAATGCAGGCCTCACCGCTTTCCTCCACGACCAACGCGATCAGTATCTCTTACTCATAAATATTTTTGTGCAAAACTTTCATTTCCATTCTAGGAGCTCACCACCTACGATGGAGTTTCATTTATATGATGAGCATAAGGAGATGTCACTTTATGATTTTTGTCGGGTTTGTTTAGTCCCTTTTGAGGGCAAGACAGAGGAACCACATCTCGAGGATGTGGATGGGTTTATTGATACTATCACTATAGGGGAAACAAGGAAGATTTCCGATGCACGAATCACTAGCATACATTTTCCTGTTTTACGCTATTTTGCATTATTTGCTAGTCGTTGTTTAATTGGTCGAGGAAACTGTGGAAACCTTAGTGTCCCTGATATTATTATTTTGCTCCATGGTTTATACGGTGATAACTCTGTTAGTATGGGTGGCATTATTGCTAAACGGTTAAGTCTGAACCGTACCAAGGGCCCCATCGTTGGAGGCATCTATGCTTCTCGCCTAGCTGCACATTTCAACATACCTATTAGGCATTATGAGAAGGAAGAAAAGGTGCTGCCTCATGTTTATTTAGATTATAAAAGTATGGTGGCACATGATTTTATTGTTAAGAATAGGGAAGGAGAGCTTAAATACAAATTGTTCTTTGATAAACATCATCCTGAGACTATTGCCCTGCCTGCTCCTTCTTTGTTTGATTTATCTGCTGGCCAGTACCTTGTTCCATTAGAGGCTATTCACGCCTACCGGAACCCTGCACCATCCATGGAGCCAGAGCCGGAACCACAAGTTGATCCTTCATGACAGTCTAATTACTAGTGGGATCCGGAGATGATTGCCAGCCAGTGGCAATCGGAGTCTTCTTCTTCATCTCAGTATGACCCCTGCTATTATTATGGATATCCGCCAGGCCATCCGTGGCCATAGACCAACTTAGGCCAAAAGCCTAAGCTTGGGGGAGTACGTATTTCTCACCGACATTACATTTATGTTCACACACTCATTGCTAGATGTCGGTGCTCATACTTTTTCATTGTATCATCCATGCTAGTTTAATTTCCTTTTTATGCTTTCTTCTTGTGTGTTTAATAAACCTTAAGAAAAACCAAAAAAATAGTTGTAGCTTTTAATTAGTTTACTTTTCATGCCTGTAGTAGTAATTAAAAAGAAAACCCAAAAAGATTTCCTGTTCCTCTTTTACTTGTTGGGAGCTCTCCCGTGTAAATAGTTTTATTTCTTTTGTTTTCTTTGGGGGTCGATAGGAGAAGATCATAATTAAATTGCTGAAGTGGCTCTTATATACATTATTGTTGATCTGACAAAAGAGCCCATATTGCCTTGTCTTCTCATGTTTATTGAATGCTTGCAGATTCCAGCTTAGTCCAATGCACGTGCACTATTATTATTATTCACATCGTTCGGTCGTGCAAGTGAAAGGCAATTATGACGATGTATGATGGACTGACTGAGATAAGAAAGGCTGGTATGAACTCGACCTCTTTTTTAAAAAAATATGATTAGTTCATCGTTGTGAGAACCCGGAATTAACTTCCAGACCCTCCTGTGTATATTTGTCAACCCCAGGATCATTGTTGACAACACAATGAAATGATATCATTGCACAATGCATAAAAGGTATTACAATTTTAAATATATCTTGCCATAGGGCATACCTAGATAAATGTCTCATGACACTTATTACATAGAGATAACAGCGGAAAGTAAAAATGCGTAGCGACTCCATCTCAGCCACAGGCAGCCGATGTAGTCCACGTGACCTCACTCCTACAGATCGCCATAGTAGTCGTACTCATCACCTTCGTCTTCATGGAACTCTGTTGTCAACAAAATTATTGCCATGAGTACATTACGTACTCAACATGCCTCCACGGGGAAGGACCTAATAGCTACATGTGGCTTCAAAGGAAGGCTATATGGCTCATTTGCATAAAGCTAATTTTGTTTGACAAATAAAGCAGTTTTTGATGAAAACAAGTTTTATCTCCAGAATAACTTTCATCAAAGTGAGGATCCTCGATCAACTCACACTCTTCATAGGTTCCAAGAAAAGGGGCAAAGAGGGAATAAGCAAGACATGTCCTGTACATCAAGAAAGATTCATGTGTTGTCCATGACCGTGGACACGGCTATTCGACACTCTACAGAGGTTGTACACTTTACCCACACGACACAATCCCGACTTGGTGCCACTAGCCGTTGCTAGCGTAGTACACCATTTGTTATACCGGCAGGGAGATTGTGACAAGGTCTTTCATTAGACCAAACTTACTGTGCCAAGCCCACTAGGTTTCAACACGGAAGTAACTGCAGTTCACAGTCCGGGCCCCCCTTTTGTGCCGAGGATACTCCTCGCAAGGCAGCTATCCCATCTGCGGTACGGCGATGACTACAATAAGAGTGAACTAACTAATTAACCAAGCCAGTGCCCATATAGCATGTGGCTATACTGTTATCACAATCTTCAGATCCAAGACTTATTAGGCCTCATGCGGCACGGACGACTGATTGCCCCCTTCAACCTGTGAAGGGCAGCCAATCGCTCCTTCAACCCTTGATTCAGCTGTCGCCCGTGCCAGTATTCAGATGGTAAGTTTCACCCAGAGTAGAAGAGAGTAGAGGAGATCAACAAGGGCCAACCGGCCTAGCTCAGCGATAAGTTTCAAGTGTCAATGACTCAAAGGTCATTCAACAAAGCACCTATAGGGTAATAAGCATGGCAAAGCATTTCTACTCTACCAGAATACTATAATTCTACTCAGGTGTCAATTGAATAGGCGACAAGCGGATCAAGATAATGTGGCAATTGACATGCTAGCTACAAGAATTAAAATAGCATGCATATAGTAACCATAAAACAGAATGCAATTTTGTAAACATAGGATAAATATGATCAAAGAAGGAGGCATGCCTTCGTTGTTGAGTCCTTCTTCGGTAACCTATTTCTGTCCATGTCCAACATCGTCGTCACTCCCTACTCGTCGTAACGATAGCAAAAGACAAACAGTAAATACCAAAGCAAAAGTAAATCCAAATAACATCCAAAACAAATTAAGAGTGGATGGATAGCAAGATACTGATCAAGATGGAGATTCCAAAAGGAGATAACATGACTGGAAGGTAAGTAGAGGAATCGATGAATTGACAGGGTTTAGTTGATGATGCATAATCAAGGCTTGCCAACAATACTAATGTTCTAATACAAACTATGGTACTGACCATTAGCAGTGCCTACTACACATCTTAGCTTACTATATAGGAAACTGTTACAAACAAACCAAATTGCATGAACATACATGGAATAATCCATCCGATGCATTTCAACTACTCAATCATTTACATGACATGATATAATGGTCAATTGCAACCAAACATATACAACAACTATATAATCAAACAAAATCAAGTATTCTGTAAGACAAGTAAACCAACATTACAAACCATTCCAGTCAAGCAATGAAACATCATACAACAATATGAAATGAAATGATCTCAGTCTAGTCCTAAAATGTTATTAAAAGGAAATAGAATCAACTACATCATATCAAGCTAATTCATTTGTCAAAGAATTAACAAGAACTACACAACACATTGAACAAATGGATGCACATCTATCCTAGGCATGATATGATTAAGAGTAACAATCAACCGAGAATAAATATTTGGATGAATCCAAATACTTATAATGGTTAACAACAATCAAAGACTAAACATAAATCATAAAAGCTATTAGCAAGCATATCTATAAAAGAAGACAAACCAATACTAATTAAGGTAGAAACTAATTAAACAACTTAATAATAACACACATCTCACACAATACATGTGAGTATAGATTCACTAGATGTCTAAGCAAATAACACAAGCATGACACATACGAGTGATCATGATAAGATACTAAACTAGAATCTGGTCTTACTACTAAAGAACAACTAATACTCAAGTAACCACTAGCAATAATATTACCACTTCATGCTTACATAATAGATCAAACTATGCACACTAAGCATATGAGGAAGATACAACTCAACTAACATGAAAGGCAAACTATCTTAAGCATGTGCTAAACCATCGCAACAAGACCCAACACTCCCAAGGCTATCATAAGACCAAAGTGATCATCCATAAGAATGCACAAGAGACTAAGTACTCAATTATAGGACATACACAAAATAAGACATGAAAGATCACTTGCATGAGTAACAACTAGACATATAACAATGCTTCAACTAGATAAAGTAGATATGAAGAAGTCTAGGCATACACCAATGTAATAGTGCGGTAGACTAGATATAATGCTAAGCATGGATGATCATGACACAAGATGCCAAACTATGCTATCAGTAGAATACAACTTATAAGTACGACATAACTTAGTTGATATCAACTAACATGACTATCCGGAATGGCATTAGCACACAACACTATCATGCTAGTTGTGACTTATAAGCAAAAGGGAAAAATCATAAGAAGCAGGTACACATCTAGGTCATGGCATCAATCACATCAAGCAATGTGCTCTACTAGCATGAATGACATGAAGGCATGTATTTCTACCTAGTACAACCTAGACTTGCTAATCCATAACTGGACAACCTAGGCATCATAGAACACATGGGTCATTACACACATGTTATGCAATCTATTTATACAATCCCAACAATATGGCATAGTATTGATCAAGCAAGAAGTTGCTCAATAAAAGAATGTACAAGATCAACAAACTACTATGATGTAAATCAAAGCTAACCATATGTGTAGTCATACAATGCAAACTAGAAATGATATAGTACATGGTACGCATACAACCAAACATGCATTCTATTGTAAGCAATTGTTAACACGACATGGTAATAAACTAATATAAATAAACACACATGATAATTATCAATATGCAATAAACTAGTTTTATTCCATCAGAATGATTCTATATAGCAATACAAATATGAATGACATAAAGCATCCACCCATGAAATCATGGATAACAAACATCTAAAAAGAAGAGGAACAACTTGGGAATTATATTCTACGCAACAAACTATAATGCACTCATTTCCAAACAACAAGGCATTTTATTTGACATCTAGCATAACGGAACTATGCAACAACACGTACAAACATCCATCTGAAGGAAATATGCCCTAGAGGCAATAATAAAGTTATTATTTATTTCCTTATATCATGATAAATGTTTCTTATTCATGCTAGAATTGTATTAACCGGAAACATAATACATGTGTGAATACATAGAAAAACAGAGTGTCACTAGTATGCCTCTACTTGACTAGCTCGTTAATCGAAGATGGTTATGTTTCCTAACCATGAACAAAAGAGTTGTTATTTGATTAACGGGATCACATCATTAGAAGAACGATGTGATTGACATGACCCATTCCATTAGCTTAGCACCCGATCGTTTAGTATGTTGCTATTGCTTTCTTCATGACTTATACATGTTCCTATGACTATGAGATTACGCAACTCCCGTTTGCCGGAGGAACACTTTGTGTGCTACCAAACGTCACAACGTAACTGGGTGATTATAAAGGAGCTCTACAGGTGTCTCCAAAGGTACATGTTGGGTTGGCGTATTTCGAGATTAGGATTTGTCACTCTGTTTGTCGGAGAGGTATCTCTGGGCCCTCTCGGTAATGCACATCACATAAGCCTTGCAAGCATTGCAACTAATGAGTTAGTTGCGAGACGATGTATTATGGAACGAGTAAAGAGACTTGCCGGTAACGAGATTGAACTAGGTATTGAGATACCGACGATCGAATCTCGAGCAAGTAACATACCGATGACAAAGGGAACAACGTATGTTGTTATGCGGTCTGACCGATAAAGATCTTCGTAGAATATGTAGGAGCCAATATGAGCATCCAGGTTCCGCTATCGGTTATTGACTGGAGACGTGTCTCGGTCATGTCTACATTGTTCTCGAACCCATAGGGTCCGCACGCTTAAGGTTTCGATGACAGTTATATTATGAGTTTATGAGTTTTGATGTACCGAAGTTAGTTCGGAGTCCCGGATGTGATCACGGACATGATGAGGAGTCTCGAAATGGTCGAGACATAAAGATTGATATATTGGACAGCTATATTCGGACACCGGAAGTGTTCCGGGTGATTTCGGAGAAAACCGGAGAGCCAGAGGGTTACCGGAACCCCCCGGGAGAAGTAATGGGCCATATGGGCCTTATTGGAGAGAGAGAGGGGCTGCCAGAGGTGGGCCGCGCGCCTCCTCCCCCCTGGTCCGAATTGGACTAGGAGAGGGGGGGCGGCGCCCCCCTTTCCCTCTCCCTCCCCACTTCTTTCCCCCTCCTAGTAGGAGTCCTACTCCTACTAGGAGGAGGACTCCTCCTGGCGCGCCTATAGGGGTCGGCCGGCCTCCTCCCCTTGCTCCTTTATATACAGGGGTAGGGGGCACCCCTAGACACACAAGTTGATCTTCGTGATCGTTCCTTAGCCGTGTGCGGTGCCCCCCTCCACCATATTCCACCTCGGTCATATTGTAGCTGTGCTTAGGCGAAGCCCTGCGATGTTAGAACATCAAGACCGTCACCACGCCGTCGTGCTGACGGAACTCCTCCCCGACGCTTTGCTGGATCGGAGCCCGGGGATCGTCATCGAGCTGAACGTGTGCTAGAACTCGGAGGTGCCGTAGTTTCGGTGCTTGATCGGTTGGGCCGTGGAGATGTACGACTACATCAACCAAACGCTTCCGTTGTCGATCTACAAGGGTACGTAGATCACACTCTCCCCTCTCGTTGCTATGCATCACCATGATCTTGCGTGTGCGTAGGAATTTTTTTGAAATTACTACGTTCCCCTACACCATCATAGACATGACAATGATTTCAAACTAATAAAACAACATGTGACATGGATGGAAATGAACATGTGAACCATATCTAAGATATATCAATGCTAAGCAGCAATTAAAATTAATCAAGACATGAAGTAATTAATGATTCAATGAACAAAGCAAAGCCTAGAATAATCCTATAGAAGTTAAGCATGGCGAACATTCAACAAAAATTGTACACATGCATAAGATAGCGCTACATGCCATGCAACAATATCACATGAGACAATTTACAAATATGTAATAGATAAGTAAAAGAAATCCTTACAATAAATCTAGTCAGTCACATCTAACATCTAAAATTATGAAATAATTATGAGCGACTCCTAGGCATGTCATGAACATATAAAAAATATCAAACCAACACAAAAGTTCACTGATCAACTACCACACATAATAGTAATTTGCCGAAACTGGTACATAGTAATATCATACATACCCCACGAAATAAATATCACATAACTATAATCGGTAAAATAAATAAATCAAGCAATCATATATATGCGAGACACACAAATTATGAGATAGCTAGCACACACTCCTACACGTATCAAGAACACAAGAAAATAACATATTAATAAATAGTCCGATAAACAACCAAAAATCTATAATAAAACTCGATTAACCAAACAAGTAACCTAACTCCACTACGGGATTGCTACAACCATATAAAACGTTTCTTCTACTGGGGAGATCAAACGATGAACAAAAACAATGGAAATGTGACCATGACCTACGGTTTATGCGACGGATGGCATCAACGCGCCCAACGATAAAAATAGGAGGAACTATGATGTCTAGGAGATAAATTGAATGATATTTTGAAGTCGCACAAAAGGAATTGGATAGTTGCTCACCGAGTTTGACAGAACAACGTGAAGAACTCGACAAACAGTGTTGGCGGACATGCAAAATTGTTCGCGTCTAGTCGACGGAACGCGTTCTTTCTTCTCTGAATGGATTCGTGGTGTGGAGAGGAACCTTGTGGCGCAAGGGTGCTGATGGAGATGGTCTACGCCACCGAGAACGAGCACCGGCATCCATGGAGTAGCAGCAGTCCGGAGAGAGTATTGGAGAGATTGTGGAAGGGAGAAGGGAGGAGTTGATATGGGTCTGCAAGAGGAGCAAGGGGCACACATATATATACTCACGGATTTGAGAATGCTTGAGAAAATCAGGAGTGCTAGTGCCTGTACGTTTCAGCTTCGTGTGCTCATGTACGTTCAAGTGTGGGTGGAGCTGTGAGGAAGGAGAAGCGCTTGGGTTGGCGTTGCAAGATGGAAGGTGAAGAGAAATAAGGAAGGAAAGAGGAATTAAAGGAGGATGCAGGAGTTTACTATGTACATGTAGGCGGTTGGTTCTCTTCTGTAGATTGAAACGTAGGGAGAGAGCGAAGAGGAGGCGCTGGCTTGGCTGGGTATTGGCCCAATTTGGCTTTGGTCCAAGTGGGAGAAAAAGAAGAAAGGAAAAGTTAGCTGTTGGCCCAGAAGAGAGAGCATGGAAAAATACACAATTGGGCTTGGCCCATTCGTGTGAGAAAAACAAATAGAGTTAGATGAAGAGAGAAGGTAGATTCAGCTAGGGAATTCAATCCAGAGTTTGAGGGAGAAAAAGAAATTAATTTTCTCTCAGGAAAATCTAGAAAAGGAACATAAGCTCAAACAAATATCAAAGGATTTTGGAACGAAATCTACCAAAGAAAATTCAAAGGCGCATATTATAATATGCCGAAGATGACAAAATAAAGCTCGACTAAAACAAAAGAGGTAAACGCAAATTTTAATTTAGGTTCATATTAGTTCAAATTAAATCCTTCGAATTTATAAAAAGTAAATTTAAGCTTTGTTAACAAATAAAACAAATGAAATTTTCTCGCCCTGATTTTTGGAAAAAAATTCTTAAACATTCCGAGAATCAGGATGTTACAATCGTTCCTGATTCAGCCTATTATGAATAAACATGTTTGCAATGACAACTAGAGATCATAGTTTCTTGTGCCATGCTTGATTAGCTATGAGTTATAATAGTTTATCTTGCATGCCAACATGCTATTGAAATGGTTATGATGTGGCATGATAGGGTGGTATCCCCCTCTGAATGATTTAAGCGACTTGACTTGGCGCATGTTCACGCATGTAGTTGAAACAAACTCAACATAGCCTTCACAATATTTATGTTCATGGTGGATTATATCCTACTCATACTTGCATTCGGTGTTGATTAATTTTAATGCATGTTCATGACTGTTGTCGCTCTCTAGCTGGTCGCTTCCCAGTCTTTTGCTAGATTTCACCTGTACTAAGCGGGAATACTGCTTGTGCATCCAATCCCTTAAACCCCAAAGTTATTCCACATGATTCCACTATACCTACCTATATACAGTATCTACCTGCCGTTCCAAGTAAATTTGTATGTGTCAAACTCTAAACCTTCAAATAAATATCATGTTTTGTATGCTCGAATAGCTCATGTATCAACTAGGGTTGTCTGTATCTTCCATGTTAGGCAGGTTATTCTCAAGAGGAGTGGACTCCGCTCCTCACTCACGAGAAAGTGGCTGGTCACCGGGATGCCCAGTCCCATGCTTTATGCAAACTAAATCAAAATAATTGCAAACAAAACTCGCCCTGGGACTCTTGTTAGTTGGAGGCACTTGTTGTTTCGAGCAAGCCATGGATTGATTCTTGTTGGTGGAAGGGGGAGTATAAACTTTACTATTCTGTTTGGGAACCACCTATAATGTGTGTAGCATAGAAGATATCGCCATCTATTGGTTGTTATGTTGACAATGAAAGTATACCGCTCAAAATATTATTCACCTTTATTTCAAAACCGAGCTCTGACACCTCTACAAATCCCTGCTTCCCTCTACGAAGGGCCTATCTATTTACTTTTATGCGGAGTCATCATCCTCTTATTAAAAAGCACTAGTTGGAGAGCACCGCTGTCATTTGCATTCATTATTGTTAGTTTACATTGAGTATGACTTGACCGGATCTCTTTTACCATGAATTACAATGTCTAGTCAGTCCTTGGTCTTTAAAGGTGCTCTGCATTTATGTTTTGTGGTCTCAGAAAGGGCTAGCGAGATACCATCTTGTTATATCATATTATGATTGTTTTGAGAAAGTGTTGTCATCCAAGATTTATTATTATTGCTCGCTAGTTGATTATGCTATTGATATGAGTAAACTTGAGACCTAAGCGTTATTGCGAATGTGGTTAGTTATAATCTTTGCTGAAAACTTGAATGCTGGCTTTACATATTTACAACAACAAGAGCAAACAGAGTTTGTAAAAGTTTTTCTTTATCACTTTCAGTTTGTCAACTGAATTGCTTGAGGACAACCAAAGGTTTCAGCTTGGGGGAGTTGATACGTCTCCGTCGTACCTACTTTTCCAAACAGTTTTGTCCTTGTTTTGGACTCTAACTTGCATGATTTGAATGGAACTAACCCGGACTGACGCCATTTTCAGCAGAATTACCATGGTGTTATTTATGTGCAGAAACAAACGTTCTCAGAATGACCTGAAACTTCACGGAGCAACTTTTTGGAAAATATAAAAAATACCTGCAAAAGATAAAGGCCAGGGGGCCCACCACCTATCCACGAGGGTGGGGACGCGCCCCTACCTCGTGGGCCCCCTGGAGCTCCTCCGACTCCAACTCCAACTCTATATATTGTGTTTCGGGGAGAAAAAAATCAGAGAGAAGAATTCATCATGTTTTACGATACGGAGCTGCCGCCAAGCCCTAAAACCTCTCGGGAGGGCTGATCTGGAGTCCGTTCGGGGCTCCAGGGAGGGGAATCCGTCGCCATCGTCATCATCAACCATCCTCCATCACCAATTTCATGATGCTCACTGCCGTGTGTGAGTAATTCCATCGTAGGCTTGCTGGACGGTGATGGGTTTGATGAGATCTATCATGTAATCGAGTTAGTTTTGTTAGGGTTTGATCCCTAGTATCCACTATGTTCTGAGATTGATGTTGCTATCACTTTGCTATGCTTAATGCTTGTCACTAGGGCCCGAGTGCCATGATTTCAGATCTGAACCTATTATGTTTTCATCAATATATGGGAGTTCTTGATCCTATCTTGCAAGTCTATAGTCACCTATTACGTGTTATGGTCCGTTAACCCCAAAGTGACAATAATCGGGATAGTTACCGGTGATGACCATAGTTTGAGGAGTTCATGTATTCACTATGTGTTAATGCTTTGTTCTGGTACTCTATTAAAAGGAGGCCTTAATATCCCTTAGTTTCCGTAAGGACCCCGCTGCCACGGGAGGATAGGACAAAAGATGGCATGCAAGTTCTTTTCCATAAGCACGTATGACTATATTCGGAATACATGCCTACATTACATTGATGAACTGCAGCTAGTTCTGTGTCACCCTAGGTTATGACTGTTACATGATGAACTGCATCCGGCATAATTCTCCATCACCGATCCATTGCCTACGATCTTTCCATATATTGTTCTTCGCTTATTTACTTTCCCGTTGCTATTGCTATCATCACTACAAAATAACAAAAACATTACTTTTACTACTGTTACCTTTTGCTACCGTTACCAATACTATCATATTACTTTGCTACTAAATACTTTGCTGCAGATACTAAGTTTCCAGGTGTGGTTGAATTGACAACTCAGCTGCTAATACTTGAGAATATTCTTTGGCTCCACTTGTGTCAAATCAATAAATTTGGGTTGAATACTTTACCCTCGCAAACTGTTGCGATCCTCTATACTTGTGTGTTATCAATCTCCATAGCCCGTTGATTTGCCGCGTTGATGTGATACTTTCTCCCTTTTTGTCTTATCCACACAACCCCGACCATCATATTCTATTCCACCTACAGTGCTATATCCATGGCTCATGTCATGTATTGCGTGAAAGTTGAAAAGGTTTGAGAACATCAAAAGTATGAAACAATTGCTTGGCTTGTCATCGGGGTTGTGCATGATTTGAATGCTTTGTGTGGCTATGATGGAGCATAGACAGACCATATTATTTTGTAGGGATAACTTTCTTTGGCCATGTTGTTTTGAAAAGACATGATTGCTATATTAGTATGCTTGAAGTATTATTGTCTTAATGTTAAATGATAGACTATTGCTTTTAATCACTCATGTCTTAATATTCATGCCATGACTAGATTACATGATCAAGATTATGCTAGGTAGCATTCCACATAAAAAATTATCTTTTTTACCATTTACCTACTCGAGGACGAGCTGGAATTTAGCTTGGGGATGCTGATACGTCTCCATCGTATCTCTAATTTTTTATTGTTCCGTGCCAATATTCTACAACTTTCATATACTTTTGGCAACTTTTTATATTATTTTTGGGACTAACATATTGATCTAGTGCCTAGTGCCAGTTCCTGTTTGTTGCATGTTTTTTTTCACAGAAAATCCATATCAAACAGAGTCCAAATGGGATAAAAACTGACGGAGTTTTTTTGGAATATATGTGATTTTTGGGAAGAAGAATCAATGCGGGACGATGCCCGAGGGGGCCATGAGGCAGGGTGCCCTTGTGGACACCCTGTAAGGCGGTTGGTGCCCTTCTTTCTCCACAAGAAAGCCAATATCCGGATAGAAATCATGTTAAAATTTCAGCACAATCGGAGTTATGGATCTCCGGGAATATAAGAAACGGTGAAAGGCGTGAATCTGAAACGCAGAAACAGAGAGAGACAGAGGGACAGATCCAATCTCGGAGGGGCTCTCGCCCCTCCCATGCCATGGAAGCCAAGTACCAAAGGGGAAACCCTTCTCCCATCTAGGGAGAAGGTCAAGAAAGAAGAAGAAGAAGAAGAAGAAGCAGGAGGGCCCTCTCCCCCTCTCTTCCGGTGGCACCGGAATGCCACCGGGGCCATCATCGTCACCGCGATCTACACCAACAGCTCCGTCATCTTCACCAACATCTTCATCACCTTCCCCCATCTATCTACTGCAGTCCACTCTCCCGCAACCCGATGTACCCTCTACTTGAAAATGGTGCTTTATGCTTCATATTATTATCCAATGATGTGTTGCCATCCTATGATGTATGAGTAGATTTTTGTTGTCCTATCGGTAATTGGTGAATTGCTGTGATTGGTTTAATTTGCTTGTGGTTATGTTGCTGCCCTTTGGTGCCCATATGAGCATGCATGTGGATCACACCATAGGGTTAGTTATATGTTGATAGGACTGTGTATTGGAGGGCAAGAGTGACAGAAGCTTCAACCTAGCATAGAAATTGATGCATACGGGATTGAAGGGGGACCAATATATCTTAATGCTATGGTTGGGTTTTAACTTAATGAACATTAGTAGTTGTGGATGCTTGCTAATAGTTCCAATCATAAGTGCATAGAATTCCAAGTAAGGGATGACATGCTAGCAGTGGCCTCTCCCACATAAAACTTGCTATCGGTATAGTAAAGTAGTCAATTGCTTAGGGACAATTTCGCAACTCCTACCACCACTTTTCCACACTCGCTATACTAACTTTATTGCTTCTTTACCTAAAACAGTCCCTAGTTTTTATTTATGTGCTCTTTATATTCTTGAAAACCTATCCCGTTACACCTACAAAGTACTTCTAGTTTCATACTTGTTCTAGGTAAAGCGAACATTAAGCGTGCGTAGAGTTGTATCGGTGGTCGATAGAACTTGAGGGAATATTTGTTGTACCTTTAGCTCCTCGTTGGGTTCGACACTCTTACTTATCGAAAGAGGCTACAATTGATCCCCTATACTTGTGGGTTATCATGAGACTTTAGGTTTTGCAATTTTTCTCTGGCGTATTGATTATTCCCTTTATATTCGATGAGAAGCCAGACAGGACCTTCATACTGAGCAGGCATTCAAAAAATATTTCCTTCTCTTCTTTCGTAAGAGCATAGCTGACAGGACCTTGATACTGCTTTGGATGCATGTCGTCTTTTTCGTGCATACGTTGTTGGTCCTCCCATGCCTCCAATGTATCTTTTGTCGTCCCATACACGCCCAAGAAACCTTGCAGGTTCACACAAAGATTCTTCGTCACATGCATCACATCGATTGTAGAGCTGACCTATAGGACTTTCCAATAGTGTAGGTCCCAAAATATAGAGTTCTTCTTCCACATGGGCGCGTGTCCGTCAGCATCATTCGAAACAGATTATCCGCCAGGACCCTTTCCAAAGATTACTTTTAAATCCTTGACCTTATCAAGTATATGATCACCAGTATGGTGGTCAGGCTTCTTCCAGTGATCTGCCGCACCTTTGAAATGCTTGCCTTTCTTTCTTAGGAGATGCCTGATCGGAAGAATTCGACAATGTCCTAGGCACACATTCTTCTTATATTTGTCCAAATATATACTTTTAGTCTCATCTAAACAGTGTGTGCATGCATTGTATCCCTTGTTTGTCTATCCTGAAAGGTTACTAAGAGCAGGAAAATCATTAATGGTTACAAACAACAATGCTCATAGGTCAAATTCCTCCTGTTTGTGCTCATCCCACACACGTACGCCTTTTATATCCCACAACTGTAAAAGTTCTTCAACTAATGGCCTTAGATACACATCAATTTCGTTGTCGGGTTTCTTAATTAGCGCCTTGGATGAGCACTGGCATCATACTGGACTTCCGCTTCATGCACAACCAAAGAGGAAAGTTATAAATACATAGATTCATAGGCCAGGTGCTATGATTGCTTCTCTGCTCCCCAAAAGGATTAATGCCATCTACACTTATACCAAACCATAAGTTCCTTGTGTCATCTGCAATCTCCGACCACTTTCTCTTGATTTTTCTCCACTGCGACCCATCAGCGGATACTCTCAACATCCTGTCTTTCTTACGGTCTTCTTTGTGCCATCGCAACAACTTGGCATGCTCTTTGTTTTGGAACAAAAGTTTCAACTATGGTATTATAGGAGCATACCACATCATCTTGGCAGGAATCCTGTTACTGGGGCACTCGCCCTCAACATCACCAGGGTCATCGCGCCTGATCTTATATCACAATGCATCGCATACCGGACATGCATTCAAATTCTCGTACTCCTCACCGCGGTAGAGGATGCAGTCATTAGGGCATGCATGTACCTTGTGCACCTATAATCCTAGAGGGCAGACAACCTTGTTTGCTTCATATGTACTGTTGGGCAATTCGTTGTCCTTTGGAAGCATCTTCTTTAACATTTTCAGCAACTTTTCAAATCCCTTGTTAGATACACCATTCTCTGCCTTCCATTGCAACAATTCTAGTGTGATACCCAGCTTTTTCTTGTCATATTCGCAATTTGGGTACAATAATTTTTTGTGATCCTCTAACATGTGCAACAACTTCAACTTCTCCTTTTCACTTACGTATTTTCTCTTTGCATCAGCAATGGCCCAACCAAGATCATCATCGGGCTCATCTGATGCCTCTTCTTCAGCTTCTTCGCCCATTGTAGTACCATCATATTCAGGGAACCTAGGATAGTTGTCATCATCCTGTTGTTCTCCATTGTCTTCCATTATAACCCCTCTTTCTCTGTGCTTGGTCCAACAGTTATAGCCGGACATGAAACCAGACTGAAGCAGGTGGGTGTATGAAGGATTTTTGACGTAGAGTAATTCCTATCATTCTTACAAACACCACATGGACAACACAAAAAACCTTTCCGCTTGTTTGACTTAGCCGCACGCAGAAAACTATGCACGCCATTAATGAACTGGCGAGAGCGTCAATAATCGTACATCCATTGTCGGCTCATCTTCATTACACAACATCGGAAAAACCAAATTAATACAAGTTCATACATAAATTTTATACACACTTATTATCATAAAACAGCATAAAACTATCTAGCTAAAGCGTTTAAATGCAACAACAAATGCCATCAAAATTTCACCTAAGGTAATAATTGATCCAACAACATAATGATACCAAGCCTCTTTATTAACGACATATTTTCTAATCTTTCTAATCTTCAAGCGCATTGCGTCCATCTTGATCTTGTGATCATCGACGACATAGGCAACATACAACTCCAATTTCATCTTCTCTTCTTCAATTCTTTTCAATTTTTCTTTCAAATAATCGCTTTCTTCTTCAACTAAATTTAACTTCTCGACAAAAGGGTCGGTTGAAATTTCTGGTTCACATACCTCCTAGATAAAAATAGCTATGTCAACTTGATGGGCATAATTGTCATAAACACAAAATGAAACAAATAGTTATAGAAGATAATATACCACATCCGAATCATAAACCAGACGAGGGCCGATGGGGACGGATATCAAAACCATGGCACTATATATAACAAACAATCATACAAGTAAGAAAATTATACAAGTAACTATCTAACACTACTAGGAAAAGGGCTATAGATGATATGGCCACTAATGGTGCACCAGAGATGTGGTGCGCCACTACTATATAGTAATGGCGCACCATGAGTTGGTGTGCCATTAGTGTGGTAGACACTAATGGCGCACCAGACCCAGGGTGCGCCATTAGTAACACTTTTTTTTCCAAAAATACTAATGGCGCACCAGGGAAGAGTTTGCCATTACTGGTTCAACTAGTAATGGCGCACCTCCAACACAGTGCGCCACTACTTTTTTTTGCAAAACTACTAATGGCGCACCTCAAGCTGGTGCGCCATTGTGGGTGGTGCGCCATTAGTAACCTGGGACCAGCTATATATTTTGGACAGCCACACCTACACACTCACTTTCCCCAATTCGTTCTATCCACCTCCTCCTCCAAGCTTGTGTCGGCTGCCTCCTCCTCCTCACCTCATTTGCACCATAGATTCATCAAAATTAAGTGGTTAAATTGCCTTTTTTGATAGGTAAGTAAGGGGAAAGCTATCTTTATGTTGTAGATCTACTTTTTTCTCCCTCCAACAACGTGCACATGCACTTTTTATGGCCTTGCTAGATCTATGTATGTTTGTGGTGTTGCATATGTTTGTGGTGTTGCATATATGTTTGTGTTTGCAAGTACCAGTATTTTAAATGCGATAGTTGCCAATATTTTACCGGAATGTTGATTCATTTCCGTTTCGGCGATAATTTTGGTACTATGCATTCTTTTTGGTCCTATTTTTAGGGAAAGTCATGCCAAATTTTTTTCTTGGTTCTAAAATATCATTTTGCTCTACCCCGCAGGCGACCATGGTCCGCACGATGACCGAAGGCATTGTGAATAGGTTTTTGAGCTCCGTGAAGGCTGAGATGCTTCAAAAGAACGAGACGGAGGTAAGATATCTGTGTCGAAGATGCAAGCTGAAGAGCCTTATTGCGGACCCAGATTCTGGGCAGGTGCGGGACCACCTGCTCTTGCATGGTTTCATGGATGGCTATCGGTGGCAACGTGATGAAGATGACTATGAAGTCGTCCATGGGGGCCGGGAAAGAAATGAGGAAGGGCAACAAGACAACCACCACGGCGAGGGCGGGCGAGAAGAGAAGAATCTCTAGCACATGATCACGACGGTGATGCTGTGCACAGTCATCATGTAGAAGATGCCGGACATGATGATGAGGAAGATCAAGACGAAGGGCATGATCATGAAGATGAAGATGCCGGAGAAGACGACGATGGAGGCTGGGTGCAGGACCCTCATATTCAAGAGCTGCTTCTCAAGCAGACGGATAACGCAAGAGCTGCCGCGTGAGAGAAAGCCAAGCTGGATCAACAGGAGATAGACACGGTTACTCCATTGTATGAAGGATGCATGCCCGAGGATACCCGCCTGAAAGTAACGCTCATGGCTCTGGAGATGAAGGTAAAACACAAAATGACCGACGCATGCTTCGACGAGAACATGTCATTCTGGCACGAACGTCTTCCCATGGGGAACAAGTGCTCGACCAGTTTCAAGGAGGCGAAGAAAATCGTGTGTCCTCTGGATTTACCGCACGTGAAATACCATGTGTGCATGAACAATTGCATCATTTATCGGGACGAGCATGCGGAGTCTACCATATGTCCAGTGTGTGGCGTCACTCGAAACAAGAAGAGGAAGAAAGCTCCTCGAAAAGTGGTGTGGTACTTTCCGATCACTCCTCATCTGCAGCGGTATTTCGCGGACCCTAAGGTAGCAAAGCTCCTACGCTGGCACGCGGATAGGGAGGAGAAGAAGCGAGAAGATGACGGAAATGATCTAGAGATAAATAAAAAAGACAAGATGCTGAGTCACCCTAAGGATGCGAGCCAGTGGCAAGCGTTGAACTTCGAAGACCCAGAATTTGGGAATGATCCAAGGAACATCGTGCTGGGCGCGAGCACCGATGGAGTCAATCCGTTTGGCAGCCAGAGAAGCACACATAGCACCTGGCCTGTGTTTGTGTGGATGTACAACCTTCCCCCTGGTTGTGCATGAAGAGGAAGTACATTCACATGAGTATGCTAATTGAAGGGCCGAAACAACCAGGGAACGACATCAATCTGTATCTGGGGCTGCTGAAAGAGGAGCAAGACACGCTGTGGAAAACGCCAGCCAATACATGGGATGCCGCAGAGAAAGAATATTTCCCTATGAGAGCCGCACTGCTCACGACGGTGCACGACTATCTCGGTTACGGATATCTCGTGGGGTAGGTGGTCCACGGATTTTCTGGTTGCGTCAGGTGCATGGATGACACAACGTATCACCAACTAGATAGAGATTCCGGGTCTTCGAAAACCGTGTTCATGGGACATCGAAGGTGGCTTTGCGACGATGACCCGTGGAGAAAACGCAAGGATCTGTTTGATGGTGAAACCGAACCCCGAAGATGCCCGCGTATGAGGAGCGGCGAGGAAATAGACGAGCTGTTGAAAAATTGGAAAGATTGCCCACTGCCAGGAAAGAAGCAAAAGGCGCCAGAGCCGGGAAAGAAGCGAAAGGCGCTAGAGCCGCTGCTGAAGGTATGGAAAACGAGGTCTGTTTTCTGGGACTTGCCGTACTGGAAGATCCACCGTGTGCCTCACAGCCTTGATGTCATGCATATCACGAAGAACGTGTGCGAGAGTCTGCTTGGTACCCTGCTCAACATGCCAGAGAGGACCCAAGATGGGCGAAAAGCAAGGGCAGACTTGAAATCAATGGGCATCAAGGAGGAGCTTCACGCTAATGATGATGATGATGAGGCGAAGCAGGACACAGAAAGTCGTCGCAAAGGAAAAAAGGCCAAGAATACCGGAAATGACTACCCTCCCGCGTGCCTCACTCTAAGTCAGGAGGAGATCGAGCAGTTTTTCACCTGCCTCGTAGGAGTAAAACTTCCTTACGGTTACGCAATGAAGATAAGCAGATACCTAGACCCAACGAAGCAAAAGTTCAGCGGGTTGAAGTCTCACGACTGTCACGTGCTGATGACGCAGATACTTCCAGTTGCAATCCGTGGGATCATGGACGCGCACGTCCGTGAAACGCTATTTGGCCTATGCAACGTTTTCAACGCCATTTCTCGGAAGTCGGTTGGCGTGAGGCAACTCAGAAGGCTACAGGAAAAGATCATGGTGATACTATGCGAGCTTGAGATGTACTTCCCGCTCGCATTCTTCGACGTTATGGTGCATCTGCTGGTCCATATCGTGGAGGATATCATCCAGCTCGGGCCGACGTTCCTGCACAGCATGATGCCATTCGAAAGGATGAATGGTGTCATCAAAGGATACGTTCGCAACATGTCACGTCCAGAGGGAAGCATAGCTAGGGGCTTTTGTGACCGAAGAGTGCATCTCCTACTACACGAATTATCTAGGCATCGAGAACCCCGTTGGTCTGCCGGTCAACAGGCACCTCGGCAGGCTCGCTGGATGGGGTCACCATGAGGGTCGCTGCGAAATGCATGTCGACTTCAAGGGTCGACTCGCCGACTTTGAAAGAGCAAACCTAGTCACGCTACAACACATAGACGTGGTCGATCCTTGGGTGGTAGAGCACAAAACCTTTATTGAGAAGATGTACAGTGACCGAGGCCAACAGAGGACGGACGGAGATATAATCAAAGAGCACAACTCATGTTTCACGCGTTGGTTCAAGAAGAAGCTTCTGTCATACCCTTTACACGAGGATTCTTCCGCGGAAGAACAACTCATATTCGCCTTGTCATAGGGCGTCGAGCACAACCTGATGACCTATGAGGCGTACGATATCAACGGCAACACATTCTACACCGAGGACAAGGACATGAAGAGCGATGGTTATCAGAACTCCGGGGTAACGAGGGAATCCTACACCGGTAACGACAAGGACAGATACTATGGAAGGATCGAGGAGATCTAGGAGCTGAGCTACGCTGGAGAGAAGGTCCCGATGTTCCGTGTCAGATGGGCCAAGAGCGTCCTAAAAGAAGACCAGTATTTCACCACCATGGTTATACCCGAAGCCAAATCCAAGACCGCGGGCGCAAACGTCACCGCGAAAAATGAGCCATGGGTACTGGCTTCCCAAGTGGACCAATGCTTCTTCATTACCAACCCATCAAAGCCCAGTCGTGTTGTCGTGAGGAGAGGCAAAAGGAAGATCATCGGAATGGATGGAGTCGCCAATGAGCAAGACTTCAACAAGTATGGCGACCCGAAGATGGAACATGACGACGACGATGAAGTAGCAGCATACACCACAAGAAGAAGCAGGACCACCCTACCTAAAGGACGTCCGTTCCACAAAAGAACTCCATTTGCGAAAAAGAAGGGCAAGAAGATTGTGAACAGATAGCTAGCTAAGATCGATTGTATTGAAATCGTAGTCTTCATTTCTCGATTCTATTTCATGGGCACTTTTTGAACTCATGAATATTTTTAAATTTCATGGGAACTTTTTGAATTCATGAATATTTTTTCAAATGTGATGATATTTTTTCATATTCAATATCAAAAAATATTGAATATTCATGAGGACACTCGATCTCGATCCCCCTCCATCTCGATCGCTATCCCCCTCCATCTCGATCGTTATCCCCCTCCATCTCGATCTCGATCCCCCCCCGCACCCTCCCCCGCTAGATCCACCGCCGCTGACGACCCACCGCACCCTCCCCCGCTCCACCGCCGCCGCCGAGCCCACACACCCTCCCCGGCCCGCTCCACCGCCGCCGAGCACCCCCCGCACCCTCCCCTACTCCACCGCCGCCGACGACCCACCGCACCCTCCCCCGCTCCACCGCCGCCGCCGACCCCCCGCACCCTCCCCGGCCCGCTCCACCACCGCCGAGCACCCCCATTTGATGATATTTTCAAATAACAAATTTGATGATATTTTTTCATATTCATAAAAAAACTATTACTATTTTTATAAAAAAGTATTAAAAATAGAAACAAAAAATAATAATAATAAAAACATACTAATGGCGCACCACTCAGGTAGTGCGCCATTGCTATCTAAAAAAAGATTTCTAATGGCGCAACGCTAGGGGGTGCGCCACTGCTATAAAAACATACTAATGGCGCACCGCTTGGGGGTGCGCCATTAGTAATCTCCCCCCTAGCTCTAACTCGCCCGACTCCTTCGTCCCTCCCTCTCGCCAGATCCACCCCCCCCCCCCCCCCGTGCGCGCTGCCCCGACCCACGACGCCGCCGCCCCTATGTGCGCCGCCGTGTCAGGACCCCGATTTCATATCACATCGATCTAGCCGGTAACACCTCATATCACAGTGCGGCCTCACGCACGGTATCCCATGGGTGTCGCCTTACCATGGCCCGGGACCATTTGCGCCTTTTGGCTCACGTATATGATAGTGTCGCTAGCATCCATATGATAGAGAACCCGGGCCGACATGGCTAGTCGTGAACCCAAAGCGGCACAGACCTATGGAGACAGGCATACATGAATCACA
The DNA here is from genome assembly GCF_056163025.1 of Triticum urartu. Classification (NCBI taxonomy): domain Eukaryota; kingdom Viridiplantae; phylum Streptophyta; class Magnoliopsida; order Poales; family Poaceae; genus Triticum; species Triticum urartu. The sequence goes on from NC_141876.1 coordinate 612,433,506, forward strand.
TCGAACATGTCGGTCATCAGCGAGTGAATCCGGGCTGTAGCACTGGGCTAACAGGACTCCTGGGAACCCGGGCTGTAGCAGGCTAGGCAGGACTCCGGATGTCACCGCGTGACATTTCCCTGAAGGGACAGACATTGGAACAAGGTGAAACACATGCCGGCCAGTCAAGTGTCCAGAGCAGTAGTGCTGGGCTAGCAGGACTCTGGTGAACCGGGCTGTAGCGGACTACTATCGCTCAGGAAGGACTAGACTACATTTCCCCATATGAGAGGCTGCCAAGGATACCGAGCATTTCAAACATACACACAATATGCCCGATATGAGTGCATACAACATGGCATCACAACAAAACTCTACAACTCAAGTACTTTATTTAAAGGCTCCAGAGAGCCATACACAACATGTTCATACAGGTAGGGGTCACACGACCCGACACTCAAGTCATACAATCATACAAGCACAAGCGGAAGCAACTAGTCTGAGTACAGACACTAGAAAGAAAGAAGGCTTCTCGAAGCCTATCTATCTACATAGGGCCCTCCATGGCCAGGATCACCACCTGGGTGGCTAGTCACTCGTCGACATCAAGGTCTACGTAGAACCCATCGGAGGGGGCGGTGTTGTCATCTGAAAACAGAAGTTAAGCAAACATGAGTACAAAGGTACTCAGCAAGTCTTACAACAGAACCTACTATACATGCTCATTCTCAAGAAGGTGGTGGAGTTATTGCAGCAAGCCAGCTTTGACTCTTGACTAAGCTATCGTACGAGACTCCAATAGTAAAATAGTTTTCGCACACGAGTGCACTACTCATCAACACAATACTCCACCGGGGATCCTCCCTCGCCATCCTACGAGAGGGCCATCCTCGGTACTCACACTTATCTTGAGTCTTTTAGTAGTAACCATTAACTTGTCTATGAACTGTATAGGCAACCAAGTAGTCCTTTACCGCGGACGCGGCTATTCGAATAGATGATGTTAACCATGCAGGGATGTACTTCTTCATACATGCTTTCACCACTTACCGCCGTTTACACGACATGTACTCGGCAACCTTCAAGCGGAAGCCCAACGAGGGTGTCGGCCACGGCCTACCTAAACACTCAAGTCTCTAGTCCAGGTTTATCGCCTATCCAGGTTCCATCCGCAGGGAGTCCGGCCGAGGTTTCCACATACGGCCCCGAACGATGTGAACAGGGTCCCGAGATGCCAAACGGGCGCCCGACATACCTGGCCACGGTGTATCTACCGCAACATAGCCCACCCCTAGGGTCAGTGCTATGCACGGCCGCCAACACATAATCTACAAACACCAAAAACTAATTGCAACTCCTGGACAGAGTACTAGGGTGATTAAGAAGCCGAGAGGGTCCATTGGTTTCAGGCCCAATGTATGGTAGTAACTGATTCTTAAATCACACATACAGATCTCAGTTCTTAGGGACAGCCTCAATGAAACAACCCACCATGTACTCCTACATGGCCTCTCATCGATACCTTTACCAAAACATGTTCAACACATCCCTCACATTACCTACATAATCATTTCACTCTAGCCCATCACCTAGATGAACCAAACCTGACACAACTCTAAGCATAGCAGGCATAGCAATGTAGGAATCACATACATGGCTCAATCAACTCCTACACATGCTAGTGGGTTTTAACTAGTTACTGTGGCAATGAGAGGTCATGCAGAGGATGAGGGTTCAACTACCATAGCACACAACAGTTTGAATCGCGTTGTCTTAATGCAGTAAACAAGAGTAGAAGCGAGAACATGGGATTGTATCAGAATGATCAACGGGTTGCTTGCCTGATGTAGTGGTAGTAGGGTACTGCCCTTCAGACGGATACTCGGGGTTATCCTCGGAGGCAGAACCTACCAGGAAAGGCACACCGAACATAATCAACACATGACAATATGCAACAATATGATGCATGCTATGACATTGCAATATGAAAGTGTCTTGGCCTAATGCAAGCTAAAACAGAAGGGGATGAACTCATTTGAATCAAAGATTCAAATGTTAGCTCATTTAACATAGCCTTATTAGTGCATTATCTTATTCTGCTTAAACAGCAAGGTTAACTTGTTTTGTCATGCATGAAACCATTACAGATGGATAGATTGAATTTTTCTGATCATTTTTCATATATAACTTGTTTGATTTGGAGCTATGGTTGATTTTCTATGATTTTTAGAAGTTTTGGCTATTTTCTGGAATTTCCTATATAAGAATAATTCCAGTAATTGAATTAATGTGTCAGCATGACATAGGTGTGACGTCAGCGGTCAACTGGGTTGGCCAGGTCAAACCTGACTGGTGGGCCCTGTCTGTCAGTGTCTCAGCTAATTAACAGAATTATGTTAGTGCTAACTAACTGTCAGTGGGACCTGGGCCCACATGTCAGTGACTAAACTAATTAAAATTAGTTAAAACTAATCCTAAACTAATTAGCAGGCTGGCCCCACCTGTCATAGACTCAGGGGGAAGTCAACCTGGGCCCACACGGGGTCAAACAAAGTCAAACTCGCCGGTGTTTAGCCGCCGGTGAGGCCAGACACGGCGGAGGGCTCGGGTTTTGCACTCCGGCGACCAAAAGGACAGCGGAGACCATCTACGTCTTGCGGGGAGTGAGCCACGTCGAGTGGTGGCAGTAGCTGGAGCTGGGGTGGTCGGAAACGTCGCCGGCGACGAGTTTGGCGGCGGCCGGAGCTCGGGTAAGGTTGAACTAGTCGCTAGGGTGCACGGGGAGGCGCGTGGTTTGGTGCGTTGAGCTTCTGGGGGTGCGGTAGGGCTAGTGGACAGGGTGGCGCGGCCATTTGGTGGCCGGAGCCTTGTCGGCGATGAGCTCCGCGGCGGTGCGTGCGGGTGATCTACGTGCAGTCGCTACGGGGCTCGAGAGAGGGAACAGAGAGGGTGGGGAGGTGGCTGAGCTCACGGGGGTCACGTCAAGGCAGTCGGCGAGGTCGGGGACGAGCTGATGCGGCGGGGACGGCGAAGGGGATCTCCAGCGGCCGGAGTTGAGGACGAACTCGGTGCAGCGTCTCCGGGGTGAGCGAGCGCTCGGGGCTCGACCTACTCGATGTAATCGACGACGGCGGAGCTCGTGGACACGATGGCGCGGCGCCAGGACGACGGAGGGCGTGGCTACGACGACGGTGCGGTGACAGGGGCGTCGGCCATTGTGGGGAACGGCGAAGGGAGAGAGACAGGGGGGAATGGCGTGTCCAGGGGCTTCGGTGTGCGACGTGGAGGCGTCCAGGCGTCCAGGGGCGTGGGCGGCAAGCAGGTGGCGTCGTGGCGAGCTCAGGCACGCCGGCGTCACCTCCCTGCCTGCCTGGCGGGGAAGAAGCAGCTGGCTGGCGCGGGCCAACACAGTGCTAGGCCGCCAGGTGGGCCGGCTGGTGGGTTATGTGGGCTGCGCCACGTGAGTTCCTCTCTCTCTCTTTCTTTCTGTTTTTTTATTTATTCTATTATTTCTGTAGCTTCGGGGCTTTATTAAAAATGCCAGGGCATTTCCATAAATCATAAAATTAATCATGGTTACTGCTTAGAATATATCCAACAGCAAACATTTTAGTTTATAATTATTTGAACATTTAAAATATTTTATAGCATTTAAATGCCCAAATGCAAATACTATAGGAATTAATCCAATGACCTTAAGATGTCCTAGAAAAATGTGCACCATTTTTGTTAAAGGTTTTAACCCAAAACGAAAAGGGTGGGCTTTTTAGAAGGGCATTTCAGGTTCATTGAAAAAGTTTTTAGTAAACGCTAGTTGTTCCAGGGGGGTGTTGGGGGTTCTGTCATCCCCATTTCAGTTTTCTGGGAATTTATACATGATGCACAAGTTCAACCAATCCTAAAGCATGACTAACACAGGGATGTGACACGCCGCCCCCGCGCCCCCACCATTGCAGCTCCGCCATCGCCGACGCCTCCGCGACCTCGCTGTCGCCGACAGCCTCCCCACGTTGGCCCCTGCCCTGCGCCGCCTCTACCTCAGTCCAGGCACGGGGTGCAGGACGACAACCGCCGCCGACCCGCGAAGCACGTGGCCACCGGCCTCCCCACGACCAACCGAGGCGCCCAGGAGGACCGCCGCCGTCTTCCTCTTCGACTACGAGGACCCGGACGAGCTCAGACGCCCTCGAGCCATCCCTTCGACGCCGTCGCCACCACCGACCCGGACCCCACACTACTAGGGAAAAGCCTATACACAGAATTTTACCAGTAGCGCTGTACAAAATCAAGCGCTGCTGCTACTTAGTAGCAGCGTGCGTAAATAAACCGCGCTACTGCTATGACTTTAGCAGTAGTGCGTACTAGCGAAAAGTGTTGCTGCTATGTTTGAACTGGGCGCACATGGCTAGCCCAACCTAGCAGTAGCGCGTATAATGGCCCAGCGCTACTGGTAATCTCCTTAGCTGCAGCGCGCTTACGTGTAAAGCGCTGCTGCTAACGGAAATAAAATAAACTGAAAAACAAGTAGAAAAGTAAATGAAAATGAAAGAAATAGAAAAAGGAGAAAGGGAAAAAATAAAATGTAAAGAAAAATAAAAGAAAAAAGGGAAAAAAGGAGAAAGGAATAGCAGTAGCGGGTTTCAGTAAACGCGCTATAGCTAACTTAGCTATAGCGCGTTTCCGGAAACGCGCTACCGTTACGTTTCACTTAAACAACGGTTTCCCCCCCACCCCGCCCCCCGGCCACCAATTCTTCCCCAAATCGTCCCTCGCCCTCGCCGCCGTCTCCTCACCGCCGTCGCCCGAGGCCGCCCTCAGCCTCACCGCCGCCGCCCCTCGGCCGCCGCGCGCTCTCCCCACGCCGCCCCGACCCCAAATTCAACGCCGGCCCCGCCCCCGACCTCAACGCCGCCCGGGACGCCGCCCCCGACCCCGACCTCAACGCCGCCCCGGACGCCGCCCCTGCCCCCCCGACCTCAACGCCGCCCCGGAGCCTCGACCGCGACCTCGACGCCGCCTGCCCCTCCCTCATCGCAGGCACCCGAGGTGAGCACGCCTGCTCCTCCCTCTCCCCTACATCTTCCTAGGGTTTCTACCTCCATCAAATTAGTTAGGGTGGAAACGAATCGGATGCGGATGCGGCTCAAATGAGTTAGGGTTCATGTAAGGGTGGAAACGAATCAAATTTCTAAGATGAATCATAAATCGAGTAAAATTTGACCACTTATTTCACTTTATAGTTGGATAATTGGAATATCCGTTACCACTTTCCACCCCTATAGGTTCATCAAATTAGATGGTAATTAGGGAAGTAGTTCTTAGGTACTAATTAGTTAGTAAGAACTAGGTACTAATTAGGTACTAGAATATTTTTATTTATAGTATGTTTATTTTTAGTAAGAACTAGTTGAATTAATAGAACTAGTTAGTAAGAACTTGTTGCTATTTTTTTAGTTAAAGCAATTTTCCCGCATCGACGTGGACGATGCCTATCCCGCATCCTCGTCGTCGAGTCAGCGGAGGACGACACCTGCTTGACCAGATGGCCATGTCCGGGACTGGGCTCCGCCGGGGTGGTACTGGGAGGCGCTACCTACCGGGGGGCGCAGGTTGGTGAGGAGCCAGCCTGTCGTTCACCCGAACCTTCTTTGGTGGCGGTCGCGCGGGCCAGTGACGGTCCAGAGGCTCGAGGACTCCGCGGAGGTGGTGCGTCACCGTGTCAGTGAGGAGGACGCGCACGTCCGTCGCTACTTGTTTGCCTTGGAGCACAGGTTCTCCAGGGATCTCACTGGAGCTATGATCCCGTGATGGTTCCTTCTCTGTGGGTGTCCACCGCCCGCGCCGATACCCGTCGTGTGCTAGGGTTTTAGTTGTACTAGTGATGTTATATGTATGACACTATTCGGGATGTATTAGTGATAATATTCGACGATGTACGGACGCATGAGATGATTTAGTTTTGCTTATTGAATGCATGCTAACTTGAGTCTTATAAGATATTTTGAAATGTATATCTTGTCTTGCTCAATATCCAAGTGGCCGGTCATGTTTGCAGGTTACACCTCCGAGTGGCCTATGTTTTGCCGGAGTGTTGATTCATTTCCGTTCCAGCAAATTTCAGGCGCTCGATATATCCTATTTTAGCAAAGGTCATGCCGGATTTTTCCATGAATTTTGGCATGAGTTTTGCCAGAATATGTAGGAAATATTGAGTGCCCCGGATTTGTGTGTTGAGTATCCTGGTAGTTGTCTTCTATCGATTTTCAATTAATGTTTTAACTATGAACATAGGAAATGTCTGACGACAAAAAGGATTTCGGTATTTGCAAATACTGCGAAGACGAGCGCGGCCTGTGCAACGGAATCTTCCTAGATGACGATAAGCGCTTCAGCATCAAGCTATACGAGAACTTCAAAGTGGATACAGTAAGTCACAACGACAAGTCTTCTTTCGTAATTAAGCATGACATCTGCTTCATTTGCTTGAACTTATATTTTTTTTTACTATTCTACTAGCGTATCCCCTGCCATGCAAGAGTTTTTGTATTGGATAAGATAGGTTTCAGTCATATTATGGAGGTAAAGAAAGTTTATTTGAAGACCGAGCATGGTTATATTTTCCACTTAAAATTATACAATTCAGACGACTACACCTATTTTGGATGCAAAACATGGCGAGCACTATGCAAGACTTATGCATTTCAGCCTGATATGGTTATCACCTTTGATATTCGTCCAGAAGATGATATTGAAGGTAATACCGACATATGGGTCGATGTGCAGACGCCTCCAGTTACACCAAAATGTAAGTTTCTCACCCATATTTATGTCTTTGATATTGTTTATTCAAAAATAGTTGACAACTAATTTGTATTGTCAGCTTATTTTGGTGCAAGCAAACATGTCCAGCGCTTGGTAGACATGACCTACTACTGTCCCGGGGCTGAACTAAACTGCGAGGAGCTAAGTCATTATGTTTCATGGCTTGAGGATCTTGATACCGTCAAGACAAATTTTCTTCCTGGACTTAGAAATCTTAGTACTGAAAACGTGCGACCAATAGTGTTCGTCATGAACTACGGTCACATCTATTTAGGAAGGATGGTAAGATTTTTACTATTTATCCTCAGTGCATCTTTTCCATACATTATTTGTGAAGCTGAACTTCATTGCTAAGTATGTGACCATACGATGTTCTTCAACAGGGACTCCCGATGAATGTTGTGACTTATGGGATCGAGACTAAAGGTACCATGAGTATTATTAGCTTACAGCCAAGATATCCTACATGTTACTTTAGTGCACTCAAGATCAGCGATGAATGCTTAATAGTGCAAGACTGGACCAGATATGTGATGGGGGAGCGCAGACAAGTACTAGGGGGCAGCAAACAGATGTGCTACCCAAAATTAGGAGACAGGTTCATCTGCATGCTCCAACTTGATCAAGGAGGAGAGCTACACATGTTTTATGTTGTTTTCTCTAAGAGAGAGCAGCAGGAGTGATTAGCTAGAAATGAGTTTGAGGATGATGATGTGCTACACTATTACTATGATGATAAAATAGCTAGTGTTGGTGGTAATGACTGATGATTATTATTAGCTAGTGTTAGTGGTGATTAAATAAATATGGTTGGTGCTAATGATTATGATGATGATTAAATAGCTTGTGTTGGCGGATTAGATTCAAGTGGAGGCAACATGTGGTGCACATCGAAAGTACTACTAGTCCAAACTAGATCAAGTTTGGATTAGTAGTATACTTTTGACATGCACCACATATTGCCTCCACTTGAACCTAATCCACCTTCATTTGACACACTGTTATGGACATAATGATGTAAACCTCATAACTGGTATTGTACCAATATTTGTACGATGGCGCATAAATACACTAAAAATAAAAAAATAAAAAAACAATACTAGTAGCGATGGAAAGAAAACACGCTGCTAGTAGTTACATTAGCAGCAGCATGGGAGTGAACAAGCGCTGCAGCTATTTGTCCTAGCAGTAGCGCGTGCGGCACGCATTACTGCTAAGCAATAGCTGTAGCGCCTTATTAGTAGCGCGCCTACCCGCGCTACTAGTGAGCACAAAACCAGCGCTACTACTAGGGTTTTCCCTAGTAGTGCCAACCCCGACCCCTCCGGCGACCGGCCGCGCCCGCCCAGGTACCTCTCCTGCTTCCTCCTTCCTCCCTCTCCACCCTTCCTCGCCATTCCATCCCTTCCTCCCCTCGACCGTGCTACAGGTCGTCGGCGTACTGCGCCGGCGTGTAGTTTAATGTTGTAGGTTAAGTCAGTTTCCCCTCTCTACAACTTTGTCTGCCTCCAGAAAATTTAAAACCAAACACAAAATTCAGTGATAGTTTCAGACCATACGGAGTCACAAATCATAAAATAGACTTTGTTGGAATTCGTTGATTGCATGAGAACTGAATTTATGTTAATTAGTCAGAAGTCATAGCATTATGCAAAGAAACTTTACCGAAATTGGAGCAGCTCTCTTATGAAGTTCTGATGAAGGGCAGCAAAAACTCTGCATTCAGTTAAAATTCAGTCATAGGAAAACAAAGTTATCCACAAAGTGTTTTTCTGTTTAACATGTAGCTCCGACAGCTCATTTGACCATGGCTTACCCAAACTTTGTTCAATCAGTGTAAACCTTGAGATTTTTCCATTTAAATTTGATGGAAATAAGCTTGAGATTACGAATGTCAAAATTTCAACATTTTGATGGAGTACAATTGTTACAGTACAGTCAGAATTGTGTATGATTGTGCCTAAAGTAGATAATCTAAAGATACAGACAAAATAATTAGGGGAGCATGTGTGAATCTCTAACAGCAATACAAACTAAGATTCAATTAAGACTAATTAACTGCATTTGATGTCACTATATTCTCTGAATAACTTCAGTTATGATCTGTACTGGAAAACTTCACTTAACACTCATTTTTTAGTTAACTCCTTATAGTTCAGATCATATTTTGATTGTCAATAATAGTGGACTTTTAAGGCTTTCTTAGAGGCAATACTAGTGGATTTTAGGCTTTTTTACAGGCAATAATAGTGGAATTTTAGGCTTTTTTGGAGGAGTGTGTTTCATGCTGGCCTATAGTGATGAATTAGTCAGGGATTGTGCCTTAGGATTGTGCCAAAGTTATCCATTGTATCTATTTGCTTGTCATTCAAATAGGGGCAAGATAGTTATAGAAAAATTACTTGCAAGCATATTGTGCCTTAGTTACAGAAAAATTACTTGCAGGCATATTGTAACTATTTTCACTCTGTCCTGAAGGTTTTTGACTACAGAATCTGTGGTGACCCACACTCTATTGGTTCACACTCATTGAGTTCGCTCGTGAAGGTATTATATGTTCACATGGTACATTTATGTTTTTCAGCAGTTAATTGATGGTTTGATACATGATACATTTCATGCACAGGGTGCTAGAGCTGCACTTAACTTGCTAAAATCATCCCCTTGTTCTTACTGGTTATAGAAATTCATTGCTTGTCCTATGTTTTCTGTCAGGGTATTGTTCCGGAAGCTTTCTTGAGTTTGTGTCCTTTATGTTGGGGAACGTAGTAATTTCAAAAAAATTCCTACGCACACGCAAGATCATGGTGATGCATAGCAACGAGAGGGGAGAGTGTGATCTACGTACCCTTGTAGATCGACAACGGAAGCGTTTGGTTGATGTAGTCGTACGTCTCCACGGCCCGATCGATCAAGCACCGAAACTACGGCACCTCCGAGTTCTAGCACACGTTCAGCTCGATGACGATCCCCGGGCTCCGATCCAGCAAAGCGTCGGGGAGGAGTTCCGTCAGCACGACGGCGTGGTGACGATCTTGATGTTCTACCGTCGCAGGGCTTCGCCTAAGCACCGCTACAATATGACCAAGGTGGAATATGGTGGAGGGGGGCACCGCACACGGCTAAGGAACGATCACGAAGATCAACTTGTGTGTCTAGGGGTGCCCCCTGCCCCCGTATATAAAGGAGCAAGGGAAGGAGGCCGGCCTGCCCCTATAGGCGCGCCAGGAGGAGTCCTCCTCCTAGTAGGAGTAGGACTCCTACTAGGAGGGGGAAAGAAGTGGGGAGGGAGAGGGAAAGGGGGGCGCTGCCCCCCTCTCCTAATCCAATTCGGACCAGGGGGGAGGAGGCGCGCGGTCCACCTCTGGCAGCCCCTCTCTCTCTCCACTAAGGCCCATATGGCCCATTACTTCTCCCGGGGGGGGGGGGTTCCGGTAACCCACCGGCTCTCCGGTTTTCTCCGAAATCACCCAGAACACTTCCGGTGTCCGAATATAGTCGTCCAATATATCAATCTTTATGTCTCGACGATTTCGAGACTCCTCGTCATGTCCGTGATCACATCCGGAACTCCGAACTAACTTCGGTACATCAAAACTCATAAACTCATAATATAACTGTCATCGAAACCTTAAGCGTGCGGACCATATGGGTTCGAGAACAATGTAGACATGACCGAGACACGTCTCCGGTCAATAACCAATAGCGGAACCTGGATGCTCATATTGGCTCCTACATATTCTACGAAGATCTTTATCGGTCAGACCGCATAACAACATACGTTGTTCCCTTTGTCATCGGTATGTTACTTGCCCGAGATTCGATCGTCGGTATCTCAATACCTCGTTCAATCTCGTTACCGCCAAGTCTCTTTACTCGTTCCGTAATACATCATCTCGCAACTAACTCATTAGTTGCAATGCTTGCAAGGCTTATGTGATGTGCATTACCGAGAGGGCCCAGAGATACCTCTCCGACAATCGGAGTGACAAATCCTAATCTCGAAATACGCCAACCCAACATGTACCTTTGGAGACACCTGTAGAGCACCTTTATAATCACCCATTTACGTTGTGATGTTTGGTAGCACACAAAGTGTTCCTGCGGCAAACGGGAGTTGCATAATCTCATAGTCATAGGAACATGTATAAGTCATGAAGAAAGCAATAGCAACATACTAAACGATCGGGTGCTAAGCTAATGGAATGGGTCATGTCAATCAGATCATTCACCTAATGATGTGATCCCGTTAATCAAATAACAACTCTTTGTTCATGGTTAGGAAACATAACCATCTTTGATTAACGAGCTAGTCAAGTAGAGGCATACTAGTGACACTCTGTTTGTCTATGTATTCACACATGTATTATGTTTCCGGTTAATACAATTCTAGCATGAATAATAAACATTTATCATGATATAAGGAAATAAATAATAACTTTATTATTGCCTCTAGGGCATATTTCCTTCAGTCTCCCACTTGCACTAGAGTCAATAATCTAGATTACACAGTAATGATTCTAACATCCATGGAGCTTTGGTGCTGATCATGTTTTGCTCGTGGAAGAGGCTTAGTCAACGGGTCTGCAACATTCAGATCTGTATGTATCTTGCAAATCTCTATGTCTCCCACCTGGACTAGATCCCAGATGGAATTGAAGCGTCTCTTGATGTGCTTGGTTCTCTTGTGAAATCTGGATTCCTTTGCCAAGGCAATTGCATCAGTATTGTCACAAAAGGTTTTCATTGGACCCGATGCACTAGGTCTGACACCTAGATCGGATATGAACTCCTTCATCCAGACTCCTTCATTTGCTGCTTCCGAAGCAGCTATGTACTCCGCTTCACATGTAGATCCCGCTACGACGCTTTGTTTAGAACTGCACCAACTGACAACTCCACCGTTTAATGTAAACACGTATCTGGTTTGCGATTTAGAATCGTCCGGATCAATGTCAAAGCTTGCAAGAACGTAACCTTTTACGATGAGCTCTTTGTCACCTCCATATATGAGAAACATATCCTTAGTCCTTTTCAGGTATTTCAGGATGTTCTTGACCGCTGTCCAGTGATCCACTCCTGGATCACTTTGGTACCTCCCTGCTAGACATATGGCAAGGCACACATCAGGTCTGGTACACAGCATTGCATACATGATAGAGCCTATGGCTGAAGCATAGGGAACATCTTTCATTTTCTCTCTATCTTCTACAGTGGTCGGGCATTGAGTCTTACTCAATTTCACACCTTGTAACACAGGCAAGAACCCTTTCTTTGCTTGATCCATTTTGAACTTCTTCAAAACTTTGTCAAGGTATGTGCTTTGTGAAAGTCCAATTAAGCGTCTTGATCTATCTCTATAGATCTTAATGCCTAATATGTAAGCAGCTTCACCGAGGTCTTTCATTGAAAAACTCTTATTCAAGTATCTCTTTATGCTATCCAGAAATTCTATATCATTTCCAATTAGTAATATGTCATCCACATATAATATCAGAAATGCTACAGAGCTCCCACTCACTTTCTTGTAAATACAGGCTTCTCCAAAAGTCTGTATAAAACCAAATGCTTTGATCACACTATCAAAGCGTTTATTCCAACTCCAAGAGGCTTGCACCAGTCCATAAATGGATCGCTGGAGCTTGCACACTTTGTTAGTTCCCTTTGGATCGACAAAACCTTCAGGTTGCATCATATACAACTCTTCTTCCAGAAATCCATTCAGGAATGCAGTTTTGACATCCATCTGCCAAATTTCATAATCATAAAATGCGGCAATTGCTAACATGATTCAGACAGACTTAAGCATCGCTACGGGTGAGAAGGTCTCATCGTAGTCAATCCCTTGAACTTGCCGAAAACCTTTTGCGACAAGTCGAGCTTTGTAGACAGCAATATTACCGTCAGCGTCAGTCTTCTTCTTGAAGATCCATTTATTCTCAATTGCTTGCCGATCATCGGGCAAGTCAACCAAAGTCCATACTTTGTTCTCATCCATGGATCCCATCTCAGATTTCATGGCTTCAAGCCATTTTGCGGAATCTGGGCTCACCATCGCTTCTTCATAGTTCGTAGGTTCATCATGATCTAGTAGCATGACTTCCAGAACAGGATTACCGTACCACTCTGGCGCGGATCTCACTCTGGTTGATCTACGAGGTTCAGTAGTATCTTGTTCGGAAGTTTCATGATCATCATCATTAGCTTCCTCACTAACTGGTGTAGGTGTCACTGAAATAGTTTTCTGTGATGCACTACTTTCCAATAAGGGAGTAGGTACAGTTACCTCGTCAAGTTCTACTTTCCTCCCACTCACTTCTTTCGAGAGAAACTCCTTCTCCAGAAAGTTTCCGAATTTAGCAACAAAAGTCTTGCCTTCGGATCTGTGATAGAAGGTGTATCCAATAGTTTCCTTTGGATATCCTATGAAGACGCATTTCTCCGATTTGGGTTCGAGCTTATCAGGTTGAAGCTTTTTCACATAAGCATCGCAGCCCCAAACTTTCAGAAACGACAACTTTGGTTTCTTGCCAAACCACAGTTCATAAGGCATCGTCTCAACGGATTTTCATGGTGCCCTATTTAACGTGAATGCGGCCGTCTCTAGAGCGTATCCCCAAAATGATAGCGGTAAATCAGTAAGAGACATCATAGATCGCACCACATCTATTAAAGTACGATTACGACGTTCTGACACACCATTACGCTGTGGTGTTCCGGATGGCGTGAGTTGCGAAACTATTCCACAATTTTTCAAATGTACACCAAACTCGTAACTCAAATATTCTCCTCCATGATCAGATCGTAGGAATTTTATTTTCTTGTTACGATGATTTTCTACTTCACTCTGAAATTCTTTGAACTTTTCAAATGTTTCAGACTTGTGTTTCATTAAGTAGATATACCCATATCTGCTTAAGTCATCTGTGAAGGTGAGAAAATAACGATATCCGCCACGAGCCTCAATATTCATCGGACCACATACATCTGTATGTATGATTTCCAACAAATCTATTGCTCTCTCCATAGTACCGAAGAACGGTGTTTCAGTCATCTTACCCATGAGGCACGGTTCGCAAGTACCAAGTGATTCATAATCAAGTGGTTCCAAAAGTCCATTAGTATGGAGTTTCTTCATGCGCTTTACACCGATATGACCTAAACGGCAGTGCCACAAATAAGTTGCACTATCATTATTAACTCTGCATCTTTTGGTTTCAACACTATGAATATGTGTGTCACTACTATCGATATTCATCAAAAATAGACCACTCTTTAAGGGTGCATGACCTTAAAAGATATTACTCATATAAATAGAACAACCATTATTCTCAGATTTAAATGAATAACCATCTCGCATCAAACAAGATCCAGATATAATGTTTATGCTTAACGCTGGCACCAAATAACAATTATTTAGGTCTAATATTAATCCCGAAGGTAGATGTAGAGGTAGCGTGCCGACTGTGATCACATCGACTTTGGAACCGTTTCCCACGCGCATCGTCACCTCGTCCTTAGCCAATCTTCACTTAATCTGTAGTCCCTGTTTCGAGTTGCAAATATTAGCAACAGAACTAGTATCAAATACCCAGGTGCTACTGCGAGCATTAGTAAGGTACACATCAATAACATGTATATCACATATACCTTTGTTCACCTTGCCATCCTTCTTATCCGCCAAATATTTGGGGCAGTTCTGCTTCCAGTGACCAGTCTGCTTGTAGTAGAAGCACTTAGTTTCAGGCTTAGGTCCAGGTTTGGGTTTCTTCTCTTGAGTAGAAACTTGCTTGCCGTTCTTTTTGAAGTTCCCCTTCTTCTTCCCTTTGCCCTTTTTCTTGAAACTAGTGGTCTTGTTGACCATCAACACTTGATGCTCCTTCTTGATTTCTACCTCCGCAGATTTCAGCATTGCGAAGAGCTCGGGAATAGTCTTAATCATCCCTTGCATATTATAGTTCATCACGAAGCTCTTGTAGCTTGGTGCCAGTGATTGGAGAATTCTGTCGATGACGCAATCATCTGGAAGATTAACTCCCAATTGAATCAAGTGATTATTATACCCAGACATTTTGAGTATATGCTCACTGACAAAACTGTTCTCCTCCATCTTGCAGCTATAGAACTTATTGGAGACTTCATATCTCTCAATCCGGGCATTTGCTTGAAATATTAACTTCAACTCCTAGAACATCTCATATGCTCCATGACGTTCAAAACGTCGTTGAAGTCCCGATTCTAAGCCGTAAAGCATGGCACACTGAACTATCGAGTAGTCATCAGCTTTGCTCTGCCAGATGTTCATAACATCTGGTGTCGCTCCAGCAGCAGGCCTGGCACCCAGCGGTGCTTCCAGGACGTAATTCTTCTGTGCAGCAATGAGGATAATCCTCAAGTTACGGACCCAGTACGTGTAATTGCTACCATCATCTTTCAACTTTGCTTTCTCAAGGAACGCATTAAAATTCAACAGAACAACAGCACGACCATCTATCTACAATCAAGCATAAACAAGCAAGATACTATCAGGTACTAAGTTTCATGATAAATTTAGGTTCAATTAATTTACTTAAAGAACTCCCACTTAGATAGACATCCCTCTAATCCTCTAAGTGATTACGTGATCCAAATCAACTAAACCATGTCCGATCATCACGTGAGATGGAGTAGTTTCATTGGTGAACATCACTATGTTGATCATATCTACTATATGATTCACGCTCTACCTTTCGGTCTCCGTGTTCCGAGGCCATATCTGTATATGCTTGGCTCGTCAAGTATAACCTGAGTATTCCGCGTGTGCAACTGTTTTGCACCCGTTGTATTTGAACGTAGAGCCTATCACACCTGATCATCACGTGGTGTCTCAGCACGAAGAACTTTCGCAACGGTGCATACTCAGGGAGAACACTTCTTGATAATTAGTGAGAGATCATCTTATAATGCTACCGTCAATCAAAGCAAGATAAGATGCATAAAAGATAAACATCACATGCAATCAATATAAGTGATATGATATGGCCATCATCATCTTGTGCTTGCGATCTCCATCTTCGAAGCACCGTCGTGATCACCATCGTCACCGGCGCGACACCTTGATCTCCATCGTAGCATCGTTGTCGTCTCGCCAATCTTATGCTTCCACGACTATCGCTACCGCTTAGTGATAAATTAAAGCATTACAGCGTGATTGCATTGCATACAATAAAACGACAACCATATGGCTCCTGCCAGTTGCCGATAACTAGGTTACAAAACATGATCATCTCATACAATAAAATTTAGCACCATGTCTTGACCATATCACATCACAACATGCCCTGCAAAAACAAGTTAGACGTCCTCTACTTTGTTGTTGCCAGTTTTACGTGGCTGCTACGGGCTTAAGCAAGAACCAATCTTACCTACGCATCAAAACCACAACAATAGATTGTCAAGTTGGTGCTGTTTTAACCTTCGCAAGGACCGGGCGTAGCCACACTCGGTTCAACTAAAGTTGGAGAAACTGTCACCCGCAAGCCACCTATGTGCAAAGCACGTCCGGAGAACCGATCTCGCGTAAGCGTATGCGTAATGTCGGTCCGGGCCGCTTCGTCCAACAATACCGCCGAACCAAAGTATGACATGCTGGTAAGCAGTATGACTTATATCGCCCACAACTCACTTGTGTTCTACTCGTGCATATAACATCAACATATAAAACCTAGGCTCGGATGCCACTGTTGGGGAACGTAGTAATTTCAAAGAATTTCCTACGCACACGCAAGATCATGGTGATGCATGGCAACGAGAGGGGAGAGTGTGATCTACGTACCCTTGTAGATCGACAACGAAAGCGTTTGGTTGATGTAGTCGTACGTCTCCGCGGCCCGACCGATCAAGCACCGAAACTACGGCACCTCCGAGTTCTAGCACACGTTCAGCTCGATGACGATCCCCAGGCTCTGATCCAGCAAAGCATCGGGGAGGAGTTCCATCAGCACGACGGCGTGGTGACGATCTTGATGTTCTACCGTCGCAGGGCTTCGCCTAAGCACCGCTACAATATGACCGAGGTGGAATATGGTGGAGGGGGGCACCGCACACGGCTAAGGAACGATCACGAAGATCAACTTGTGTGTCTAGGGGTGCCCCCCTGCCCCCGTATATAAAGGAGCAAGGGGAGGAGGCCGGCCGGCCCCTATAGGCGCGCCAGGAGGAGTCCTCCTCCTAGTAGGAGTAGGACTCCTACTAGGAGGGGGAAAGAAGTGGGGAGGGAGAGGGAAAGGGGGGCGCCGCCCCCACTCTCCTAGTCCAATTCGGACCAGAGGGGAGGAGGCGCGCGGCCCACCTCTGGCAGCCCCTCTCTCTCTCCACTAAGGCCCATATGGCCCATTACTTCTCCCGAGGGGGGGGGTTCCGGTAACCCTCCGGCTCTCCGGTTTTCTCCGAAATCACCCGGAACACTTCCGGTGTCCGAATATAGTCGTCCAATATATCAATCTTTATGTCTCGACCATTTCGAGACTCCTCGTCATGTTCGTGATCACATCTGGGACTCCGAACTAACTTCGGTACATCAAAACTCATAAACTCATAATATAATTGTCATCGAAACCTTAAGCGTGCGGACTCTACGGGTTCGAGAACAATGTAGACATGACCGAGACACATCTCCGGTCAATAACCATTAGCGGAACCTGGATGCTCATATTGGCTCCTACATATTCTACGAAGATCTTTATCGGTCAGACCGCATAACAACATACGTTGTTCCCTTTGTCATCGGTACGTTACTTGCCTGAGATTCGATCGTTGGTATCTCAATACCTAGTTCAATCTCATTACCAGCAAGTCTCTTTACTCGTTCCATAATACATCATCTCGCAACTAACTCATTAGTTGCAATGCTTGCAAGGCTTATGTGATGTGCATTACCGAGAGGGCCCAGAGATACCTCTCCGACAATCGGAGTGACAAATCCTAATCTTGAAATACGCCAACCCAACATGTACCTTTGGAGACACCTGTAGAGCACCTTTATAATCACCCATTTACGTTGTGACGTTTGGTAGCACACAAAGTGTTCCTCCGGCAAACGGGAGTTGCATAACCTCATAGTCATAGGAACATGTATAAGTCATGAAGAAAGCAATAGCAACATACTAAACGATCGGGTGCTAAGCTAATGGAATGGGTCATGTCAATCAGATCATTCACCTAATGATGTGATCCCGTTAATCAAATAACAACTCTTTGTTCATGGTTAGGAAACATAACCATCTTTGATTAACGAGCTAGTCAAGTAGAGGCATACTAGTGACACTCTGTTTGTCTATTTATTCACACATGTATTATGTTTCCGGTTAATACAATTTTAGCATGAATAATAAACATTTATCATGATATAAGGAAATAAATAATAAATTTATTATTGCCTCTAGGGCATATTTCCATCACTTTAATTTGTAAATCTACAGTTCTAGCCACATTTAGGATAAGTTGTTGTATATATTGTCATAAAGTTCAGCAAAGGTCGTGATGATTTGTAAAGCTGGGTTTTATCTCCGACCATCGTGTCGTGATGATTTTGTAGGTACCCCAAGAGGCCCTTGAGTTTGCTGGAATGTCGATTAACTTCCGTTCCGGCATATTCGGGTACTCCATATGTCCTATTTTCAGCAAAGGTCATGCTGAAATTTTCCATGAATTTTAGCATGACTTTGCTAAAAATATGACATATGGGGTACTTGTGACTAATGCATGGGCCGGGTCTTAGTACTTAATTAAGTAGGATCAACTGCCCCTTTATTCTTGCTGCATTAAACCATAGGTTTTGGGGTGCCTCAGTGTCAATAAGAACCTAAATGATGAAAGCTTAGGCTTTTAGGGTGCCTCGGCATCGACAAACCCTAAATGATAAAAGCTTAGCTTTTAGGATGCCTCAGTGTCGACAAACCCTAAATGATGAGACCATGATCTTGTTCCTTGACAATAACCAACTTTTTGACCAAACATTTTTCCTATTTAGAGCGAAACATGGCCCACAACGATGAGGTCAGCGGTTCGGGCGGCAAGCAATTCTGGGAGCTGTCCCAGGAGATGGAGGAACAACCTCACCTCTATGAGGACGCCGCGGAAGACACCGATCCTGACTACACAACCCCTAGTGGCGTCGAGGATGACACCACTGATGGTGCCATCGAGGATGCCACCACTGATGATGGCAGCGCACGCACATATGGCAGCCAATCGAAGAGGCAACGGAAGGACCGGCGCCCGAACATGCTCCGCACCGTCAAGGAGGAATTTACTCAAGTGAACTCCGATGGGCATCGAACGGCGCCCAAAGAATTAGTAAAGGGGTACTCGCTTCAGCTCGGGTGCATTCTCCGGAGCACCGTCTCGATCAACACCGAGAACCTAAGGCATAAGGACCGAGGGAATTTGCGCAACCTCCTCTTCACAAAGCTGCACGAACGATACAAGTTCCCCACTGACTTTGTAAACACATGCCTCTCAGGGAATAAAGTGAACAGTGCCGCACTCACGACGATGAGCACGGCCATGTCTACTTGGAGAAGCGCGGTGAAGAGAATGATTGACAAAGGTGATAGTTATGAGAAGATCAAGGAGAAAAATCCTTCGATCAGCGAAGATGACTACAAGGAGTTCAAGATCAAGTGCGAGAGCAGCGCAACCTCCGAATCAAGTCAGTGGGGGAAAGAAATGCGGGAGTTGAACTTAGGGGAACACAAACTCGGTCCCGGCGGTTACAGAGTGGCGGAGCCTATATGGGACAAGGAGGACGCGGAGCGTGCCGAGCAAGGCCTACCGCCCCGCTTCGAGAAATACCGTGACAAGCAGACCAGGAACTATGTCAGGGCCCGGTACAAGGAGGACCCGGTAACAAAGGAGCTTTCCACGGATCCGAAGACCAGGGCGCTTGAGCTTGTTCTGGCGCAGGAGACTGAAAGCAGTAGCATGGGGTCGTCTCAGAGCACCCCTTGGGACAACACTCTAAATAGGGCGTTGAACGTAATGAAAAACAAGGATAAGCTCAGTAAGCCGTCGTCAGCTGGTCGTGTGGCCGGCAAAGGCTTGTCCACAAAATGGTCGTCATACTATAACGCTGGTGGGCGAAAGGAGAGAAAGACCAGCTCGGAAAGCCAGTCGCGCGAGGTTCAAGAACTCAAGGCACAAGTGGCACGGATTCCAGAGATTGTCCAAGAGCAAGTGCAAAAACAACTGGGATCGACGCTCACTGGCACTATGCCTACCTTGATTCATGGGCTGACGACGTGGATTGCAGGCAGCCCCCGATTCCCAGCTTCACGGCCAGCAACTCGCACAACGTGCAGGCAGCGCCATTGGTGTCTCCGGTGGAGGCGGTATTGGTGTCTCCGACGCCGGCACGGGCATTGGAGCTTAATGCACCCGGGTGTACGCCGGCTGGCACCTCGGCAGCAAGCGGCCCCTCCGTCAGTTGCACGCCCGCCGTTGGTGGTGCCTCGACATTAGCCGAGCTCGATGCCATCATCACAGTAACTAATTAAGCCTCTTGGCCGAGGACTTCATCTCCTTGCCTTTGACTAGGCATCCCTGACGCCCTACATGTTTTTGCAGGGCGCCGCCGACATTCCGTGCACTCTCCTGCACTTCGTGAACGACGAGTTGGTCGATGTCGCCAAGGGCAAAATCATTCAACCGGGCAACCCCGTGTTCCACAGTAATCTGATGCCACCCAACGTGTATAGGGTTCAACTGGTTTGGGTGCTGCCAGGCTGCGACGAGTTGTTACCTCCGATTCGACCCGCCGGGGCCTACGAAGATGATGTGATGACCCTCAGCGCCTGCCTAAGCTGGCCCCTGCTTTGGCCGAAGAGCTAGATTTGTTTGGGGGCAGGGGACACCACCCCAAAGACAACACGGCCAGTCGTGCCAGCGCCAAGCCATGGCAGGACCGCCGCAATGCTACCGGACATGCTGGACATCCCTATGGCATAGGATCCGAACATGCATATGGCACAGGATCCGGACGACGATGACAACGACGACGGTACATTTACCAACGTCGATAAGTACTTTGCCGAACATGGGTACGATGACAAATTCTTGGGGCCTCCTTCTCAAGGACCCAACCCTACAAAAGACGATCGCGATCTAGCTGGTACCGCAAAGAAACCCAATTGCAACAGGCGTCGGCTGGCGTTCAGTTCTTAGGAGACGCCTCCAGCTGCCGACTTCACCGAGCCTCAGATAGCCGAGGTGCAAAATATTATCAGCCCCAACACACTCAAGAAGGCGGTCTGTGAGCAGAACTCGGTCCCATTACAACAGAAGAAGAAGGCACGGAAAATAAATAGTAACAAGGGTGCGAGCCAGCCGACACCGAGTACGATCCGTGCTCAGGACGGGCTACCTTCACCTAAGGATATCTCGAGGAGGGTGCATGTGGCGGGTAGGCTGATGCTACCGACTAATATGCTCAATGCTGCAACCGGTGCTATGCGGAGTCTGCATGACAGTGTTCTTTCTTTGGAGAAGCGGCGTCTCAGAGAGAATGACATGGCATACCCGGTTTTCATGGCCAAGGTGCCAGAGGGCAAGGGCTTTGTGGATAACTCCACCGGGGGTACGATCGTCCTGCGGTTTGATGACATCTTCGCTATGTTTAACCTTCATCAGCTGCACTACACCTTCGTTCGCCTATTTCCGCTGAGTATGGAGATGCGGATCATTAGAGACAAGACCCCGGACATCGTGATAGTCGACCCATTCTACATGCGTGCCAAGATCTTGGGCAGCACTGGGGACTGGCAAGTCGCGAGTTCTTACCTCGAAGGCATCATTCTGGCAAACCCAGATAAGGATAACTTCCTTGTGCCTTACTTTCCCGAGTAAGTTGTCCCCTCAACCGCCCCATAACATATGATTTCTTAGATTTCGATCATTTTTTTTCTAACATTCCGTGTTTTGTGCAGTGACACACATTGCACACTCATCCTCTTAAGCCCGAAATATTCCATGGCCACGTATTTCAACTCGGACCGTTAGTCGAAGAAAGACTACACAAATATCAAGAAAGTTCTTGATGATGTTCTCCCTGGCTACGCCAAATCTGGAGGCACCTTCACCAGGCCAGTTCGTAAGTACGGCAAGCATGCGTTCGCCCACAATACGATGTTCTGCTGCGTCAAGCAGCCGCCTGGCGGTCAGAAGGATGCCTACTACGCCCTCCATCACATGCGGGCGATCGTACGGGACCATAATCACCTTCTTCTACCAAATAATCTCAAAGATTGGGCCGCGAGCTTGTCGGCAATCCAGGACGCGGACATCAGACAAGAATTCTTTCGCATCCAGTCGGAGTTTGCGGAAATCATCCATCAAGATGTCCTTCGTACCTCGGGGCAGTTAAACCTCAGAAATCAACCGTCCAACAGTGAGATAGACACAACGCTACAAATGCAGGCTGACAACGCCCGCGATTTCATGACCATCACAAGAGACGGCGGCTTCATCCATGCTCCGGTCCCTTGAGTCGAGTCGAAAGTAGTGATGCTATGTGTAGTTCTGAAACATCGATTGGCTCATGTTGTAATTAAACTTTAATGAACTTGTATGTCTCTTTGGTTTGGACAGTCGTTCAACTTAGATGTAATCGATGCTATTAATGTGTTGCTTTTCTCTTTCGATCCTTTTGTTGCATACTTATATATTGCTTATGTATTGTCTGTGAATTGTTACTAACATTTTGTTTGGCAAGTGCATAGAGATGACGTCGTATGTCGTGTACAAGGGTATGGTTCCCGGAGTCTACGACGACTTGGAGGAGTGTCGGAGACAGGTTCACCGTTTCAGCGGTAACAGTTACAAAGGGTACACCACTAGGGCGGAGGCGGAAGTTAGATACGCTCCCTATCTAGCGGGAGAGAGGAGGGAGCGTTGGAGGAACCGGATGAAGACCAGTTTCATCGCGATTATGCTCAACGTGATGACCGCAGCTCTCTTCTATGTGATGGTAGTTTAGATCATCGATATCGACTTGTAATGTGAAGACAAACTCGCTACTTGCGGTTTCGAGACTTGTAATGTTCTAACTTTGTTCGGTATTTTAAATTCGGAGACTAATATGATGAATTGTATTCGGAGACTAATCTTCTATTGTATTCGATGAATCTGCTGTTGCTGTGTGGTGCTAGCTATATTCTGTCCAATAATATATTTTGTAACCTCTGAAAATATCAGAAAAGAAAAAATCCCTAATATTCATACTAGTGGCGCACCACCACATAGTGCGCCATTAGTAAGCCAGAGGATACTAATGGCACATCATCCACCAGTGCGCCATTAGTATGCCAAAACACATGGGTAAATATGGCCCCCTGGGAGGCATACTAATGGCGCACCATGGGCTATACTAATGGCGCACTGCATGGTGCTCCATTAGTATACCAGATACTAATGGCGCACCACAGGTGCGCCATTAGTAAAAAATACTAATGGCGTGATACTAGTGGCTCACCTGTAGTGCGCCATTAGTAGGCAAAACAGGTGCGCCACTAGTAGGCCTTTTCCTAGTAGTGTAAATCATACAAATAAGATTTTTTTTACAAAAAGGATAAGAACAAGAGGCTCAACAAGGTGGTGCCGGCGATGGGACTGCACGGGCGATCGACGGCGGTGAGGACGGGGACGGGAAGGCACTAAGTAAACCACACTTACACATATGAAAACTAAGAAGTTAATTTAAACTCAAATTGCATATAAATCAAATAAACTCCCACATAATTACTCCCAAAATAAAACCTACAAATCACTATACTTATAGAGCATGAAATGAGCTAAACTAGCAATGAGAGATGGAAGGATGAAGTTGCTAACCTTCTAGTGCCGTTGGATAGATGGGTTGCCTCCAATCTTGACAAATCTTGGCAAAAATGGAGGAGAGCTCGAGCTAGGGGGAGGAAACAGAGAGAATAGAAAGGAGTGCTTGCGCTCGGGCTGGACAAAGCATCTATATATAGGGAAATCTTTAGTCCCGGTTGGTGAAACTAACCGGGACTAAAGGTCCATCTCTTGTCCCGGTTGGTGATGCCAACTGGGACTAAAGGTGGTCATAGGGGGCCCATCCTACTGCCACCCCTTTAGTCCCGGTTGGTATCACCAATCGGGACTAGAGGTCCCATTTGAACCGGGACTAGAGGTGGTCGTGCCCCCGTCCGCTCCAAGCCGATGGAACCGGGACTAATGATCACATTAGTCCCAGGCCCAAACCTGGCCAGGACTAATGCTCCGGATCAAAGGTATGTTTTCTACTAGTGATCAGATGGGCATGGTGGAAAATTAAGTAGGCATCAAATTAGCAATGTGTGATTTTTAACTAAATACCAATGAAAAAAATAGCATGCTATAAGATTTAGTGCCGCCCTTCTCCAAATGATATACAAGTTATAGCGTGCTAATAACATGCTATATTTCAAAATAGCAACATAAAAATATCAAAAATATCATAAAATTTAAGGCTTTTCGCATAATTTGCAAGGAAATGGAACACTCCAAATTAAACATAGAAGCATAGAGAGCTAGGTTCGGGGCATGTGCACTCCTAATTTGTAAGAAAGAGAACACTCCTAATTAAATAGAGAAGGATCGGTGGCTCACTTGTCAGCGTCGATGGCATGGATGACTTCAGTGCTGCCTTGCTGGAGTTGAAGCTGTGGCCGACGCCGCTACTTGGAGGGAGGGAGGGGGAGAGAAGCTGCTGTCACTCACAAACTGCCACCGCTGTCTTCGCTCACAGGTTACGATCGCCCTCATCATCGCTGCACTCTGTCACGAGTTGGCGGGAAATTGATGACAAGTTGGCTAGGTTAATTGGGTTGTATGCATTACGTTTGCGTCTAAAAGAGTGAGTGTGAGTTCGGCCAATGCAATGTGGCGATGGCTAATGCGTTATTGTGTGGTACATGCTAAAACGCTACAACGTTATTTCGTTTAGCGTCAAAATAGGGTGCAATAGCGCGAATAGCACCATAGTAAGGAAATTAGCTAAAACGTAATGTAGCCATTCCAAATATGCTATAGCAATGCTATAACATCGAAATGGTGTGCTATTTTTTCATTGCTAAATACAGTAGACAGCAGCAACAACGATAGTAGCTGTCTTGAGATAAAAATGATGGCAGAATCAGCAATGTAAATTAAAAAAGGTGATATAGACAGAAGGAACGATGAGGACGATGGCAGAAGGATGGGGGAAACCACGTGACACATTTGGTAAGCAATTAAAACTATTTATGAAAAAAGAAGGGTGGGGGGAAAGGGGACCTGGCTACCCGGGACACACGCCGGCGGACGACGGGACAGGGTACTAAGAGCATCTCCAGCCGGTTGCCCCCCCAGGAGGCATAAAAATCGCCCCCTGGGGGCGAGCTAGCGATACAATCGGCGCTGGGGCGGTTGGGCATCCAGTCGTCGCCCCCAGGCGCCGAGTGATAACCCATAAGTATAGGGGATCGCAACAGTTTTCGAGGGTAGAGTATTCAACCCAAATTTATTGATTCGACACAAGGGGAGCCAAAGAATATTCTTAAGTATTAGCAGCTGAGTTGCCAATTCAACCACACCTGGAAACTTAATATCTGTAGCAAAGCGTTTAGTAGCAAAGTAATATTATAGTAGTGGTAACGATAGCAAAAGGTAACAATAGTGAAAGTAATGTTTTTGGCATTTTGTAATGATGATAGCAATAGCAACGGGAAAGTAAATAAACGAAGAACAATATATGGAAAGCTCGTAGGCAATGGATCAGTGATGGAGAATTATGCCGGATGCGGTTCATCATGTAACAGTCATAACCTAGGGTGACACAGAACTAGCTCCAGTTCATTGATATAATGTAGGCATGTATTCCGAACATAGTCATACGTGCTTATGGAAAAGAACTTGCATGACATCTTTTGTCCTACCCTCCCATGGCAGCGGGGTCCTTACGGAAACTAAGGGATATTAAGGCCTCCTTTTAATAGAGTACCGGAACAAAGCATTAACACATAGTGAATACATGAACTCCTCAAACTACGGTCATCACCGGTAAGTATCCCGATTATTGTCACTTCGGGGTTAACGGATCATAACACATAATAGGTGACTATAGACTTGCAAGATAGGATCAAGAACACTCATATATTGATGAAAACAAAATAGGTTCAGATCTGAAATCATGGCACTTGGGCCCTAGTGACAAGCATTAAGCATAGCAAAGTCATAGCAACATCAATCTCAGAACATAGTGGACACTAGGGATCAAACCCTAACAAAACTAACTCAATTACATGATAGATCCCATCTAGCCCATCACCGTCCAGGAAGCCTACGATGGAATTACTCACGCACGGCGGTGAGCATCATGAAATTGGTGATGGAGGATGGTTGATGATGACGATGGCGACGGATTCCCCTCTCCGGAGCCCCGAACGGACTCCAGATCAGCCCTCCCGAGAGGTTTTAGGCTTGGCGGCGGCTCCGTATCGTAAAACGTGATGATTTCTTCTCTCTGATTTTTTCTCCCCAAAACACAATATATAGAGTTGGAGTTGGAGTCGAAGAGGCAACAGGGGGCCCACGAGGTAGGGGGGCGCGCCCCCCACCCTCGTGGAGAGGTGGAGGGCCCCCTGGCCTTCATCTTTTGCAGGTATTTTTCATATTTTCTGAAAAGTTGCTCCGTGAAGTTTCAGGTCATTTCGAGAACGTTTGCTCCTGCACATAAATAACACCATGGTAATTCTGCTGAAAACAACGTCAGTACGGGTTAGTTCCATTCAAATCATGCAAGTTAGAGTCCAAAACAAGGGCAAAAGTGTTTGGAAAAGTAGATACGACCGAGGCGTATCAACTCCCCCAAGCTTAAACCTTTGCTTGTCCTCAAGCAATTCAGTTGACAAACTGAAAGTGATAAAGAAAAACTTTTACAAACTTTGTTTGCTCTTGTTGTTGTAAATATGTAAAGCCAGCATTCAAGTTTTCAGCAAAGATTATAACTAACCACATTCGCAATAACGCTTAGCTCTCAAGTTTACTCATATCAATAGCATAATCAACTAGCCAGCCATAATAATAAATCTCAGATGACAACACTTTCTCAAAACAATCATAATATGATATAACAAGGTGGTATCTCGCTAGCCCTTTCTGAGACCGCAAAACATAAATGCAGAGCACCTTTAAAGACCAAGGACTGACTAGACATTGTAATTCATGGTAAAAGAGATCCAGTCAAGTCATACTTGATGTAAACTAACAGTAATGAATGCAAATGATAGCGGAGCTCTCCAACTGGTGCTTTTTAATAAGAGGATGATGACTCGGCATAAAAGTAAATAGATAGGCCCTTCGCAGAGGGAAGTAGGGATTTGTAGAGGTGCCAGAGCTCGGTTTTGAAATAGAGATGAATAATATTTTGAGTGGTATACTTTCATTGTCAACATAACAACCAAGAGATGGCGATATCTTCCATGCTACACACATCATAGGCGGTTCCCAAACAGAATGGTAAAGTTTATACTCCCCCTTCCACCAACAAGCATCAATCCATGGCTTGCTCGAAACAACGAGTGCCTCCAACTAACAAGAGTCCCAGGGGGAGTTTTGTTTGCAATTATTTTGATTTAGTTTGCATAAAGCATGGGACTGGGCATCCCAGTGACCAGCCATTTATCTCGTGAGTGAGGAGCGGAGTCCACTCTTCTTGAGAATAACCCGCCTAACATGGAAGATACAGACAGCCCTAGTTGATACATGAGCTATTCGAGCATACAAAACAGGATATTTATTTGAAGGTTTAGAGTTTGGCACATACAAATTTACTTGGAACGGCAGGTAGATACCGTATATAGGTAGGTATAGTGGACTCATGTGGAATAACTTTGGGGTTTAAGGAGTTCGGATACAGAAGCAGTATTCCCGCTTAGTACAAGTGAAGGCTAGCAAAAGACTAGGAAGCGACCAGCTAGAGAGCGACAACAGTCATGAACATGCATTAAAATTAATCAACACCGAATGCAAGTATGAGTAGGATATAATCCACCATGAACATAAATATCATGAAGGCTATGTTGATTTTGTTTCAACTACATGCGTGAACATGTGCCAAGTCAAGTCACTTAAATCATTCAGAGGAGGATACCACCCTATCATACCACATCATAACTATCTCAGTAGCATGTTGGCACGCAAGGTAAATCATTATAACTCATAGATAATCAAGCATGGCACAAGAAACTATGATCTCTAGTTGTCATTGCAAACATGTTTATTCATAATAGGCTGAATCATGAATGATGAACTAATCATATTTACAAAAACAAAATAGGTCGAGTTCATACCAGCTTTTCTCATGTCAGTCAGTCCATCATATATCGTCATAATTGCCTTTCACTTACACGACCGAATAGTGTGAATAATAATAATAGTGCACGTGCATTGGACTAAGCTGAAATCTGCAGGCATTCAATAAACGGGAGAAGACAAGGCAATATGAGCTCTTTTGTCAGATCAACAAGTATGCATATAAGAGCCACTTCAACAATTTAATTATGGTCTTCTCCTATCGACCCCCAAAGAAAAGAAAAGAAAAGAAATAAAAATATTTACACGGGAAAGCTCCCAACAAGCAAAAGAAGAACAGGAAATCTTTTTGGGTTTTTTTTAATTACTACTACAAGCATGGAAATTAAACTGATTAAAAGCTACAACTAATTTTTTTGTTTTTTCTTAAGATTTATTAAACACACAAGAAGAAAGCATAAAAAGGGAAATAAACTAGCATGGATGATACAATGAAAAAGTATGAGCACCGACATCTAGCAATGAGTGTGTGAACATAAATGTAATGTCGGTGGGAAATACGTACTCCCGCAAGCTTAGGCTTTTGGCCTAAGTTGGTCTATGGCCACGGCTGGCCTGGAAGATATCCATAATAGTAGTTGGGGTCGTACTGAGAAGAAGAAGAGGAAGACTCCGATTGCCACTGGCCGACAATCATCTTCGGACCCCACTGGTAATTAGACTGTCGTGAAGGATCAACTTGTGGTTCTGGCTCTGGCTCCACGGCTGGTGCAGGGTTCCGGTAGGCGTGAATAGCCTTCAACGGAACAAGGTACGTGCCTGAAGATAAATCAAACAAAGAAGGAGCAGGCAGGGTAATAATCTCAGGATGATGTTTATTAAAGAACAATTGGTATTTAAGCTCTCCTTCCCTATTCTTAACAATAAAATCATGTGCCACCATACTTTTATAATCTATATAAGCACGAGGCAGCACCTTTTCTTCCTTCTCATAATGCCTAACAGGTATGTTAAAATGTGCAGCTAGGCGTGAAGCATAGATGCCTCCAAAGATGGGGCCCTTGGTACGGTTCAAACTTACCCGTTTAGCAATAATGCCGCCCATACTAAAAGTGTTATCACTGTATAAACCATGGAGCAAAATAATAATATCAGGGATACTAAGGTTTCCACAGTTCTCACGACCAATTAAACAACGACAAGCAAATAATGCAAAATAGCGTAAAATAGGAAAATGTATGCTAGTGATTCGTGCATCGGAAACCTTCCTTGTTTCCCCTACAGTGATAGTATCAATAAACCCATCCACATCATCGCGATGTGGTTCTTCTGTCTTGCCCTCAAAAGGGACTAAACAAATCCAACAAAAATCATAAAGTGACATCTCCTTATGATCATCATATAAATGAAACTCCACCGTAGGTGGCGAGTTCCTAGAATGGAAATGAAAGTTTTGCACAAAGGTATTTGTGAGTAAGAGATATTGATCGCATTGGTCGTGGAGGAAAGCGGTGAGGCCTGCATTCTTAGCCAACTCATGAAAATCTTCATAAATACCGGCTGCTCTCAAGAAATCATCGGAAGGCCATTCACACGCCCGAACCTTCGCGGTGCGCGGCAGATTATACTTAGGCTTTGGTGCCTTTTCCTTCGAGCTTTGGCTCGATGAGCCCCTCAAAAGCCTCCTCATCATTTTCTGAAAAAATCTGAAATTTTTAGTAACTTCAAAATAAAAGTAAACCAAACTCAATAATATTGATAGCAACTACTCCTACAAGTGCCTAGGGCCTCTATCATGCATCAAAACTACTTTTGACCATATAAATTTGACATGCAATCTCAAGAATAGCGTCACCTAAGCAGCAAAAATTTGCAATGAATAAAGCACTAGAACAAAAACTAATTGGACCAATGGAGGAGTCACATACCAAGGAACAATCTCCCCAAGCAGTTTTGTGAGAGGTGATTTGAGCAAGGAGATCGAAAATGGCAGCAAAACGAGCTTGCGCTCGGGTTTGAGCTGGTTATTCGTGTTTGTGGGAGGAAGAAGAAGTGTGTGGGTGAAAGAATAAGTGGAGGAGGGACACCATGGGCCCACGAGGCAGGGGGCGCGCCCAGGGGGGTAGGGTGCGCCCTCCACCCTGGTGGGTAGGTGGTTGACCCCCCCCCCTGTTGTGTTCTCAGTGCCAAATATTCTCAAATATTCTAGAAAAAATCATATTTAAATTTCAGGGCATTTGGAGAACTTCTATTTTCGAGGTATTTTTATATTGCACGGATAATCAGATAACAGACAGAAAAATATTTATTTTTATTTTATTTAATATAACTAACAGAAAGTAAAAGTGGGGTACAGAGGGTTGTGTCTTATAGTTTCACCCATCTCATGATCATCAAAAGGAATCCACTAACAAGGTTGATCAAGTCTTGTTAACGAACTCATTCCGAATAACATGGAACCGGAGAAATTTCGAATAACACTATGTTACCTCAACGGGGATATGCACATCCCCAATAATAAGGATATCATATTTCTTCTTGATAGTAGGAAGAGGAAATTCAAAACCTCCAAATATAATCGATGGAATTTTTCCAATAGAGTTGACACTATGAACTTGAGGTTGTTTCCTCGGAAAGTGTACCGTATGCTCATTGCCATTAACATGAAAAGTGACATTGCTTTAGTGCAATCAATAACAGCCCCTAGAGTATTCAAAAAGGGTCTTCCAAGAATGATATACATACTATCGTCCTCGGGAATATCAAGAATAACAAAGTCTGTTAAAATAGTAACGTTTGCAACTATAACAGGCACATCCTCACAAATACCGACAGGTATAGCAGTTGATTTATCAGCCATTTGCAAAGATATTTCAGTAGGTGTCAACTTATTCAAATCAAGTCTACGATATAAAGAGAGGCATAACACTAACACCGGCTCCAAGATCATATAAAGCAGTTTTAACATAGTTTCTTTTAATAGAGCATGGTATAGTGGGTACTCCTGGATCTCCAGGTTTCTTTGGTATTCCACCCTTAAAAGTAAAATTAGCAAGCATGGTGGAAATTTCAGCTTCCGGTATCTTTCTTTTATTTGTAATAATATCTTTCATGTACTTAGCATAAGGATTGGTTTTGAGCATATCAGTTAATCGCATACGCAAAAAGATAGGTCTAATCATTTCAGCAAAGCGCTCAAAATCCTCATCACCCTTTTTCTTGGATGGTTTGGGAGGAAAAGGCATGGGTTTCTGAACCCATGGCTCTCTTTCTTTACCATGTTTCCTAGCAACAAAGTCCTTTTTATCATAACGTTGATTCTTTGATTGTGGGTTATCAAGATCAACAGCTGGTTCAATTTCTATGTCATTATCATTACTAGGTTGAGCATCATTATGAACATTATCATTAACATTACCACTAGTTTCAGGTTCATTACCAGATTGTGTTTCAGCATCAGAAATAGAAATATGATTTGGATTCTCAGGTGTTTCAACAATAGGATCACTAGAAGCATGCAAAGTCCAATCATTTTTCTTTTTCTTCTTTTTAGAAGAACTAGGTACATCTATATTATTTCTCTGAGAATCTTGCTCAATTCTCTTAGGGTGGCCTTCAGGATACAAAGGTTCCTGAGTCATTCTACCAGTTCTAGTAGCCACTATAACAGCATTATCATTATCTTTACTATTCAATTCATTGAGGAAATCATTTTGAGCTTTAAGTACTTGTTCTACTTGAGTGGTAACCATAGAAGCATGTTTACTAATAAGTTTAAGTTCACTTTTAACATTAGCCATATAATCACCCAAGTGTTCAAGCATATTTGAATTGTATTTCAATTGTCTACCAAAATAAGCATTAAAGTCTTCTTGCTTAGCCATAAATTTATCAAACTCATCTAAGCATGGGCTAGCAAATTTAGTAAATGGGATTTCAGCTTTATCATATCTATAGAGAGAATTTACATTTACTGCCTGTGTCAGATTATCAACACCATGAGTTTCTTCAATAGGAGAAGGATTTGGATTATATGTTTCTTCAACAGGCGGTAAATTAAGACCATGTATTTCTTCAATAGGAGGTAAATTCTTAACATCTTCAGCTTTAATACCCTTTTCTTTCATAGATTTCTTTGCCTCTTGCCTATCTTCAGGACTGAGAAATAGAATACCCCTCTTCTTCGGAGTTGCTTTAGGAATAGGCTCAAGAATTAGCTCTAGAGGTGTCCAATCATTTTCATTTGTCAACACATTATTCAATAAAATTTCAGCTTCATCCGGTGTTCTTTCCCTAAAAACAGAACCAGCACAATTATCCAGGTAATCTCTGGAGGCATCGGTTTGTCCATTATAAAAGATATCAAGTATTTCATTTTTCTTAAGAGGATGATCAGGCAAAGCATTAAGTAATTGGAGAAGCCTCCCCCAAGCTTGTGGGAGACTCTCTTCTTCAATTTGCACAAAATTATATATATCCCTTAAAGCAGCTTGTTTCTTATGAGCAGGGAAATATTTAGGAGAGAAGTAATAAATCATATCCTAGGTACTACGAAAACAACCAGGATCAAGAGAATTAAACCATATCTTAGCATCACCCTTTAATGAGAACGGAAATATTTTAAGAATGTAAAAGTAACGAGTTCTCTCATCTTTAGTGAACAGGGTGGCTATATCATTCAACTTAGTAAGATGTGCCACAACAGTTTCAGATTCATAACCATGAAAAGGATCAGATTCAACCAAAGTAATTATATCAGGGTCAACAGAGAATTTATAATCCTTATCAGTAACAAAGATAGGTGAAGTAGCAAAAGCAGGGTCAGGTTTCATTCTAGCATTTAGAGATTGCTTACTCCATTTAGCTAATAACCTTTTGAGTTCATTTCTATTTTTGCAAGCTAAAATAGCGAAAGAAGCTTCTTGATCAAAAACATAACCCTTAGGAAAACAAGTGATTCTTCGTCATCACTTTCATCAGTATCATCAGATTCAATATTTTTAATTTCTCTAGCCCTAGCAAGTTGTTCATCAAGAAAATCACTAAGTGGCATAGTAGTATCAGGCATAGAGGTAGTTTCATCATAAGTATCATGCATAGCAGAAGTGGCATCATCAATAACATGCGACATATCAGAACGAATAGCAGAAGCAGGTGTAGGTGTTGCAAGCTTACTCAAAAGAGAAGGTGAATCAAGTGCAGAGCTAGATGGCAGTTCCTTACCTCCCCTCGTAGTTGAGGGATAGATCTTGGTTTTTGAATCTCTTAAGTTCTTCATAATGATAAGCAGATATATATCCCAAGTGACTCAAAGAATAGAGCTATGCTCCCCGGCAACGGCGCCAGAAAATAGTCTTGATAACCCACAAGTATAGGGGATCGCAACAGTTTTCGATGGTAGAGTATTCAACCCAAATTTATTGATCCGACACATGGGGAGCCAAAGAATATTCTCAAGTATTAGCAGTTGAGTTGTCAATTCAACCACACCTGGAAACTTAATATCTGTAGAAAAGTGTTTAGTAGCAAAGTAATATGATAGTAGTGGTAACGGTAGCAAAAGGTAACAATAGTGAAAGTAATGTTTTGGGTATTTTGTAATGATGATAGCAATAGCAACATGAAAGTAAATAAGCGAAGAACAATATATGGAAAGCTCGTAGAAAATGGGTTAGTGATGGAGAATTATGCCGGATGCGGTTCATCATGTAACAGTCATAACCTAGGGTGACACAGAACTAGCTCCAGTTCATTGATATAATGTAGGCATGTATTCCGAACAGTCATACGTGCTTATGAAAAAGAACTTGCATGACATCTTTTGTCCTACCCTCCCGTGGCAGCGGGATCCTTACGGAAACTAAGGGATATTAAGGCCTCCTTTTAATAGAGAACCGGAACAAAGCATTAACACATAGTGAATACATGAACTCCTCAAACTACGGTCATCACCGGTAAGTATCCCGATTATTGTCACTTCGGGGTTAACGGATCATAACACATAATAGGTGACTATAGACTTGCAAGATAGGATCAAGAACACTCATATATTGATGAAAACATAATATGTTCATATCTGAAATCATGGCACTCGGGCCCTAGTGACAAGCATTAAGCATAGTAAAGTCATAGCAACATCAATCTCAGAACATAGTGGATATTAGGGACCAAACCCTAACAAAACTAACTCGATTACATGATAGATCCCATCCAACACATCACCGTCCAGCAAGGCTACAATGGAATTACTCACGCACGGCGGTGAGCATCATGAAATTGGTGATGGAGAATGGTTGATGATGACGATGGCGACGAATTCCCCTCTCCGGAGCCCCGAACGGACTCCAGATCAGCCCTCCCGAGAGGTTTTAGGGCTTGGCGGCGGCTCCGTATCGTAAAATGCGATGATTTCTTCTCTCTAATTTTTTTCTCCTCGAAACACAATATATAGAGTTGGAGTTAGAGTCGGAGAGGCAACAGGGGGCCCACGAGGTAGGGGGGCGCGCCCCCCACCCTCGTGGAGAGGTGGTGGGCCTCCTGGCCTTCATCTTTTGCAGGTATTTTTCATATTTTCTGAAAAGTTGCTCCGTGAAGTTTCAGGTCATTCCGAGAACGTTTGCTCCTGCACATAAATAACACCATGGTAATTCTACTGAAAACAACGTCAGTTCGGATTAGTTCCATTCAAATCATGCAAGTTAGAGTCCAAAACAAGGGCGAAAGTGTTTGAAAAAGTAGATACGACGGAGGCGTATCACCAAGATTGGCCCAGTTTTCGGGCCACTTTCGGCGAATAAAGGCTCCATATGGGCGAAAATCGGCCCATGTTCGGCGTGGTTCATCGTGGCTCGGCGTTCAATTATGAACATAAATATTTTTTATCACATAGTTCATCACAGAAAATCAAATAGTTCAACAAAATAGTGCAACAACAAATAGTTCAATACAAATTATATAGTTCAACAAATAAAAACTCATATTTCGTCACACATCGAGCCCGATGTCGCCCTTGAGCCTCCATAGGTGCTCAACCAGATCCTGCTGCGGTTTATGATGCACCTGCGGGTCTCGGATCTCCTGACGCATACTAAGGTAGGCAGTCCAGGTTGCCGGTTGTTCGACGAGTTTATGTGCAATATTGCATAAAATATATATATATATATATATATATATATATATATATATTGTAATGATTTTTTTGATGCAGGCTATGCGAGGAAAGACAAGTTATAATCCAAAGACAAATTTTATTATCGTGGCGCATGCACGCATGGCAAATGCCCACGTACTCAGCACATAGCTTATGCATGCACGTTAAAAAAAGGGTTTTTCATGCACGTGACAAGCTTTGCCTTGACTTGGTATGTGTACATTATGTGTGCGTATTCGGGTGTCTCGGCCGGCAAGCTAGCGTGCGTATATACCCAAATACCTGCAAACTGAAATATATACGTACATGAAATATAGGCATGTATTAGCATTGGGTGTGAGCTACACCTACACACGTACGAGCCTGGGAGCTGGCAAGTAAACCCCATCAGGTATGTTTCCTTTTGTTGGTTTTGTTTTGCAGGGCTTCCAGATCAAGTAGTCGATCAACCAGGACGAGGCGCAATATCAAATTGGAAAAAATTGTAACCAACCGGCAAGCATTAAACTTGGAAAGAAATACAACACATAATAGGCAAGTATCAAGATTGGAAAGAGATGCAACTGTCGTTGGATCCAGAATCAACTTGGAGGAGGGGTTGATGCGTGACCAGGCTCCCCTATATAAATACATGAGACCACGCACCGAAAGAACAGAGGAAGGGGGCCAGGCAAAGACCGGAGGCAGACGAAACGAGGATAGCCGACGCAACAACAAACACAGCCGAGGAGACGACGGCGCGTCCACGACCGCGCGTTTGCAAACCATGCACCAGATGTGATGAGCCCAGAAGGAAGAGACGCCGGACACAGTGGCGGCCTGCCCACGGCGAGGATGCAGGCGCCCGAGGAGATAAAGAAACACGAGCTGATCAAGCCTCACTGACTAATTTTATTTGCTATTGTGTATTTTATCTATCAGGTGATGAACATCCATCCAAGGACCTCACGCACGAAGGAGAGCCGCCCTTGGTGGCTGCTTCAAGAAAAAGACGACGCGCCTAGTGGTGCAAACCAGGGGAGCGCGACGGCGCCCTCGCACACACGCGTATGGATGAGGAGGAAGCAGCCCGTCCTTTTCTTCTTTTTTATGTACAGGTGTGGAGGTGGTGGACAACACATCCAACAGAGATGGCAGCGGACGACGCGATGATCGTCTTCTACCAAGTGCAACGGAGGCGGTGGATGGCGCGCCCAGTGGAGATAACTCGGGAGCAGCCGGAGCTTGCCAACAACATAGCCCAGCCTCTAGCTCCTTTGCAGGTCTACGATGTAAGTGCACAGGACCACGACGAACAGGTCCATGGTGAACAGGTTCATGGTGAATGGGACGCCGGCGTATAGGTTTTGCACCATGCTTCTAGGAGGAGACGACGTGGCGGAACCGGAGCTCGCGATGATGTAGCCCGAGTCAAGTCCATGGCAAACAAGTCTTCCGATGCACAAGTCCTTGGCGTCCCGATCGCGGCGAACAGGTCATTGGTCTTGCTTATTGAAGGAGACGGCGTAGCAGAACCGGAGCTCGCGACGATGTAGCCCGAGTCAAGTCCATGGCGAACAAGTCTCTCCGGTGCACAAGTCCTTGGCGTCCCGATCACGGCGAATAGGTCATTGGTCTTGCTTACTGAAGGAGACGGCGTGGCGGAACCTGAGCTCGCGACGACGTAGCCCGAGTCAAGTCCATGGCGAACAGGTCTCTTCGGTGCACAAGTCCTTGGCGTCCTGATCACGGCAAACAGGTCTCTTCGGTGTAGTCTTTGGCATCCCGATCGCAACGAATAGGTCTCTTTGATGCACAACTCTTTGGCGTCCCGATCGCGGCGAACAGGTCGGTGGTCTTGCTTACCGGAGGAGACGGCGCGGAGTAGTCAGAGTTCACCAACGACGCAGCCCAACCGCTGGCCCCGGTGCTCTACCACGGCGGCCTACATGCCCCCGACGAACAGGTCGCGACGCACAGGTCATGGCGAACATGTCTCTGATGCACAGGTCTATGATGTTTCAATCATGGTGCACAGGTCACGACGCACAGGTCCTTGGCGAAAAGGGTCCAGTCTACAGGTCCATCGGTCGCTGGCGTACAGGTCACCCCTTTTGGTGTTGCACCCACACAAGGTGATGCGGCCACCATTCGTTGACCCCTTAGGGGGGGTGCCCTTGTCCTAGCAGACCAACCAATACGGGGTCCAACTGATACAAGGCGCCGCAACCAGTTTGATCATCTATCCACAAGTTCGCCAAGTGGTGCCCTCGGATATAGCAAACTGTCATAAACTTGGCGTTCAATCAAGTGAGGCGCACTTATCACGGCGGCCAGATTCTTGGCGTACAGGTCCATGGCGTCGCCGGCGTTCAGGTCACCCTTTGGCATAGCACCAACCAAGGCGACGCGGTCTCCGCGACACCACTTTCCACGGTCCTCTGAGGCGGCGCCATTGTCTTGGCGGACCGTCGTAAACTCGGCGTCTAGCCGGGACGAGGCGCTAACCACACCGGTCATGCCGATGTGAGCGTGCGACGGTTTTACACCGACGCCGGTCTCCTAAACAACTTACTCCCGCGAGGCATACCCCTTGCATACCCCGACGAGTCCGCTAGGTCGTCTAGAACTCCAAGTCGAGCAGGACCCATGCAAATTCAACCCCAACTACATCATTGCCGCCAAGATCGGCGAGGCGTGACGGCGAGGGAAGACGTGGCTAGCACAAAGCCATGTTTTGAGCGGCGCGTGTACCGACGAGGACACGGGCTCTGCCGCTACCCACACACCACTATCATCATGCATGAAGAACGCAAAGCGAAGACGAAGAAGACGACCACACGGCTTAATCGGAGGTATCCCGTGGAGTAGCCCACAGGAGTAATTAACCGGGAGCCTTCCGAGGCCTTGGGAACTAGAGACCGCAATCGTTACAGTCAGGCTGGCCGCGCTAGTAGGCCACGGAGCGCATATGTAAAGGGAACTTGTAATTTTGTTTCTCCGATGAGAGATTAACACTGGTAGAAAAAGGGCCTTTAGTCCCGGTTCGTAAGGGCCTTTAGTCCCGGTTCGTAAGGGCCTTTAGTCCCGGTTCTGGAACCGGGACTAAAGGGTCGGTACTAATGCCCTGACCCTTTAGTCCCGGTTCAATCCAGAACCGGGACTAAAGGCCCTCCACGTGGCCGGTCCACCTTTAGTCCCGGTTGGTGTTGGTAACACCAACCGGTACTAAAGGAAATTTTTTGATTTTTTTTTTTGAAATTTTTTTTTGATTTTTTTTTATTTTTAAATTTCTGAATTATTTTAACCTCTAATCTCTAATCACTTCTCATCACTGCTCAATTTAATCTCTAATCACCCCTCATCATTCCAAATCATCTAACTTCCCGAATGGTCACCCATCCTCTCACTACTCCAGCCTGAGCACGCTTAACTTCCGGGTTTTATTCTCCCTTGTTTCCAAGTCTACACTTGTTGTTTTCCTGACAATAGTAAGATGTCAATCCTATTAGCCATCAGGAATTTAGCTTGAGCATGAAGTCACATATTTCACTGTTTGAGTTTGAAACTATTGTTCTAAAAAATAACAATTTTTTAGTAACACTAATATTTCTTGAATAAGTAGTTTGACCATTGTTTGACCACAGTTTGACCATAGTTTGACCAGATTTGACCAAAATTCAAAAAAGATGAAATAATTATTTAATAACACTAATATTCTTGAATAATTATTTAGTAACACTAATACTTCTTGAATAAGTAGTTTGACCATAGTTTGACCAGATTTACTGAAAATTTAAAAAAAACTGAAATTTGAGCATAACTTTTTTTCCTTTTGAAATTTGAGGATTCTACAAATTTGCAAACAGGCCGTAGGCGGTCTCCATCGGATGTAACTTTTCGAGTAGATGATTTTTCATATAAAAAACTTTTTAATCCGAGTTCGTATGCAAAAGTTATGCCCATTTTACAAATTCTAGAGAGATTTTGTAAATAAAGTCAAAATTCATATTTGTAAATTTTCCCAACAACTAGACCACATATCACATGGGAAACTTATTTTATTTTATTTTTATTGACATTTCCATCATTTTATTTTGTTTTTTTTTAACTGAAAAGGTGGTCCGGGGGGGGGGGGAGTTTGAAAATGGGACCTTTAGTACCGGTTCGTGCCATGAACCGGTACTAATGCCTCAAAGCCCATTAGTCCCGGTTGGTGCCACCAACCGGGACCAATGGGCATCGCACCCTTTAGTCCCGGTTCGTGGCACGAACCGGGACTAAAGGGCCCAGGTGAACCGGGACTAATGCCTTAGCCGCAAAACCGGGATAAATGCACCCATTGGTCCCGGTTCTGGACTGAACCGGGACTAATGGGCTTACTCGGCCTGGACCAAAGCCCCATTTTCTACTAGTGTAATAAAACTAGTCGTCAACCCGTGCGTCTGCACGGGCTAGCATTAAAAAAGATGCATAATAGTTAGACTTCAAATATGTTCCTTTTTACAAATGTTTTTCCGTAAGAATATAGGAAAATATATTCAAACATTTATTATTGAGACATATTAAGTTATCAAGTACTTTCCATGGGACAAAATGACTATAGTCTTTCACGAAGTTCCTTATTACCGACATTATATAGCGTAACTTGGTGACCTTTGAATTACATTGTACTATGCACAAATTGACAAAAATAGCGGTTACACTTTAGTATTTATGACAAACTACAACTTGACAACTTACTGATTTGACGTTGATAGAAATATATGAAAATTTGGATCCTGAAATACAATACTAAAAGTTAAGTATTGGCCGATAAACAAATAATTTTCATAAGTGTTAGAACTTATTACCACTTTGCTCCTGCAGATATGTTTTCAAATTTATAATTAACAATATGTAAATATATGAATATTATTTAAAACCATCACAACCTCAAGGCTTTCGATTTCTTCTACGATCACAAAAATACATATAGCCATAAATGAAATCCATGTACAGATATATTAATGTGAGATATAACACGTACAATTGTACTTACAAAACAAAAACAAATATGTGTATAGTTTTGCCTTGTCATATTTAGTTATAACGGTGAACCATCAAGCAAAAGGTAGTGTGATTTTATTTGCTCTGCACTATTCTTCTCACATGTGATAATTTCTTATTTTGAACCAAATACAATTCCATTCCACAAACAGCAAGAGCAGATGGGTGCTGAAGAAGCAAAACATGTTGTATGAAGTTACATTAGATGGCATGTACGGCATGAAATGTTTGATCACATCGAAAATAGTATGTTGGAGAAGCTAAGCAACCTCTAGTTGTGGTAATGACAAAAAAAAAATTATTAAAGACGTATTATAATGAATATGCAAAGATGACATATAGTGTTGTACGCTTATGAGGATTATTACAATTTGGCAGAGTATAGATTTGTGTCCTCTTAGTGAAGTATGACTAAGAAAATAGTAGTACATGAACTATTTGTCATAGCTAGGTCTGAACATTAGGATTTCCACAGATTTTCTCGAAATGGATAGAACAGTATAAAACCCGAGGCATAGGGCATGAAGATTTAATTTACGTAGTTGACAAAATCAACCTATAAGATATAGGAGAAAGAAGCATGGTCCTTTCTGGAACAAAGTTCTTGTCAAGATTCTAAAGATTTCTTATATTGCATTAGATATGTATAATATACGTATATAATGAATGACACACGTATGCAGAGAACATGATTAATTAGTTGTTCCTAGTTCGATCAAACTTTCATTAAGAAAAGTATATATTAGGCCTAAAAGTTGCAGGTTTCCACCTGAAATATACATATAGAGAAATATTCTTTCATATATCTAAGATGAAGTTTTCACAAAAGCGGTACATTCCTCAGATTACAGCTAGTAGTTGGCAAAAAATTGAGTGGCTGCCATGGCCTTTCCCCATTTTGTCTGTTCTCCACAAAGGAAATAATATTTTCAAGTACTGTAGGTTTATCACTTCATTTTATCCCCAATAAAATGGCTGTAAAGCTCTAATGGTACAAAGACAAACCAGTGATTAGGCACATACTCCAATTCGGAAAATAGTCAATATGTTATGACCGGTTTGGTCTATTTTAGGAAGAGGCCCACCAGGCATTAGTATTAGGGGCTTGGCCCATAAGTTATCTTAGGCAAGTTATCTTACAAAAGTTATCTTAGGCTAAAATTATAAATACTCATGTAAGACATCGTTTTGAGGCAAGCAATAAAGACTATTATTATCTTTTGTTGCCCGGCTCCTAGAGGAGCCGGAAACCCTAGCCGCCGCAGCCAAGCCGCCGCCGCCCTCAACCCTAGCCGTGACGGCGCCCTGCCGCCGGCGCGCCCGTTCCTCGCCGCGTCCACTCCCTCCTTGCCCCTACAACCTACGCAGTAGAGCCGGTAGGAACCCTAGTCCTACCAATTTGGTATCCAAAGACACCAGGTTGATCATGTCACAATCTCAAAACCGCCGCCACTACCATCCACCTCCACCCCGCTCTCGCTGCCGCCGGCCACTTCCACCGCGATGGCGGAGATCGCATCTGGCACCACCATCACCACCGCGACAGCGCCCATCACCATCACGGCGGACCCGCCTCCGCTCCTCTCGCCCGAGGAGGTGTCGGGCACCCTACGGGAGCTTGTCCAGGCGGTCAGGGGTATTACCCTCTACCTCGCCGGGAACCAGCCCCCGCCA
Source organism: Triticum urartu (assembly GCF_056163025.1). Taxonomy (NCBI): domain Eukaryota; kingdom Viridiplantae; phylum Streptophyta; class Magnoliopsida; order Poales; family Poaceae; genus Triticum; species Triticum urartu. The sequence continues at coordinate 612,475,489 of NC_141876.1, forward strand.
CCGAGCGCCGGCACCACCGCCTACGGACCGCCGCCGCTACAGTGGCCCGCCCCGGCCTTCCAGGCGCCCTACGGAGGGGCGTCCCAGCCGCCGCACTACTCGGCTGCGGGACAGCCGTGGCCAGCATGGCCGGCCTCCACCGCGCAGCTGGGGGGCCCGACCCAGCAGCTTCTTCCGGCGCCACCGCCGGCCCCCACGCCACAGGCGCCGGTGCAGCAGCTCCACCAGGCGCCGCCGCCATCGACAGTACCACCACCCGCGCCTAGGGCTACGGGTCGGCCCCTGCACCAGGTGCAGTTTCCACCGTCACCATCGCCGATCCCCGCTTGGGCGACCGGCTCATCTCCGGGCCCGGTCTACTCCACGGCGCCGGAACACCCGACGCCCTCCCTGCGGTTTGATCACCCCTCCAGCTCGGTGAACGACGCCCCGGCGCTTCCCGACCCAGCATACGCGCCGGCGGCGACTGCGGCCGCCCTCGGGCACGGCGGGCCGACACCCCCTCGCTTCGCCAAACTGGACTTCGCCACCTACGAGGGCACGGAGGACCCCCTCAACTGGCTCAACCAGTGCGAGCAATTCTTTCGAGGGCAGCGGACGCTCGCTTCAGATCGTACCTGGCTCGCGTCCTATCATCTTCAGGCGCAGCGCAGACCTGGTACTACGCCCTCGAGTGGGACGAGGGCGGCATGCCACCTTGGGAGCGCTTCCGGGAGCTCTGTCTCCTCCGTTTTGGGCCTCCTATCCGCGGGAGCCGACTGGCGGCCCTCGGCCGTTTACCGTTCACATCTATGGTGCAGGACTACACCGACCGCTTCCAGGCCCTAGCGTGCCACGCGCTGGGCGTCTCCGCAACCCAGCGCGCCGAGCTCTTTGTGCGCGGTCTGCCGGACCATATCCGCGTGGACGTCGAGCTCCAGGATCCCCCCGACCTCCAGACGGCCATGTACTACGCCCGGGCCTTCGAGCAGCGGGCCCAGGCACTACAGCAGCCACTCGGACGGAGCAGCCGCCAGCCCATTCGGCCAGCACCGACTTCCTCAACCCCGGGTCGGCCTCTCCCAGCCGCGACGGCCACACCCCCGGCCGCCACACGACCCTTCCGTCGGCTGTCACCGGCCGAGCAGCAGGAGCGTCACCGTCAGGGTCTCTGCTTCAACTGCGATGAGCCCTACACGCCGACCCATGTCTGCCCCCGCCTCTTTTATTTAGAGACGGTCGACTACATCGAGGAGGACGACTCGCCCGACCCGTTACATCTGCCTGCGGCAACCGAGGACGCGGCCGCGGATTCCGCAGCGACGGCGTGTGTCGTCTCCCTTCACGCCCTGGCCGGCATCCGGGGCGAGCGGACCATGCTGCTGCCCGTGACGATCCATGGCGAGCGACTGGTGACCCTGCTAGATACGGGCTCCACACACAACTTTCTGCCCGAGTCGACCATGTGTCGGCTAGCCCTCCCGACGACGGGCGGGGAGCGCCTGCGGATCACAGTGGCGAACGGCGATCGCCTCCGGTGCCATGGGCTAGCCCGCGACGTTCCCATCTCCATCGGCGGCGAACACTTTTCCATCACCTGTGCAGGGATCGATCTGGGCTGCTTCGACTTCATCCTCGGGGTGGACTTTCTCCGGACCCTCGGCCCCATCCTGTGGGATTTCGACGCGCTAACGACGACATTCTGGCGGCAGGGCCGCCGCATCCGGTGGGAGGGCATTGGGGGCGCCGCGCCTGCCGTGCCACACCTCCAGCTGGCTGCCGCGTCCTCGGAGGCTGAGCACCCCCTGCTGGATTCTCTTCTGCAGTAGCACAGCGACATCTTCGACGATCCGCGGGGTCTTCCGCCTGCCCGGGTGTACGACCATCATATTCACCTCGTACCAGGTTCCACTCCGGTGGCGGTGCGGCCCTACCGCTACCCCCAGCTGTAGAAGGATGAGTTGGAGCGCCAGTGTGCCCTGATGCTCGCCGCAGGAATCATCCGGATCTCCACGTCGCCCTTCACGGTGCCGGTGCTTCTCGTCCGTAAGTCAGACGACACATGGCGCTTCTGCATCGACTACCGCGCCCTCAACGCACTCACGCTCAAGGACAAGTTCCCTATACCGGTGGTCGACGAGCTCTTGGATGAGCTCCATGGGGCACGCTTCTTCACCAAGCTCGATCTCCGGTCGGGCTATCATCAGGTGCGCATGCATCCGGACGACATCGCCAAGACGGTGTTTCGCACCCACCATGGCCACTTCGAGTTCTTGGTGATGCCTTTCGGCCTCGCCAACGCCCCAGCGATGTTCCAGGCCCTGATGAACGACGTCCTTCGACCCTACTTACGGCGGTTTGTGCTTGTTTTCTTTGATGACATTCTTATCTACAGCGCCACCTGGGCCGAACATCTCCAGCACATCGCCATCGTCTTCAACGAGCTTCGGGCGCACCACCTCCACCTTAAGCGCTCGAAGTGCTCGTTCGGGACACCTATCGTCGCCTACCTCGGCCATGTCATATCGGCCGACGGGGTGGCTATGGACGCCGATAAGGTGGCGGCCGTCTCCGCTTGTCCGACGCCTCACTCGCCGCGGGCTCTCCGCGGGTTCCTCGGACTCGGCGTTCGAGGCCCTCAAGGGGGCCCTCACGACGGGCCCCGTCCTCCAGATGCCCGACTTCGACCGCCCGATCGTGGTGGACTGCGACGCCTCGGGAGCCGGGTTCGGTGCCGTACTTCATCAGGGCGATGGGCCCCTCCCTTTCTTCAGCCGGCCTTTCGCTCCGCGCCATCTTAAGTTGGCAGCTTACGAGCGGGAGCTCATTGGCCTCGTCCAGGCCGTGCGTCATTGGCGGCCATACTTGTGGGGGCGGACCTTCCACATTCGCACGGACCACTACAGCCTGAAGTTCTTGCTGTATCAACGGCTGTCGACCGTCCCGGCGCACTAGTGGATCAGCAAGCTCTTCGGCTTCGACTTCTCTGTCGAGTATCGGCCAGGCCGTCTTAACACCGTGGCCGACGCGCTGTCCCGTCGCGATTCCGACCTCGCGCCACCCGCCAACGCGTCCGCCGGGACGGCCCTGTGCATCCGCTCCGGGCCATCGTTCGGTCTCTTCACCGACATTCGACGCGCCACTGCGACGGCAGATGACGCCGCACTTCTTCAGCAGCAGCTCGCGGCCGGCGACTTGGAGGAGCCCTGGCGCTTCTCTGACGGACTGCTCCTCCATGGGCGCCGGATCTTTGTTCCGGCGCATGATGATCTCCGTCACCAGGTGTTGCAGCTCGCCCACTCGGCGGGCCATGAGGGTGTGCAGAAAACCCTCCATCGTCTTCATGCCGACTTCTACATCCCTGGCGATCATGCCCTGGTCCGCGACTGGGTTCGGTCTTGTCAGACTTGCCAGCGCAACAAGACAGAGACCCTGAGGCCGGCGGGGCTCCTTCAGCCCTTGGAGGTGCCGTCTCAGGTTTGGGCGGATATCTCCTTGGACTTCATCGAGGGCCTTCCCAAGGTGGGGGGCAAGTCGGTCATCCTCACGGTGGTCGATCGCTTCTCTAAGTACGCCCACTTCATCGCGCTGGGCCATCCGTACACGGCGGCGTCCGTGGCCCGGGCCTTCTTCGACGGCATAGTCCGTCTACACGGGTTCCCGACATCGATCGTCAATGATCGGGACCCAGTCTTCACGGGCCATGTCTGGCGCGACCTCTTCAGGATGGCGGGTGTCCAGCTCCGCCTGAGTACGGCGTTCCATCCTCAGACGAACGGTCAGTCTGAGGTGGTTAACAAGGTCATTGCCATGTATTTGTGTTGTGTGACAGGTGATCGGCCTCGCGCTTGGGTGGACTGGCTCTCTTGGGCGGAGTACTGCTACAACACTTCTTATCACTCCGCCCTGCGCGCGACGCCATTTGAGGTGGTTTATGGTCGACCACCCCCGCCTATACTTCCGGTCGACCCGGAGACGGCTCGGACGGCGGTTGTGGGTGACCTTATCCGCACCCGTGATGAGATGCTGGCTGAGGTCCGTCAGCGTCTCCTTCAGGCCCAGCAGACGGCCAAGCACTACTACGACGATCATCATCGCGAGGCGGAGTTCGCAGTGGGTGACTGGGTGTGGCTGCGTCTTCTCCACCGCTCTACGCAGTGACTGGACCCGCGCGCGAAGCGCAAGCTTGGCCCTCGCTACGCCGGGCCCTTCCCTGTCGTGGAGCGCATTGGGAAGGTGGCCTATCGTCTTCAGCTTCCAGCCCGCGCCCGCATCCACGGCGTGTTCCATGTGGGGCTGCTCAAGCCTTTCCGTGGCGAGCCACCAGCGGCTCCTCCGGCGCTTCCTCCAACCGCCGATGGTCGCATTCTTCCAGAGCCAGCAAAGGTGTTGCAGGCCCAGCTCCGTCGTGCTATCTGGTTCGTCCTAATTCAGTGGGCGGGCCTTCCGGAGGAGGAGGCTACTTGGGAGCAGCGTGAGGATTTCCGTCAACACTATCCAGACTTTCAGCTCGAGGACGAGCTGTTTGCGCAGGCGGGGAGAGATGTTATGACCGGCTTGGTCTATTCTAGGAAGAGGCCCACCGGGCATTAGTATTAGGGGCTTGGCCCACAAGTTATCTTAGGCAAGTTATCTTAGGAAAGTTATCTTAGGCTAAAATTATAAATACTCATGTAAGACATCGTTTTGAGACAAGCAATAAAGACTATTATTATCTTTTGTTGCCCGGCTCCTAGAGGAGCCGGAAACCATAGCCGCCGCAGCCAAGCCGCCGCCGCCCTCAACCCTAGCCGCGACGGCGCCCTGCCGCCGGCGCGCCCGTTCCTCGCCGCGTCCACTCCCTCCTTGCCCCTACAACCTACGCAGTAGAGCCGGTAGGAACCCTAGTCCTACCACAATAGCAGGGAATTGATGAGTTTCTGTTACAATGATCAGAATAAATTTCCAATAGTCACCTCATATTTTCTAGCAACAACCCTGATCTCTGATGAAGCATCCCCTTGTAGCCGTAACCCCACAACAAAGTGTGCCTGACCCAAGTAAATCCATCCTTATATCCACATAGAATATGAAGTCGGTAACTCCACATGCCAAATAAAAAAAGTAAAGAATAGGATCCATGCACTTCTGATATATTCTTTTTATAGAGCTTAAAATTCATCTTGTAGCTGTCATGGTTTTGCCTAGCAACCTAATACATGAGAAAGGAAATGTTGTGGTGTAAACCCATAGTTTGACGATGTGATGAATGTACCTTTCATAAAAAAAGTGCAGTTAAAATGCAAAGACTATAGTAGAAAGTAAAGAAACAGTGGAAGAAGAAACAGTTCAGTTCTTTCTAATTGGTAAGAAATTGTGTAGCTAATCACTATGTTGAAATGCAAAGACAATCAAGAAAAGTTGGTGGGTTGAAAGCCATACAACATTCGCATTATCTCGTGATGTTCAGGACATAGTACACAGATTTATCCGCTGGAGGAAGCATTCTCAGCCGAAAAATAAATGCTATTTAGTGTGCTTACCAAGTTCTGTCATCAACGAAAGGCGAGGATGCCAATAGTAAGCACTCTATGATTTCTGTACAAATTATGTAATGGAAGCTTTTTTTTATGACTTCAGCAGAAGTACTATGATATTTCTACACATTATGCAATGGACGGGAAGCAATTTTCAACCAAAGAAGAAAACACATTGAATACCTTAGTGGATTATTAGATGCTATCGTATTTCTCTTCAATGTAGTAACAATTGAACTCCAGAAGTAATTCACTTGTGTGTAGGAAGTTGATCCTGCAAGGCATGAGATATATTCAATATAAAGGAAAAATTTATCTGAACATAAGGTACATTTGATACTTGGAAGTGGAACTACCCCTCTACAATATGCTACAAATAGGCATACTTCTAATTTCAGTCATTTACTGAACAACATTTTCAAATGCTCTGTACACAGAATGATTATGATCAACTTCAGTTATAAAGATCACATAATTTGAACTAACACTATGAAATTTAGAAATCATCTTAAGGGCTTGAACTTACTCGACGGCAAAAAATCTGTGCGCTGGCCCGTAACATATATATACATAGCAGCCAACTCTTGCAGATCGCTCCTCTCTAGTGAAGTACCTAAATAAAAAAATCTCAGCTAAAAAACAAACAGTAGAGACCTTTTGGAAATAGGAAGCAAACAAACCGAAGGATACTCTTTGGAAATTTTTAATGATTAGGACAACTGTTGCATATATCATACTGCACTATATTATTAAGATAAGTAGAGTTCTACTTCATCTTCCTGGTGGAATGCGAACAACATAAAAACTTATGGTGAAATAACTCATTTTTAGATGAGAGGGTAGAGTTAGAAGAAAGACACAATTTGAAACTTGAAATTGTGTTATACTTCGACTGTCCAGGTGCAATTAGTATGCAGTTTAGTTGCAAACCGTACCTCATACAACGAAAGCGCCAGTGCTGGTTCAAAATATGAATGTCCTTAGTGAATACAAATGCAGTTTTGGAACACAGTACATGAAAGACTTAACAAATTCGTTAGGAAAAGTCTTCTATATGAATTCAACTATTGGCAACTTAACAATTCATCAAACACTTCCAACGCATTGTAAAATAGAAAGAAATAATTCAGATTCAGACTCGTGGAGGAAAGGCCATGCGAAGAGAAAAGACATTGTTTGCTGGACAGAGTTCCATAACACCAGTTCGATCTCACCATTGTCGACCGATACGCCTAGGTCCGGCCACTTGCAGGACATGTGTGTGCTGCTTGTCTCACAATGTAGCTCCTCATTGATCGGCACCGCCCCAACACCGCATCTGTTTGACTATTTCCTCTAAAGAATAAACGACCTCGCATTTAGAGAAAGAAGTGGTGACAATCTTAGAAGAAAGACACAATTTGAAACTTGAAATTGTGTTATACTTCGACTGTCCAGGTGCAATCAGTATGCAGTTTAGTTACAAACCGTACGTCATACAACTAAAGCGCTAGTGCTGGTTGAAAACATGAATGTCCTTAGTGAATACAAATGCAGTTTTGAAACACAGTACATGAAAGACTTAACAAATTCGTTAGTAAGACTCTTCTATATGAATTCAACTATTGGCAACTTAACAATTCATCAAACACTTCCAACGCATTGCAAAATAGAAAGACATAATTCAGATGCGAAGAGAAAATACGTTGTTTGCTGGACAGAGTTCCATAACACCAGTTTGATCTCACCATTGTCGACCGATACGCATAGGTCCGGTCACTTGCAGGACATGTGTGTGCTGCGTGTCTCACACCATGTAGCTCCTCATTGATCAGCACCGCCCCAACACCGCATCCGTTTGACTATTTCCTCTAAAGAATAAACGACCTCGCATTTAGAGAAAGAAGTGGCGACAATCACGCGACGGAGAAGCAAAATAGGTCACGGTACATGAAGCTACCAGGCATTCTCCCAGGATTTCCATCCAAACACGCTTGGGCTGTTGGACCTCCAAAATATCAGAAGTTCTCAATAGATTGAACGTGGAGTTTGTTATGTGAGAATAAAATAGATTGGATGTGCGGGCCGTAAATTGAACATGTAGTTCTCCCTTGATTGAACGTGGAGAAGTTTTCCATAGATTTAACATGGAGTTTGTAAGAAAAAAAAAGGTTGGATCTTGCGGGCCATAAATTGGACGTGGAGTTCTCCCTAGACGTGGGGAACTTTTTTATAGATTGAACGTGGAGTTTTTCTAAAAAAACAAAAGATTGGGCATGCGGGTCATAAATTGAACGTGGAGTCATCCTGAGATTGAAAGTGGAGTTTGTCAAAAAAAGATTATACATGGAGTTTGTGTAAAAAAAAGATTCTACATGGAGTTTGTTCCAAAAAAATATTGAACCTGGAGTTAATCTACACCGTAATTATTAGGTCCCACCAGATTAACGGCTTGTAAAATCTAATTAACGTGGGAATTTTTAGGAAGTCTAGAATTAGTATAGGTATAGGTATAGATAGATAGATATAGATAGATAGATAGATAGATAGATATAGATATAGATAGATAGATAGATGCATGTTTCCCTATGTTTATTCGTGTACTTAGTACACTGGCACGCCCGCAATATTTTATTTTCCCTCGTGCGTAGAGAGATAATAATACAATAACCTACGTTATTTTTATTATTTCTCGTGTCAAACAAATTGGCACGCCCGGTGGGACATGGTTCTCCTCCCATCTCTGCTTAACTGTGGTCGTCAGAATCGTCTTCGCCCGTCTCCCAGTCCACACAGCATGCTGCATGACAAGGCATCGACGAGGATTTCCGTTGATCGAGATCCCTTTCTTGGAGGTGGACTCTCACACGGAAGCAACTCGGAGCTAGCGATGATCCATTTTGGATCATTCCCGCCCCTAGTCGTCATCGAGCTTGGTGACAAGGTCTACATGCACGAAGCTCAAGATCATGCGCAGTTCCAAACTATGCAGTCGAAGAAGGCGCAAAGGCGGGAGGCCGCCAAGGCGAAGAAGGAGCGTCGCGAGCTAATGCTCGAGGCATGTGCCCTGTTGAAGGAGTCAACAAGGGCGGATATGAAAGGAGACGTGGAGGCTGCTCAACGCCTTCGCGCTAAGGGCGCCAACAGACAGGAAGGAGCGGCGTCCCATCACGCCCCTACCCCATTTCCGCACCCTGAGCCTTCACGACCAACTCCATGACGCACTGAGGTTGAGTTGCTCGAGGGTTTGGAGGCCATCTCCCAGAACCTGCAGAAGCTCATGGCGAACTCGCGTTTGCCGGAAAGCCCACATCCTCTTCGGAACTACAGGAGGAAGTATCGCAAGGTACAACTACTCCACCAATAGATTACCTCCCACATTGCACAGAGCATGATGCCGGAGGAGGATTGGTCCCTTGGGGCATGGGAGTTCACTTACCGGAGCACCTTGACCTCTCCATATGACTTGTTCCCCAACGATTGGGCATACGAGCCAACCAAGGTCAAGCTCCTGGTGAGGCGAGCTATTATGAAGGATTTTTGGAAGCGGCGTTCACACAAGGAGCCTGTTCTACAAAGCCCTATGTTCTCCATCAACCTTGAAGATACTCGTTGGGGTGTGTGGGCTCCATGCCTTCATACTTCAGCGGTCGACGACCGGTCTCTCCCCAACGACAGCAGGTTTTTTGTCCTTCGCCATGAAGCACCCGCCCCACATGATGAAGACCTGCGGCGAGAATTTCGTCAACTCCAAGAGCAGATGAACAACATCTAGAGGCGGCTGCATGATCCATTGGCGCCAAGTACATCATCAACACAAGCTTCATGTAGGATGAAGCATCAAGCCCCAAATCATCGTCCTAAACATGGGCGCCAGACTTTGGCGCCTCGTCGAAAAACTTCACCAACCCGACACTTCCAGCAATGGGGGCATCCTAACATGCCTCACATTGGAACCGGTGGTCAAGACAGCAAGACCAAGAAAGGAACCCTCGGCCTACTCAACGGTGGTGACCATGGGAGCCACCATGGCCGACACTTCACCCAACATTTCTTGTTAACAACACTCTGTGAACAGCAAGCCAAGTGAGTAGAAGAGCTCGTCAACATGTCAGCATCACAAGAGCTAGAAGACGGGGGGATGGACCAAGCCAGGAGAGGACGCGCCTGCGGTGTGGCAGCGTCAAGCAAGGGAAATCGAGGAGGCGATAGTGCGCCAGCTACGACGTGCACGACGCGTGCGCCCGAGACGGCAACACAAGCGATGAGGTGGAGAACTCCCTCGTGGCCGTTCTAAGGATGCCAAGTCTGGTGCAAGACGCTCGCAGAAGCACCGTGCCAGAGCCGTCGCTGGCCACGTCCTGGATGGGTGCTTGAAGACACGCCTGTGTCGATAGCAAGGACACAAATACACTATGGCACCACAGAAGAAGAGCGCGCTGGTTGTAACCGTGCCGGCGACAGCAAGTTGCCGATGATCCGACGTTGGCCTGCGCAAGGCAAGCAGACGCCCGGCGAGCCCAAGAAAGGGGAGCAATGCAAGCCCCACTAACTAACTTTTCATGATATATGTATATCTTCCATCTATCAGGAGACACAATTCATTGCGTAAGGGAAGGGCCACCCAGCCAAGAGAAGATGCGCCTGCGGCGGCAGTGTTGAGGACGGTGACGAAAGCCATACACAAGGGCAGAGGGGGCACCCGCTCGGCCAGGGGACCGAGGTAGAAGGAAGGACGCACCCTTGACGGTGGCGCACTCACCGTTCAGCACACGCGTGCTCTGTCCTGTCCGGCGGCTACGCTTGCACCAAGGAGGACGTGCAGCATCAAGGCAGAACATGCTAGTGGCGTCCCGGCATGCGTGCAGTAACGCCAGCATGCACCACCAGTTTCGTGGAGCCAAGCATGCATCACTAGCTTCATGGAGATGAGCATACTATCGTAGGTCAGCACAATATTTAACATCCATCCATCTCTCGTGTGTATCCTGGCATGATAATTACAAGTATCATGAGCATCCGGGAGCATCATCGTCCGGTACATGGAGAAGGTAAACGCGTGGGCGCCATTGCAGCAGCGCCTCCATCCTACGAGTCTAGTCCAGCCGACCGGTGGGCTGGTCACAAAAACGATACGTGAGAACTCACACACATAGAAGACCCGAAGGGCCTGTGAGATGCAAGACGCAGATCATCTGGCCGGAGCCGTGGGCGGCGGCGACGGCGACTCACTTGAAGCAAATCCATCCAACAAGGCCACGTATCCATAAAACTCCCAAGCCCGAGCGAGGAGGAGAGACCCAGGTGGAGACGCACCCATGGCGGTAGTGTCAACGAGGAAAGGGAGCCGCACTCGCACTTGGTGCACTTGCACCCAAGGCAGCCGTGGACGACGTGCCGATGATTGCAACTCCATGGACGTATCACGACAGCGACGACCGGTCACCGGACAGCTCGCCGGTGGTGTCTTCTTCCATTTATGCTTCCATAATGACAGCGGCGAGGCTGCAGGTGAGTAGCACGGCACCAAACTCCGCCTTGGCGATGACATCGGAAGGGTTGCCGGCGTGCGGCCCCAGTGCCATCTACACCGCCGCGACAACGTCGGAGCTGCTAGCCTGCAGCCCGGCGCCATCTTCGCCATGCCGGTGTGCGGCCCGACGCCATGTACACCAATTACGGCCATGTTGGAGCCGTCGCCCTCGACCTCCGGCTCGACCAGGAAGACTGCTTCGTCGATAGGATGCCAAGACCTTCATCGGCTTCTCACCCGGCAAGGTAGCTAACTACCTCGACCACGCTGATGCCATCGCCACCAATCTCTGGCTCGGCAAGGAAGCTGCTTCATCGAGACAATGTCGACACCTTCATCGACTTCACATCCGCTCGCGGGTGCTAACTACCTCGACAAGCCACCTTGTACCTACATGGACATAACGTCGACACCTTCATCAACTTCTCATCCGGCAAGGACGCTGACCACCTCGGTGCACCGCACCTACACCGACATGGGATCGCCGACTTCATCAACTCTTCATCTGCCGAGGACGCGGTCTATAGCATCTCTTCCGAACGCCTACATGATTTCGCCATCTTCACTGGCTTATTACCCGGCAATGACACAGACTGCACCAGCACACCGCCATTCTTCTACATCAACTGTCTACACCGAGCGAAGGTTGTCCCTGTAACTGTGACGCCCCAAGGTCTACATCGACGAGATAGTATTATCGTCATCTTTAAGCACCGCTATCATGCGGCGACACGCAAGTCTTTTCCAACTTCTACATCAACACGCTTCCCCGACATCGTCCAAGCTCCGACGAGGCAAAGCTATACTCTATCGGCATGTCTTTTTCCAATGAAGCAATCCATATCTTGCCATGCACCGACGAGGCGAAGGCAAGTCATCCAGTCCGACACCGACAAGGCGGACACCACCAGGCCAGGCACCGATGAGGCGAAGGCCGCCCACTTCATCAACGGACAATTGATAAGACGAAAGTATATGGCTAAGCATGGCCAGAGCGACGGGCGTACTGCTCTCCCCTTCACTTCATCACCACATCCCCACCATCTACACCAAGCCAATGGCGCAATCGGAGCCTTCGACAAGACACTCGGCAGATACTCAAGAAGACGGTGACAAGGCACAAGGGAGACTCACATGATCGTTTCTTCGAGTCCTTATAGGCGTACTGTGTTACAGTCTGTACCCCCAACAAAGGCGACTTGGTTTTCTCTCGTTTACGGGAGTGAGGCGGTCCTTCCACTGGAGGTCCAGCTACCCTCTTTGAGGGTGGCTATCCAAGATGAGATCGCCCAAGACGAACAGGTGCAACTGCAGTTTCAGGAGCTCGACGCCCTTGAAGAGGGGCGACTTCGTGCCCTACAGAACCTAGAGCTTTACCGCCAGAATATGGTGAGAGCTTACGACAAGCTCATCAAGCAACGCGTCTTCTGAAAAGGAGAGTTGGTTCTCGCGCTCAGGCGACCCATCTTCGTGACGCAAAAGACGAAGGGCAAGTTCGATCAAAAGTGGGAAGGGCCATACGTCATCGAGCAAGTCTACGACGGGGGAGCATACCATCTTGTAGATTCCCAGGAGTCCGACCTATGCCCCCAATCAACGGAAGGTTCCTCAAAAAATATTTTTCTTAAAATTTTGCCTCTTTTGTTGCCTTTTGGTTGTTCATTGGGGAAATTTTTCCCGTGGGCTTTTGGATCCATGATGCATTATCCTTTGCATTTCCGGGATATATCTAGTTTTCCCCAATTTTTACGGACTAAGTCCAACAAAAAAATGGCTTTCCCCTATCGCACTACGCTGTTGGTTGAAGTTTCGGCTACCCTAGGACTTGTTGGAGGGCGGCACAATGTGTCGATTTGCAGGTGGAGCGACTCCTACACCCACAATGCACGACACGTACCAGGTGTATGCTTCCGGAGGCAGCTGAGATGATTACTTGGGCACTTCTGAGTATTGAGACCCCGCGCTCTTCATGTTTCCCGGCGTGCCTCGTGTTCGCAGAGGCTCGCACTCCAAGGAAGACTATAGGAAAAGATCATGGAGGGCTGCCTGACCCAACACAAGTTGGTTTGGTGCATAGTCACATGGCAACCCTGGGGTGCGCTACCAGAAGCCCCAGATAAAGTGCTAGAGGGTTTTTCCTAGTCCATAGAGGTGAACAGTTCCCTTCCAAGTTCCCAAGGTGGTGTTGGAAATATGCCCCTAGAGGCAATAAGAAATTGGTTATTATTATATTTCCTTGTTCATGATAATCGTTTATTATCCATGCTAGAATTGTATTGATAGGAAACTCAGATACATGTGTGGATACATAGACAACACCATGTCCCTAGTAAGCCTCTAGTTGACTAGCTCGTTAATCAATAGATGGTAACGGTTTCCTGACCATGGACATTGGATGTCGTTGATAACGGGATCACATCATTAGGAGAATGATGTGATGGACAAGACCCAATCCTAAGCCTAGCACAAGATCATGTAGTTCGTATGCTAAAGCTTTTCTAATGCCAAGTATCATTTCCTTAAACCATGAGATTGTGCAACTCCCGGATACCGTAGGAGTGCTTTGGGTGTGCCAAACGTCACAACGTAACTGGGTGGCTATAAAGGTACACTACAGGTATCTCCGAAAGTGTCTGTTGGGTTGGCACGAATCGAGACTGGGATTTGTCACTCCGTGTAAACGGAGAGGTATCTCTGGGCCCACTCGGTAGGACATCATCATAATGTGCACAGTGTGATCAAGGAGTTGATCACGGGATGATGTGTTACGAAATAAGTAAAGAGACTTGCCGGTAACGAGATTGAACAAGGTATCGGGATACCGACGATCGAATCTCGGGCAAGTATCGTACCGCTAGACAAAGGGAATTGTATACAGGATTGATTAAGTCCTTGACATCGTGGTTCATCCGATGAGATCATCGTGGAACATGTGGGAGCCAACATGGGTATCCAGATCCCGCTGTTGGTTATTGACCGGAGAGTCATCTCGGTCATGTCTGCATGTCTCCCGAACCCGTAGGGTCTACACACTTAAGGTTCGGTGACGCTAGGGTTATAGAGATATTAGTATGCGGTAACCCGAAAGTTGTTCGGAGTCCCGGATGAGATCCCGGACGTCACGAGGAGTTCCGGAATGGTCCGGAGGTAAAGATTTATATATAGGAAGTGCTATTTCGGCTATCGGGACAAGTTTTGGGGTCACCAGTATTGTACCGGGACCACCGGAAGGGTCCCGGGGGTCCACCGGGTGGGGCCACCTGCCCCGGGGGGGCACATGGGCTGTAGGGGGTGCGCCTTGGCCTGTATGGGCCAAGGGCACCAGCCCCAAGAGGCCCATGCGCCAAGAGATAAGGGAAAGAAAGAGTCCTAAAGGTGGAAGGCACCTCCTAGGTGCCTTGGGGAGGATGGACTCCTCCCTGGCCGCACCCTTCCTTGGAGGAAGGGCCAAGGCTGCGCCCCCCCCCCCCTCTCCCTTGGCCCTATATATAGTGGGGGGAAGGGAGGGCAGCAACACCTAAGCCCTGGCGCCTCCCTCTCCCTCCCATGACACATCTCCCTCCTCCCGCAGCGCTTGGCGAAGCCCTGTTGGAATCCCGCTACTTCCACCACCACGCCGTCGTGCTGCTGGATCTCCATCAACCTCTCCTTCCCCTCGCTGGATCAAGAAGGAGGAGACGTCGCTGCTCCGTACGTGTGTTGAACGCGGAGGTGCCGTCCGTTCGGCGCTAGGATCATCGGTGATTTGGATCACGACGAGTACGACTCCATCAACCCCGTTCTCTTGAACGCTTCCGCGCGCGATCTACAAGGGTATGTAGATCCACTCCTCCCTCGTTGCTAGATGACTCCATAGATAGATCTTGGTGACACGTAGGAAATTTTTTGAATTATTGCTACGTTCCCAACAGTGGCATCATGAGCTAGGTTTATGCGTAGTTTCTATGCACGAGTAGAACACAAAGTAGTTGTGGGCGTTGATTTTGTTCAATATGCTTACCGTTACTAGTCCAATCCTGATTCGGCGGCATTGTGGGATGAAGCGGCCCGGACCGACCTTACACGTACTCTTATGTGAGACTGGTTCCACCGACTGACATGCACTAGTTGCATAAGGTGGCTAGCGGGTGTCTGTCTCTCCCACTTTAGTTGGATCGGATTCGATGAAAAGGGTCCTTATGAAGGGTAAATAGCAATTGGCATATCACGTTGTGGTTTTTGCGTAGGTAAGAAACGTTCTTGCTAGAAACCCATAGCAGCCACGTAAAACATGCAAACAACAATTAGAGGACGTCTAACTTGTTTTTGCAGGGTACGCTATGTGATGTGATATGGCCAAAAGGATGTGATGAATGATATATGTGATGTATGAGATTGATCATGTTCTTGTAATAGGAATCACGACTTGCATGTCGATGAGTATGACAACCGGCAGGAGCCATAGGAGTTGTCTTAATTTATTTATGACCTGCGTGTCAACATAAACGTCATGTAATTACTTTACTTTATTGCTAACCTGTAGTAGTAGAAGTAATAGTTGACGAGACAACTTCATGAAGACACGATGATAGAGATCATGATGATGGAGATCATGGTGTCATGCCGGTGACGATGATGATCATGGAGCCCCGAAGATGGAGATCAAGAGGAGCAAAGTGATGATGGCTATATCATGTCACTATTTGATTGCATGTGATGTTTATCATGTTTATGCATCTTGTTTACTTAGAACGACGGTAGTAAATAAGATGATCCCTCATAATAATTTCAAGAAAGTGTTCCCCCTAACTGTGCACCGTTGCGACAGTTCGTTGTTTCGAAGCACCACGTGATGATCGGGTGTTAGATTCTAACATTCACATGCAACGGGTGTAAGACAGATTTACACACGCGAAACACTTAGGTTGACTTGACGAGCCTAGCATGTACAGACATGGCCTCAGAACACAAGAGACCGAAAGGTCGAGCATGAGTCGTATGGTAGATACGATCAATATGAAGATGTTCACCGATGATGACTAGTCCGTCTCACGTGATGATCGGACACGGCCTAGTTGACTCGGATCATGTAATCACTTAGATGACTAGAGGGATGTCTATCTGAGTGGGAGTTCACAAGATGAACTTAATTATCCTGAACATAGTCAAAAGGTCTTCGCAAATTATGTCGTAGCTCGCGCTTCAGTTCTACTGTTTAGATATGTTCCTAGAGAAAATTTAGTTGAAAGTTGATAGTAGTAATTATGCGGACTAGGTCCGTAAACTGAGGTTTGTCCTCATTGCTTCATAGAAGGCTTATGTCCTTAATGCACCGCTCAGTGTGCTGAACCTCGAACGTCGTCTGTGGATATTGCGAACATATGACATACACGTTTTGATGACTACATGATAGTTCAGTGCGTAATGCTAAATGGTTTAGAATTGAGGCACCAAAGACGTTTTTGAAACATCGCAGAACATATGAGATGTTCCAAGGACTGAAATTGGGATTTCAGGCTCGTGCCCACGTCAAGAGGTATAAGACCTCCGACGATTTTCTTAGCCTGCAAACTAATGGAGAAAAGCTCAATTGTTGAGCTTCTGCTCAGATTGTCTGAGTACAACAATCATTTGAATCGAGTGGGAGTTGATCTTCCAGATGAGATAGTGATGTTTCTCCGAAGTCATTACCACCAAGCTGCTAGAGCTTCGTGATGAACTATAATATATCAGGGACATATATGATGATCCTTGAGATATTCGCGATGTTTGACACCACAAAAGTAAAAATCAAGAAGGAGCATCAATTGTTGATGGTTGGTGAAACCACTAGTTTCAAGAAGGGCAAGGGCAAGAAGGGATACTTCATGAAACGGCAAATCAGCTGCTGCTCTAGTGAAGAAACCCAAGGTTGAACCCAAACCCGAGACTAAGTACTTCTGTAATAAGGGGAACAGCCACTGGAGCAGAATTACCCTAGATACTTGGTAGATGAGAAGGCTGGCAAGGTCGATAGAAGTATATTGGATATACATTGTGTTAATGTGTACTTTACTAGTACTCCTAGTAGCACCAGGGTATTAGATACCGGTTCGGTTGCTAAGTGTTAGTAACTCGAAATAAAAGCTACGGAATAAATGGAGACTAGCTAAAGGTGAGATGACAATATGTGTTGGAAGTATTTCCAAGGTTGATCAAATATCGTACGCTCCCTCTACCATCGAGATTGGTGTTTGCGTTGAGCATAGACATGATTGGATTATGTCTATCGCAATACGGTTATTCATTTAAAGAGAATAATGGTTACTCTGTTTATTTGAATAATACCTTCAATGGTCTTACACCTGAAATGAATGGTTTATTGAATCTCGATCGTAGTGATACACATGTTCATGCCAAAAGATAGTAATGATAGTACCACCTACTTGTGGCACTACCACGTAAGTCATATCGGTATAAAACGCATGAAGAAGCTCCATGTTGATGGATCTTTGGGCTCACTTGTTTTGAAAGGTTTGAGACATGCGAACCATGTCTCTTGGTGTATATGCATGAAGAAACTCCATGCAAACGGACCGTTTGGACTCACTTGATTTTGAATCACTTGAGACATGCAAATCATACCACATGGGCAAGATGACTGAAAGCCTCGTTTTCAGTAAAATGGAACTAGAAAGCAACTTGTTGGAAGTAATACATTTTGATGTGTGCAATCCAATGAGTGCTGAGGCATGTAGTGGATATCGTTATGTTCTTACTTCACAGATGATTTTGAGTAGATGTTGAGTATATTTACTTGATGAATCACGAGTCTGAATTATTGAAAGGTTCAAGTAATTTCAGGGTGAAGTTGAAAGATCGTTGTGACAGGAGGATAAAATATCTATGATATGATCATAGAGATGAATATCTGAATTATGAGTTTGGCACAGAATTAAGACATTGCGGAAATTGTTTCACAACTAATACAGCCTGGAACAGCATAGTGTGATGGTGTGTCCAAACATCATAACTGCACCCTATTGGATATGATGCATACCATGATGTCTCTTATCGAATTACCACGATAGTTTATGGGTTAGGCATTAAAGACAACCACATTCACTTTAAATAGGGCACCACGTAATTCCGATGAGATGACACTGTATGAACTATGGTTTAGAGAAACCTAAGCTGTCATTTCTTAAAAGTTTGGGGCTGCGACGCTTATGTGAAAAAGTTTCAGGCTGATAAGCTCGAACCCAAAGCGGATAAATGCATCTTCATAGGACACCCAAAACAGTTGGGTATACCTCATGTCTCAGATCCGAAAGCAATAAGGGATTGTTTCTAGAATCGGGTCCTTTCTCGAGGAAAAGTTTCTCTCGAAAGAATTGAGTGGGAGGATGGTGGAGACTTGATGAGGTTATTGAACCGTCTCTTCAACTAGTGTGTGGCAGGGCACAGGAGTTGTTCCTGTGGCACCCACACCAATTGAAGTGGAAGCTTATGATAGTGATCATGAAACTTCAGATCAAGTCACTACCAAACCTCGTGGGATGACAAGGATGCGTACTACTTCAGAGTGGTACGTAATCCTGTCTTGGAAGTCATGTTGCTAGACAACAATGAACCTACGAGCCATGGAGAAGCGATGGTGGGCCCGGATTCCGATAAATGGCTCGAGGCCATAAAATCCGAGATAGGATCCATGTATGAAAACAAAGTGTAGACTTTGGAAGAACTACTTGATGGTCGTAAGGCTGTTAGGTACATATGGATTTTAAAAGGAAGACGGACAATGATGGTAAGTATCACCATTAAGAAAGCTCGACTTGTCGTTAAGATGTTTTCCGAAAAGTTCAAGGAGTTGACTACGATGAGACTTTCTCACTCGTAGCGATGCTAAGAGTCAGTTGGAATTATATTAGAGATTACTGCATTATTTATGAAATCTTGCAGATAGGATGTCAAAACATTGTTTGCTCGACGTTTTTTTGAGGAAAGGTTGTATGTGATACAAAACGGAAGGTTTTGTCAATCCTGAAAGATGCTAATAAGTATGCAAAGCTCCAGCAATCCTTCTAAGGACTGGAGTAAGCATCTCGGAGTTGGAATGTACGCTTTGATGAGATGATCAAAGATTTTGGGTTTATACAAATTTTATGAGAAAATTGTATTTCCAAAGAAGTGAGTGGGAGCACTATAGAATTTCTGATGAGTATATGTTGTTGACATATTATGGATAAGAAATGACGTAGAATTTCTGGAAAGCATATAGTGTTATTTGGAAAGTGTTTTTCAATGGAAAGCCTGGATTAAGCTACTTGAACATTGAGCATCAAGATCTATAAGGATAGATCAAAACGCTTAATGGTACTTTCAAATGAGCACATACCTTGACATGATCTTGAAGGTGTTCAAGATGGATCAGTCAAAGAAGGAGTTCTTGCCTGAGTTGTAAGGTATGAAGTTAAGACTTAAAGCTCGACCACGGCAGAATAGAGAGAAAGGACGAAGGTCGTCCCCTATGCTTAAGACATAGGCCCTACAGTATGCTATGCTGTGTACCGCACCTGAAATGTGCCTTGCCATGAGTCAGTCAAGGGGTACAAGAGTGATCCAAGAATGGATCACAAGACAGCGGTCAAAGTTATCCTTAGTAACTAGTGGACTAAGGAATTTTCTCGATTATGGAGGTGGTAAAAGAGTTCGTCATAAAGGGTTACGCCGATGCAAACTTTGACACTAATCTAGATTATTCTGAGTAGTAAACTGGATTCGTATATTAGAACAGTTATTTGGAATAGCTCCAAATGTAGCGTAGTAGTTGCATCTACAAGATGACATAGAAATTTGTGAAGTACATACGGATCTGAAAGATTCAGACCCGTTGACTATAACATCTCTCACAAGCATAACATGATCAAACCCAGAACTCATTGAGTGTTAATCACATGGTAATGTGAACTAGATTATTGACTCTAGTAAACTCTTTGGGTGTTAGTCACATGGGGATGTGACCTTGAGTGTTAGTCACATAGCGATGTGAACTGGATTATTGACTCTAGTGCAAGTGGGAGACTGTTGGAAATATGCCCTAGAGGCAATAATAAATTGGTTATTATTATATTTCCTTGTTCATGATAATCGTTTATTATCCATGCTAGAATTGTATTGATAGGAAACTCAGATACATGTGTGGATACATGGACAACACCATGTCCCTAGTAAGCCTCTAGTTGACTAGCTCATTGATCAATAGATGGTTACGGTTTCCTGACCATGGACATTGGATGTCGTTGATAACGGGATCACATCATTAGGAGAATGATGTGATGGACAAGACCCAATACTAATCCTAGCACAATATCATGTAGTTCGTATGCTAAAGCTTTTCTAATGTCAAGTATCATTTCCTTAGACCATGAGATTGTACAACTCCCGGATACCGTAGGAGTGCTTTGGGTGTGCCAAACGTCACAACGTAACTGGGTGGCTATAAAGGTACACTACAGGTATCTCCGAAAGTGTCTGTTGGGTTGGCACGAATCGAGACTGGGATTTGTCACTCCGTGTAAACGGAGAGGTATCTCTGGGCCCACTCGGTAGGACGTCATCATAATGTGCACAGTGTGATCAAGGAGTTGATCATGGGATGATGTGTTACGAAACGAGTAAGAAATGAGTAAAGAGACTTGCTGGTAACGAGATTGAACAAGGTATCGAGGTACCGACGATCGAATCTCGGGCAAGTATCGTACCGCTAGACAAAGGGAATTGTATACGGGATTGATTAAGTCCTTGACATCGTGGTTCATCCGATGAGATCATCGTGGAACATGTGGGAGCCAACATGGGTATCCAGATCCCGCTGTTGGTTATTGACCGGAGAGTCATCTCGGTCATGTCTGCATGTCTCCCGAACCCGTAGGGTCTACACACTTGAGGTTCGGTGACGCTAGGGTTATAGAGATATTAGTATGCGGTAACCCGAAAGTTGTTCGGAGTCCCGGATGAGATCCCGGACGTCACAAGGAGTTCCGGAATGGTCCGGAGGTAAAGATTTATATATAGGAAGTGCTATTTCGGCTATCGGGACAAGTTTCGGGGTCACCGGTATTGTACCGGGACCACCGGAAGGGTCCCGGGGGTCCACCGGGTGGGGCCACCTGCCCCGGGGGGCCACATGGGCTGTAGGGGGTGCGCCTTGGCCTGTATGGGCCAAGGGCACCAGCCCCAAGAGGCCCATGCGCCAAGAGATAAGGGAAAGAAAGAGTCCTAAAGGGGGAAGGCACCTCCTAGGTGCCTTGGGGAGGATGGACTCCTCCCTGGCCGCACCCTTCCTTGGAGGAAGGGCCAAGGCTGCGCCCCCCCCCCCTCTCCCTTGGCCCTATATATAGTGGGGGGAAGGGAGGGCAGCAACACCTAAGCCCTGGCGCCTCCCTCTCCCTCCCATGACACATCTCCCTCCTCCCGCAGCGCTTGGCGAAGCCCTATTGGAATCCCGCTACTTCCACCACCACGCCGTCGTGCTGCTGGATCTCCATCAACCTCTCCTTCCCCTTGCTGGATCAAGAATTAGGAGACGTCGCTGCTCCGTACGTGAGTTGAATGCGGAGGTGCCGTCCGTTCGGCGCTAGGATCATCGGTGATTTGGATCACGACGAGTACGACTCCATCAACCCCGTTCTCTTGAACGCTTCCGCGCGCGATCTACAAGGGTATGTAGATCCACTCCTCCCTCGTTGCTATATGACTCCATAGATTGATCTTGGTGATACGTAGAAAATTTTGAATTATTGCTACGTTCCCCTACAGGTGGGTCCCCAAGAAATCCCGGAAGAAGAGTCCTCAAGAAGTTCGAGCCGAATGTCAAAACAAGTCCATGAAATCCGCAGCCAATCAATCATCCGCGTGAGCAATTAAGATAAAATTCCGAAAGCCCAAGAAGAAAATTCAAGAAATAAAATCCCAACAGTCCAAGAAGCAATCAAGTGTTCCTATGCAGTAAGGAACCCACTGGAAGGAAGGAGGGAGGTAGCTGTTCACCACCCCTCAATATGCATAAAAAAATCGCCAAGCCATTAAACCAAAACCATTTACCCTGAACTGAAGGAAATATGCCCTAGAGGCAATAATAAAGTTATTATTTATTTCCTTATATCATGATAAATGTTTATTATTCATGCTAGAATTGTATTAACCGGAAACATAATACATGTGTGAATACATAGACAAACAGAGTGTCACTAGTATGCCTCTACTTGACTAGCTCGTTAATCAAAGATGGTTATGTTTCCTAAACATGAACAAAGAGTTGTTATTTGATTAACGGGATCACATCATTAGGTGAATGATCTGATTGACATGACCCATTCCATTAGCTTAGCACCCGATCGTTTAGTATGTTGCTATTGCTTTCTTCATGACTTATACATGTTCCTATGACTATGAGATTATGCAACTCCCGTTTGCCGGAGGAACACTTTGTGTGCTACCAAACATCACAACGTAAATGGGTGATTATAAAGGTGCTCTACAGGTGTCTCCAAAGGTACATGTTGGGTTGGCGTATTTCGAGATTAGGATTTGTCACTCCGATTGTCGGAGAGGTATCTCTGGGCCCTCTCGGTAATGCACATCACATAAGCCTTGCAAGCATTGCAACTAATGAGTTAGTTGCGAGATGATGTATTACGGAACGAGT
Organism: Triticum urartu; assembly: GCF_056163025.1. Lineage (NCBI taxonomy): Eukaryota > Viridiplantae > Streptophyta > Magnoliopsida > Poales > Poaceae > Triticum > Triticum urartu. Next base: position 612,498,164 of record NC_141876.1, read on the forward strand.
AAAGAGACTTGCCGGTAACGAGATTGAACTAGGTATTGAGATACCGACGATCGAATCTCGGGCAAGTAACATACCGATGACAAAGGGAACAACGTATGTTGTTATGCGGTCTGACCGATAAAGATCTTCGTAGAATATGTAGGAGCCAATATGAGCATCCAGGTTCCGCTATTGGTTATTGACCGAAGACGTGTCTCGGTCATGTGTACATTGTTCTCGAACCCGTAGGGTCCGCACGCTTAAGGTTTCGATGACAGTTATATTATGAGTTTATGAGTTTTGACGTACTGAAGTTAGTTCGGAGTCCCGGATGTGATCACGGACATGACGAGGAGTCTCGAAATGGTCGAGACATAAAGATTGATATATTGGACGGCTATATTCGGACACCGGAAGTGTTCCGGGTGATTTCGGAGAAAACCGGAGAGCCGGAGGGTTACCGGAACCCCCCCGGGAGAAGTAATGGGCCATATGGGCCTTAGTGGAGAGAGAGAGGGGCTGCCAGAGGTGGGCCGCGCGCCTCCTCCCCCCTGGTCCGAATTGGACTAGGAGAGGGGGGGCGGCGCCCCCCTTTCCCTCTCCCTCCCCACTTCTTTCCCCCTCCTAGTAGGAGTCCTACTCCTACTAGGAGGAGGACTCTTCCTGGGGCGCCTATAAGGGCCGGCCGGCCTCCTCCCCTTGCTCCTTTATATACGGGGGCAGGGGGCACCCCTAGACACACAAGTTGATCTTCGTGATCGTTCCTTAGCCGTGTGCGGTGCCCCCCTCCACCATATTCCACCTCGGTCATATTGTAGCGGTGCTTAGGCGAAGCCCTGCGATGGTAGAACATCAAGATCGTCACCACGCCGTCGTGCTGACGGAACTGCTCCCCGACGCTTTGCTGGATCGGAGCCCGGGGATCGTCATCGGGCTGAACGTGTGCTAGAACTCGGAGGTGCCCTAGTTTCGGTGCTTGATCGGTCGGGCCGTGGAGACGTACGACTACATCAACCAAACGCTTCCGTTGTTGATCTACAAGGGTACGTAGATCACACTCTCCCCTCTCGTTGCTATGCATCACCATGATCTTGCGTGTGCGTAGGAAATTTTTTGAAATTACTACGTTCCCCAACATGAACTTCTCACACCCAAGTCTCTGGGTTCATGAGGCGTGTGCAGGGGGCATGTTGAGCTGTGGGAGCCCTCAGTATGATGATGGGCTATAGTATGAATTTCTGTTGCCTCTCGGAAGCATCCCGAAACACGGCGTCTTCATACACGTACACCGAAGCTATTTAAGTTGTTGAGTTGCAATCGTCAAGGTCTTTCGACGGTTCCCAATGACAAGTTCCTTCGATAGCCTTCTCGGATATCACGCCTAGTAGCTGGTGTATAACGGTTAAGCCAACATTAAAAAAATGTTTTTTCTTCCGCCTGTTTTTGTTTGGTGTTTCTAGTTGTGCTCCTCCAACATCTTTGCAGCCATGGAGAGACACTCCCTGTCATCATCGACGGCATTCTGACGACAACCGCTACATCGAACTACGTCCTGGGTGTTTGGGTGCAGCAGTACACATGCATCCCTGACAACACCGATAACAGCCTGACAACCAATGGTCTATACCAACACATATGATGGGCGACAGAAGGCAACACCTGCACTCACGAAGGTGGAGCTGATTCGTCTCCGCAACCCTGTCTCCAACAACAATGAAGCATGGGGGCAACATCAACCCCTCAATCATTGACAAGGCCGATGGCATCCCGGCGTACCACCAGAATTGTCACACCATGATTGGTGTGGCGATTCACTCAATGAAGGGGAGCTATCGACGGTCTATACCGATGCCTTGCCTACATCAACACAATGAGATTATGGGAGCAGTGCACCGCGCCAGTGCGGCCAGCGTGAATCTGTGAAACCCTCCAATCAAGTCGGTTGGCACCGTAGCAGCTAGACGGTCGCGGCGAGATTGGTAAAGTTTTCTTTTCGTTTTCAGGACAAGGCATGTTATTTCGCCATGGAATGAAGACGAGACAGAGTTGCCTCGTTGACTGGCATCGTGCTTGTTATACGATCCGATGAGCTCCCTAAAGAACACACTTCTGGATGGACATACCTACACTAAGACATGTCGTTACTAATCAATCATCTTCGGAATGGCGCGCACGTTGTCGTCACGGAGATGTGAACTTTGAACCGGTTCTTCACGCTGCATCTGAATCATGCGCCAAGAAAACAGAGAGAAATTTTCGTCGAGTCAAGCTCGATTTGCTTCGCACTCAAGCTCAACTCGACGAGGGGGCATTTGTTCGACGAGTTTTTGTGCAATATTGCATAAAAAGTATATATATTGTAATAATTTTTTTGATGCAGGCTATGCGAGGAAAGACAAGTTATAATCCAAAGACAAATTTTATTATCGTGGCGCATGCACGCATGGCAAATGCCCACGTACTCAGCACATAGCTTATGCATGCACGTTAAAAAAAGGGTTTTTCATGCACGTGACAAGCTTTGCCTTGACTTGGTATGTGTACATTATGTGTACGTATTCGGGTGTCTCGGCCGGCAAGCTAGCGTGCGTATATACCCAAATACCTGCAAACTGAAATATATACGTACATGAAATATAGGCATGTATTAGCATTGGGTGTGAGCTACACCTACACACGTACGAGCCTGGGAGCTGGCAAGTAAACCCCATCAGGTATGTTTCCTTTTGTTGGTTTTGTTTTGCAGGCCTTCCAGATCAAGTAGTCGATCAACCAGGACGAGGCGCAATATCAAATTGGAAAAAATTGTAACCAACCGGCAAGCATTAAACTTGGAAAGAAATACAACGCATAATAGGCAAGTATCAAGATTGGAAAGAGATGCAACCGTCGTTGGATCCAGAATCAACTTGGAGGAGGGGTTGATGCGTGACCAGGCTCCCCTATATAAATACATGAGACCACGCACCGAAAGAACAGAGGAAGGGGGCCAGGCAAAGACCGGAGGCAGACGAAACGAGGATAGCCGACGCAACAACAAACACAGCCGAGGAGACGACGGCGCGTCCACGACCGCGCGTTTGCAAACCATGCACCAGATGTGATGAGCCCAGAAGGAAGAGACGCCGGACACAGTGGCGGCCTGCCCACGGCGAGGATGCAGGCGCCCGAGGAGATAAAGAAACACGAGCTGATCAAGCCTCACTGACTAATTTTATTTGCTATTGTGTATTTTATCTATCAGGTGATGAACATCCATCCAAGGACCTCACGCACGAAGGAGAGCCGCCCTTGGTGGCTGCTTCAAGAAAAAGACGACGCGCCTAGTGGTGCAAACCAGGGGAGCGCGACGACGCCCTCGCACACACGCGTATGGATGAGGAGGAAGCAGCCCGTCCTTTTCTTCTTTTTTATGTACAGGTGTGGAGGTGGTGGACAACACATCCAACAGAGATGGCAGCGGACGACGCGATGATCGTCTTCTACCAAGTGCAACGGAGGCGGTGGATGGCGCGCCCAGTGGAGATAACTCGGGAGCAGCCGGAGCTTGCCAACAACATAGCCCAGCCTCTAGCTCCTTTGCAGGTCTACGATGTAAGTGCACAGGACCACGACGAACAGGTCCATGGTGAACAGGTTCATGGTGAACGGGACGCCGGCGTATAGGTTTTGCACCATGCTTCTAGAAGGAGACGACGTGGCGGAACCGGAGCTTGCGATGATGTAGCCCGAGTCAAGTCCATGGCGAACAAGTCTTCCGGTGCACAAGTCCTTGGCGTCCCGATCGCGGCGAACAGGTCATTGGTCTTGCTTATTGAAGGAGACAGCGTAGCAGAACCGGAGCTCGCGACGATGTAGCCCGAGTCAAGTCCATGGTGAACAAGTCTCTCCGGTGCACAAGTCCTTGGCGTCCCGATCACGGCGAATAGGTCATTGGTCTTGCTTACTGAAGGAGACGGAGTGGCGGAACCGGAGCTCGCGACGACGTAGCCCGAGTCAAGTCCATGGCGAACAGGTCTCTTCGGTGCACCAGTCCTTGGCGTCCTGATCACGGCAAACAGGTCTCTTCGGTGCATAAGTCTTTGGCGTCCCGATCGCAACGAATAGGTCTCTATGATGCACAAGTCTTTGGCGTCCCGATCGCGGCGAACAGGTCGGTGGTCTTGCTTACCGGAGGAGACGGCGCGGAGTAGTCGGAGTTCACCAACGACGCAGCCCAACCGCTGGCCCCGGTGCTCTACCATGGCGGCCTACATGCCCCCGACGAACAGGTCGCGACGCACAGGTCATGGCGAACATGTCTCTGATGCATAGGTCTATGATGTTCCAATCATGGTGCACAGGTCACGACGCACAGGTCCTTGGCGAAAAGGGTCCAGTCTACAGGTCCATCGGTCGTTGGCGTACAGATCACCCCTTTTGGTGTTGCACCCACACAAGGTGATGCGGCCACCATTCGTTGACCCCTTAGGGGGGGCGCCCTTATCCTAGCAGACCAACCAATACGGGGTCCAACTGATACAAGGCGCTGCAACCAGTTTGATCATCTATGCACAAGTTCGCCAAGTGGTGCCCTCGGATATAGCGAACTGTCATAAACTTGGCGTCCAATCAAGTGAGGCGCACTTATCACGGCGGCCAGATTCTTGGCGTACAGGTCCATGGCGTCGCCGGCGTTCAGGTCACCCTTTAGCGTAGCACCAACCAAGGCGACGCGGTCTCTGCGACACCACTTTCCACGGTCCTCTGAGGCGGCGTCATTGTCTTGGCGAACCGTCGTAAACTCGGCGTCTAGCCGGGACGAGGCGCTAACCACACCGGTCATGCCGATGTGAGCGTGCGACGGTTTTACACCGACGCTGGTCTCCTAAACAACTTACTCCCGCGAGGCATACCCCTTGCATACCCCGACAAGTCCGCTAGGTCGTCTAGAACTCCAAACCGAGCAGGACCCATGCAAATTCAACCCCAACTACATCATTGCCGCCAAGATCGACGAGGCGTGACGGCGAGGGAAGACGTGGCTAGCACAAAGCCATGTTTTGAGCGGCGCGTGTACCGACGAGGACACGAGCTCTGCCGCTACCCACACACCACTATCATCATGCATGGAGAACCCAAAGCGAAGATGATGAAGACGACCACACGGCTTAATCGGAGGTATCCCGTGGAGTAGCCCACAGGAGTAATTAACCGGGAGCCTTCCGAGGCCCCGGGAACCAGAGACCGCAATCGTTACAGTCAGGCTGGCCTCGCTAGTAGGCCATGGAGCGCATATGTAAAGGGAACTTGTAGTTTTGTTTCTCCGATGAGAGATTAATAAAATGCATGTTTCCCTATGTTTATTTGTGTACTTAGTACACTGGCACGCCCGCAATGTTTTATTTCCCCTGGTGCGTAGAGAGATAATAATACAATAACCTACGCTATTTTTATTATTTCTCGTGTCAAACACCGGTAGCTGGTGATCAACTTCGGCTAGAGCACCCAGACTGTAGTATGGTTCAGTGTCAAACACTGGCTCTTCCTGCTCGCTCTCGATGATCATGTTGTGCAAGATGACATGGCAAGTCATGATCTCCCACATTTGATCTTTCGACCAGGTCTGAGCAGGGTAGCGGGCAACAGCAAATCGAGATTGAAGCACACCAAAAGCCCGCTCGACATCCTTCCTGCAAGCCTCCTGCACCTTGGCAAAGTAGGACTTCTTGCCTCCTGGCACAGCGTTTGAGATAGTCTTCACAAATGTAGACCATCTCGGATAGATGCCATCAGCTAGGTAGTACCCCTTGTTGTAGTGCCGCCCATTGACCTCGAAGTTCATCAGAGGAGAATGACCTTCAACAAGCTTGGCAAAGACAGGGGAGCACTTCAGCACGTTGATGTCATTGTGATTTCCTAGAATACCAAAGAAGGAGTGCCAAATCCAGAGGTCATGTGTGGCCACCGCCTCAAGTACCACACTGCAACCATCTTTGGCGCCTTTGTACATCCCCTGCCAAACAAATGGGCAGTTCTTCCATTTCCAATGCATGCTGTCGATGCTTCCAAGTATCCCAGGAAATCATCTTGCTGCATTTTGTGCTAGGATCCGAGCAGTGTCTTCCACATTGGGTATTCGCAAGTATTGCGGTCCAAACACTGCCGCGACTGCCCGATAAAACTTGCAGAAACACTTAATGGTGGTGGACTCGTCCATGCTCCCATAGTCGTCGAGCGAATCACCGGGAGCTCCGTATGCAAGCATCGTATCCGCTGCCGTGCACTTCTGGATCGAGGTGAATCCAAGTTTGCCGATGCAATCCTTCTTGCACTTGAAGTAGTTGTCAAACTCCCGGATCGAATTCACAATCCTGAGGAAAAGTTTTCTGCTCATCCGATAACGGCGTCTGTCGGTGTCAAAACCGGCGGATCTCGGGTAGGGGGTCCCGAACTGTGCGTCTAGGTCGGATGATAACAGGAGGCAGGGGACACGATGTTTTACCCAGGTTCGGGCCCTCTTGATGGAGGTAAAACCCTACGACCTGCTTGATTAATATTGATGATATGGGTAGTACAAGAGTAGATCTACCACGAGATCAAGGAGGCTAAACCCTAGAAGCTAGCCTATGGTATGATTGTTGTTCGTCCTACGGACTAAAACTCTTCGGTTTATATAGACACCGGAGAGGGCTAGGGTTACACAGAGTCGGTTACAATGGTAGGAGATCTACATATCCGTATCGCCAAGCTTGCCTTCCACGCCAAGGAAAGTCCCTTCCGGACACGGGACGAAGTCTTCAATCTTGTATCTTCATAGTCCAGGAGTCCGGCCGAAGGTATAGTCCGGCTATCCGGACACCCCCTAATCCAGGACTCCCTCAGTAGCCCCTGAACCAGGCTTCAATGACGACGAGTCCGGCGCGCAGATTGTCTTCGGCATTGCAAGGCGGGTTCCTCCTCCAAGTACTTCATAGAAGATTTTGAACACAAAGGTAGTGTCCGGCTCTGCAAAATAAGTTTCCACATATTGCCATAGAGAGAATAATATTTACACAAATCTAATCTGCTGACGTATTCCGTAGAGTGACATCACACCACGGCCAAGTCTTTATTCGAATCGTTTTACTGTCCCACCTCAGCGCGTTTAGCGAGGCGGTTTCCTTGGCACGTCTTGTTAAAGCAGAGATCGTGTCCCCTTATTCCGGGATTCTCATCAATACGGGTGTGGGTAACCCAACCACGTCATTGACTACGGCGCTTGGGAGATAAGCGAGTTTTACCAGGCTGGTGGGGGCGCATAGTCCCGTCCGCCCATATAAGGGGATAAGGATCCACCTTTTCATCCACGCCTTCTTCCTCCTTTGCCTATCCATTTCCGCGCACTCGAGCTCCAGCGCCCAAGTCCGCACACCCCACCTCAACCTTCTCCAGCCATGTCCAGAGCGGGAGGCAAGTGGATGGTCTCCTCCCTCACGGAGGGACATATCAAAAGACTGAGGAAGGCCGGATACTTGTCTAACGACATTGCGCACCGGCTTCCCGAAGAGGGGCAGCTCATCCCCACCCCTAGGCCCCATGAGAGGGTGGTGTTCCTTCCCCATTTCCTCCGCGGACTGGGCTTCCCTCTCCACCCATTTGTCCAGGGGCTCATGTTCTACTATGGCCTGGATTTCCACGATCTGGCCCCGAACTTTGTCCTCAACATCTCGGCGTTTATCGTCGTGTGCGAGGCTTTCTTCCGCATCCGCCCCCATTTCGGCCTATGGCTCAAGACTTTCAATGTCAAGCCGATCGAAGGTGGTGCGCGGCACCCAAGCGGAGTGCGGAGGCGCCATGGTGGACAAGATGCCCAACGTCCTATGGTTCGAGGGCTCTTTCGTGGAGTCCCTAAAGGGGTGGCAGTCGGGGTGGTTTTACATCACCGAGCCGCGCGACCCTGAATGGGTCGCAGCCCCCGAGTTCCGATCCGGACCCCCTACGCGGCTCGTCTCCTGGAAAGAGACGGGCCTGTCGTGGGGTAAAAAAAGGAGAGCTGACCGGACTCCAAACATGCGTCCAAACCCTGGTGGACAAGAAGCTCAAACTTGTCAACGTAGTCCAGGTTATGCTCATCCGCCGGATCCTCCCGTGTCAACAACGAGCTTTCAACCTTTGGGAGTTCGAACCGGCGCGGCACCGAACTCTGAGCAGGCTCTTCGACACGACGTACGAAGATGCCTGGAAGGTGCTTTTCAAGGGCGCCGAGGCCCCCGCATCCGCTACCGAGGATCGCGGATTCAGCACACGGCGTCACGCTCGTGCGGTAAGCTGTTTTTACCTTTTACAGGGTATTAGTTTTTTATAGTTTGACTCCATGCAGGATCTAAGCTCCCTTACCTTTGACAAGATTGGCAGGAGACGTCCGGACAGATCAACTGTCCGGCTCCTTTGCCCGAAGGCCCAGTGGATGCTTGCTTGGCGAAGCTGCTGGTTCCGGCACCCTACATGATGCCGGAGAAGAAGGCCAAGAAGAAGGCCACGGAGACTCGAAAGAGTGCCCGGCGCCAAGAGGTGTCGGATTCATCATCCAACGACTCCAAGGCGCACTCCTCCCGTGAAGACGAGGAGGAGGAAGAAGAGACCTCTCCCCCTCCAGCGGGGGGAGGGAAGAAAAGGAAGGCCGCCCCAATCGGGGAAGACCCCTCCTCCGGACTACTCCACCAACGTCGACGACGGCGAAGAGGACTGGCCGCACAGGGCCAAGCCCCTGGCGAGATCGTAAGTATCCGGATACCAGAGTGATTCATAGTATTCCCCCATTGCACAGTTTTTCCTTACGTCGAACATGATTGTGCAGTCCGCCCAAGGCCGGGCTCGACGAGTCATCGAGCGGCTCCCTGGATTCGTCGGATGTGAATTCCCTTCCGACGGCTTCCTCCCCCCACCCTACGGACGGCGCCGAGGTGGCATCCCAACAGGTTCCAAGCCAGGAGGAGGTGGTGCTGGAGGCGCCGCAAGGCAACCTCCCGGACTCCATGCGTAAAGGGGATAGAACCCCCAAGGGCTCCAAATCCGGCCTTGAGTCGAACACCGCGCCAGAACCTTCAACGGTTCCGGACTTCGGTAGGCAGCCTCCTTCCAAGAGGAGCAAGCCTACCGAGCCGGCAACCTCCATCCAACCGGAGGCACCGGACAGTTTGCTGGAGACGCTTAACGGCGCCTCCATCGACGAGGAGCACCGCACCATTATGAGTGCGGTGATCCAGAAGGTACAGTCCACCAAGAACGGACTGACTGAAGCTTGTGCCAGCCATCTAACATGCTTTGAGGTAAGTAAAGAATATGTAAAAATATTACCGCATAGACAGTAGCCCCTGATGCTCTGTTCGGCGTTCGGAAAGAAAAGCCGAATAGAGGATCTAATAACATTCGCAGGAGTCTAACATGATCAAGTCAATATGCGTATGCAGGCTTCGCTGCTGGCCTCTGCCGCACTGACTACGGAGGTGGATACGCTGAAGCAGAACCTCGAGTGGTCCGAGCAAGAGCTCGGCCGAGCCAAGCAGCAGCTCGAGGAGAAGGAAGGTAAGGAATACCTTATTGAAATATGTGAAAGGTGCAATTGCAAAAAGTGACAGGATTAACGCGGCTATTGTAGGGGCCACAACTGAGGTGGCGACCCTTAAGCAAGCGCTGTCCGAGGCCGAAAAGAGGGCGGCCACGGAGCGCACCGAGCGGGAGAAGCATGAGACGCAGGTTGGCGAGGTGCGGCAAGATCTCCGGGCTCTCATGAGAAAACATGAGAGTTTGGAGCTTGACTCGAAGACGCGAGAGTCTGAGCTTGCGGCGGCCATTGAAGATGCCAAGTCTGCCAAGGCCGGAGCCTAGAAGGCCCTCCAGGAGGTTGAGGCAATAAAAAAGATAGCGGCGGGTAAGGCATTCTTTATGCAAAGCAAGCACATAAAAGTGAATTACTTGTCACTTACCCGAATCCGGAGCTCTCCAGGAGCATTCGCAGACTTGCCCCATAGCGTGTCGGATGCCGTCGCCTTCTACCGAGCCGAGGAGGGAAGCTCGACGGAGAAGGTGTTCCGGTCTCAGTATGCTGAGACCGAACACTCGGTGCCCTTAAGCGACCAGCTGAAACAGCTGGTCGAGCTCCATAAGGTGGCCGAACAGGCCATGAAGGGCCTCATAGTCTGGCTATGGCCTGGAGAGGCCATGCCTGGGAGCTACTTCGGGCTGGTGAGGCGGCTGGTGGAGGCCTGTCCAAGGCTCGAAGTCATCAAGCGCTCCGTATGCATCGAGGGTGCCCGTAGGGCGCTTGCCCGTGCGAAGGTGCACTGGGGCAAGCTGGATGCTGAGGAGTTTGTGAAGGACGGGCCACCGCCGGGCAAGGAGCATCGCAAGCCCGAGATGTATTATGAGGGCGTTCTGAAGGGTGCCCGCCTTATGGCGGATGAATGTTCCATGAATGTAATTTTTCAGTGAACTCGCTCGTTTTGTCCTGTGTGCTGAAAACTTGTTCATGTGCGCAAAGCAATGCTTTTTGAATTTAAAATATTACCTTCTATGCGGCCGTTTATCAAATTTGAGAGATGGCGAGTCGTCGGCTTCTGCCCCCATGGCAGAGTGCTGGGGTGTTCGGGATAAACATGAGCGCTCTTTTTCCCATTCTTGGGTCCCTCGAGGGAGGCGCTCAACACAACGAACAAGGCAATCGGACTATAATGCTTGAACACTCTCACTTAGCCATAGAATTCTATAATTTTAAATTTCGGCGAAGCACCTAGTGTTCGGAAGACCGAGTTCAGGGCGCTATCCACGCCTAGGCCGGACAAAGCCGACTCCTCGCTCTAAGCGGCATAAGTCTTTAGGGACTCAAAAACCTCTCGAACAGCGACCAGCTCTCGCCTCATCATGACGGTGAGTTTTAGCTTTCTCTACTGAGGTGCTTAGCCCAGCTCAACGGGGGCACAATCGCAGTAGTTCTCCTAGTGCTACCTTAGCCGATATAACGGAACGTATGGTACCAAAACATAGGAGCCGGGAAAACCCAACTATTGACCCAAGACATGATTCGGAGCCGATGCATATAATGCTATAAGTTCGGGGTGCCGCAGTTGTGAAAGTGTTCGGACTTCTCACACCATATTGTGGGGTACTTAAGCCCCTGGCGTATTGGCCGTACCAAAGTGTACGGGTGCAACATGTCATTAATGAACATATATTCGTAAAAAAGAGGTAATGCAATAATAGACGGAAGCTATGCATTGTTTATTTAAAAAAGCTGCGATCAAAGCAGAACGACACAAAGAGTGCGATAAGCAAAAGATGGGACTATCAAATATGTCCTTTCCAGGGGCGAGCTGCGGAATGTTATGCGAAACAGGTATACTGCTCGTTATAGAGACCACCTTAGAGTTTCGTAGTGCGGCGTAGTTTTCTGCTTCCCTGGTTGTATCGTTTGTGCGGCAATTGTACTGTCGGACAAGCCTTCCGAAGAATGGAGTCCTGAAAAGAAGAGAAAATTAAGAAATCGGCAGCCCCTAGTGCGGTTTAAGTCGCGTTTCGGGCGTGCCGTGATGGTGCCCCTCCCCCTGTGCCCATGGTATTTCTAGAGCGCAGTTATGTACGCGCAGCACTGGTTTCGCAAGTTTGCGAGGGCTGGGGTTGGGGCCGCATTGTTACGCTTGCTCTGAACGTGCCGGGCGGTCTTGGTGTAGGTTACTCCGGGCGCGCTTGACGGTGTCCAGACGTTTAATGGCCGGACTAGAGAATTGCCTTGAGATGCTGCTTTGTACTTCCGCTGCGATAGCCACCGTATGCTCCTCCGTTCGGAGAGAGCGTTCGGTGTTTCCATTGACCGTGATGACGCCTCGAGGGCCTGGCATCTTGAGCTTGAGGTATGCGTAGTGCGGCACCGCATTGAACTTGGCAAATGCGGTTCGCCCGAGTAGTGCGTGATAGCCACTGCAGAACGGGACTATGTCGAAGATTAACTCCTCGCTTCAGAAATTACCCGGAGATCCGAAGACTACTTCAAGTGTAACTGAGCCTGTACAGTTGGCTTCTACACCTGGTATGACGCCTTTAAAGGTCGTTCTGGTGGGTTTAATCCTCGAGGGATCGATGCCCATTTTCCGCACTGTATCCTGATAAAGCAGGTTCAGGCTGCTGCCGCCGTCCATAAGGACTCTAGTGAGGTGAAATCCGTCAATAATTAGGTCTAAAACCAATGCGGCGAATCCGCCATGATGGATGCTAGTGGGGTGGTCCCTTCGATCAAAAGTGATCGGGCAGGAAGACCATGGATTGAACTTTGGGGCGACTGGCTCCATCGCGTATACCTTCCTTAGCACACGCTTCCGCTCCCTCTTGGGGACGTGGGTTGCGTATATCATGTTCACCGTCCGTACTTGTGGGGGAAAACCTTTCTGTCCACTATTGTTCGGCGGGCGGGGCTCCTCCTCGTCATCGCTATACAGCCCCTTGTCTCTGCTTTCGGCATTTAACTTGCCTGCCTGCTTGAACACCCAACAATCCCTGTTGCTATGATTGGCTGGTTTTTGGGGGTGCCATGTATTTGGCATGAGCGGTCGAGTATTCGGTCCTAACTGGTCGGGCCCGGAGTATTTCTTTTGAATGGCTTTTTCCGCTGACTGGATTTAGAGCCTTTGAATCCGGCATTAACTGCCGTATCCTCAGCATTGTCGCCGTAAATGCGGCGCTTTTGCTTGTTGCGACACGACCTGCCACTGTTGTCCTTGGTATCCGAATTACCAGGGCTCTTGGTCATGTTATTGCTGCGAGCTAGCCAGCTGTCTTCTCCCGCGCAAAAGCGGGTCATAAGTATCGTGAGGACTGCCATAGATTTCGGCTTTTCCTGTCCTAGGTGCCGTGCAAGCCACTCGTCGCGGATGTTCTGTTTGAAGGCTGCTAGGTCCTCTGCGTCCGGACAGTCGACGATTTGATTTTTCTTGGTAAGGAACCGTGTCCAGAATTGTCTGGCCGATTCCTCTGGCTACTGAATTATGTGGCTTAGGTCATCGGCGTCTGGTGGTCGCACGTAAGTGCCCTGGAAATTATCGAGGAATGCGGCTTCCAGGTCCTCCCAACAACCAACTGATTCTGCTGGCAAGCTATTAAGCCAATGCCGGGCTGGTCCTTTAAGATTGAGTGGGAGGTATTTGATGGCGTGTAGGTCATCACCGCGGGCCATGTGGATATGAAGGAGATAGTCCTCGATCCATACCGCAAGATATGTTGTGCCATCGTATGATTCGATGTTCACGGGTTTGAAACCCTCGGGGATTTGATGATCCATTACTTTATCTGTGAAGCATAATGGGTGTGTGGCGCCTCTGTATTGGGATATCAAGAATAGGAGTATGCGGAAACTTAGCGATGCGTGGCCAAGCTTGTATCCATGGCTACATTTACGGGCTCCAATTTGGATCACGCCAAGGTTTTAGATACTGGTTTAGGAGGCAATACTACAGGGATGTTTTGCTTACTAGGCAAAAAAACAAAAGGTGGTATGCAAAAGTTGACCCGCAGTTTGTCAAGAACTTTTCTTCAAATTTATCTGGATTTTGTAGCACCCTTCCCTTGGCATGGTTCTGTTCTAGAGTACACAGTGTTAAAGATAATCAAATTAGTTTAAACTAGCTCTACGTGGTATCGTGCAATTAGCGCTAGGTGTACAATAGTTAGTTCGCATGCTAAGGGTTAACTAGTACTAGTCCGGTTACACAGAAGTTTTGATTCTATATGCTGGGTGAGTCATCATATACGAGTAGGTATAGTTAATCTCCTGGGTGGCAACGGGAGAAAATGTTGATTCCCATGAACCACGGTTGAGTGGGTCGAGAATTGTGTCACGGACACAATCAACATCATATTTAGGAATAGTTTAGCGTACCATGGGAAGTAAGTTTACGAATAAGTTTAGGTTCAGACATTTCATCAAGCATCTTGAAGAAATCTAGCAAGTGTGAGTACCTAACCTATATGATCTCCTTCAAGGTATGGAATGCCAATAGTTTCACATGTTCCAAGGCACGCTTGCAATATGTGTTGTCACCAACTCATATACAACTTAACCTGCAAACTATCACATCTTATATATTCACCGTGTCGGTGTCACCAACTTCACATTCGTGCATACATGACCAACCAACAAATTATGCTTCTGATCGCGTGTGTCTCTAGAACCGAGAGTTGGCATATTGACAGAAAAGGTATGATAGATAATCACGGACACACTACTTGAGAAGAGAACAATAGTCGAGGATGCCCATAAGCATCATCGTCATCACTCATCCCAGATGACCAACAGAAAAAGGTAATAGTAGAGTGGAGACAACACCACTGCTCCATGAATAAAATATCACTGCATTGCTTGTAAGCATATCCATGTCAAAGAGATAACGGATTAAGACCACATAATTCAAGTGTCCAACCAATGATTATTAGTAAAAAAATACAAAAACACATTTTCTAGTATTAGGTATATACAACACTAAGGGTAAAAATAGCATGCTAAAGAATAGACAATCTAAAACTTAGTTCGGCTAGAAAAAAAAACTGAATCAAGTGTTTCTAAAGACATAACCTAAGAGAGTGACGTGAAAACTAAATTATCATGAAAAGCCAATCTCTTTGGAGGCATGCTCTGACATGGAACCTCACCACCGTATTGCAATACCTAGTAGGAGAATAGTCACAATACAAGAGAAAACACAGCAATAAAAATCGGTGTAAAAATAGTATGCTATGATATACCTTGTGGTTTTGCTTATGACGTTCTGATATAAGCTCAGCATATCTTTAGAATCGGGAAAAAAGAGAAAAAAAAAGAGATAAACAATACTAAAATCTTTCTAAACTTATTCGATATAAGGTCAGGTAACAATAATCCAAAGTGATAACCATACAGAAATCTGAGAATGCTGCAAAATCTGAAGTTTTACTTGTTGGGGAACGCAGTAATTTTAAAAAAAAATCCTCCGCACACGCAAGATCATGATAATGCATAGAAATGAGAGAGGAAGAGTGTTGTCCACGTACCCTCATCGACTGTAAGCGGAAGCGTTATGACAACGCGGTTGATGTAGTCGTACGTCTTCACGATTGAACGATCCTAGTACGAAAGTATGGCACCTCCGTGATCTGCACAAGTTCGGCTCGGTGACGTCCCACAAACTCACGATCCAGCAGAGTGTCGAGGGAGAGCTTTGTCAGCACGACGGCGTGATGACGGTGATGATGATGCTACCGAAACAGGGCTTCGCCTAAGCACCGCTACGATATGACCGAGGTGGATTATGGTAGAGGAGGGCATCGCACACGGCTAAGAGATCAATAATCAATTTGTGTGTCTATGGGGTGCCTCCTGGCCACGTATATAAAAAATGGAGGGAGGAGGAGGCCGACGCTCATAGGGTGCGTCCAAAGTGTCGAGTCCTACTAGGACTCCCTAGTACTAGTAGGATTCCACCTCCTTCATGGAATAGGAAAAAGGAAGGGAGAAGGAGAAGGAAGGAAGGAGACGCCCCCTTTCCCTAGTCCAATTCGGACCAGTCCATGGGGAAGGGGCGCGGCCACCCTTGAGGCCTTTCTCTCATTTCCCATATGGCCCATTAGGGCCCAAAACGAATTCTCTTAACTCTTCGGTACTCCGAAAAATACCCGAATCATTCGGAACCTTTCCGATGTCTGAATATAGGCTTCCAATATATCGATCTTTACATCTCGACCATTTCGAGACTCCTCCTCATGTCCCCGATCTCATACGGGACTCCGAACAAACTTCGGTCATCAAGTCACATAACTCATAATACAAATCGTCACAGAACGTTAAGCGTGCGGACCCTACGGGTTCGAGAACTATGTAGACATGACCGAGACTCATCTCCGGTCAATAACCAATAGCGGAACCTGGATGCTCATATTGGCTCCTACATATTCTACGAAGATCTTTATCGGTCAAACCGCATAACAACATACGTTGTTCCCTTTGTCATCGTTATGTTACTTGCCCGAGATTCGATCGTCGGTATCCTCATACCTAGTTCAATCTCGTTACCGGCAAGTCTCTTTACTCGTTCCGTAATGCATCATCCCGCAACTAACTCATTAGTCACAATGCTTGCAAGGCTTATAGTGATGTGCATTACCGAGAGGGCCCAGAGATACCTCTCCGATACACGGAGTGACAAATCCTAATCTTGATCTATGCCAACTCAACAAACACCATAAGAGACACCTGTAGAGCATCTTTATAATCACCCGTTATGTTGTGACGTTTGATAGCACACAAGGTGTTCCTCCGGTATTCGGAAGTTGCATAATCTCATAGTCTGAGGAACATGTATAAGTCATGAAGAAAGCAGTAGCAATGAAACTGTAATGATCGTCGTGCTAAGCTAACGGATGGGTCAAGTCAATCACATCATTCTCTAATGATGTGATCCCGCTTATCAAATGACAACTCTTTGTCCATGGCTAGGAAACTTAACCATCTTTGATTAACGAGCTAGTCAAGTAGAGACATACTAGGGACACTCTGTTTGTCTATGTATTCACACATGTACTAAGTTTCTGGTTAATACAATTCTAGCATGAATAATAAACATTTATCATGATATAAGGAAATATAAATAACAACTTTATTATTGCCTCTAGGGCATATTTCCTTCATTACTATATCATGTTATAGGTTCAAAAAATAGCATACTACAAGATTTAGCGTCGCCCTTCTCCAGATGTTATATAAGTTATAGAGTGCTATATTTGAATGTGGAGTTTTGCATAAAAATGCCAGATATATCAAAAATTTAAGGCTTCCGTAATTTGCAAGGAAAGGGAACACTCCTAATTAAAGTATTAAATAGAGAAGCATAAGAGAGCTAGGCACAGGGAATGTACACTCCTAATTTGCAAGCCAGCTTCTATTTGTGTGTAAAAAAGCTCTAGCTATGTGTTGTACACTTGTACTAATCTGGAAACAATCACATGACAGTCCAAAGCTGTTGAGGATATCAGTTGATTTACTAACTATTGCTGCTGCTGATTTACTAACTATAAAGTGTCAGATTTACTAATGGAACCATAAACAGGAATTATTAACTGCAGAGTTCAAGCATTCACGGAGTTCAAGCAACGTACAAAACATTGTTTATGTGGTTTGTGTTCAGTTAGTTTCCTATGTTAGTGATGCTCATGTTCCTCTGTATTGGGTGTCGTCTAGTGTGGTGGTGGTGTTTTGGGTTAGGAGCTATGGGGTGCTGTTGTTTATCTTTGCCCATGAGGGCGATTTGTAGATGTATCAAAGATGGAGTACTGGTTGTTTCTTTTATGGATTGCTCCGTCTTGAATTGGAATGTGAGGGGATTAAATAACCCTGCCAAGAGGAGAGCGGTACAGATTTTTGTGGCTGAACTCAAATGCAACATTATGTGTCTACAAGAGATGAAGATCAGTGATTTGACTCCTGGCCTGGTTGCAGAAACATTGGGAGCAAGATTTGATGTCAACTTTATCTCCCAGCTGGCTGTGGGTGCAAGTGGAGAGGTTCTTATCGCTTGCACTGATGACTTTCAGATAGATGTTGTTCCGGTTGCTGCTGGAGAGTTCTCTATTTCAGGGACTGTCAAGTGCAGAGCTGATGGGGTTTGCTGGTCGATCAAGCCTCGGATGGATGCTGACAAGGTCCATTTCATTGATGAGATGAGGACAATCAAGCAGCACGTACATGCTCCCATGATGGATGATGCTTGGGGATTCAATATGATTGCAAAGAGCAAGTGACAAGAGCAACAACAACCTAAATCTCTAGATACGGGTCGGTTGAGGGCAGCCATTTAGGATTTTGAGATGATCGTTTTACCGCTTCTGGCAAGGCGCTTCACTTGGTCTAGCGAAAGGGAGAATGTCACTCTCATGAAGATTGATGGGGTGCTGGTAACCTATGATTGGGAGGCGGCGTTCCCACCTTATCAATTATCTGCTTGTGCTAAGAAAGATGGAGCTCTCCCAACACAGACATTTTTTGTTTTGAGAACCATTGGCTCGCCTGCCCAAATTTTTATACAGTGGTTGCTCATGCTTGGGCTAAGGAGGTCAAATCAAGGGACCCCATCAGGGTCTTGCACATCAAGCTAGCAAGGACAACAAGGGCACTGAATATGTTGAACAAGAACAAGATGAAATGGACAGTTTTCATGTCAGGGATGACCTCTCTTGGACGAGAAGCGGCACTTGCACGGTCTACTCAAAGCCAAATTACTAGGCTTTGGGGTGGTTGATAGAGTGAGGTGGAGACAGAAATCTTGGCTTACGGAGATAAGAGAGGGACATGCAAGCACACGCTTTTTCCACCTAAAGGCAGGTAGGCACCGTTAGAACCACATCCCGCTACTCAATGGGAGGGATGGGCCAATCTCTGACCACGCTGGGAAGGCTGGTATTCTGCATGATCATTTCAAGGGGTTGATGGGCACACCTTTTGTGAGAACTGCTACGCTGAATTGGGATGCTTTCGTATTGCCAAGAAGGTAGCTGGATCACCTCGATAGGGCTTCCATCGAGCAGGTGCTGCTTGTGGCTGTCATGGAGTCCCATGGAGAAAAAGGCACCGGAACTAGATGGTTTTAAGGGGGCCTTTTTCAAGCGATGTTGGCTGACCATCAAGACGGATTTCCTGGCTCCTGTCAATTGTGTGGACAACCTTTGTGGGCGAAATTGGGGGATGCTCAATACGACAAATGTGGTGCTGATACCTAAGAGGGATGGGGGCCAGGATGCCAGTGATTTTAGGCCAGTGAGTCTTATGAACAGTATTCCAAAGTTGGTTAGCAAGATGCTTGCATCGAGGCTAGTGCCAGAAATTCATCTACTGGTTACCCACAATCAGAGTGCTTTCATCTACGGCTGGTCTATTCAAGACAATTTCCTGTATGTTAAAAATGTGATCAAATCCGTGCACACTGCAAAATTCCCTCTGGTGTTCTTAAAGCTTGACAGGGCCAAGGCTTTTGAGTCGGTTTGTTGGGGCTACTTGCTGTAGGTCATGGAGACTATGGGGTTTTGGCAGAGATGATGTCACATGATCTCATTGATTCTGGCCTCCTCCTCTTCCAGAATGATATTGAATGGAGTGCTAGGATCCCCATTTCTACATGGGAGGGGGCTCAAACAGGGTGATCCTTTGTCCCCGTTGTTGTTCATCAATGCCATGGAACCTTTGTAGAGATTGTTGGTGGTGGCTACAGCGAGAAATATTTTGGGGCCTCTTGGGACAAGTATTGCCTGCTTTCGGTCGAGCTTTTATGCTAATGATGTTGCACTCTTCATCAACCTAGTGCGGGAGGACCTTGTTGTGCTGCATGCCGTTCTGGAGCTGTCTGGGAAGGCTTCAGGGCTAGAAACAAACATGGCAAAGACAGTGCCATACCCTATTTCATGCTCAGAGTTGAAATTGCAACCTATATTGGCAAAGTTTGGGATTCTGCAAGGGAACCTTCCATGTCGGTACTTGGAGCTACCTTTATAGGGGTCAGAAAGCCAAAGAGAACTGAAGCCTAGCCCTTGATCGATAAAATTGCTGGCAAGTTGTTGCAAAGAAAAGGCAGGCTCCTTAATAGGATGGGAAGGCTGGTTTATGTCAACTCGGTGGTCATGGCAACAACAACATACTTCTTAACTGCCTTTCCACCGAACAAGTGGCTAATCAAAAAAGTGGACAAGCTGCGGATCAACTTTCTTTGGGAGGCCGAAGATGGGAACATCGGAGGGAAAAGCCTAATAAATTGGAGCCAGATTTGCTCGCTGAAAAAATATGGTGGTTTGGGAGTCAAAAACATTGAGTGCTTCAGCCGAGCTATGTGTATGCGATGGGAATGGTTCAGGTGGGATGAGGCGGACAAACCATGGAAGGATACAATGACGCCTTGCGATGAGTCAGACAAGCAACTTTTTTTGAGCTGCACTAAGATTCAATTGGGGGATGGTGGTGTGGTTGTGTTCTGGAGGGACCGATGGCTCAACGGTGAATCTCCTTCCTCGGTGGCACCAGGGTTGTTCAAGATGGCCCAATTCAAGAAGAACACTGTCAAGGATGCGTTGCAAAATGGTCGGTGGTTCAAGGGCTACAGAGAATGATCAATGAAGTGCAGCTTTAGCAGTTCGTATGGTTGTGGGAAAAGATACAGGGAGTGGTCCTAACGGAGGATAAAGACCGGATCCAATTGACGCTAACTGCCAATGGTAACTACTCGGCCTGCTTTGCATATGACGCCCGGTTTGTTGCTAGAATCAAAAGGTCGGTGCTGGCACGACTGTGGAAGGAAAAGATAGAGGAGAAGATCAAGTTCTACGTCTGGCTCCTGCTGTATAATTGAAACTAGACGCGGATCGGCTGCAGGCTCGGGGATGGCCGAATAACAACTTGTGTTGTCTTTATGATCAGGAGCCGGGACCGCGAATCCAATCACACTGTGTTGCTGCTTTATGATGGAGGATTTCGTCCAGCTGCAAGGACCAAACGGGTGGATGACATGGTGGCTTCCTCAGCGCCATCCATTGTGGATTGGTGGTCACGGCTATGCTCCGACCATGGGGCAAAGGACAAGACCAAGGAGGAGATCACCGGGGCGGATTACACCGTTTGGAATGTATGGAAGGAGAGGAACCGCAGGATCTTCGACCAGAAAGCGTTAACGGCCATGGCACTTTGTTGGACTGATTAGGGATGAGGTGAAGACCTTCTATGAGGCCAACAAGATGATTCACGCTGTGGGATAATTGCGGGCGTGGTAGTTGTCCATGTGGTAGCTGCTTCGAAGTGATGTATGTGGGTGTGGGGATTGGCTAGGAATGTTCTTCCTTTCCAATGCTACTGTAAAACTTCTATTCTCCTTTAATGCCAAAGCAGAGCTCCTGCTGTTCACGTAAAAAAAGATCAGCAATCTGGAACATTTTTAAAAATATCCAAACAATTCCATTGAAAGGGGTATGGAATATATTTTTCAAAATTTTGTAAACATTTTTGTGTATAAGCAGTTTTGAAAAATGTCTTGGACATTTTTCCAAAACACGTGAATATTTTTTTAAATGTTAGAAACATTTTATCCCGATGGTATGTAAATTTTATTTATTGTATATTTTTTAAATCCTCCCTAATAATAAAGCACGGATTGACTTTGTCGGGTTCACCATCACAATACGCTTTCTTCTCAGGTCATAATATCCTTTTATGATTTGTATAGACAAAATCGTAATATAAACGAGGTGGTACTAATTTGGGTTCACCGTGGCAGCCTTTTCACAGAAAAGTCTTTTTGGTAATGAACCCGCAGTCCTGATGGCTAACTGAAAAAAAACGATTCAATTTTTACTCCTCGCCCCCGCCTCCTTCCACTAGTAGAAAACAGGGCTTTGGTCCAGGCCGGGTCAGCCCATTAGTCCCGGTTCAGTCCAGAACCGGGACCAATGGGGGCATTGGACCCGGTTCGTGAGCCCAGGGGGCCGGCCGGGCCACGTGGGCCATTGGTCCGGGTTCATCTGGACCTTTTGGTCCCGGTTGGTGGGACGAACCGGGACCAATGGGCCTCGCTCCTGGCCCACCACCATTGGTCCCGGTTGGTGGCTTGAACCGGGACCCTTGAACCGGGACCAAAGGCTCCCCTTTAGTCCCGGTTCATGCCACCAACCGAGACCAATGAGGTGCCTATATATACCCCCTCGCGTAAGAGCAGAGCACACTGCTCTGTTTTTTTCTGGCCGAGGGGGAGAGGGCTTGGTGGTGCTCTAGCTCACCTCCTATGCACACAAGGTGTTCGATGGAATGCCCGAGCCACACTACTTAAGCTTTCTCCTCTCCAAGCTCGACCTCCAAGCTCCATTTTCCTTAATATTTGTCTAGATTTATTGGTCCGTCATGCCCCGTCCCCGTCTTCACCGCCGTCGATCACCCGCGCCGAGCTCATCGCCGGCACCACCGTGGTGAGCCTCTTGTTCTTATCTTCTTTCTGAAAGGAAAAATATTCTTACTTGTATGTTTACATAGATACTTGTATTATTTTCTTACTTTTATTATTGCATCTTATATAGTGCGATGGTTTTGGTATCCGCCCCCGCCGGCCCTCGTCCTGTCTATGATTCGGATGTGGTATATATATTATCTTTATAACTATTGGTTCATTTATTGTTTATGAAAATTATGCCGACCAACGTGACATAGATTTTATTTATGTAGGATGTATGTGAATCGGAAATGCCAACCGACCCTATTGTCGAGAGGTTAAATTTAGTTGAAGAAGAAAACAATTTGTTGAAGGAAAAAATAAAAAAATTGAGGAGGAGAAGATGATATTGGAGTTGCATGTTGCGGATGTCGTCGATGATCACAAGATCAAGATGGATGCAATGCGCTTGAAGATTAGAAAGATTAGAAAATATGCCATTCATACCGAGGCTTGGTATCATTATGCCGTTGGATCAATTGTTACCTTGGTTGCGATTATGATCGCATTTGTTTTCGCATTGAAATGTTTTACATAGTTTCAATGTATGGTTTAATTAATTAGATGCTCTGGAGAGCTATATGTTGTTAGATGAGAACTATGTATGCACTTTGGTTTTAATGTGCTGATGAACTTCTATTAATTTGGACACTTAATTATATATAATGCACGCAGATGAACCGGCAATGGATGTACGGTGACAGACACACCTCCGAGTACATTAAGGGCGTGCATGAGTTTCTCGATGCAGCTGAGGCAAACAAGCAGAATGGTTTTATGTGTTGTCCATGCACTGAATGTGGGAATACAAGGTCTTACTCTAACTGGAAAATCCTTCACTCCCACCTGCTTTACAAGGGTTTCATGCCACACTATAATGTTTGGACGAGGCACGGAGAAATAGGGGTTATGATGGAAGACGACGAAGAAGAAGAGTACGATGACAACTATGTGCCCCCTGAATACGGTGATGCTGCAACGGGGGGAGCTGGTGAAGATCAAGAGGAACCAGATGATGTGCCCAATGATGCTGCAACGGGTGAAGCTGCTGAAGATCAAGAGGAACTAGACGATGTGCCCGATGATGATGATCTCCGCCGGGTCATTGTCGATGCAAGGACGCAATGCGAAAGTCAAAAGGAGAAGTTGAAGTTCGATCGCATGTTAGAGGATCACAAAAAAGAGTTGTACCCCAATTGCGAAGATGGCAACACAAAGCTCGGTACCGTACTGGAACTGCTGCAGTGGAAGGCAGAGAATGCTGTGGCTAACAAAGGATTTGAGAAGCTACTGAAAATATTGAAGAAGAAGCTTCCAAACGATAACGAATTGCCCGACAGTACATACGCAGCAAAGAAGGTCGTATGCCCTCTAGGATTGGAGGTGGAGAAGATACATGCATGCCCTAATGACTGCATCCTCTACCGCGGTGCATACAAGGATCTGAACGCATGCCCGGTATGCGGTGCGTTGCGGTATAAGATCAGACGAGATGACCTTGGTGATGTTGACGGCGAGCCCCTCAGGAAGAGGGTTCCTGCGAAGGTGATGTGGTATGCTCCTATAATACCACGGTTGAAACGTCTGTTCAGAAACTAAGAGCATGCCAAGTTGATGCGATGGCACAGTGAGAACCGAAAGAAAGATGGGAAGTTGAGAGCACCCGCTGACGGGTCGCAGTGGAGAAAAATCGAGAGAAAGTACTGGGATGAGTTTGCAAAGGACCCAAGGAATGTATGGTTTGCTTTAAGCGCGGATGGCATTAATCCTTTCGGGGAGCAGAGCAGCAATCACAGCACCTGGCCCGTGACTATGTATGTATAACCTTCCTCCTTGGATGTGCATGAAGTGGAAGTTCATTATGATGCCAGTTCTCATCCAAGGCCCTAAGCAACCCGGCAACGAAATTGATGTGTACCTAAGGCCATTAGTTGAAGAACTTTTACAGCTGTGGAATGGAAATGGTGTACGTACATGGGATGAGCACAGACAGGAGGAATTTAACCTTAAGGTGTTGTTGTTCGTGACCATCAACGATTGGCCCGCTCTCAGTAACCTTTCAGGACAGACAAACAAAGGATACCACGCATGCACGCACTGTTTAGATGACACTGAAAGTATATACCTGGACAAATGCAGGAAGAATGTGTACCTGGGCCATCGTCGATTTCTTCCGACCAACCATCAATGTCGAAAGAAAGGCAAGCATTTCAAAGGCGAGGCAGATCACCGGAAGAAGCCCGCCATCCGCACCGGTGATCATGTGCTTGCTATGGTCAATGATTTACACTACGTAATCTTTGGAAAGGGTCCCGGTGGACTAGCTGTTCTGAATGACGCTGAGGGACACGCACCCATGTGGAAGAAGAAATCTATATTTTGGGACCTACCCTACTGGAAAGACCTAGAGGTCCGCTCCTCAATCGACGTGATGCACGTGACGAAGAACCTTTGCGTGAACCTGCTAGGCTTCTTGGGCGTGTATGGGAAGACAAAAGATACACCCGAGGCACGAGAGGACCTGCAACGTTTGCACGAAAAAGACGGCATGCCTCCGAAGCAGTATAAAGGTCCTGCCAGCTACGCTCTTACGAAAGAAGAGAAAGAAATCTTCTTTGAATGCCTGCTCAGTATGAAGGTCACGACTGGCTTCTCGTCGAATATAAAGGGAATAATAAATATGCCAGAGAAAAAGTTTCAGAACCTAAAGTCTCATGACTGCCACGTGATTATGACACAACTGCTTCCGGTTGCATTGAGGGGGCTTCTACCGGAAAACATTCGATTAGCCATTGTGAAGCTATGTGCATTCCTCAATGGAATCTCTCAGAAGGTGATCGATCCAGAAATCGTACCAAGGCTAAGGAGTGATGTGGCGCAATGTCTTGTCAGTTTCGAGCTGGTGTTCCCACCATCCTTCTTCAATATCATGACGCACGTCCTAGTTCATCTAGTCGACGAGATTGTCATCCTGGGGCCCGTATTTCTACACAATATGTTCCCTTTTGAGAGGTTCATGGGGGTCCTAAAGAAATATGTCCGTAACCGTGCTAGGCCAGAAGGAAGCATCTCCATGGGCCATCAAACAGAGGATGTTATCGGGTTTTGTGTTGACTTCATTCCTGGCCTTAACAAGATAGGTCTCCCTAAATCGCGGTATGAGGGGAGACTGACTGGAAAAGGCACTCTGGGAAGAGACTCAATAATATGCAGGGACGGATATTCTTGGTCTCAAGCACACTACACAGTTCTACAGAACTCTACCTTGGTGACCCCGTATGTCGATGAACACAAGAATAGTCTGCGCTCCAAACACCCGGAGCAGTGCGACGACTGGATTACATGTGAACACATCAGGACTTTCAGCAGTTGGTTGGAAACACGTCTCAGAGGTGACAACACTGTTTGTGATGAGTTGTACTTGTTGTCCAGGGGACCATCTTTGACTGTATTGACTTACAAAGGATACGAGATAAATGGGAATACATTTTACACGATCGCCCAAGATCAAAAGAGCACCAACCAAAACAGCGGTGTCCACTTTGATGCAGCAACCGAGAGCGGAAAGGACACATATTATGGTTACATAGTGGACATATGGGAACTTGACTACGGACCTGATTTTAAGGTCCCTTTGTTTAAGTGCAAATGGGTCAATCTGTTAGGCGGCGGGGTACAGGTAGACCCACAGTACGGAATGACAACAGTGGATCTGAAAAATCTTGGGTACACTGACGAACCGTTCGTCCTAGCCAATGATGTGGCACAGGTTATCTATGTGAAGGACATGTCTACCAAACCGAGAAAAATAAAAGATAAGGAAGCGAATACATCATACGATGAGCCAAAGCGCCACATAGTTCTTTCACGAAAAAGGGACATCCTGGGAGTGGACGGCAAGACAGACATGTCTGAAGATTATGAAAAGTTTCATGAAATTCCTCCCTTCAATGTCAAGGCTGACCCAAGCATCCTGATAAACAATGAAGATTATCCATGGTTACGGCGCAATAAGCAAATGACACAAGCGAAGAAAAAGTGAAGACTTTCTCCCGAAATAAGCAAATGCTATGTGGGTGAAATTATGATACCATCCCAACTTTCAACTTTTTTAGAGTTCATTTGAAATGCTTTCATGTCTTATGGTTCGAAACTTTGATACTTCGAAAGTGATTGTCCATTTTGTACACGAAGTGCATCAAGTTTTTGTCGTAACCCTCTCTACTTTTTGGAACATGCTATGTGGGTGAAATGATGAGACCATGCCAACTTTCAACCTTTTCAGAGTTCATTTTGAAATGCTTTCCAATTTCAGAGTCATTTAGCTCAAAGAATGAATTAATAGCAAACAGAATGAACTACAAAACTATAAGTATTTAATTGTAAGTATAAATAAAAAATAAATAGCAAAGAAGAAAAAAAATTCTAATTTTATAGTAAAGTTATTCATAAACTAGTGATTCACACAAATTTTTAAAAATTCAAATTTAAACTATTTAAAATTTAAAACTAATGGCACTAACAGAAAGTTTATAATTTTTGTGACCTAAAAGCAAAAAGAAATCACTAAAAAACTGTAAGTATTTAGTTTTAAGTAGAAATAAAAAATAAATAGAAAAAAAATTCTAATTTTATAGTAAAGTTATTCATAAACTAGTGATTCACACAAATTTTTAAAAATTCAAATTTAAACTATTTAAAATTTAAAACTAATGGCACTAACAGAAAGTTTATAATTTTTATGACCTAAAAGCAAAAAGAAATCACTAAAAAACTGTAAGTATTTAGTTTTAAGTAGAAATAAAAATAAATAGAAAAAAAATTCTAATTTTATAGTAAAGTTATTCATAAACTAGTGATTCACACAAATTTTTAAAAATTCAAATTTAAACTATTTAAAATTTAAAACTAATGGCACTAACAGAAAGTTTATAATTTTTGTGACCTAAAAGCAAAAAGAAATCACTAAAAAACTGTAAGTATTTAGTTTTAAGTAGAAATAAAAAAATAAAAAACCAAAAAAATATAGAAATAAAAAATAAAAAATCAAAAAAAATGCCACCTACTGGGCCTCCACGGCCTGAATACGACTAGAAACCCTACATGGGCCAGGATTCAGGCCCGCAGAAGGCCCAATAGGCCCACAGGCAAAGCAGTGTCAAATTAGGCCCATAGGCCTGCTGTTCAGAGGAGTTCGAGAGGGAGGAGGCAGCAGAGCTTATAAACTGGTGTTGGGCGCTATCAACTAGCGATGTGGGACTAAACTTATGGGCGCGGGGCGCACAAGGGCATTGGTCCCGGTTGGTGGCACTAACCGGGACTAAAGGTGGCATTGGTCCCGGTTGGTGGCACCAGCCGTGACCATTGCCCCCCTTTAGTCCCGGTTGGTGCCACCAACCGGGACCAATGGGCTTCGCTTCCCGCCCTTTGGGCTGCTGAAAATTGGCCTTTGGTCCCGGTTCGTGGCACCAACCGGGACTAAAGGGTTGCATTGGTCCCGGTTGGTGCCACGAACCGGGACCAATGCCCTTGCTATATAACCAGGACTTGTGAAAATTTCACATCTCCCTCGCCTCCCTAGCCAGTTGCCCCCGCCGCCAGGCTGCCCAAACCGCTCGCGCGCTCCTCGTCGCCGTCGCCGCCGCCGGCCGCCATCCCCGTCTCCCCGTGCCCCTGCCCTGCGCCCGAGCCCACGCCGGCAGCCGCCCCGTGCCCCTGCCCCGTCCCCGAGCACGCACGGCCGCGCCCCTGCGCCCCGGCCCGCCCCCACCATTGTCGTCGTCGCCGGCGCCCGCCCCCACTGCCGCCCCTGCCTCGATGCCGCCCCTCCTCCCCGTTCGGTCCGGCTCCGGCGACCCCCTTTCCTCCCTGTCCCCTCGATCCTCTTCATATAATTTTTTTTCATATGCATATGTTGATTATATGGATGGATGGATGATGTATATGTTCATTATATGGATGGATGGATGATGTATGCTTTTTTCATATAATTTTTTTAGGCAGATTTTTAGATTTTTTAGGCAGATTTTTAGAATTTTTTGTGTATGTATGTTATGTTTATATGTATGTATGTATGTTCATATGTATGTATGTTTATATGCAAAGCATATGCAAAGAAAATGTATGAATGGTCATATGCAAAGAAAAATGTATGTATGGTCATATGCAAAGAAAATGTATGTATGTATGTTCATATGAAAGAAAAATGTATGTATGTATGTTCATAGATTTTTTTTGGTGATATTAATTATTGTAAATATGAAAATGTTTGTATATTCATATGAACAATGAATTAGGCAAAACCTTTACTTTTTTCTAAAATTTATATTTGATCATTATTTTAAAAAAACAAGCAATACTACTTCATGTATTTTTAAGAAAGGAAGAAGAAGAAAAAGAATGAGAGGAAAAAGGAAATAAGAAGAGGAAGAAAGGAGAAGAAGAGGGGAGAGGAAGAAGAGGAGAAATAAATAAGAAGAAGAAAAAAGAAGAAAAAGAAGAGGAGAAGAAGAAAGGAATAGAGGAGAAGAAGAGAAAAATAGAATATATATTCTATTTTCTCTTTTCTCCTCTATTCCTTTCTTCTTCTCCTCTTTTTTTTCTTCTTTTTTTTCTTCGACACGTGGGGGGGGGGTCGAGAACGCCGGACATTCATGAGAGAGGCGAGGAAGAAGGGGAAGAAGAGGGAGAAGAAGAGGAGAGGAAGAAGAGGAAGTCTTCTCCTCTATTCTTTCTTCTCTTCTTTTTTCTTCTTCTTCTTCCTCTTTATTTTATCGGGAACGAGGGTCGTCGAGTGGTCGAGGAGCGGTAGAGGAGAAACCCTAAATAGAAAGTATCGTCGGTGTGAGATACATGTACCGTCGGTGTCGGACACTACACCCACATCCCACAAGTGGCGCGGGCTTCGACGCCCACGTCACTTGTGGGACGTGGATGTAGTGTCCGACACCGAAGGCCACATGTATCTCACACCCATGATACTTGCTAGCTATTTAGGGTTTCCTCTACCGAAAAGAAGAGGAGAAATAAATAAGAAGAAGAAAAAAGAAGAAAAAGAAGAGGAGAAGAAGAAAGGAATAGTGGAGAAGAAGAGAAAATAGAATATATTCTATTTTCTCTTTTCTCCTCTATTCCTTTCTTCTTCTCCTCTTTTTTTTCTTCTTTTCTTCTTCTTCTTCTTCTTCTTCTTCTTATTAGCCGGAAGTAGAGAGAGGTTTCCTAGTGTCAAAGTATTGAAGAAATCCATGCCTTCATCATTAGCCGGAAGTAACCAGGGCATGTTGGTACGAAGTTCTGCAAAGTTATTCTGGAATGGAGTCCCGGATAGAATAATCCGCTTTTTGGTACGAATTCAGCAAAGGCCTTCCAAATAGCGATATTCAGAAGGCTCTTGCTGAACTTTGTACCAAAAAGCGAATTATCCTATCTGGGACTCCGTTCCAGAACAACTTTGAAGAGCTTCGTACCATCATGCACATGTTACTTTCGCCTAATGATGAAGACATGGTTTTGTTGAATCCTTTGACACTAGGCAACCTCCCGACCCCTCGGCGATCCTCTCGAACATGATGTAGTGTCGTCGTTGTCGATATATACCCCCTCCCGATAGCTTACTATGATTAGGTAGCTAGTTCTACGTTTGGCACTAATATATCCATCTGTCATGTTTGAATAATAATTGCCATGTTGTAAATATTTGTAGAAACTATGGACACTGCCCTAGACGAAGCAACAAAAGAAGCGTTGTTGAGGGACATAATCGCAGAAGGAAGTGATGCCATCTCGTTGTTTCTCAACGAAACTGATGGTCTGGAAGGAGAGGGTGAACAAGCTGGCTACGGTGACCTAATGCCGGTGCAAGAAGAAGAACATGAGGACGGCTCCGGTGACCCAATGCCGGTGCAAGAAGGAGACCGTGATGACGGCTCCGGTGACCGAACCGAGTCCGGCCAGGTATATATATTAGTTAAGCCTATGCTGACTAGCTGATTGATGCATTCATTGTTTTGGTATGTACACATATTAATTAAGTCTTTGTTCTTTTTTCTAGCCCTCCGAATCGAGCACAACTTCGGTAAAGAGACGAGGCCCGAAGAAAAAGTTGAGCTCGGATGAAAAGTTTGAGATCATAGCAATCGCGCCCGACGGCCAACCTATTGAACCCCTCCGGACAAAGAGCACATTTGTTGCTCAGTGCGGGGTTCTGGTTAGGGACAAGATCCCGATAAGCATCCAGCAATGGTTTAAGCCAGCTACAGAAGACCCTGAGGTGTCTTACGTCAATGATATGCAGAAAAATGATCTTTGGACTGAGCTGAAGTCAAATTTCACCCTACCGCCTGAGGAAAATCCAGAGAACCCAGTTAAAGAGAAATTAATCAAGTCTTTTGCTCTGAAGAGGATGGCAGAACTATTCAGGAGGTGGAAGAAAGAGCTGAATAAGTTTGTCGAAAATAATGAGACACCAGAATTCAAGGGCAGATATGAGAAGATCAGAGATCACTGGCCCGCATTTGTGGCCCACAAGACATCAGAAAAGAGTAAGAAGATGTCGGCGACAAACAAGCAAAATGCTGCGAAGAAGAAGCTTCACCATCGCACGGGGTCAGGTGGCTACCTCGTAGCCCGGCCTAAGTGGTCCAAGAGTGAGAATGATCTGGTTCATAAAGGGATCGAACCAGAGACAAAGAACTGGCCAGACCGTTGCCGGACTTGGTTCTTCGGGGCTGGCGGAACCCTGGACCCTGAAACAGGGAAGTGCATT
This sequence comes from Triticum urartu, assembly GCF_056163025.1. NCBI lineage: Eukaryota > Viridiplantae > Streptophyta > Magnoliopsida > Poales > Poaceae > Triticum > Triticum urartu. The sequence goes on from NC_141876.1 coordinate 612,528,896, forward strand.
TGGATGAACGATCAAATGGACATACCAGTCAGTAAGCTTAAGCAGTATATCGAAGCAGCGTAGGAAGGGACGTTCTTTCCAGACAGAGAGAACGACGAGCTCACAATGGCCCTCGGGAATCCTGAGCACCCTGGACGGACACGAGGCACGCCAGGCTCCGTTCCGTGGAAGGTTGGGTTTCCGGACGCAGGCGGTTACAAATCCCATGAGAGGAGGAAAAAAGTGCAGCATACCCAAATGCAGGCGCTGCAAGCAAGGGTGGACGCGATAGAGGAACGAGAAACAAATCGCAGCAAACGTACTGTCGAAGCCTCCCCCGAAGCTACCCCGCCATCTCAGCGCAGAAGCAGCATGGCTTCCACCGAGCTGCTTCAGCCAGAGCATGCCTTGACGGCTCCTGCCAGCTATCCCGTGGATGCTATCACGGAGTCTCAAAATTGCCACCTTATGACGCAATGGATGAATTTGAAGGTCAAGGCGGCTGTTGGCTCTGTTTATCCTACTGAACCCGGCGCAACTTTTCACTGTCGGCCGATTCCAGAAGGATATGCTAGGGTGATGGTGGATGAGATAACGGAGGGATTTGAGGACCTCCAGCTTGACCACCCTACCGGTGAAGGGACGACTCGGCTGGGGTCTGCTTTGAAGACTCCATGCCTATGGCGGAAGGAGCTCATCAACCTTCCGAACTGGACGCCTCTGCCTCCTCCTCCTCCTCCGGCGAGTCAGGGCACTCCGCCTCCACCGCCTCCTCCTCCTCCGGCGAGTGACGATCAGGGCCCTCGGCCGGCTCCTTCTCCGGCGCGCGGCGGCACTCCGCCTCCTTCTCCGCCTGCGCCGACGCGCCCGAGCAGCCAGCCTCCTCCTTCTCCGCCTTGTCAGCAAGGGCGGAAGAGACCTGCCGCCGCTCCAGCTGCTCCGGCGCGTCGTAGTCCTTCTCCTCCGCCGCTTAAGCAAGTAAAGAAGACAACCGCTACGTCTGCTCGGTCGGCGTCTAGCAGTACAACCAGAGGCGGGAGGACATACAGATTTGGTCCTTCTCTGAAGACTCCAGAGAAGTTACCATACGAGAGGACCCAGGAGGAGAACGCCGAGATCGCGCGAGAAGAAGTGAAGAAATTCTTTGAAGGGGTGAAAGCAAACAAACATCCACCTCCGGAGGAGAAGGTAGATCGGGTGAAAGTGAAGTGCACTCTGGCTGCCCCGACAAAACCACCGAAGTCTGATCCGCCGAAAGGAAACTATGACCGCTTTATTGGAAAGGAATTTGCCGAAGCGGAGCGGTCGGGAAGTACTGTCAGTGATCAAAGGCTGAAAGAACGAAGAGCTGGGAAACAAATTGCACAGCTCAGCGAACAAGCGAAGCAATCATGCCCCCGCTCAAGGTGCCTAGCGACATCGTCGCTAATGATCCGAGGATGGTGCCCGGTTATAGCAGTCTTGGAGATTACCTGCCCGACGATGTACATTATGATTTCATGGAGGTGCAGATACAAAGATACGAGTACGGGAAGCCTCTCGTCAAAGATGAAAGATCTCTATCAACGATGATGCGAAGATTGCATGATTGGTACTTGAAAATCTGCAGAGACTCTGGGGGAGGAGTACTTTGTATTTGAAAGTTAAAAAGGAGCATGACCTCGTTGGAATTGATCTGTTGCCTGTTCCATTTGAGGAGTTCTATCAGTTTTTCAATCAATTGGCCCTCGATAAAGCAACGGTCACCTGCTACTGTCTGTAAGTACTACTACTTCTGTCATTAAGTCTCTCCATATAGCTCAGCTCTTTCATTGCATGTATTTATAATCATCCTCACTATATTATGCAGATTGAAGATCGTCGAATTGAAAAAAAGACAAGTCGGTGATATTGGGTTCATTAACACATATCTCATAGATGCAACTCAGGTTAAATTTCATGCCGCAGAAACCGAGGCCAGCATGCTAGAATCATTGATAATAAATCAAAACAAAGATATAATACTCTTTCCTTACAACTTCAAGTGAGTGTTACTGTCTTGTGCGTATTCGGTTTCCCTTATATATTAGTCAAGGTTATAGTAATGTAATTGATGAGTTATGCATGCGTGTGCAGTTTCCACTATATTCTCCTACATATTAAGCTTGAGCAGGGACTAGTAACCGTCTTAGACTCAAGACGAAAAGATCCCAAGGACTATGCAGACATGACTCAAATACTCGAGAAGTAAGTTAAATCGATCACTATCCACCATATCAGCAACTTTGTTCATTTCCTGATATATCAAGTAATTGTTTTCTTTGTCCGGCAGGGTTTGGAGAAAATTCACCAGAAAAGCTCCGGGACTGCCGAAGGAGCTGCAATTTAGACACCCGAAAGTAAGTACTAGCTATAGTAGCATTTTAAGCGCATCTACTAGTCATTCAAGCGCTAGTTTCATCAATACCATTTGGCATTCTTGCTTATCAGTTTGATTAACCTCTATTTCTTGTAAAGTGGTTGTGGCAGCAACAAGGGAATGATTTCTGTGGATACTATGTTTGCGAGTCCATCCGCCACACGACCTGTGAGCGGGGCTACACTGACGAACAATATGAAGTACGTAAATAACAACATTCACAATTTTATTTTATTACCATCATTTGTGTTGAGTTTCATTCATTCATATATATATATATGTATTGACCCCCTTCTTTAAATTAGATGTTTCGGAAGCGGGATGAACTCCTAGCACCAGCTCGCATGCGAGGAATTCAAGAGGAATTGGCGGCATTCTTTCTTGACCACGTGATCCCTGAAGACGGAGAATTCTATGTGGATCCTGAGTCCATATGATTATATTTGTAAGAGATAATTATTGTATATATGTAGCCGGTAGTGTCAGATAGATATACGAGAACTTGTTGTTCGACCAATCTCTCGGAGAAGGAGAGGTGGTCGATATCACTTCTCTCTGTATATATGCATATATGTTCATGACGATCTTTCTGTTTCCTTTGTTTGCTTACTAGCTAGCTAGCGTGTCTTGTCCTCTCTATATACGTATGTATAGTACGTAGCGTCGACCAAGCACGGACATAACAAAGGACACTTCTCTCTATTAATTATAACTAGCTAACACAATATATGAAACACCTAAATTAACCCCCCAAAACCCCCAAACCCCCTCCCCTTCAAAAAAAAACAAAAACCCCAGCCACAGAACTGCTGACGCGTGGATGCCTATTGGTCCCGGTTGGTGCCACCAACCGGGACCAAAGGGTCTCCTGGCTGGGCTCTGCGCACTGCCCACGTGGAGGGCCTTTAGTCCCGGTTCTGGATTGAACCGGGACTAAAGGGGGGAGGTATTAGTACCGACACTTTAGTCCCGGTTCCTGAACCGGGACTAAAGGCCCTTACGAACCGGGACTATAGGCCCTTTTTCTACCAGTGGATGGTGATCACGACGGTGCTTCGAAGATGGAGATCGCAAGCACAAGATGATGATGGCCATATCATATCACTTATATTGATTGCATGTGATGTTTATCTTTTATGCATCTTATCTTGCTTTGATTGACGGTAGCATTATAAGATGATCTCTCACTAATTATCAAGAAGTGTTCTCCCTGAGTATGCACCGTTGCGAAAGTTCTTCGTGCTGAGACACCACATGATGATCGGGTGTGATAGGCTCTACGTTCAAATACAACGGGTGCAAAACAGTTGCACACGCGGAATACTCAGGTTATACTTGACGAGCCAAGCATATACAGATATGGCCTCGGAACACGAAGAACGAAAGGTCGAGCGTGAATCATATAGTAGATATGATCAACATAGTGATGTTCACCAATGAAACTACTCCATCTCACGTGATGATCGGACATGGTTTAGTTGATTTGGATCACGTAATCACTTAGAGGATTAGAGGGATGTCTATCTAAGTGGGAGTTCTTTAAGTAAATTAATTGAACCTAAATTTATCATGAAACTTAGTACCTGATAGTATCTTGCTTGTTTATGCTTGATTGTAGATAGATGGCTCGTGCTGTTGTTCCGTTGAATTTTAATGCGTTCCTTGAGAAAGCAAAGTTGAAAGATGATGGTAGCAATTACACGGACTGGGTCCATAACTTGAGGATTATCCTCATTGCTGCACAGAAGAATTACGTCCTGGAAGCACCGCTGGGTGCCAGGCCTGCTGCTGGAGCGACACCAAATGTTATGAACATCTGGCAGAGCAAAGCTGATGACTACTCGATAGTTCAGTGTGCCATGCTTTACGGCTTAGAATCGGCACTTCAACGACGTTTTGAACGTCATGGAGCATATGAGATGTTCCAGGAGTTGAAGTTAATATTTCAAGCAAATGCCCGGATTGAGAGATCTGAAGTCTCCAATAAGTTCTATAGCTGCAAGATGGAGGAGAACAGTTCTGTCAGTGAGCATATACTCAAAATGTCTGGGTATAATAATCACTTGATTCAATTGGGAGTTAATCTTCCAAATGATTGTGTCATCGACAGAATTCTCCAATCACTGCCACCAAGCTACAAGAGCTTCATGATGAACTATAATATGCAAGGGATGAATAAGACTATTCCCGAGCTCTTCGCAATGCTGAAAGCTGCGGAGGTAGAAATCAAGAAGGAGCATCAAGTGTTGATGGTCAACAAGACCACTAGTTTCAAGAAAAAGGGCAAAGGGAAGAAGAAGGGGAACTTCAAAAAGAACGGCAAGCAAGTTGCTACTCAAGAGAAGAAACCCAAACCTAGACCTAAGCCTGAAACTGAGTGCTTCTACTGCAAGCAGACTGGTCACTGGAAGCGGAACTGCCCCAAATATTTGGCGGATAAGAAGTATGGCAAGGTGAACAAAGGTATATGTGATATACATGTTATTGATGTGTACCTTACTAATGCTCGCAGTAGCACCTGGGTATTTGATACTGGTTCTGTTGCTAATATTTGCAACTCGAAACAGGGACTACGGATTAAGCAAAGACTGGCTAAGGACGAGGTGACGATGCGCGTGGGAAACGGTTCCAAAGTCGATGTGATCGCAGTCGGCACGCTACCTCTACATCTACCTTCGGGATTAGTATTAGACCTAAATAATTGTTATTTGGTGCCAGCGTTGAGCATGAACATTATATCTGGATCTTGTTTAATGCGAGACGGTTATTCATTTAAATCAGAGAATAATGGTTGTTCTATTTATATGAGTAATATCTTTTATGGTCATGCACCCTTGAAGAGTGGTCTATTCTTATTGAATCTCGAGAGTAGTGATACACATATTCATAATGTTGAAACCAAAAGATGCAGAGTTGATAATGATGGTGCAACTTATTTGTGGCACTGCCGTTTAGGTCATATCGGTGTAAAGTGCATGAAGAAACTCCATACTGATGGACTTTTGGAACCACTTGATTATGAATCACTTGGTACTTGCGAACCGTGCCTCATGGGCAAGATGAATAAAACACCGTTCTCCGGTACTATGGAGAGAGCAACAGATTTGTTGGAAATCATACATACGGATGTATGTGGTCCGATGAATATTGAGGCTTGTGGCGGATATCGTTATTTTCTCACCTTCACAGATGACTTAAGCAGATATGGGTATATCTACTTAATGAAACATAAGTCTGAAACATTTGAAAAGTTCAAAGAATTTCAGAGTGAAGTTGAAAATCATCGTAACAAGAAAATAAAGTTTCTACGATCTGATCGTGGAGGAGAATATTTGAGTTACGAGTTTGTTGTACATTTGAAGCAATGCGGAATAGTTTCGCAACTCACGCCACCCGGAACACCACAGCGTAATGGTGTGTCCGAACGTCGTAATCGTACTTTACTAGATATGGTGCGATCTATGATGTCTCTTACTGATTTACCGCTATCGTTTTGGGGATACGCTCTAGAGACGGCCGCATTCACGTTAAATAGGGCACCATCAAAATCCGTTGAGACGACGCCTTATGAACTGTGGTTTGGCAAGAAACCAAAGTTGTCGTTTCTGAAAGTTTGGGGCTGCGATGCTTATGTGAAAAAGCTTCAACCTGATAAGCTCGAACCCAAATTGGAGAAATGTGTCTTCATAGGATATCCAAAGGAAACTATTGGATACACCTTCTATCATAGATCCGAAGGCAAGAATTTTGTTGCTAAATTCGGAAACTTTCTGGAGAAGGAGTTTCTCTCGAAAGAAGTGAGTGGGAGGAAAGTAGAACTTGACGAGGTAACTGTACCTGCTCCCTTATTAGAAAGTAGTGCATCATAGAAAACTGTTTCAGTGACACCTACACTAGTTAGTGAGGAAGCTAATGATGATGATCATGAAACTTCAGAACAAGATACTACTGAACCTCGTAGATCAACCAGAGTGAGATCCGCGCCAGAGTGGTACGGTAATCCTGTTTTGGAAGTCATGCTACTAGATCATGATGAACCTACGAACTATGAAGAAGCGATGGTGAGCCCAGATTCCGCAAAATGGCTTGAAGCCATGAAATCTGAGATGGGATCCATGTATGAGAACAAAGTATGGACTTTGGTTGACTTGCCCGATGATCGGCAAGCAATTGAGAATAAATGGATCTTCAAGAAGAAGACTGACGCTGACGGTAATATTACTGTCTACAAAGCTTGACTTGTTGCAAAAGGTTTTTGGCAAGTTCAAGGGATTGACTACGATGAGACCTTCTCACCCGTAGCGATGCTTAAGTCTGTCCAAATCATGTTAGCAATTGCCGCATTTTATGATTATGAAATTTGGCAGATGGATGTCAAAACTGCATTCCTGAATGGATTTCTAGAAGAAGAGTTGTATATGATGCAACCTGAAGGTTTTGTCAATCCAAAGGGAACTAACAAAGTGTGCAAGCTCCAGCGATCCATTTATGGACTGGTGCAAGCCTCTCGGAGTTGGAATAAACGCTTTGATAGTGTGATCAAAGCATTTGGTTTTATACAGACTTTTGGAGAAGCCTGTATTTACAAGAAAGTGAATGGGAGCTCTGTAGCATTTCTGATATTATATGTGGATGACATATTACTAATTGGAAATGATATAGAATTTCTGGATAGCATAAAGGGATACTTGAATAAGAGTTTTTCAATGAAAGACCTCGGTGAAGCTGCTTACATATTAGGCATTAAGATCTATAGAGATAGATCAAGACGCTTAATTGGACTTTCACAAAGCACATACCTTGACAAAGTTTTGAAGAAGTTCAAAATGGATCAAGCAAAGAAAGGGTTCTTGCCTGTGTTACAAGGTGTGAAATTGAGTAAGACTCAATGCCCGACCACTGTAGAAGATAGAGAGAAAATGAAAGATGTTCCCTATGCTTCAGCCATAGGCTCTATCATGTATGCAATGCTGTGTACCAGAACTGATGTGTGCCTTGCCATAAGTCTAGCAGGGAGGTACCAAAGTGATCCAGGAGTGGATCACTGGACAGCGGTCAAGAACATCCTGAAATACCTGAAAAGGACTAAGGATATGTTTCTCATATATGGAGGTGACAAAGAGCTCATCGTAAAAGGTTACGTTGATGCAAGCTTTGACACTGATCCGGACGATTCTAAATCGCAAACCGGATACGTGTTTACATTAAACGGTGGAGCTGTCAGTTGGTGCAGTTCTAAACAAAGCGTCGTAGCGGGATCTACATGTGAAGCGGAGTACATAGCTGCTTCGGAAGCAGCAAATGAAGGATTCTGGATGAAGGAGTTCATATCCGATCTAGGTGTCATACCTAGTGCATCGGGTCCAATGAAAATCTTTTGTGACAATACTGGTGCAATTGCCTTGGCAAAGGAATCCAGATTTCACAAGAGAACCAAGCACATCAAGAGACGCTTCAATTCCATCCGGGATCTAGTCCAGGAGGGAGACATAGAGATTTGCAATATACATACGGATCTGAATGTTGCAGACCCGTTGACTAAGCCTCTTCCACGAGCAAAACATGATCAGCACCAAAGCTCCATGTGTGTTAGAATCATTACTGTGTAATCTAGATTATTGACTCTAGTGCAAGTGGGAGACTGAAGGAAATATGCCCTAGAGGCAATAATAAAGTTATTATTTATTTCCTTATATCATGATAAATGTTTATTATTCATGCTAGAATTGTATTAACCGAAAACATAATACATGTGTGAATACATAGACAAACAGAGTGTCACTAGTATGCCTCTACTTGACTAGCTCGTTAATCAAAGATGGTTATGTTTCCTAACCATGAACAAAGAGTTGTTATTTGATTAACGGGATCACATCATTAGGTGAATGATATGATTGACATGACCCATTCCATTAGCTTAGCACCCGATCGTTTAGTATGTTGCTATTGCTTTCTTCATGACTTATACATGTTCCTATGACTATGAGATTATGCAACTCCCGTTTGCCGGAGGAACACTTTGTGTGCTACCAAACGTCACAACGTAAATGGGTGATTATAAAGGTGCTCTACAGGTGTCTCCAAAGGTACATGTTGGGTTGGCATATTTCGAGATTAGGATTTGTCACTCCGATTGTCGGAGAGGTATCTCTGGGCCCTCTCGGTAATGCACATCACATAAGCCTTGCAATCATTGCAACTAATGAGTTAGTTGCGAGATGATGTATTACGGAACGAGTAAAGAGACTTGCCGGTAACGAGATTGAACTAGGTATTGAGATACCGACGATCGAATCTCGGGCAAGTAACATACCGATGACAAAGGGAACAACTATTGGAAATATGCCCTAGAGGCAATAATAAATTAGTTATTATTATATTTCCTTGTTCATGATAATCGTTTATTGTCCATGCTAGAATTGTATTGATAGGAAACTCAGATACATGTGTGGATACATAGACAACACCATGTCCCTAGTAAGCCTCTAGTTGACTAGCTCGTTGATCAATAGATGGTTACGGTTTCCTGACCATGGACATTGAATGTCATTGATAACGGGATCACATCATTAGAAGAACGATGTGATGGACAAGACCCAATCCTAAGCCTAGCACAAAGATCATGTAGTTCATATGCTAAAGCTTTTCTAATGTCAAGTATCATTTCCTTAGACCATGAGATTGTGCAACTCCCGGATACCGTAGGAGTGCTTTGGGTGTGCCAAACGTCACAACGTAACTGGGTGGCTATAAAGGTACATTACAGGTATCTCCGAAAGTGTTTGTTGGGTTGGCACGAATCAAGACTGGGATTTGTCACTCCGTGCGACGGAGAGGTATCTCTGGGCCCACTCGGTAGGACATCATCATAATGTGCACAATGTGATCAAGGAGTTGATCATGGGATGATGTGTTACGAAACGAGTAAAGAGACTTGCCGGTAACGAGATTGAACAAGGTATCGGGATACCGACGATCGAATCTCGGGCAAGTATCGTACCGCTAGACAAAGGGAATTGTATACGGGATTGATTAAGTCCTTGACATCGTGGTTCATCCGATGAGATCATCGTGGAACATGTGGGAGCCAACATGGGTATCCAGATTCCGCTGTTGGTTATTGACCGGAGAGTCATCTCGGTCATGTCTGCATGTCTCCCGAACCCGTAGGGTCTACACACTTAAGGTTCGGTGACGCTAGGGTTATAGAGATATTAGTATGCGGTAACCCGAAAGTTGTTCGGAGTCCCGAATGAGATCCCGGACGTCACGAGGAGTTCCCGAATGGTACGGAGGTAAAGAATTATATATAGGAAGTGCTATTTCGGCTATGGGGACAAGTTTCGGGGTCACCAGTATTATACCGGGACCACCGGAAGGGTCCCGGGGGTCCACCGGGTGGGGCCACCTGCCCCGGGGGCCACATGGGCTGTAGGGGGTGCGCCTTGGACTATATGGGCCAAGGGCACCTGCCCCTAGAGGCCCATGCGCCAAAGGGACAAGAGGAGGGGAGAGTCCTAAAGGGGGAAGGCACCTCCGAGGTGCCTTGGGGAGGATGGACTCCTCCCCCCCTTGGCCGCACCCTTCCTTGGAGGAAGGGGCAAGGCTGCGCCCTCCCCCTCTCCCTTGGCCCTATATATAGTGGGGGGAAGGGAGGGCAACTATAACCTAAGCCTTGGCGCCTCCCTCTCCCTCCCATGACACACCTTCCTCCTCCCGCAGCGCTTGGCAAAGCCCTGTTGGAATCCCGCTGCTTCCACCACCACGCCGTCGTGCTGCTAGATCTCCATCAACCTCTCCTTTCCCCTTGCTGGATCAAGAAGGAGGAGACGTCGCTGCTCCATACGTGTGTTGAACGCGGAGGTGCCATCCGTTCGGCGCTAGGATCATCGGTGATTTGGATCACGACGAGTACGACTCCATCAACCCCGTTCTCTTGAACGCTTCCGCGCGCGATCTACAAGGGTATGTAGATCCACTCCTCCCTCGTTGCTAGATGACTCCATAGATAGATCTTGGTGACACGTAGGAAATTTTTTGAATTATTGCTACGTTCCCAATAGTGGCATCATGAGCTAGGTTTATGCGTAGTTTCTATGCATGAGTAGAACACAAAGTAGTTGTGGGCGTTGATTTTGTTCAATATGCTTACCGTTACTAGTCCAATCTTGATTCGGTGGCATTGTGGGATGAAGCGGCCCGGACCGACCTTACACGTACTCTTACGTGAGACTGGTTCCACCGACTGACATGCACTAGTTGCATAAGGTGGCTAGCGGGTGTCTGTCTCTCCCACTTTAGTCGGATCGGATTCGATGAAAAGGGTCCTTATGAAGGGTAAATAGCAATTGGCATATCACGTTGTGGTTTTTGCGTAGGTAAGAAACGTTCTTGCTAGAAACCCATAGCAGCCACGTAAAACATGCAAACAACAATTAGAGGACGTCTAACTTGTTTTTGCAGGGTATGCTATGTGATGTGATATGGCCAAAAGGATGTGATGAATGATATATGTGATGTATGAGATTGATCATGTTCTTGTAATAGGAATCACGACTTGCATGTCGATGAGTATGACAACCGGCAGGAGCCATAGGAGTTGTCTTAATTTATTTATGACCTGCGTGTCAACATAAACGTCATGTAATTACTTTAATTTATTGCTAACCGTTAGCTGTAGTAGTAGAAGTAATAGTTGGCGAGACAACTTCATGGAGACACAATGATGGAGATCATGATGATGGAGATCATGGTGTCATGCCGGTGACAAGATGATCATGGAGCCCCAAGATGGAGATCAAAGGAGCTATATGATATTGGCCATATCATGTCACTATTATTTGATTGCATGTGATGTTTATCATGTTTATGCATCTTGTTTACTTAGAACGACGGTAGTAAATAAGATGAACCCTCACTAAAATTTCAAGAAGGTGTTCCCCCTAACTGTGCACCGTTGCGAAAGTTCGTCGTTTCGAAGCACCACGTGATGATCGGGTGTGATAGATTCTTACGTTCACATACAACGGGTGTAAGACAGATTTACACACGCGAAACACTTAGGTTGACTTGACGAGCCTAGCATGTACAGACATGGCCTCGGAACACAAGAGACCGAAAGGTCGAGCATGAGTCGTATGGTAGATACGATCAACATGAAGATGTTCACCGATGATGACTAGTCCGTCTCACGTGATGATCGGACACGGCCTAGTTGACTCGGATCATGTAATCACTTAGATGACTAGAGGGATGTCTATCTGAGTGGGAGTTCATAAGATGAACTTAATTATCCTGAACATAGTCAAAAGGTCTTCGCAAATTATGTCATAGCTCGCGCTTCAGTTCTACTGTTTAGTTATGTTCCTAGAGAAAATTTAGTTGAAAGTTGATAGTAGTAATTATGCGGACTAGGTCCGTAAACTGAGGATTGTCCTCATTGCTTCATAGAAGGCTTATGTCCTCAATGCACCGCTCAGTGTGCTGAACCTCGAACGTCGTCTGTGGATGTTGCGAACATCAAACATACACGTTTTGATGACTACATGATAGTTCAGTGCATAATGCTAAATGGTTTAGAATTGAGGCACCAAAGACGTTTTTGAAACATCGCAGAACATATGAGATGTTCCAAGGACTGAAATTGGGATTTCAGGCTCGTGCCCACGTTAAGAGGTATAAGACCTCTGACGATTTTCTTAGCCTGCAAACTAAGGGAGAAAAGCTCAATTGTTGAGCTTGTGCTCAGATTGTCTGAGTACAACAATCATTTGAATCGAGTGGGAGTTGATCTTCCAGATGAAATAGTGATGGTTCTCCGAAGTCATTACCACCAAGCTGCTAGAGCTTCGTGATGAACTATGATATATCAGGGACATATATGATGATCCTTGAGATATTCGCGATGTTTGACACCGCGAAAGTAGAAATCAAGAAGGAGCATCAATTGTTGATGGTTGGTGAAACCACTAGTTTCAAGAAGGGCAAGGGAACAAAGGGATACTTCATGAAATGGCAATTCAGCTGCTGCTCTAGTGAAGAAACCCAAGGTTGAACCCAAACCCGAGACTGAGTGCTTCTGTAATAAGGGGAACAGCCACTGGAGCAGAATTACCCTAGATACTTGGTAGATGAGAAGGCTGGCAAGGTCGATAGAAGTATATTGGATATACATTGTGTTGATGTGTACTTTACTAGTACTCCTAGTAGCACCAGGGTATTAGATACCGGTTCGGTTGCTAAGTGTTAGTAACTCGAAACAAAAGGCTACGGAATAAACGGAGACTAGCTAAAGGTGAGCTGACGATATGTGTTGGAAGTGTTTCCAGGGTTGATATGATCAAGCATCGCACGCTCCCTCTACCATCGAGATTGGTATTAAAACCTAAATAATTGTTATTTGGTGTTTGCGTTGAGCATAGACATGATTGGATTATGTCTATCGCAATACGGTTATTCATTTAAAGAGAATAATGGTTACTCTGTTTATTTGAATAATACCTTCAAATGGTCTTACACCTGAAATGAATGGTTTATTGAATCTCGATCGTAGTGATACACATGTTCATGCCAAAAGATAGTGATGATAGTACCACCTACTTGTGGCACTGCCACTTAAGTCATATCGGTATAAAACGCATGAAGAAGCTCCATGTTGATGGATCTTTGGGCTCACTCGTTTTTGAAAGGTTTGAGACATGCGAACCATGTCTATTGGTGTATATGCATGAAGAAACTCCATGCAAATGGACCGTTTGGACTCACTTGATTTTGAATCACTTGAGACATGCAAATCATACCACATGGGCAAGATGACTGAAAGCCTCATTTTTCAGTAAAATGGAACTAGAAAGCAACTTGTTGGAAGTAATACATTTTGATGTGTGCAGTCCAATGAGTGCTGAGGCGTGTAGTGGACATCGTTATGTTCTTACTTCACAGATGGTTTGAGTAGATGTTGAGTACATTTACTTGATGAATCACGAGTCTGAATTATTGAAAGGTTCAAGTAATTTCAGGGTGAAGTTGAAAGATCGTCGTGACAAGAGGATAAAAGATCTATGATATGATCATAGAGATGAATATCTGAATTACGAGTTTGGCACAGAATTAAGACATTGTGGAAATTGTTTCACAACTAATACAGCCTGGAACACCGTAGTGTGATGTCCGAACATCATAACTGCACCCTATTGGATATGATGCATACCATAATGTCTCTTATCGAATTACCACGATAGTTTATGGGTTAGGCATTAAAGACAACCACATTCACTTTAAATAGGGCACCACGTAATTCCGATGAGATGACACCGTATGAACTATGGTTTAGGGAAACCTAAGTTGTCATTTCTTAAAAGTTTGGGGCTGCGACGCTTATGTGAAAAAGTTTCAGGCTGATAAGCTCGAACCCAAAGCGGATAAATGCATCTTCATAGGACACCCAAAATAGTTGGGTATACCTCCTGTCTCAGATTCGAAAGCAATAAGGGATTGTTTCTAGAATCGGGTCCTTTCTCGAGGAAAAGTTTCTCACGAAAGAATTGAGTGGGAGGATGGTGGAGACTTGATGAGGTTATTGAACCGTCACTTCAACTAGTGTATAGCAGGGCACAAAGAGTTGTTCCTGTGGCACCTACACCAATTGAAGTGGGAGCTTATGATATTGATCATGAGACTTCGGATCAAGTCACTCCCAAACCTGTAGGATGACAAGGATGCGTACTACTTCAGAGTGGTACGTAATCCTGTCTTGGAATTCATGTTGCTAGACAACAATGAACCTACGAGCTATGGAGAAGCGATGGTGGGCCCGGATTCCGATAAATGGCTCGAGGCCATAAAATCCGAGAGAGGATCCATGTATGAAAACAAAGTGTAGACTTTGGCAGAACGGCTCGATGGTCGTAAGGCTATTGAGTATAGATGGATTTTAAAAGGAAGACGAACAATGATGGTAAGTATCACCATTAAGAAAGCTCGACTTGTCGTTAAGATTTTTTCCGACAAGTTCAAGGAGTTGACTATGATGAGACTTTCTCACTCGTAGCGATGCTAAGAGTCTGTTGGAATTATATTAGCGATTACTGCATTATTTATGAAATCTTGCAGATAGGATGTCAAAACATTGTTTCCTCGACATTTTTTTTGGGGAAAGGTTGTATGTGATACAAACCGAAAGGTTTTGTCAATCCTGAAAGATGCTAATAAATATGCAAAGCTCCAGCAATCCTTCTAAGGACTGGAGTAAGCATCTCGGAGTTGGAATGTATGCTTTGATAAGATGATCAAAGTTTTGGGTGTATACAAAGTTTATGAGAAACTTGTATTTCCAAAGAAGTGAGTGGGAGCACTATATAATTTCTGATAAATATATGTTGACATATTGTTGATCAGAAATGACGTAGAATTTCTGGAAAGCATATAGGGTTATTTGGAAAGTGTTTTTCAATGGAAAACCTGCATTAAGCTACTTGAACATTGAGCATCAAGATCTATAAGGATAGATCAAAACGCTTAATGATACTTTCAAATGAGCACATACCTTGACATGATCTTGAAGGTGTTCAAGATGGATCAGTCAAAGAAGGAGTTCTTGCCTGAGTTGTAAGGTATGAAGTTAAGACTTAAAGCTCGACCACGGCAGAATAGAGAGAAAGGACGAAGGTCGTTCCCTATGCTTAAGACATAGGCTCTACAGTATGCTATGTTGTGTACCGCACCTGAAATGTGCCTTGCCATGAGTCAGTCAAGGGGTACAAGAGTGATCTAAGAATGGATCACAGGACAGCGGTCAAAGTTATCCTTAGTAACTAGTGGACTAAGGAATTTTCTCGATTATGGAGGTGGTGAAAGAGTTCGTCGTAAACGGTTACGTCGATGCAAGCTTAACACCTATCCGGATAGCTCTGAGTAGAGATACCGGATACGTATGATGGAGCAACAATTTAGAATAGCTCCAAATAGAACAGTTATTTGAAATGGCTCCAAATATAGCGTAGTAGCTGCATCTACAAGATGACATAGAGATTTGCGAAGTACATACGGATCTGAAAGATTCAGACCCGTTGACTATAACATCTCTCACAAGCATAACATGATCAAACCCAGAACTCATCGAGTGTTAATCACATGGTAATGTGAACTAGATTATTGACTCTAGTAAACTCTTTGGGTGTTAGTCACATGGGGATGTGACCTTGAGTGTTAATCACATATCGATGTGAACTGGATCATTGACTCTAGTGCAAGTGGGAGACTATTGGAAATATGCCCTAGAGGCAATAATAAATTAGTTATTATTATATTTCCTTGTTCATGATAATCGTTTACTGTCCATGCTAGAATTGTATTGATAGGAAACTCAGATACATGTGTGGATACATAGACAACACCATGTCCCTAGTAAGCCTCTAGTTGACTAGCTCGTTGATCAATAGATGGTTACGGTTTCCTGACCATGGACATTGAATGTCATTGATAACGGGATCACATCATTAGAAGAATGATGTGATGGACAAGACCCAATCCTAAGCCTAGCACAAAGATCATGTAGTTCGTATGCTAAAGCTTTTCTAATGTCAAGTATCATTTCCTTAGACCATGAGATTGTGCAACTCCCGGATACTGTAGGAGTGCTTTGGGTGTGCCAAACGTCAGAACGTAACTGGGTGGCTATAAAGGTACATTACAGGTATCTCCGAAAGTGTCTGTTGGGTTGGCATGAATCGAGACTGGGATTTGTCACTTCGTGTGACGGAGAGGTATCTCTGGGCCCACTCGGTAGGACATCATCATAATGTGCACAATGTGATCAAGGAGTTGATCACGGGATGATGTGTTACGAAACGAGTAAAGAGACTTGCCGGTAACGAGATTGAACAAGGTATCGGGATACCGACGATCGAATCTCGGGCAAGTATCGTACCGCTAGACAAAGGGAATTGTATACGGGATTGATTAAGTCCTTGACATCGTGGTTCATCCGATGAGATCATCATGGAACATGTGGGAGCCAACATGGGTATCCAGATCCCGCTGTTGGTTATTGACCGGAGAGTCATCTTGGTCATGTCTGCATGTCTCCCGAACCCGTAGGGTCTACACACTTAAGGTTCGGTGACGCTAGGGTTATAGAGATATTAGTATGCGGTAACCGAAAAGTTGTTCGGAATCCCGGATGAGATCCCGGACGTCACGAGGAGTTCCGGAATGGTCCGGAGGTAAATAATTATATATAGGAAGTGCTATTTCGGCTATGGGGACAAGTTTCGGGGTCACCGGTATTGTACCGGGACCACCGGAAGGGTCCCGGGGGTCCACCGGGTGGGGCCACCTGCCCCGGGGGCCACATGGGCTGTAGGGGGTGCGCCTTGGCCTATATGGGCCAAGGGCACCAGCCCCTAGAGGCCCATGCGCCAAAGGGACAAGAGGAGGGGAGAGTCCTAAAGGGGGAAGGCACCTCCGAGGTGCCTTGGGGAGGATGGACTCCTCCCCCCCTTGGCCGCACCCTTCCTTGGAGGAAGGGGCAAGGCTGCGCCCTCCCCCTCTCCCTTGGCCCTATATATAGTGGGGGGAAGGGAGGGCAACTATAACCTAAGCCTTGGCGCCTCCCTCTCCCTCCCATGACACACCTTCCTCCTCCCGCAGCGCTTGGCGAAGCCCTATTGGAATCCCGATGCTTCCACCACCACGCCGTCATGCTGCTGGATCTCCATCAACCTCTCCTTTCCCCTTGCTGGATCAAGAAGGAGGAGACGTCGCTGCTCCGTACGTGTGTTGAACGCGGAGGTGCCGTCCGTTCGGCGCTAGGATCATCGGTGATTTGGATCATGACGAGTACGACTCCATCAACCCCGTTCTCTTGAACGCTTCCGCGCGCGATCTAAAAGGGTATGTAGATCCACTCCTCCCTCGTTGCTAGATGACTCCATAGATAGATCTTGGTGACACGTAGGAAATTTTTTGAATTATTGCTACGTTCCCCAACAACAACGTATGTTGTTATGCGGTCTGACCGATAAAGATCTTCGTAGAATATGTAGGAGCCAATATGAGCATCCAGGTTCCGCTATTGGTTATTGACTGGAGACGTGTCTCGGTCATGTCTACATTGTTCTCGAACCCGTAGGGTCCGCACGCTTAAGGTTTCGATGACAGTTATATTATTAGTTTATGAGTTTTGTTGTACCGAAGTTAGTTCGGAGTCCTGGATGTGACCACGGACATGACGAGGAGTCTCAAAATGGTCGAGACATAAAGATTGATATATTGGACGGCTATATTCGGACACCGGAAGTGTTCCGGGTGATTTCGGAGAAAACCGGAGAGCCGGAGGGTTACCGGAACCCACCCCCCCCCCCCCCGGGAGAAGTAATGGGCCATATGGGCCTTAGTGGAGAGAGAGGGGGGCTGCCAGAGGTGGGCCGCGCACCTCCTCCCCCCTGGTCCAAATTGGACTAGGAGAGGGGGGGGCGCCCCCCTTTCCCTCTCCCTCCCTACTTCTTTCCCCCTCCTAGTAGGAGTCCTACTCCTACTAGGAGGAGGACTCCTCCTGGAGCGCCTATAGGGGCCAGCCGGCCTCCTCCCCTTGCTCCTTTATATACGGGGGCAGGGGGCACCCCTAGACACACAAGTTGATCTTCGTGATAGTTCCTTAGCCGTGTGCGGTGCCCCCCTCCACCATATTCCACCTCGGTCATATTGTAGCGGTGCTTAGGCGAAGCCCTGCG
This sequence comes from Triticum urartu, assembly GCF_056163025.1. Classification (NCBI taxonomy): domain Eukaryota; kingdom Viridiplantae; phylum Streptophyta; class Magnoliopsida; order Poales; family Poaceae; genus Triticum; species Triticum urartu. The sequence goes on from NC_141876.1 coordinate 612,547,004, forward strand.
ATGGTAGAACATCAAGATTGTCACCACGCCGTCGTGCTGACGGAACTCCTCCCCGACGCTTTGCTGGATCGGAGCCCGGGGATCGTCATCGAGCTGAACGTGTGCTAGAACTCGGAGGTGCCGTAGTTTCGGTGCTTGATCGGTCGGGCCGTGGAGACGTACGACTACATCAACCAAACGCTTCCGTTGTCGATCAACAAGGGTACGTAGATCACACTCTCCCCTCTCGTTGCTATGCATCACCATGATCTTGCATGTGCGTAGGAAAATTTTTGAAATTACTACGTTCCCCAACACTACGCTCTTACGAAAGAAGAGAAAGAAATCTTCTTTGAATGCCTGCTCAGTATGAAGGTCACGACTGGCTTCTCGTCGAATATAAAGGGAATAATAAATATGCTAGAGAAAAAGTTTCAGAACCTAAAGTCTCATGACTGCCACCTGATTATGACGCAACTGCTTCCGGTTGCATTGAGGGGGCTTCTACCAGAAAACGTCCGATTAGCCATTGTGAAGCTATGTGCATTCCTCAATGCAATCTCTCAGAAGGTGATCGATCCAGAAATCGTACCAAGGCTAAGGAGTGATGTGGCGCAATGTCTTGTCAGTTTCGAGCTGGTGTTCCCACCATCCTTCTTCAATATCATGACGCACGTCCTAGTTCATCTAGTCGACGAGGTTGTCAGCCTGGGGCCCGTATTTCTACACAATATGTTCCCCTTTGAGAGGTTCATGGGAGTCCTAAATAAATATGTCCGTAACCGCGCTAGGCCAGAAGGAAGCATCTCCATGGGCCATCAAACAGAGGATGTTATCGGGTTTTGTGTTGACTTCATTCCTGGCCTTAAGAAGATAGGTCTCCCTAAATCGCGGTATGAGGGGAGACTGACTGGAAAAGGCACTCTTGGAAGTGACTCAATAATATGCAGGGACGGATATTCTTGGTCTCAAGCACACTACACAGTTCTCAGAATTCTACCCTGGTGACCCCGTATGTCGATGGACACAAGAATAGTCTGTGCTCCAAACACCCGAAGCAGTGCAACGACTGGATTACATGTGAACACATCAGGACTTTCAGCAGTTGGTTGGAAACACGTCTCAGAGGTGACAACACTGTTTGTGATGAGTTGTACTTGTTGTCCAGGGGACCATCTTTGACTGTATTGACTTACAAAGGATACGAGATAAATGGGAATACATTTTACACGATCTCCCAAGATCAAAAGAGCACCAACCAAAACAGCGGTGTCCGCTTTGATGCAGCAACCGAGAGCGGAAAGGACACATATTATGGTTACATAGTGGACATATGGGAACTTGACTACGGACATGATTTTAAGGTCCCTTTGTTTAAGTGCAAATGGGTCAATCTGTCAGGCGGCGGGGTACAGGTAGAACCACAGTACGAAATGACAACAGTGGATCTGAAAAATCTTGGGTACACTGACGAACCGTTCGTCCTAGCCAATGATGTGGCACAGGTTATCTATGTGAAGGACATGTCTACCAAACCGAGAAAAAGAAAAGATAAGGAAGCGAATACATCATACGATGAGCCAAAGCGCCACATAGTTCTTTCAGAAAAAAGGAACATCCTCGGAGTGGACGGCAAGACAGACATGTTTGAAGATTATGAAAAGTTTCATGAAATTCCTCCCTTCAATGTCAAGGCTGACCCAAGCATCCTGATAAACGATGAAGATTATCCATGGTTACGGCGCAATAAGCAAATGAAACAAGCGAAGAAAAAGTGAAGACTTTCTCCCACAACTATTATGACGATACCATGCCAACTTTGTAACACATGAGTATGCTATGCCAACTTTTTCAGAGTTCATTTGAAAACTATGAATTTAGGTCGAATTTTCTCTATAGGTGCATCTATGTTCATTTTTTTAGTAAAGTTAATCACAAACTTGTGATTCACACCAATTTCAAAGAATTCAAATTTTAACTATTCAAATTTGAAAACTAATGGCACTAACAGAAAGTTTATAATTTTTCTAAAACTAATGGCACTAACAGAAAGTTTATAATTTTGCTGACCTAAAAGCAAAAAGAAATAAAAAATAAAGCAAAAAACAAAAGAAAATAAATAATGTAGAAAACAAAAAAAATAGCAACAATAAGTAATTTTTTTGTAAATAGAAACAAAATAAAATAAATAAAGCAACAAAGAAAACAAAAAAACTAAAAAAGTGTTTTCAAATTTGAAAACTAATGGCACTAACAGAAAGTTTATAATTTTTCTAAAACTAAAAGCAAAAAGAATAAAAAATAAAGCAAAAAACAAAACAAAGTAAATAATGCAGAAAACAAAACAAAAAATCTGGAAAAAAATAGCAACAATAATTATTTTGTTGTAAGTAGAAACAAAATAAAATAAATAAAGCAACAAAGGAAACAAAAAAACTAAAAAAGTGTTTTCAAATTTGAAAACTAATGGCACTAACAGAAAGTTCATAATTTTTCTAAAACTAAAAGCAAAAAAGAATTAAAATATAAAGCAAAAAACAAAAGAAAATAAATAATGCAGAAAACAAAACAAAAAAACTGGAAAAAATAGCAACAATAAGTATTTTGTTGTAAGTAGAAAAAAATAAAATAAATAAAGCAACAAAGAAAAAAAGTGCCACCTACTGGGCCCCCACGGCCTGAATACGACTAGAAACCCTACCATGGGCCAGGATTCAGACCCGCAGGAGGCCCAGTAGGCCCACAGGCACACAGCGCAGGGTTAGGCCCGAAAGCCTGCATTTGAGAGGAGCTCGAGAGGGAAGGCGCAGTAGCGCTTATAAACCACTCTCGAGCTCTCTCAGCTAGCGATGTGGGACTAAAGTTTTGGCGCGGGGCAGCACAAGGCCTTTGATCTCGGTTGGTGCCAGCAACCGGGACTAAAGGGGGCATTGGTCACGGTTCGTGGCACAAACCGTGACCAATGCCCCCCTTTAGTCCTGGTTGGTGCTACCAACCGGGACCAAAGGCCGCCGCTTCCCGCCCTTTGGGATGCTGAAAAGAGGCCTTTGGTCCCGGTTGGTGGCACCAACCGGGACTAAAGGGGGGCATTGGTCACGGTTTGTGCCACGAATCGTGACCAATGCCTTTGGTATATAACCAGGACTTGTGAAATTTTCAGATTTCCCTCGCCAGTTGCCCCCAACGACGCTGACCTCCTCGACGCCGCACGCCGCCCCCGCCGTCGCCATCACCCGCGCCCGTCGTCGCCGTCGCCCGCGCCCTCGCCCGCGCCCTCGTCGCCCGCGCCCGTCGTCGCCGTCGCCCGCGCCCTCACCGGCCGTCCCCTGCCCCGACGCGTCGCCGCCTCTATGAGCACCGCGCGTCTGCCGCCCCCGACGCCGCCGTGCATTTTTTTTAATTATACATGTTTTTTTACATGTTCTTGGATTTTCATATATATATATATACGTATGTATGTATCTTTTAGATATATGTTTTTGTATGTATGTTCATATATGTTTTTTTATGTATGTTCATATAGGTATATATGTTTGTATTTTTTTCAATTGTAATGATGTTTTAAAAATACATATATGCAAAAGTTAGATTTTTTATTAGAAAATTTTTATCTATATATGTTCTCTGATTTAGTACATTTTAGGTTAGTTTCATTTTTAAAAAAGTTTTATATATTTAGGAAGAAGGAATAGAAGGAAGAAGAAGGAAGAAAATGTTTTATATATGAGGGTCGAGAGGGGGTCGACGGTCGAGAGGGGGTCGTCGAACATGAGAGGAAGAAAAGAATAAAAAAAAGAGGAAGAAGAAAAAAAAGAGGAGAAGAAAGAATAGAGGAGATCTCCTCTATTCTTTCTTCTCCTCTTTTTTTTTCTTCTTCTTCCTCTTTTTTTTATCAGGAACGAGGGTCGTCGAGGGTCGCTGAACATGAGAGGAAGAAGAGGATAAAAAAAGAAGAGGAAAAAGGAAAAAAAAAAGGAGAAGAAAGAATAGAGGAGTTCTTCTCCTCTATTCTTTCTTCTCCTCTCTTTTTTTCTTCTTCCTCTTTTTTTATCGGAAACGAGGGTCGTCGAGGGTCGCCGAGGGGTCGAGGGTCGAGAGGGGGTCGACGGTCGCCGAGGGGTCGAGGGTCGAGAGGGGGTCTAGGGTCGCCGACGGGTCGAGGGTCGTCGAACATGAGAGGAAGAAGAGGATAAAAAAAGAAGAGGAAGAAGAAAAAAAGAGGAGAAGAAAGAATAGAGGAGTTCTTCTCCTCTATTCTTTCTTCTCCTCTTTTTTTTTTCTTCTTCTTCCTCTTTTTTTATCGGGAACGAGGGTCGTCGAGGGTCGCCGAGCGGTAGAGGAAACCCTAAATAGCAAGTATCGTCGGTGTGAGATACATGTGGCCATCGGTGTCGGACAGTACATCCACGTCCCACAAGTGACGCGGGCTTCGACGCCCACGTCACTTGTGGGACGTGGATGTAGTGTCCGACACCAACAGCCACATGTATCTCACACCCACGATACTTGCTATTTAGGGTTTCCTCTACCGTTCGGCGACCCTCGACGATCCTCGTTTTCGATAAAAAAAAAGAGGAAGAAGAAGAAAAAAAGAGGAGAAGAAAGATTTCTTCTTCTCTTTTTTTTTCTTCTTCTTCCTCTTTATTTTATCGGGAACGAGGGTCGTCAAGGGTCAGGGTCGCCGAGCGGTAGAGGAAACCCTAAATAGCAAGTATCGTCGAAAAGCCCGCGTCACTTGTGGGACGTGGATGTAGTGTCCGACACCGACGGCCACATGTATCTCACACCCACGATACTTGCTATTTAGGGTTTCCTCTACCGCTCGGTGACCCTCGACGACCCTCGTTCCCGATAAAAAAATAGGAAGAAGAAGAAAAAAAAAGAGGAGAAGAAAGAATAGAGGAGTTCTTATTCCTCTATTCTTCCTTCTCCTCTTTTTTTTCTTCTTCCTCTTCTTTTTTTATCCTTGAACCGTTGTCGAGGCCACCCCAAACCCTAGAGAAGCAGCGTCGAGGCCACCCCAAACCCTAGAGAAGCAGCGTCGAGGCCACTAATTAATATTAGTTCTATGTTTGACACTAATATATCCATCTGTCATGTTTGAATAATAATTGCCATGTTGTAAATATTTGTAGAAACTATGGACACCTCCCGAGATGAAGTACAAGAAGAGTTGTTGGGGGACATAATCGCACGAGGAAGTGATGTCGTCTGCTCGTTGTTTCTCAACGACACCGATGGTCTGGAAGCAGCTGGCTATGATTATGATGGCTCCAGTGACCTAATGCCGGTGCAAGAAGGAGACCGTGAGGACGGCTCCGGTGACCCAATGCCGGTGCAAGAAGGAGACCGTGATGACGTCTCCGGTGACCGAACCGAGTCCGGAGAGGTATATATATTAGTTAAGCTTCTGCTGACTAGCTAATTGATGCATTCATTGTTTTGGTATGTACACATATTAATTAAGTCTTTGTTCTTTTTTCTAGCCCTCTGGATCAAGCACAACTTCGGTAAAGAGACGAGGCCCGAAGAAAAAGTTGAGCTCGGATGAAAAGTTTGAGATCATAGCAATCGCGCCCGACGGCCAACCGATTGAACCCCTCCGGACAAAGAGCGCATTTGTTGCTCAGTGCGGGGTTTTGGTTAGGGACAAGATCCCGATCAGCATCCAGCAATGGTTAAAGACGGCTACAGAAGACCCTGAGGTGTCTTATGTCAATGATACGCAGAAAAATGATCTTTGGACTGAGGTGAAGTCAAATTTCACCCTACCGCAAGAGGATGATCCGGAGAAGCCAGTTAAAGAGCAATTAAAGTCTTTTGCTCTTAAGAGGATGGTAGAACTATTCAGGAGGTGGAAGAAAGAGCTGAATAAGTTTGTCGAAAATAAAGAGACACCAGAATTCAAGGGCAGATATGAGAAGATCAGAGATCACTGGCCCGCATTTGTGGCCCACAAGACATCAGAAAAGAGTAAGAAGATGTCGGCGACAAACAAGCAAAATGCTGCAAAGAAGAAGCATCACCATCGCATGGGGTCAGGTGGCTACCTCGTAGCCCGGCCTAAGTGGGCCAAGACTGAGAATGATCTGGCTGATAAAGGGATCGAACCAGAGACAATTAACTGGCCAGACTATTGCCGGACTTGGTTCTTCGGGGCTCGCGGAACCTTGGACCTTGTATGAGGGAAGTGCATTTGGACGAACGATCAAATGGACATACCAGTCAAGAAGCTTCAGTAGTATATCGAAGCAGCGCAGCAAGGGACGTTCGTTCTAGATAGAGAGAACGACGAGCTCTCAATGGCCCTCGGGAATCCTGAGCACCCTGGACGGACACGAGGCACGCCAGGATCCATTATGTGGAAGGTTGGGTTTCCGGACACAGGCGGTTACAAATGCCAGGAGAGGAGGAAAAAAGTGCAGCAGACCCAAATGCAGGCGCTGCAAGCAAGGGTACAAACGATAGAGGAACGAGAAGCAAATCGTAGCAAATGAACTGCCGAAGCTTCCCCCAAAGCTACCCTGCCATCTCAGCGGAGAAGCAGCGCGGCTTCCACCGAGCTGCTTCAGCCGGAGCATGTCTTGACGGCTCCTGCCAGCTATCCCGTGGATGCTATCACGGAGTCTCAAAATTGCCACCTTATGATGCAATGGATTAATATGAAGGTCAAGGTGTTGGGAACGTAGTACTTTCAAAAAAATTCCTACGCACACGCATGATCATGGTAATGCATAGCAACGAGAGGGGAGAGTGTGATCTACGTACCCTTGTAGATCGACAACGGAAGCGTTTTGTTGATGTAGTCGTACGTCTCCACGGACCGACCGATCAAGCACCGAAACTACGGCACCTCCGAGTTCTAGCACACGTTTAGCTCGATGACGATCCCCGGGCTCCGATCCAGCAAAGCATTGGGGTCCGTCAGCACGACGACGTGGGGACGATCTTGATGTTCTACCGTTGCAGGGCTTCGCCTAAGCACCGCTACAATATGACCGAGGTGGAATATGGTGGAGGGGGGCACCGCACACGGTTAAGGAACGATCACGAAGATCAACTTGTGTGTCTAGGGGTGCCCCCCTGCCCCCGTATATAAAGGAGCAAGGGGAGGAGGCCGGCCGACCCCTATAGGTGCGCCAGGAGGACTCCTACTAGGAGGGGGAAAGAAGTGGGGAGGGAGAGGGAAAGGGGGGCGCTCCCCCCCCCTCTCCTAGTCCAATTCGGACCAGGGGGAGGAGGCGCGTGGCCCACCTCTGGCAGCCCCTCTCTCTCTCCACTAAGGCCCATATGGCCCATTACTTCTCCCGGGGGGGGGTTCCGGTAACCCTCCGGCTCTCCGGTTTTCTCCGAAATCACCCGGAACACTTCCGGTGTCCGAATATAGCCGTCCAATATATCAATCTTTATGTCTCGACCATTTTGAGACTCCTCGTCATGTCCGTGCTCACATCCGGGACTCCGAACTAATTTCGGTACATCAAAACTCATAAACTCATAATATAACTGTCATCGAAACCTTAAGCGTGCGGACCCTACGGGTTCGAGAACAATGTAGACATGACCGAGACACGTCTCCGGTCAATAACCAATAGCGGAACTTGGATGCTCATATTGGCTCCTACATATTCTACGAAGATCTTTATCGGTCAGACCGCATAACAACATACGTTGTTCCCTTTGTCATCGGTATGTTACTTGCCCGAGATTCGATCGTCGGTATCTCAATACCTAGTTCAATCTCGTTACCGGCAAGTCTCTTTACTCGTTCTGTAATACATCATCTCGCAACTAACTCATTAGTTGCAATGCTTGCAAGGCTTATGTGATGTGCATTACCAAGAGGGCCCACAGATACCTCTCCGACAAACGGAGTGACAAATCCTAATCTCAAAATACGCCAACCCAACATGTACCTTTGGAGACACCTGTAGAGCTCCTTTATAATCACCCAGTTACGTTGTGACGTTTGGTAGCACACAAAGTGTTCCTCCGGCAAACGGGAGTTGCATAATCTCATAGTCATAGGAACATGTATAAGTCATGAAGAAAGCAATAGCAACATACTAAACGATCGGGTGCTAAGCTAATGGAATGGGTCATGTCAATCACATCATTCTTCTAATGATGTGATCCCGTTAATCAAATAACAACTCTTTTGTTCATGGTTAGGAAACATAACCATCTTCGATTAACGAGCTAGTCAAGTAGAGGCATACTAGTGACACTCTGTTTGTCTATGTATTCACACATGTATTATGTTTCCGGTTAATACAATTCTAGCATGAATAATAAACATTTATCATGATATAAGGAAATAAATAATAACTTTATTATTGCCTCTAGGGCATATTTCCTTCAGTCTCCCACTTGTACTAGAGTCAATAATCTAGTTCACATTGCCATGTGATTTAACACCAATAGTTCACATCATTATGTGACCAACACTCAAAGGGTTTACTAGAGTCAATAATCTAGTTCACATCGCTATGTGATTAACACCCCAAGAGTACTAAGGTGTGATCATGTTTTGCTTGTGAGATAATTTTAGTCAACGGGTCTGTCACATACAGATCCGTAAGTATTTTGCGAATTCTATGTCTAAAATGCTCTGCACGGAGCTACTCTAGCTAATTGCTCCCACTTTCAATATGTATCTAGATCGAGACTTATAGTCATCCAGATCTGTGTCAAAACTTGCATTGACGTAACTTTTTACGACGAACCTTTTTGTCACCTCCATAATTGAGAAATATTTCCTTATTCCACTAAGGATAATTTTGACCGCTGTCCAGTGATCTACTCTTAGATCACTATTGTACTCCCTTGCTTAACATAGTGTAGGGTATACAATAGATCTGGTACATAGCATGGCATACTTTATAGAACCTATGGCTGAGGCATAGGGAATGACTTTCATTCTCTTTCTATCTTCTGCCGTGGTCGGGCTTTGAGTCTTACTCAATTTCACACCTTGTAACACAGCCAAGAACTCTTTCTTTGACTGTTCCAATTTTTGAACTACTTCAAAATATTGTCAAGGTATGTACTCATTGAAAAAAAACTTATCAAGCGTCTTGATCTATCTCTATAGATCTTGATGCTTAATATGTAAGCAGCTTCACCGAGGTCTTTCTTTGAAAAACTTCTTTCAAAACACTCATTTATGCTTTGCAGAATAATTCTACATTATTTCCGATCAACAATATGTCATTCACATATACTTATCAGAAATGTTGTAGTGCTCCCACTCACTTTCTTGTAAATACAGGCTTCACCGCAAGTCTGTATAAAACTATATGCTTTGATCATCTCATCAAAGCGCATATTCCAACTCCGAGATGCTTGCACCAGTCCATAGATGGATTGCTGGAGCTTGCACATTTTGTTAGCACCTTTAGGATTGACAAAACCTTCTGGTTGTATCATATACAACTCTTCTTTAATAAATCCATTAAGGAATGCAGTTTTGTTTATCCATTTGCCGGATTTCATAAAATGCGGCAATTGCTAACATGATTCGGACAGACTTTAGCATAGATACGAGTGAGAAACTCTCATCGTAGTCAACACCTTGAACTTGTCGAAAAACTTTTTTTGCGACAATTCTAGCTTTGTAGATAGTAACACTACTATCAGCGTGCGTCTTCCTCTTGAAGATCCATTTAATCTCAATGGCTCGCCGATCATTGGGCAAGTTAATCAAAGTCCATACTTTGTTTTCATACATGGATCTCATCTCAGATTTCATGGCCTCAAGCCATTTTGCGGAATCTGGGCTCATCATCGCTTCCTCATAGTTCGTAGGCTCGTCATGGTCAAGTAACATGACCTCCAGAACTGGATTACCGTACCACTCTGGTGCGGATCTCACTCTGGTTTTACCTACGAGGTTCGGTAGTAACTTGATCTGAAGTTACATGATCATCATCATTAGCTTCCTCACTAATCGGTCTAGTAGTCACAGGAACAGATTTCTGTGATGAACTACTTTCCAATAAGGAGCAGGTATAGTTACCTCATCAAGTTCTACTTTCCTCCCACTCACTTCTTTCGAAATAAATTCCTTCTCTAGAAAGGATCCATTCAAAGCAACGAATATCTTGCCTTCGGATCTGTGATAGAAGGTGTACCCAGCATTTTCTTTTGGGTATCCTATGAAGACGCACTTCTCCGATTTGGGTTTGAGCTTATCAGGTTGAAACTTTTTCACATAAGCATTGCAACCTCAAACTTTAAGAAACGACAGCTTAGGTTTCTTGCCAAACCATAGTTCATACGGTGTCGTTTCAACGGATTTAGATGGTGCCCTATTTAACGTGAATGCAACTGTCTCTAATGCATAACCCCAAAACGATAGTGGTAGATCGGTAAGAGACATCATAGGTCGCACCATATCTAATAAACTACGGTTATGATGTTCGGACACACCATTACATTGTGGTGTTCCAGGTGGCGTGAGTAGTGAAACTATTTCACATTGTTTTTAACTGAAGGCCAAACTCGTAGCTCAAATACTCTTCTCTACAATCAGATCGTAGAAACTTTATTTTCTTGTTACGATGATTTTTCACTTCACTCTGAAATTCTTTGAACTTTTCAAATGTTTCAGACTTATGTTTCATCAAGTAGATATACTCATATCTGCTCAAATCATCTGTGAAGATCAGAAAATAATGATACCTGTCGCGAGCCTCAATATTCATCGGACCACATACATCAGTATGTATGATTTCCAACAAATATGTTGCTCGCTCCATTGTTCCGAAGAACAGAGTCTTAGTCATCTTGCCCATGAGGTATGGTTCGCAAGCATCAACTGATTCATAATCAAGTGATTCCAAAAGCCCATCAGCATGGAGTTTCTTCATGCGCTTTACACCAATATGACCTAAACGGCAGTGCCACAAATAAGTTGCACTATCATTATTAACTTTGCATCTTTTGGTTTCAATATTATGATTATGTGTATCACTACGATCGAGATCCAATGAACTATTTTCATTGGGTGTGTAACCATATAAGGTTTTATTCATGTAAACAGAACAACAATTTATTCTCTTACTTAAATGAATAATCGTATTACAATAAACATGATCAAATCATATTCATGCTCAACGCAAACACCAAATAACACTTATTTAGGTTCAACACTAATCCCGAAATTATAGGGAGTGTGTGATGATGATCATATCAATCTTGGAACCACTTCCAACACACATCGTCACTTCACCTTTAAGTAGTCTCTGTTTATTCTGCAACTCCCGTTTCGAGTTATTAATCTTAGCAACTGAACTAGTATCAAATACTGAGGGGTTGCTATAAACACTAGTAAAGTACACATCAATAACATGTATATCAAATATACTTATGTTCACTTTGCCATCCTTCTTATCCGCCAATCACTTGGGGTAGTTCCGCTTCCAGTGACCAGTCCCTTTGTAGTAGAAGCACTTAGTCTCAGGCTTAGGACCAGACTTGGGCTTCTTCACTTGAGCGGCAACTTGCTTGCTGTTCTTCTTGAAGTTCCCCTTTTTTCCTTTGCCCTTTTCTTGAAACTAGTGATCTTGTCAACCATCAACACTTGATGCTCTTTCTTGATTTCTACCTTCATCGATTTCATCATCAAGAGCTTGGGAATCGTTTCCGTTATCCCTTGCATATTATAGTTCATCACGAAGTTCTACTAACTTGGTGATGGTGACTAGAGAATTCTGTCAATCACCATTTTATCTGGAAGATTAACTCCCACTTGATTCAAGCGATTGTAGTACCCAGACAATCTGAGCACATGCTCACTGCTTGAGCAATTCTCCTCCATCTTTTAGCTATAGAACTTGTTGGAGACTTCATATCTCTCAACTCGGGTATTTGCTTGAAATATTAACTTCAACTCCTGGAACATCTCATATGGTCCATGACCAAAACATCTTTGAAGTCCCGATTCTAAGCCGTTAAGCATGGTGCACTAAACTATCAAGTAGTCATCATATTGAGCTAGCCAAACGTTCATAACATCTGCATCTGCTCCTGCAATAGGTCTGTCACCTAGCGGTGCATCAAGGACATAATTCTTCTGTGCAGCAATGAGGATAAACCTCAGATCACGGATCCAATCCGCATCATTGCTACTAACATCTTTCAACACATTTTTCTCTAGGAACATATCAAAATAAACACAGGGAAGCAACAACGCGAGCTATTTATCTACAACATAATTTGCAAAATACTACCAGGACTAAGTTCATGATAAATTTAAGTTCAATTAATCATATTACTTCAGAACTCCCACTTAGATAGACATCCCTCTAATCCTCTAAGTGATTACGTGATCCAAATCAACTAAACCATGTCCGATCATCACGTGAGATGGAGTAGTTTCATTGGTGAACATCACTATGTTGATCATATCTACTATATGATTCACGCTCGACCTTTCGGTCTCCGTGTTCCGAGGCCATATCTGTATATGCTTGGCTCGTCAAGTATAACCTGAGTATTCTGCGTGTGCAACTGTTTTGCACCCGTTGTATTTGAACGTAGAGCCTATCACACCCGATCATCACGTGGTGTCTCAGCACGAAGAACTTTCACAACGGTGCATACTCAGGGAGAACACTTCTTGATAATTATTGAGAGATCATCTTAAAATGCTACCGTCAATCAAAGCAAGATAAGATGCATAAAAGATAAACATCACATGCAATCAATATAAGTGATATGATATGGCCATCATCATCTTGTGCTTATGATATCCATCTTCGAAGCACCGTCGTGATCACCATCGTCACCGGCGCGACACCTTGATCTCCATCGTAGCATCGTTGTCGTCTCGCCAATCTTATTCTTCCACGACTATTGCTACCGCTTAGTGATAAAGTAAAGCATTACAGCGCGATTGCATTGCATACAATAAAGCGACAACCATATGGCTCCTGCCAGTTGCCGATAACTTGGTTACAAAACATGATCATCTCATACAATAAAATTTAGCATCATGTCTTGACCATATCACATCACAACATGCTCTGCAAAAACAAGTTAGACGTCCTCTACTTTGTTGTTGCAAGTTTTACGTGGCTGCTACGGGCTTAAGCAAGAACCAATCTTACCTACGCAACAAAACCACAACGAGAGTTTGTCAAGTTGGTGATGTTTTAACCTTCGCAAGGACCAGGCGTAGCCACACTCGGTTCAACTAAAGTTGGAGAAACTGTCACCCGCTAGACACCTTTGTGCAAAGCACGTCGGGAGAACCGGTCTCGCGTAAGCGTACGCGTAATGTCGGTCCGGGCCGCTTCGTCCAACAATACCGCCGAACCAAAGTATGACATGCTGGTAAGCAGTATGACTTATATCGCCCACAACTCACTTGTGTTCTACTCGTGCATATAACATCAACACATAAAACCTAGGCTCGGATGCCACTGTTGGGGAACGTAGTAATTTTAAAAAAATTCCTACGCACACGCATGATCATGGTGATGCATAGCAACGAGAGGGGAGAGTGTGATCTACGTACCCTTGTAGATCGACAACGGAAGCGTTTGGTTGATGTAGTCGTACGTCTCCACGGCCCGACCGATCAAGCACCGAAACTACGGCACCTCCGAGATCTAGCACACGTTCAGCTCGATGACGATCGCCGGGCTCCGATCCAGCAAAGCGTTGGGGAGGAGTTCCGTCAGCACGACGGCGTGGTGACGATCTTGATGTTCTACCGTCGCAGGGCTTCGCCTAAGCACCACTACGATATGACCGAGGTGGAATATGGTGGAGGGGGGCACCGCACACTGCTAAGGAACGATCACGAAGATCAACTTGTGTGTCTAGGGGTGCCCCCCTGCCCCCGTATATAAAGGAGCAAGGGGAGGAGGCCGGCCGACCCCTATAGGCGCGCCAGGAGGAGTCCTCCTCCTAGTAGGAGTACGACTCCTACTAGGAGGGGGAAATAAGTGGGGAGGGAGAGGGAGAGGGAAAGGGGGGCGCCCCCCCCCCCCCCTCTCCTAGTCTAATTCGGACCAGGGGGGAGGAGGTGCGCGGCCCACCTCTGGCAGCCCCTCTCTCTCTCCACTAAGGCCCATATGGCCCATTACTTCTCCCGGGGGGTTCCGGTAACCCTCCGGCTCTTCGGTTTTCTCCGAAATCACCCGGAACACTTCCGGTGTCCGAATATAGCCCTCCAATATATCAATCTTTATGTCTCGACCATTTCGAGACTCCTCGTCATGTCCGTGATCACATCCGGGACTCCGAACTAACTTCGGTACATCAAAACTCATAAACTCATAATATAACTGTCATCGAAACCTTAAGCGTGCGGACCCTACGGGTTCGAGAACAATGTAGACATGACCGAGACACGTCTCCGGTCAATAACCAATAGCGGAACCTGGATGCTCATATTGGCTCCTACATATTCTACGAAGATCTTTATCGGTCAGACCGCATAACAACATACGTTGTTCCCTTTGTCATCGGTATGTTACTTGCCCGAGATTCGATCATCGGTATCTCAATACCTAGTTCAGTCTCGTTACTGGCAAGTCTCTTTACTCGTTCCGTAATACATAATCTCGCAACTAACTCATTAGTTGCAATGCTTGCAAGGCTTATGTGATGTGCATTACCGAGAGGGCCCAGAGATACCTCTCCGACAAACGGAGTGACAAATCCTAATCTCGAAATACGCCAACCCAACATGTACCTTTGGAGACACCTGTAGAGCTCCTTTATAATCACCCCGTTACGTTGTGACGTTTGGTAGCACACAAAGTGTTCCTCCGGCAAACGGGAGTTGCATAATCTCATAGTCATAAAAACATGTATAAGTCATGAAGAAAGCAATAGCAACATACTAAACGATCGGGTGCTAAGCTAATGGAATGGGTCATGTCAATCACATCATTCTTCTAATGATGTGATCCCGTTAATCAAATAACAACTCTTTTGTTCATGGTTAGGAAACATAACCATCTTCGATTAACGAGCTAGTTAAGTAGAGGCATACTAGTGACACTCTGTTTGTCTATGTATTCACACATGTATTATGTTTCCGGTTAATACAATTCTAGCATGAATAATAAACATTTATCATGATATAAGGAAATAAATAATAACTTTATTATTGCCTCTAGGGCATATTTCCTTCACAAGGCGGCTGTTGGCTCTGTTTTTCCTACTGAACCCGGCGCAACTTTTCACTGTCGGCCGATTCCAGAAGGATATGCTAGGGTGATGGTGGATGAAATAACGGAGGGATTTGAGGACCTCCAGCTTGACCACCCTACCGGTGAAGGGGAGACTCGGCTGGGTTCTGCTCTGAAGACTCCATGCCTATGGCGGAAGGAGCTCATCAACCTTCCGAACTGGACGCCTCCGCCTCCTCTTCCTCGTCCGGCGAGTCAGGGCACTCCGCCTCCTCCTCCGGCGAGTGACGATCAGGGCACTCGGCCGGCTCCTTCTCCGGCGCGTGGCGGCACTCCGCCTCCTTCTCCGCCTGCGCCGGCGCGGCCGAGCAGCCAGCCTCCTCCTTCTCCGCCTCGTCAGCAAGGGCGGAAGAGACCTGCCACCGCTCCGGCTGCTCCGGCGCGTCGTAGTCCTTCTCCTCCGCCTCGTAAGCAAGTAAAGAAGACAACCGCTCCGTCTGCTCTGCCGGCGTCTAGCAGTACAGCCAGAGGCGGGAGGACATATAGATTCGGTCCTTCTCTGAAGACTCCAGAGAAGTTACCATACGAGAGGACCCCGGAGGAGAACGCCGAGATCGCACGAGAAGAAGTGAGGAACTTCTTTGAAGGGGTGAAAGCAAAGAAACATCCACCTCCGGAGGAGAAGGTAGATCCGATGAAAATGAAGCGCACTCTGGCTGCCCTGACAAAACCACCCAAGTCTCCGCCAAAAGGAAACTATGAGCGCATTATTGGAAAGGAATTTGCCAAAGCGGAGCGGTCGGGAAGTACTGTCAGTGATCAAAGGCTGAAAGAACGAAGAGCTGGGAAACAAATTGCACAGCTCGGCGAACAAGCGAAGCAATCATGCCCCCGCTCAAGGTGCCTAGCGACATCGTCGCTAATGATCCGAGGATGGTGCCCGGTTATAGCAGTCTTGGAGATTACCTGCCCGACGATGTACATTATGATTTCATGGAGGTGCAGATACAAAGATACGAGTACGGGAAGCCTCTCGTCAAAGATTAAAGATCTCTATCAACGATGATGCGAAGATTGCATGATTGGTACTTGAAAATCTGCAGAGAGTCTGGGGGGAGGAGTACTTTGTATGTGAGAGTTAAAAAGGAGCATGACGTAGTTGGAATTGATCTGTTGCCTGTTCCATTTGAGGAGTTCTTTCAGTTTTTCAATCAATTGGCCCTCGATAAAGCAATGGTCACCTGCTACTGTCTGTAAGTAGTACTACTTCTGTCATTGAGTCTCTCTATATAGCTCAGCTCTTTCATTGCATGTATTTATAATTATCCTTACTATATTATGCAGATTGAAAATCGTCGAATTGAAGAAACGACAAATCGGTGATATTGGGTTCATTAACACAAATATCATAGATGCAACTCAGGTTAAATTTCATGCCGCAAATACCGAGGCCAACTTGCTACGATCGTTGGTAATAAATGAAAACAAAGATATAATACTCTTTCCTTACAACTTCAAGTGAGTGTTACTGTCTTGTGCGTATTCGGTTTCCCTTATATATTAGTCAAGGTTATAGTAATGTAATTGATGAGTTATGCATGCGTGTGCAGTTTCCACTATATTCTCCTAGAGATTAAGCTTGAGCAGGGACTAGTAACCGTCTTAGACTCAAGACGAAAAGATCCCCAGGACTATGCGGACATGACTCAAATGCTCGAGAAGTAAGTTAAATCGATCATTATCCACCATATCAGCAACTTTGTTCATTTACTGATATATCAAGTAATTGTTTTCTTTGTCTGGCAGGGTTTGGAAAAAATTCACCAAAAAAGCTCCGGGACTCCCGAAGAAGCTGTAATTTAGACACCCGAAAGTAAGTACTATAGTAGCATGTTCCGCGCATCTCCTATTGATTCAAGCGCTAGTTTCATCAATACCATTTGGCATTCTTGCTTATTAGTTTGATTGACCTCTATTTCTTGTAAAGTGGTTGTGGCAGGAATGAGGGAATGATTTCTGTGGATACTACGTTTGCGAGTCCATCCGCCACACGACCTGTGAGCGGGGCTACTCTGACGAACAATATGAAGTGCGTAAATAACAACATTCACAATTTTATTTTATTACCATCATTTGTGTTGAGTTTCATTCATTCATATATATATATATATATATATATATATATATATATATATATATATATATATATTGACCCCCTTCTTCAAATTAGATGTTTCAGAAGCGGGATGAACTCCTAGCACCAGCTCGCATGCGAGCAATTCAAGAGGAATTGGCGGCATTCTTTCTTGACCACGTGATCGCTGAAGACGGAGAATACTATATGGGCTTTGAGTCCGTATGTTAGGAGATTATATTTGTAAGAGATAATTATTATATATATGTAGCCGGTAGTGTCGGATAGATATACAGAACTTGTTGTTCGACCAATCTCTCGGAGAAGGAGAGGTGGTCGATATCACTTCTTTCTGTATGCATATATGTTCATGACGATCTTCTGTTTTCTTCGTTTGCTTGCTAGCTAGTGTCTAGTCCTCTCTATACGTATGTATAGTACGTAGCATCGACCAAGCACGGACATAAGAGAGGACACTTCTCTCTATTAATTATAGCTAGCTAACATAATATATGAAACACCTAAATTAACCCCCCAAACCCCCCCCTTTTCAAAAAAAACAAAAACTCCAACCACAGAAATGCTGACGCGTGGATGCCTATTGATCCGGTTGGTGCCACCAACCGGGACCAAAGGTCCTCCTGCCTAGGCTCCGCGCACAGGCCACGTGGAGGCCTATCTGTCCCGATTCTGGATTGAACCGGGACTAAAGAAATAAGACATTAATACCGACCCTTTAGTCTCGGTTCAGAAATCAAAACAAAAGGCCTTTACAAACCGGGACAACGGGCCCTTTTTTAACCAATGTTCTTCGACCCACACATAAACCGTCGCCCCTCCAGCCTGCCCGCCGATGCCGTCCGCCCCTCTTCTCCATCTTCTCCCCCCACCTCTACTCCCCTAGGCCATACCGTGGTGGATGACATGCCCGTCGGCGCTCCATCATCCCCTCTTCTCCATCTTTCCCCTAGCCATCCCCCTCCTCCCTCCCTGTTTCGCCCCCACCCCTACTCGGGATTTGGTCTGGAACTACGCGCCGACGACTTAGAGGCAGAGGACACTCGAGCGGTCCTTCTGGATCGGGTCAACGCGGCGCAACCGCTCGATGCGGAACGGCGGGGCGGCTGGATCGGCGGCGGCGACTGGAGCTTGCAGAACGAAGGCGATGGCTGGAGCTGGGGATTGCCAGCCCTGGGAGGAGCGCGTCTCGCCGGCCGCGGCTTCACTGGGAGGAGCGCCGCTGTGTAGTTCGTCGCTTGCGCCGCTGGGAGAAAGAAGGGACGGCGCGACGACCTAGGCAGGAGCTCGCCGGAGCCAAGCGACGGCAGACATGGGCGGGAGGCAGAGGGATCCGGCGCGGCGGCGCGAAGTCCTTCCAGGCGGAGGCATGTTGGGTGCCTCTAGCTGTCACCGACGCGCACTGAGACAGGTGAGGAACAAATCAACATGCTGGGTATTTGAGGTGCCTTCTTTAGTTTCAGAATCGTCTAAACTTTTGCAGAACATGGCCTTGAAATACAGAAATAGTACGCTTCAATGAAGGTCATGAGGTTGAGCAAGATACTGAGATTGAGTCTATCTTGCAAGTTCTGACATATAGAGCAGCTTCTTTTAATGCAGGCAATCGCCACGTCTATTCCAAGTGACCCCAAAGGATTGTGACATGTGCTACTGTACTTGAAAGACGCAAGCAGAGACATTGTCATTTATATATTTTGAAGATGGTTCAGTATCTAGCCCCTCGACATCCTTGCTTTGGTATCTGCGAGTATGCAATGCGTGCGCTTCAGCTTGGACTTGAAGGCCTCCACCTTGTCAAGGACTAGATGCAGAGAACTAGCTTCCTGGATCATGTTGGCGGCTACTTTTTGCAGAACAATAGTTACTGATTTTGTGTTATGTTCACATAGAGCCACAAGCTGAGATGCAAATATGCAATTAAAAATGAAAGGTACAATTACACTTCTCCCCCTAACTTGAGCCATCACCTGAGATTTGCCCCTAGTATTACTAACATATGGATAAGTGTGTGAACATTTGGTAAACATTTAATAACTCTATCAACCTTTCATAAAAGTTTGTGCGGACATTTTTTCACCGCATGGGTGTTTCTTTTAAAAAAATGTGCAAAAAAATAATTTTTGAATATATGTAATTTTATTTTATTTTAAATATAAATAAAATCTAAAAAATGAACCAAACTGACGCTACTCGGCCAGCCCACTACGTGCCCCCATTGGCGAGGGGACACTCGGTCTCGCACTAAGCGTGACAAAGATGTGCCCCTTATTCGGTTCCTGTTAAGGTTTCCTTGGTTTTTTCAGTGTCTTGTTTTTGTTGTATCACATGAGATTTTTCTTATTTGTAGCTTTTCTATTTGTTTCAATCTTTTCTTTTTCTATGTACTTCTTTGTTTTCCATTTCTTCTTCTGTATTACCTTTTTTTTAGTTTTCTTCACTTTTTGTATATAGTTTTTCCTTTTGATTATTGCTATTTTTTCCTTCGACATTTCATTTCCTTTTTAACTTCTTCATTCATGTTTTGGGTCTCTTTTTAATTTCTTATATCATTTATGTTTTTTCTTTTCCCCAATTTTTACTTTTTTAAAATCAGGAATACAAAAAGTATTCATTGGTTTTGTATAAAACGTTCCTCGTACATAAATTGTTTTTATCATTTTTAATGTTCGTCATGCATTTCAGATTTCTTTGCATATCTCATCAAAATGTTGACCATGTATTAAAAACTATTCATATGTCCTTCAAAAATGTCATCATGTAGTTTCCAAACACATTGATCTTTTATTGAACTATTATTCATCTTGTATATAATAGTCTCCATCGTGTATTAAAAATGTTTCTTGTCGTTAAAAACAGTGTATTAAAAGAATCTTGTATTAAAATCTTCATCATGTATTTACACAATGTTTATCATGTAACTAAAAAATGTTGATCATGTTTTTGAAAAAGTTCAGCCGGCATAAAAATGTTTAATCATGTATTTAAAAAATACTCATGATATGTTTAAAAAAATTTCGTCATGTGTAAATAATGTTTATGGGGAATTTAATACTTGCTCATTTTGTTTTAGAAAGTATTTATCGTTCTACTAAAATTTATTGCAGTATTTGAGTATTTTGCTGATGTTGAACACTTTTCAGTGACTACATAGAAAAATTAGCATATTTATCCAAAATACACTATTTTTTGAAGAAAAAAGAAACAAAAAATATAGACATACACGTATATGTACAACAACAAATCTTTTGTTCCTAAACTCCAAAAAAATTTATTTTTTGGCAAGTTCCATCGATGTTGAACAAATCCAGTTTTTTCAAGGAGATGAACACACACAAATATGCTCGCTACAGTCGGCCAACCAGGTTCCCACGTGCATTCTTCGCGGGCCACATGAAGACCCATGTTGTTGATGTGCGAGCGACCTGGTTCATATAAATTGCAGTAAGCGATGTATAGTCGCATCCGATTCTTCTATGTAAAAGGAAAATGAAAATTCTTACTGAAGTTTATGAGGAGAAGGATTTTCTTATATTTCATTTTAATTATAATAAAAAGACAAACCTCAAAAATGAATTGAACGCATTGATTTACCATGGTTTCTGCCTTGAAATCCAAAGAAACGGTGTGACAGAATGTCACAAAACACTGTAATTATGCCAATATTCTCTATGCATGAATTTTAATTTTTAATTTATAATTGAAACAAATTTGTGACTTCGTACTACTCAAATATTTAAAACTACAATCATAACCTAATGGTGAATCAAAAAATTGAAGGAAAAATTAACTAGCAATTACAATTATAATAAATTGACATTTGGCATTCTTTTTGAGAAAATAAAGTTATGAAGCTATAGCCAACAGCTAGAATTAAGCACAACATGGTTATTATGTGTATGGAAGAGACGAGGATTAACAGAGTCACTACATATAACATGTATGTCCATCGCTATCAATGGGAATGTCATACCCACTAATTAAATGAATAATCATGTGGTCAAAAGCAAGATCAATTTGTGTGTTGTAAAATGGATATGCTATGACCCCAATTTGTCTCTTCTTAAATGATTTTATAATTTTCAGCATACTTAATAAATGCAAATTGAACAATGCACTAGTTGCCCAATAAGTTAACAATACATTAAGACGACTACTCACACCGTGTGATATGTTCCTTGCGTACGTAACACATAACTACATGTGTTATTATTTCTTTTTGTACCACTAGCTAATCAATTTTACACTAGCTTGGAACACCCAGTCGGCATGCCACATGCACGGGCATGATGCCGTTGCGTGGTGCTGCCTGGTGCAGACGACCTTCGACTCGCCCTACCACTTAAACGCGGCTGCTTGCCATGTCACTCGTGTTCCATTAGCACTACCCAAGTATTGGTCCATGTCGTAGCACACTGTGTAACCATGGTGCCAAGTGATTCAGTGTCGTTATCACCACGTACTCCACCCTCATCAACTCATACTGAACCTCAACACACATGTTAGCCTATTAGTATTGCATGTTGTATTCCAGTTCCCGGTGTCTTCTATGCCTATACCCATGAAATTTAAATATGTAGCTAGTATCAAGGGACACGTCAAGAACACATGAAATGTGGTTGTATGATGCTCGATAGATATTAAGTGGTGGGTAAGCTATTCATCTTTTGCTCTGGGAAGCCTCTCCTTATAAGAGCCTTTCGAGATATGCAGTGGCATTAACTCGGTAGTCCTCCAAAAGATCAATAGCTCAGAATCTCTTGGTTATGAGCTATGTCCTTAAGTGGGTTGGAGGCTATGAGAGCTTTAAACAAGCGATGCATTCACATGCATTTTCTTTGAGGAAAGATAATATTTTATCAATGTTCTGCCCCTGCATCAAGATGATGCACCTACCCGACACATGAATTTTATTTGTTAGTACAAAGTTGACAAAAAATAAACCACTAGCAATAAAGTTCTGTCCTCTTATGAAAAAAGGTACGCTCAGTAAAGCCAACATATAGGGTAGTTAATATTGTGTGGTTTCCAACAATATATTTCAAAAATGATAAAATACAAACGTTCGATTTTAGACCATGGCAAATTGAACATATTTAATGGAATTTTTAGTTGACGCGAGGATGTCAAGTTTAGGTGGTAAACACAACAATTTTTCTGGCAACAAATAAACTGTAGCAGGTTTGTCATGTCTTGCCAACTAAACTTGCCATCCTTAAAAAATACTCCCTCCATTCAATAATGTAGTGCCTATAGTTTTTTGTGAAAGTCAAACTTTGCCAACTTTGACCAAGTGTATAGAAAAAATTGTCTACATCTACAATACCAAACATGTACATTCTGAAAATATAGCTCACGATGTATCCAATGACATGCATTTGGTATTCTAGATGTATCTACTTTTCCCTACAAATATGGTCAAAGTTTATAATGTTTGACTTTTGCAAAAAATTATAGGCACTACATTATGGAACAGAGGGAGTATAAATTGCAACAAAAAAAGTTTGATTTTCCATGGTCAAAAAAGAATGTTCGGCAATTATCAGCGTCCATGTATTTCTAGTCCTCTCAACCTGAATGTTTTAAGCAAATAATATTTGTAGGTTCAGTTATATGCTTTTTGCAAGAGCATTGCTTAATTTGTAGGTTCAAGTTTTGAAACCGTGTATATATAATTCAGTCTAGGAGCCAAACAATAAGTTGTACTCCCATATGTTGCAATCATAGCCTAACTAGTGGAGTCAGTACATGATGAGAAGATAAAGATAATGATGCTGCTGGTCTTGCTGATGGATTAATTAGTACCACCTTTAATCAGTGACCCATTCAATTAGGTACTGGTTTTTTTACTTAATTATTTAGATACAAAACTATGGGAAATGTTTATACCCGGCGCTTCGGCCGAACATTGGGCCGGTCGCGCGCGGGACGTTCGATCGGGAGTCATTATGTGGCCAGAACAAACCGTGACCCCACCTTATCCCTTCGCTATGGTTGCCTTCCTCTTCCGCTCTCTCGCTCCCAGATGCTCCCCCGTCGTCCGAGCGCGCCCCGCGGCTCCCGTCGACTATGCGCCGGCGAGCTGCTACCAGAGGTGGCCGGAGATACGAGGCGGAGCGCGCGCCGGCGAGATCCACACCTCCTCCCTCCACGCGGCATGCAAACCACATCCGACGAATCTGCAACCACCCAGAGCTTCGTAAGGGGCGGGGTGGAGCTGCAACAAGACACGGCCATGGCGCGACGAGCGACGCGTCGCTGGAGTTGAACGACGGACGGCGAGCCAATTAATGTTGCAACCGGCCGCACGAAGTGCTGGAACCACAACCAGCATTTGGAAGAGCTACCACGAGCCGCGGTGGTACGACGGTGGAGAACGGCAGGGACACCACGACAATGTTGCAATCGGCGTTACGATTTGCTGGAACAGGCGCCGTGTTTTGCTGGAACGGGAGCCCATGTTTGCTGCAAGATCAATGCAACACTGCAACCAGCATGGCATTTTGCTGGAACCATTGTCATGTTTTGCTGGAAACGGCTTTTCCCTTCCTCAGTGGTGACTATGGTGAGCACGATGACTGCGGTGCATGTTAGTGTGTTTTTGTCCTCCCTTTCTGTTTTTGCTGGAACCAGTGTCTTTTTTTTGCTGCAACCAGACACATTTTTTGCTACTATCATTTTTTGATTTGCTGGACAAGAGCATTTTTTGCTACCACGTATTTTAATTTTGCTACCACCGGCAAGAAAATTTGCTACATGCGACATGGCAGAGTCGCGACCCGCGATGACGGAGACGACAATGTTTTGCTCCATCTCCGCCGTGCTGTTTTGCTACGACTAACGTTTTGTTTCGCTACATCCATGAACGGCGCATCGAGGTGCTGCAGGCATGGGAGCTCTTTTTTTGTGAACGAGGCATGATTTTATTTTGCTTCGATCCATTTTTTTAATTTTGCTTCGATCCATTTTTTTTGCTGGAACCACTCAAAAAATTTGTTACTAATGTCTTTGATTTTTGCTACCACCCCTTCTGATTTTTTGCTGGATCCATATTTTTTGCTGGAACCATCGATTTTTTTTTTGCTGGAACCAATCACGGTATTTGTTGCGACAGTTGAGAGCAGCTGGGTAGTTGTCATCGTTTTTGTTGGAAGGGGCAGTACAAAAAGGTTTCAACCAGCAAGCAGAATTGCTGGAATCAGCATCTATAGAAACTGGAACCTGTGATCTGTTTTGCTACATCAAGGGAGTGGTACAGGGCGAAGTGGAGTCGCTTGTTTTTTTTTTTTTGCTACATCGGGAATTCTAAAAAGCTACAAACGTTGGGCTGTTTTGCTACAACGGCGACATGTGGAATTGGGTTACTCAGGAAAGAAGACGACTGCGGTGCCTGCAGCGTGCACCCTGCGACGAGCTCGACGCAAGGATGGACGGGATGGGGGTGGCGCACCAGATGCTACAACCGCGGGGCGGGGAGCTTCAACTGCTGCCAACGGAGGCTCCGTGTCAGCCATGGCCAAGAGCTTGGCGGATATCCGACCATGACGGAGCTCGTCGGCGACCGACGGCGGGGGTCGGCGATGAGGGACAACCGGCGGTGAGAGGAGATGAGGAGGCGAGGCGAGGCGAGGGGGCAGCGTGTGCGGGGGCGGCGCCCTCCTTCGGTCCTTCCTCTCCCTTTCTTCCGTGCGGAAGGTTGAAGATGGAGTGCGAGGAGGAGGAGGAGAGATCTGACGGCTGCGCGCGTGCAAATCGGACGGATCTGGGCTGACCGGCTGAAAAATTGGGCCGGCGCGCCGGCGCAGAGCGCTGCCCCAAAACTAAGCAGATCCATCATATATAATCACTTTTGTACCACTAGCTAGCTAAGCGGTGCGTGAGAGAGAGAGGGAGAGAGAGGGGTAACTACCTGACTAAACTCGGTGCGTGGCGGACGTGGAGTCAGAACCAACTCGCTCGCCCCCCCTTTCTCGTTCGTGCTAACTTCAAACGTGGGGAATGGAATCGAATCCACGGACGAACGCGTAGACGCCGGACCGGTTGAAGAAGAAGCAGAAGAACAAAAGCTAGCCAGGAGAGCATCAAGAACAATGCCGTCTCTGTTTCTTTATTTGTTTGAGAATAAGGCATCGTCGGCTTGTCCTCGCTTTTCGTTTGCAAGGAAATGGCGTTCCCTTCTTCAAAACTACCTCCCATATCTAAACGAAGGCTCTTATGTTTCTTTACTGACGGAGCATGTTTTTCTTTTTCTTTTTTTTTCGGGGCTAAGAGGGTATCTTTTCCGAAACGCTCAAAGTCATGGGGGAGGGATGCTCCTTCATGTAGTAGAGCGCTGCCCCAAAACTAAGCAGATCCATCATATATAATCACTTTGTAGCAACGTGGCCGCCGGTGGTCGGTCCGATCCGATCACTCAGTCGGCCTGCATCATCCTGCATCATGGACACGGCAAGCGGCCGCGGTGGCGGCGGCGTCGTCCGGGAACGGAACGAGGCCTTGGACTCGCTCCACCGCTTGACGTCGGCGCTGAAGAGGCCGTGGTGGTAGTAGCGCTTGGAGATGAAGCCGGAGCCTGTGCTGCGGTCCAAGGTGATGCTCACGGCGTCGCTGCCGGAGGAGCGACCCTGACCCATGTTGGACTCGCCGAAGAGCGGGGCGAAGCCCTCGTCGAAGGTCACCGTCGGCACCTCATCGAACCGGGCCGCCGCGCAGAACACGGTGGCATGCATGCAGGAGGCGAAAAGCAATAGCAGCATCACCGCTGCTGCCGCCATGATCACTCGATCGACCAAGGACTTGCAGGACTAGGACTGGAATTTCTTGGCGCCGATCGATCCACAACCTGCGTGGTTTGTGCTCTAATGATGAGTTAAGTAGAAAGGATTTGGATTTGGATTTGTATATATATCATGCGTATTAGCTTTGGTCAAAGTCTTTTAAACTTTGACAGAGTTTAGAAACAAAAGTATTAACCTATACAATAACAAATCAATATCATTAGATTTATTATTGTATGTACTTTCACATTATATAGATTTGTTATCGTAAATGTTTATATTGTTTTTTATAACTTAGTCAAAGTTTATGAAGACTTCAGTTAACTTTAATATGTAGAGTTAATAAAAACCGAGGGAGCTAGTAGCTTGGATCATCCAGTCGGCATGGCACATGCACGTGCATGATGCTGTTGTGTGCTACTACTTGGAGTGGACGACCTTCAACTCGCCCTACCACTCAAACACGGCTGTCTGCCATGTTACCTGCGTTACATTAGCACGAAACGAAACAAGTACCAGTCCATGTCATAGCACATCGTGTACACCATTTGCCTCCCTCCGCCCGAACCATGGTGAGGCGAAACGATTCAGTGTCGTCATCACCGCGTACTCCACCCCCATCAACTCATACCCAACCGCAACACTCATGTAAGTCCGGGAGTGCATGTTGTATTCCAGTTCCCGGTACCTTCTATGCCCATACCCGTGAAATTTAAATACGTAGTATCTAGGGACACGTCAAAACACACACGAATGGGGTTGTACAATATGCTTCGATAGAAACAAAATGGTGAGTAAGCTAATCATCTTTTGCTCAGGGAAGCCGTTCTCTTTATAAGAATCTTTCGAGATAGGCAGTGGCATTAACTCACTGGTCCTCGGACAGATCAATAGCTTGGAATCTCTTGGTTATGAGCTATGTCCTTGGGTGGGTCAGAGGCTATGAGAGCTTAAAACAAGCGATGCAAGAAAGACAATATTTTATCAATGTCCTGGACTCGGTTTCACTTGTTGTCCCGGTTCATAAGGGCCTTTAGTCCCGGTTCTAGAACCGGGACTAAAGGGTCGGTACAAATGCCTATCCCTTTAGTCCCGGTTCAATTCAGAACCGGGACTAAAGGGCGCGGCCACGTGGAGCTCCACCTTTAGTCCCGGTTAGTAACACAAACCGGGACTAAAGGAAATTTTACGATTTTTTTTGGAAATTTTTTTTAAAATTTTTTTATTTTCAAATTTCTGAATTATTTTAACCTCTAGTCTGTAATCACCACCCCTCATCACTTCTCAATTTATCCTCTAATCACCCCTCATCATTCCAAATCATCTAACTTTCCGAGCGGTCACATATCCTCCCACTCCCCCAGCCTGAGCATGCTTAACTTCCGGGTTCTATTCTCCCTCGCTCCAAGTCTGCACTTGTTGTTTTCCTGACAATACTAAGATGTCGATCCTATTAACCTTCAGGAATTTTGCTTGAGCATGAAGTGACACATTTCATAGTTTTATTTTGAAACTATTGTTTTAAAAAACAATAATTATTTAGTAACACTAATATTTCTTGAATAATTAGTTTGACCATTGTTTGACCACAGTTTGACCAGATTTGACCAAAATTGAAATAACAGAAATAATTATTTAGTAACACTAATATTCTAGAATAATTAGTTTGACCATTGTTTGACCACAGTTTGCCCACTGTTTGAATTTTTTTCGATTTTTTTCACTCTAGATCTTAAAAGCCCCGTAACTTTTTTTCTATTAGGTCTTAAAAGCCCCGTAACCATTGTTTGACCACAGTTTGCCCCCTGTTAAATTCGGATGTAACTTTTCGAGTAGATGATTTTTCATATAAAAAACTTTTTCATCCGAGTTACTATGCAAAAGTTATGCCCATTTTTACAAATTTCAGAGAGATTTTGCAAATAAAGTCAAAATTCACATTTGCAAATTTTCCCAACAACTAGACCACATATCACATGGGAAACTCATTTTCTTTTATTTTTTTGACATTTCCATCATTTTCTTTTATTTTTTTTAAAACTGAAAAGGCGATCCAGGGGGGGTGTAGAGTTTGAAAATGGGACCTTTAGTACCGGTTCGTGGCACGAACCGGGACTAAAGGTCTCAACCCCATTAGTCCCGGTTCGTGCCTCAAACCGGGACTAAAGGTCTAATCTTTAGTCCCGGTTTGAGGCACGAACCGGGACCAATGGTTGTGGGCCAGGAGCGAGGCCCATTGGTCCCGGTTCATCCCACCAACCGGGACCAAAAGGTCCAAATGAACCGGGACCAATGGCCCATGTGGCCCGGCCGGCCCCCTGGGCTCACGAACCGGGACCAATGCCCCCATTGGTCCCGGTTCTGGACTGAACCGGGACTAATGGGCTGACCCGGCCTGGACCAAAGCCCTGTTTTCTACTAGTGAGACGATGCACCTACCTGACACATGAAATTTATTTGTTAGTACAAAATTGACAAAAAATAAACCGCTAACAGTAAGGTTCTGTCCTTTTTTTCTCGAATACGCAAAGCTTGCGTATCATTGCATTGATAGAAGAAGTAAGAATGGTTACAGGAATTGGTACAACACATGACACGGACGCAAGGGGCGTGAATATGGTGCCCGAAGCGGAGAGATGAAAGATGCACGACCCAAACAAAGAATAACACGACTAAACTCTCCGACTAGAGAAGCAAACCAATCTACAACTAGACGACCAAAACTCCGAAGCCCGCACCAAGGACGCCGCGAGTAACCAAGACAACGCCTTCAAGAAGGAGAACGACACCGAGACGCCGACGTCGTCCGATCCGAAAGCCCGGACCTAGGGTTTCCCCTGATGCTTGAAGAGGGGCACATAACGGCCATGACAACGCCTCCAAGAAGGTGACGGCACCCGCGGGTGTCGCCGCTGCCAGCAAAAGATGCAGAGCTTTCACCCTGGCCAATTCCAAGCAATTCCAAGCCGTCGGAACACGAGTCGAAGAGGAGGTCATCGGGTGTAGGCCGGTGCTGCGACTGCAGGAAGGGGAGCCACGCGCGGTGCCAAAGGAGGCACCGTGCATTGCCGGGCGCGCGAACTCCGGAGGACGACGAGAATGCGTGGCTGCGCGGAATGAAGTGGGGATGGGACGGTGACCATAGCCCCAGATAAGCCAGGACCTGGAAGGAACGCAGATCTGGGCCACCGGGACTGGAGCAACAGGGAGGCCGGTGGGCCCAGGGAACTGGAAGGGGACGCAGCTCCGCAGCATGCCGGTGACGATGATGCATCGGGATGGATGGCCAACAAAGACACTGCAGGGTGATGATGGTGCGGATATGCCGAGGAGCCAAAGAGCCAAGAGAGCCAGAAAGAGCGCATCTTTCGAGGCTCATAGGGTCCGAAGCCGTGCCGGCCGGCCGGCAATGGACGCAGGAAGGGGACGCTGGCCGTGATTTTAATGAAGTATTATTCCTGCCGGCCGGCGGGAGGGGGCTGGGGCGGGAGGAGGAAGGACAGCCCCGCCGCCACCATCCCAGGGCCCGGCGCGGCTTCGCCTGCCGGCCCTTCGGCAGCGACGATGCGGGGGCGAGCAGAGGGCAAACGACGGGGCGCCGGCGGCTAGGTTTCCCCTGAGTCGCCCGGCTCGGGCGACATGGGGGTCGGGGACTGGGCCTAACTCGAGTTTTCCCTGTCCTCATAAGAGTAAAGGCACGCTAAGTAAATCCAACATATAGGCTAGTTAATATCGTGTGGTTTCCGGCAAAATATTTCTAGTTCCCTCAACCTGAATGTTTTAAACAAATAATATTTGTAGGCTAAGTTATGCTTTTTGCAAGGGCATTGCTTAATTCGTAGGTTCATGTTTTGAACCCGTGCATGATTCAGTCTAACCAAAGAATAAGTTGTGCTCCCATATGTTGCAATCATAGCCTAACTAGTGGAGTTAGTGCATAATGAGAAGATAATGATACTGGTCCTGCTGATGGATTAATTAGCACCACCTTTAATCAGTGACCCATTCAATTAGGGTACATACTAGCTATTTTTTTGCTTATTTATATTTAGATACAAAACCAAACAGATCCATCATCAACCAACTGCTCATCATATAATAATCACTTTTGTACCACTAGCTAGCTAAGCAACACTGTACAGGCAGCAACGTGGCCGCCGGTGGTCCGTCCGATCCGATCACTCAGTCGGCCTGCATCATGGACACAGCAAGCGGCCGCGGTGGCGGTGGCGTCGTCCGTGAGCGGAACGAGGCCTTGGACTCGCCCCACCGCTCGAACATCCGCCGCTCCGCCGCGTTCACCTCGCACTCCGGCAGCGCCGCCGGGTACCGGTCCGTGTCATAGCACACCGTGTACACCATCTGCCTCTGCCTGAACCGCCGCATGGCCGCGCGCTTCTGTGCCGTCATGACCGCGTACTCCGCCGTCATCAGCTCCCACTCCGCCGTCGCGCACCGCTGCGTGGAGGCGCCGAGGTGGAGCTGGCGGATGTCTGCGCCGGCGTCGGCGGGGCATCCGCGGAGCACGAGCCCCGAGAACTCGGCTGTGAATGGCCCGTGCCCGTAGTCCACCGTGTGCTTGCCGTTCTCCGTGGCCCAGGTGGAGCCGTCCCAGATGGTCACGTACACCGCCATGGGCTTGGACGGGTAGTCGGCGCCCATGTCACTGTCGTCGCCGTCGGGACCCATGCCGTCGTCTGTAAAACGACGGCGACTACGGCGGCGCTGCGCCTCGCGGACGGGGGTGCCGTCGACGTAGAACACGACGGAACTGGAGGACCAGAGGATGGAGAACCTGTGCTTGGCGGCGGTGGGGTCGAAGGGCAGCACGTACCGCTCCTCGCGCCCGCGCGCCGTGCTGCCGTTGCCGTACACGTTGGTCTGCATCCGCCACCGGTGGCCCGCGCGGTTGCCGAGGAACTCGAAGTCCAGCTCGTCGTGGGTGGCCTCGAAGACGTCGCCGTTGGAGAGATAGAAGGCGACGACGACGCCGGCCGTGTGGCCGGCCGGGAGCTTGACGTCGGCGCTGAAGAGTCCATGGTGGTAGTAGCGCTTGGAAATAAAGCCGGAGCCGGTGCTCCGGTCCAGGGTGATGCTCACGGCGTCGCCGCCGGAGGAGCGACCCATGTTGGACTCGCCGAAGAGCGGGGCGAAGGCCTCGTCGAAGGCCACCGTCGGCACCTCATCGAACGGGGCCGCCGCGCAGAACACGGCGGCATGCATGCAGGAGGCGAAAAGCAATAGCAGCGTCACCGCTGCTGCCGCCATGATCACTCGATCAACCAAGAACTTGAAGGATGGGAATTTCTTGGCGCCGACCGATCGATCCACCGCCTGCTCTAGTGATGAGCTAAGTGGAAAGGATTTGGATTTGTATATATACCATGTGATGTCTCTAAATTGGTTGGTTTGCAGATAGGAACATGATGGTGGAAATGATAGGGAGGTTAGAGATGGTCGTAGCACCTAATAAGCTAGCTGGAGGTTGGAGATGGCACCGGAGGCGCCGCGCCGGTCCTTACCTAGTTGGCTAGGCTCACGGGACATCATCTATATCTATTTATCTAATGCAAGATTCCATTTTATTTTAAATTTCCTTTTTGCTTTTTGAGTAGGATGTAATCTTCTGGATACAAAGTTGTAGAAGTTTATTATTGTCTGGTTGAACAGCCACCCATGCATATTTGTATGTGGATTAATATATATTTGCTTGATTGATTCCTTGATTATTTTATCCAAGGAGTGATTATTTTCAACTTTTCATGGTTGGCTGTGTAGGGTTGTGTGTGTCTAAAGACCAATACATCCACCAAGATACAACTTTCTTGGGAAAGGAATGGATTTTGTTTAGTACTTTTGTCTTTACATTTGCAAGAAAAATCTCTTGCTATGAGGCTCTCTCATCACAAATGAGGCTGCATAAATTTAATTAGCCAATGCCTTCTATTTTCATTTGCATATATATGTTGTATTTGATTTCTGTGTAGAGTACATATAACCAAACTCCTTGCACAGAACCTAGAAAAGGAAAGCTAGCTAGGGAAATATGGATATGATCGAAGAGAGCTGATTGGGATATGTTACCTACCTACATGCATAGCGGTTGAGTAAAGTTGAGGTCTCATTCACGGACGGTGCCTACTTATACAAACGACGACGACTCATCGAGCCGCCAGCGGTTGTGCACTGTGGTACTGTAGTACAAAAATATATACTTATGCATGTCTTTCTCTCTGTCACTTGTCCATAGTAATTAAGCAACAATCTTAGCCTGCATGCATAACTACTGTTTCATGTAGCCTACTTACTCCTCGCATGCAGGGTATACTCTCGAAAAAAAACTCCTCGCATGCAGGGTTACTCTCTCCGATCCATAATAGT
This sequence comes from Triticum urartu, assembly GCF_056163025.1. Lineage (NCBI taxonomy): Eukaryota > Viridiplantae > Streptophyta > Magnoliopsida > Poales > Poaceae > Triticum > Triticum urartu. Next base: position 612,579,442 of record NC_141876.1, read on the forward strand.
GTCGCAGTTTTGTACTAAGGGGCATTTTATTTTTGCCGGAAAATTAGTGGTTACTACTGGAGTACTAGCCAGCTAGCAATTCCTGAAATCTGAGTATGAACAACTTTTTATATATAGGGAACAAATCATGTATCATATGTGATCATTGAACTGCATGTGCAACTACTCCTGTTGAGGTAAGATGCTAATAGTCCCGTGTGTACTTAACAACAACACCTACTAACTTATTTAAGTGCATTTTGACGGTTATAATTAGTTCTCGTTAATCTTTGATCATGTAAACTAAAAAAATGGACACACATATGTTCCCATGTGAAGAAACCAAAAATGAAGACGACAGAACATGGGCAATTGGCTGTTCCTTCTTGTTCCATTAGGTCTGATGAAACAGAGGATAGTTTATTAGCATGGTTCGGTAGATTAGGCATCTGTGAGTGAATAAATAAATGAATGAGTAGCTAGCTAAGCAAGGACGTGACACATATCGGCGGGTATTAATGTGTAATTAAGAGGAGATAACAGGACAAGGAGATGCGAACTATACAACAGAGACCTGAGCAATCAACTACTAGTACTGCTTAGCTAGCAGCATATACACGTACACGTATACGGCCATGCACGAAAGGTATAATAATATCAATACGGATGGGACGGTGCAACCACTTGGTCGATTGATTTGCCAGTTAGGTATACCTGAAGCAAGCCTTGGAGGCAATAGGTTGTCATGGATTCCCATCCATTCATTGGACACGCCTGGTCAGCTACCTGCTAGCTAGTACTGTACTCCCTCGGTTCATTAAGAAAAACCAGCACTATTTACCTGGTACTCACTTGAAATAATAAAGAAAAAAAATATGTATTGGGTAGTCCTCGTATGCATGATTACGAACCTGTTCGATGGTACACGTAAAGTAAAGTCGTAATCATAGTATATATTTTTTTAACTGTGCGTAATTACAATTAGTAAGAACTTAATCTGGGGATTTTTCATAACATATTTTGCATAAACATCTTATTGACTCGAGGCGAATAATGTAGGAAATTAATCATGACTGCAGGTTATGAACTACAAATTTATCAAAAGATAAATAACACCATTTGTCTTGCAGCGAACCAACCTGAGGTAGGATGGTTAGGAGGACAGTGGTATCCCCGGCCCACCAGGGTTTAAGTCCTAAACTTGGCATTGGTGCTCATAAGGGTAAGGTATGCGTGTGTGCATTTATAGGGTGATTATATGCTTGTGTATGTGAGCGACTTCGGTTGTATTATGTTCAAAAATATATTCATCCTATCTTGTATAAAAATAACGGAATACATACAGAGCTGGAGAGAAGGTCTGCCCATCCAGGGTACACAAGTCTCAAATCATGAAGATCTGGGGTGCAAAATACTATTCTCTTTTTCAATCTATTTCAATGCATTTTTTTCAAGTGTTGGTGGGCAACGCCCCCCTCTACTGACGAATAAAGTGCATTGTAGGTCCTTGAACTATTTTAGGGATGTCATGTAAGTCCTTAAACTATGAAAATCGGCATTCAGTTCCTCGAAATGCAGTAAGTGTATCATTCAAGTACAAAATCCGTATGACCCCGCGTGACCAGCCAGCTAGCACCGTTGACCCGTGACACGTTGGACCACGGGCCCGCAGGGTGACTGCCGGTGACAAAAATATGTAAATAAATTCAAATTCATGAACTTTAAATATATGTCCGTGTCGTTCACGATATGGGAAAAAATGTCGGCGCCATTCGTGAATATCGAAAAATGTTCGTGTACATTCATACACCTTCACGACTATAAAAACATGTTCATGAATATGAAAAGAAAATGTCATGACTTTAAAAATTGTTCGTGTTGTTCGGGAACTTTCATACACTTTCATGACTTTAAAAAAATGTTCACGGATATAGAAAAAAAATCATGACTTTAAAAAAATGTCTGCGTTGTTCATGAATATGCAAAAATGTTTGCAAACATTCATATACTTTCACAACTTCGAAAATCATGAATATGGAAAACATGTTCACGACTTTAAAAAACTGTTCTCGTCGTTCGCGAGTATGGAAGAAATATTCGAACATCCATACTTTCACGACTTCAACAAAATTTTAGGGAATATGGATAAACTGTACATGATGTTAGAAAAATTTCCGCATCATCCACCAATATGGAAAAAATGTTCGCAAACATTCATGTACTTTCACGACTTTAAAATAAATGTTCGAGGTTATGGTAAAAAATGTTCACGAATTTAAAACAATGTTCGCGTCATTCACGAATATGGAAAAATGTTCGCGAACATTTATACACTTTCATGACTTTAAAACAATGTTCGCGAATATGGAAAAAAAAGTTCACAACTTAAAAAATGTCCGTGTCGTTCGTGAATATGGAAAAACATTTTTTCCATTTTCACCGAACACTTTTTTAAAGTCATGAACATTTTCTCCATATTCGTGAACTTTTTCGAAACCATGAACATTTAAATTAATAAAACCTTTTGTAAATTCATAAACGTACTTTTCAATTAATGAAGATATTTTTCAGCTTTGAGAATTCTTGCAAATTTGTGAACATTTTTAAATACACAAATAAACTAAATACTTCTAACATTTTAAAAATTCATGAAAATTTATTAAATGTGTCCAACTTTTTCCAAATTCATGAATTTCTTTTGAGTGTTCATGAAAAAATTGGCTGACGAAAAAATAATCAAAAGCTACCGATTTTTCTTGAATGGTACAATGGTGCGCTACATGAGTTTTTGAGTTTATGAATTTCAAAATAGTTCATGACTTTGAATGTATTTGCATATTTCCGTCACCGGCGTTATCTTGCGGGCCCCATGTCGGACGTGTCACGAGTCAATAGCACAAGTTGGGCGGTCATATGGGGTCGGAAAGATTTTGGAGCTGAATGACATACTTACTACACTTCGAAGATCTGAATGCGGATTTTCATAATTTGAGGACCTACATGGCACCCCTGAAATAGTTTAAGGACCTACAATGCACTTCACTCGGAAGTGGCGACCAACACATCTAGACACATTTTAGTCTTAGATACATTTGTATATCTAGACAAATCTAAGACAAACGTTTTGAGACGGAGGTAATACTAATTAGCTAAGGTGGATCCTCACTCTACCTGAGTAACCTCACGTGGAACCACCAACATTTATTTTCTTTGTCTTTCAAAATTTTGTTGATATGTTGATGATATCTTGCATGCCAACAAAAAATGTTGGCTTTTCAAGGCCTCCTGCCATTTGGAAAAGGTTCTGAAACAAAATGGATCATTTCCGGTCCTTTCTAACAACTCATCACTAAACCTGGACCTCTCCTAATTAATCTCAACTAAATCAACAAGCTAGCTAGCTATGGCTAGTCTAGGCTACTCTGAATCCTCGATCTACCGGGCCGGGCTGTTGCTACTGCCCCAGACGCTTGTTCATCGTGGGGGTCTTCATCTCCCATGCACGCAGGTTGGTGAGCTTGATGTCCGACTCGCCATTGTTGAAGACGAACAGGTGTGCATTGTCCCCGACGGCCTTCCTCGGGTAGACCCTCGTGAGGATGCACGTCTTGCCGCCGGCACCAAAACTTTCCACGACAGAGTGGTCGATCTGAAATGGATTCCGTGACATGGCTTAGAACCCTCTTGCAATGGTGTATTCAGTAAGTAACTAATTCAATGTAGATTTTGTGGTCACGTACCAATGTCCTTAGGGCGATCTTCTTGGTCTTAGATATGTCGACATTGACAAAGCCGGCGAAGGTCGGTCTGTAGATCTGCGACTCGAATGACGACCTGCCCGATCGATCATTCAGGATTACGGGATCTAGAGTGTGGTAAATTGCAAGTTGTATATACATATACAAAAAGGTGACTTGAGTGAGTTATATGCATTGGATCTACCTTGTAGGGTCGTTGCACATGAGGACGACATAGCTGGTGTCGTTGTTCTTGAATACCCTGAAGAAAACAGCTGTCCTCTCCTTGAGGTCGTCGGAGGCGAGCAGCCAGAGTCCAAATGGCCCGACGCCGCCCTTGACATGTGAGTTGAGCTTCTTGCACAGCCCCTGCGCGTCTGTCCGCCACGACGCGTTGAATTTCTCCGCCTTCTCAAGGTTCTTGATCATGAACGCTGCCTCCACGTCCGACTAGCATATATAGCAGTGGCTCGTCATTCACTGACAATTCAGAGAGGAGGGCCACCGCCCCATGTTGTTTATATCAAGTGTATATACACTATTGTACTGACCTGCACGGATTTGAAGCCGCCGACCTTGAAGAACTCGCCGCTCTTGACAGCCTTGTTGCTGACATTGACGTGCTTTGCGCGCAATGACTTGATCTCCTCTACCGGCCACTGAATTAGCTGCCTGCCGCTCCGTGACAGGAAGATCTTCCTCGGTATCGCCTAAAAATTCAGAAACAACAATACATTTAAATCTCAGTACGTGAAGAGCCAGGCCTTGGAAAAAATAGTGAAGACATTCTGTTCGTGTGGTGTAAATGTGGATGTGTAGAGTGACCTGGATGCCAGCCCAACCCTTGTTGCGGTCGTCGGGGACAGTGTCCGATTCATTGGCCCAGCCCCAGAGCACGCGACGCTTCTTGACCGGGTCAAAGAACGACTTTGATGCATAAAAGTCGCCGTAGTCGTATCGGAGACCATAGTCATTGTCTGGGAAGTCGAGGTCAGGGGTGTACCTGTCCTTGGCATGGTCGTACCAGCCAATGGTGTAGTACTCGTAGCGCGTTACGTCGAGGCTCACCTTGAGCACATATTTTACCTCCGCAGCGACTGTGCTGTCATGCAGCTCTGCGGTGTCCACACCGTTCTGGTGGTGACGTCTGCCACCGGGCACCGCCACGGGGTAGAAGTCTGGGCACTCCCACATCCCTGTTAGCCCAGCGTGCAGCGAGTGGTGTGCCTTGATCCACCTCCTAAAGTCACGGCTCCGGTACAACACCGCGATCCCCCTCATGTTCTCCTTGCTGCCCACCACCAGCCTCCAGTGTCTGCACATCAGCATATAGCATGATCTTTTTGTAAATATCAACTGGCCAAACATGCTCAACATAATGTTTACATGTGTGTCAACATGGCACACGATAAAATAAATGGTGATGTACGTACCCGTCTGGCCCGTACCAAGCGGTGGTGGGATCACGGAAGGCGCTGGCGTTGATGCCGCGGTCGGGATTGATGATGGGGTTATAGTCGGGCTTGACCCACTTGCGGAGGAAGGGGTCGGAGAGGTTGGCCGGATACGCAACGTTCTGCACCTGGCGGTTGTTGGGGTCGATTCCTGTGTACATGATGACAGGGACGCCGTTGGGCAGAATGGTGGCGGAGCCCGACCAGCAACCGTTGATGTCGAACGGCTTGGACGGGTAGATCCCGGGCTCCAACGCCACCCAGTCGATGAGGTCGGTCGACACCGAGTGCGCCCAGATGATGTTCCCCCACACGGCGCCCTTGGGGTTGTACTGGTAGAAGAGATGGTACAGCCCCTTGTAGTACATGGGCCCTGCATGCATCCAGACGTTGAGATGTTGAGTCACACAATGTCATACAAAGTGCACAATAGATAGTCATGCAAAACTGATTACTAATTCATCATTTGACCAATAGATAGATGGCGAGAGTGATCAATTTGTATGAGTGCACGTACCATTTGGATCTGATCAATCGTTGCATCGTTGTGAAGAGGTTCGATGTCATCCAATTAACAAAGGCCAGACAAAAGAAATTGCGAGGAGTGAGTATAACATACTAAGCAACTGACGGTGAAACGAGGAAATAAATATTCCACACATACGTACCATTGATCCAATGCTTGGGGGGCTGGAAGTGGTACCCGGTGCGTAGCTCCTTGTCCACCTCCGTGGCCTCCAACGACTGGAGCTCCGGGTACACGACATGCGACGCGTGCACCGCCAACGCCGCGCAGTACAGCAGGGACACGATCAATGGCGCCGCCGCCGACGCCATCCCCATTACTAGAGCAGAGCGCGTGCAAGGCAAACTAAATTAGGGGAACGTTTAATCCGCAACCTAATTTCAGATGCACGTGGCGGCACTGATTTCAGATTTAGAAATCAACATCTCATGCAGATATGACATGCACGAACCTGGATTGGATCGGCCGGCCGGACGGTTTCAGCCGATCTTGCGTCGCGGAGGAGGATGGGTGTTGGATGGATGGACTGATGCGGAGGTTGAAGAGGAACGGCGAAGGATCGGACATGGCTTGCTGGTGGATTTATAGGCCGGGTGGGGGAGAGTGATAGAGTCGACGCTCGCGCGATGCGGCGGCGGAGCAGAGTCTTTGTGGATGAGGGCGAGGAGCGAGCACGTCGGGGGCAGTTGAGGACGAGGTCGCTCCATCCACTGGTGCATGGCGGCTCGTTTCTTCGCGCGCTTCTTCCTTCGGTTCTGGCCCGCCTCCGCTGGCTTGGCCCAAATTCGTAATAAAACCTCAGACACCATACGCGGGTTCTTAGCGAGAGCAGCCTCTATGCACCGGTTTTAGAAGCGCCCATACATTTTTCCCTTTTTTATTTTCTCTCTATTTTTCTGTCACATTTTTTCTTTTTATTTACTTTTCCTTGTATTTTTTATATTTATTTTTACTTATTTATTAAAACATATGTCAACCTTTTTGAATACAAGTTGAACAGTTTTATAATACGTGTTAAAAAAATTATCGTACGCGTTGAACATTTTATCTGAATACTTGTTGGACATTTGCGCATTGGATAATTCAAAGCCGGGCTCTGCTTGAGCCTTCGTTCTAGAAAAAATGAGCTGGCTCGCATCGCACCCCTACGGACAAGCATAATAATATCATGTCCTATTCTTTTTTGATTCATTTTTGTGTGTACTTATTTTAGTTATCCTTTCGCTCTGTCTTCTGAGATACTAGTAGATAGACATTTTACTTCTGTTTTCATTTTTGCCACTGGTTAGAGATAAGAACGCTATACGCCTATGGCGTGTTGATTTTTTTTTGCGAGGAAATGGCGTGTTGATTGACATGCCACGACATGGTGTCCTTGGGCCTTGGACACTGATGCGCCGGACAGGGCACCACCCCACTTCCTTCCTTCTTTCCCATCGCTTTCCTCAGCAGATCCTATTTGGGGTATAGGTCCCCAAATAGCGACCTAGCGTGTATCAGGGAGCTCCTATGTGGCGGCTTAAGTGCCACTTGGAGGAACCGACGCTCATGCACCCCTGCCCATTGGCCAGCCTATGTAGGAGGCAAACCCTCGATCGAGACTGGTTCCCCAGGTTGCTCGATTACATTTTGACCGGTCGCGATTGACCAGTTGATTGGTCATCCATTGACTTTTGAAAAAAATATGGAAAATGAAAAATGAAAAATTTTGTGAGTTAAAAATGTTCACGGATTCTGAAAAAAAAGATCATAAAATTCACAAGAAGTTCAGAAATTTCAAAAAAAATTATAATCGAATTGAAGAAAAGTTCATGCAAATTGAAAAAAAAAACTATCACGTTTATGAAAAGTTCATCGAATTTGAAATAAAGTTCATCGGTTTTGTAAAAGATCATCAAATCAGAAAAACAATTTATCAAATTTGAAAAAAAAAATCATCAAATTTGATAAAACTTTATCAATTTTGAAAAATGTCCATCAAATTGGCAAGAAAGTTGATCGATTTTAAGAAATATTCATCAATATTGGAAACAATTCATCATTTTGTAATGAATTCACAAATATATGGAAATCAAAACAAGAAAACAATAAAGAAAAAAAAAGAAACATAGAAAACCCAAGTGGAAACACAGAAAAAACAAACACAAATACAAATGGGCTGGCCTGTTACTACACCTAGTGTACAGGGGGTTGTGCCCCTATACCATTAGGCTAATAATGGCGCCATAGGCGAAATGCCTACCCCTAAGGAAATAAGAAATAATGGCTGCAGAAAAACCTCTTTCTTTCTTTCACAAGTCTGTAAAAATATTATATTGCTAATTCCATTTTTTATATCCCCCGCCTTCTTGCTATGTACACTTGGGTCGGACGCCCTTTTCAGATGGTTTTTTCCTGCTTTTTCAATTTCCATTTTTCCTTTCTTCTTTCATTAGAAATTTTATTTCTGTTTTTATTTTGTTTATTCCTGTTTATTTTTTCATGCTCATTTTATTTTCTTTCCATTTTATTTTATTATTATTTTCTTCTGGCATACATCTTTCAAATTCATGAATAAATTTTGAAATTGTGATCCTTTTCGAATTCATGAATGTTTTTTTATAATCATGATCATATCTTTTAAAATAGTGAACATTACTGAAATTCACAAACACTCTGTTAATATTCATGAACATATTTCGAATTCACATTTTTTTTTCAGATATGCAAACATTTGTTTGAAGTTATGAACATTTTTTCTGAAACACATGAACAATTTTTTGAATCGGTGAATATTTTTGAAATTTGGGAACATTTTTAAAATTGATGATTTTTTTTCTTTTTTTGATGAAGGTTTTTTGAACCATCAGACATTTTTTAAGCAATGGACTATTTTTTTTAATTTTGTGAACATTGTTTTATAATGCATGGAGCTTTTTTTATTCATGAACATTAATTTAAATACACGAATATTTTTAATATGTGAACTATTTTCAAAATCGTGAACATTTTTTATTTCGCAAACATTTTTGCAAATCATGAATTTATTTTGAATATACGCATAATGTTTCAAAATCACTAATGTTTTTTAATCTGCGAACATTATTCAAAACAACGAACAACTTTTGAATTCACAAGAAATTTATGATTTAATGAACATTTTATTCAAAATTTGACAATATTTCGTCATTTGAAACTTTGTTGAAATCCTAGATTATTTTAAAGAAGAAAACACATAAACATAAAAGAAAAAATAGAAGAAAACGAAATGAAAACAACGGGGGGCGTCGCTCCCGCATGGCAGCCCAAAAGGGCAAGTGGGGGTACGCGTTTCGCATCGTCGCGGTGTGCACTGCGTGGAATAGCAAGTCCCGTTTTGCTGCTCCTCACATGGCCGTGCGATGGATTTTTGTCCTACCATATTGGTACGGGCAACATCATTATTAAATAGAGGGAAAACAGAGATACCCCACTGCTCCGAGACGCCGGCGGCGCGGTAGATGCAGCACCGATCCTCCTTTTGTCTCCTCCCGCCAGCACCTATTCCAAAACATTGCCCCTTGTTAGAATATACGTGAGATATAGCATATAACGTGTTTGTAATCTCAACCTTCCTTGTGTATCTCTACATCTCTACTTCCCCCCGTACGTGACTCCAACTCCTGTAACGGATCGATCCAGAAGATCGATTGCAACTTGTACGCCACGGCGAAGGCTCTTCTCGCCCAATATAAATATACACGATGCGGCTCCCTCGAGGAGTAGGAACACTTCCAATCTAATATGGTATATAGAGCCGACCTCTTCCTATCGATCTAGCTACAGAAACAGAAAAACTCTCGCCAGAAAAACCCATCGTCAGAAAGCCTCTCGTCAGAAACTTCTCGCCAGAAACCCATCGAGCGATGGCTTCCCCGTCAGCCCAGGTCGTCCTCAACCTCGGAACTCCACCATCTGAGAAGCTGACCAAGGGAAACTACCTTCTATGGAAGGCACAAGTGATGCCAGCCCTGCGAGGTGCGCAGGTCACTGGCCTCCTCGATGGAACGGATGCAGCGCCCCCGAAAATGGTGGAGCAGCAGCAGCCGGACAAGACCATGGCCATGGGGCCAAATCCCCTCTACGGACCATGGTTGTCGAAGGACCAGCAGGTTCTCAGCTACCTGCTCAACTCTCTCTCAAAGGAAATTCTCGCACAATTTGTCGGGAAGGAGAGCACACATGAACTGTGGACTGGAGTAACCACTTTGTTCGCCTCACAATCACAATCTCGGATCACGAACTTACGCATCTCCATCGCCAATACGAAGAAGGGCACCATGTCCAGCGCCTCATACATCGGGAAGATGAAAAGCTTCGGGGATGAACTAGCAGCAGCTGGCCGTCCGGTGTCTGATCCGGAGATGGTTGACTACATCCTCGCTGGACTCGATCGGGACTATGATCCAATTGTAGCAGCAGTCGGTGCTATCAAGAACAGCATCACGGTGGATGATCTCTTTGCCCAGATTGCTGCCTTTGACCAGCGCATGGAGATGCTAGCCGACGGCGCAAGCGGGGGCTTTAACACCTCAGCAAACGTCGCGTACAAAGGATGCGCCCAGAACAGAAGCAGGGGGCGCGGACGTGGAGCTAGGGGGCGCGGCCGAGGAGACTGTTCTTCCTCTCCTGCCACCAGCGGTAGTGGCTATCGCGGGCGTCCACGGCAGCAACCACATCAACTACAACAACGACATCAGCCACAACAACAACAGCAACAAAACTATGATTATCCTGAGTGTCAAATCTGCTTCAAACATCATGCAGATGGCGCTCGTACTTGTTGGTGGCGCTATGAAGACAATGACCATGAGGAGAAGGGGGCTAACGCTGTCACCAACTCCTATGGCGTCGATACAAATTGGTATGTAGATACTGGCGCCACCGGTCACATCACTGGAGAACTCGACAAGTTGACCACGAGGACCAAGTACAATGGACGTGAACAAGTACACACGGCAAGCGGTTCTGGTATGGCAATTACTCATGTTGGTCAATCAATTGTTAAAACTTTTGTCAAAAATTTACAACTCAACAATATTCTACGTGTTCCTCAAACCTCTAAAAATCTTCTCTCCGTTCATTGTTTCACTCTTGATAATCAAGTTCTCATAGAATTTTACCCTTATTTCTTTTTGATTAAGGATTTGGCAACGAGGAGAGTAATTCTTAGAGGAAGGTGTGTGGGAGGTCTCTACCCGCTCATATCATCATCATCGTCACATAAGCAAGCTTTTGTCGTCACCAAGCCGTCCTCATCAAAGTGGCATAGTCGTTTAGGTCATCCATCTTCAGTCATTGTTAAACTTGTTCTTAGCAAGAATAATCTTCCTTATTCTCATGAGTCTAGTAGTGAGTCAGTTTGTGATCCGTGTCAACAAGCTAAAAGTCACTAGTTACCATATCCTATTTCTATTAGTATATCTACTGCTCCATTACAGCTTGTATTTTCAGATGTTTGGGGGCCTGCTCCCACGTCAGTCGGTAGACAGTCATATTATGTGAGTTTTATTGATGACTATAGTAAATTCACTTGGATTTATCTTCTGAAGAAACGATCTGATGTATTTCAAGTTTTTTCTAATTTCCAAAATCTTGTTGAACGCAAACTAGACTCTAAAATCATTGCTATGCAAACCGACTGGGGAGGTGAGTATGAGAAGCTAAACTCATTTTTCCAGAAAATTGGCATCTCTCATCATGTATCTTGTCCACATGCACACCAGCAAAATGGGTCTGCTGAAAGAAAACATCGACACATTGTTGAAGTCGGACTAGCCTTATTAGCTAATGCTTCTATGCCTCTCAAATTTTGGGATGAAGCTTTCTTGACCGCCACATATCTCATAAATTTGCTTCCTAGCAAAGTCATCAAATTTGAAACTCCCATCACACGCCTTTTTGGCATTACACCTGACTACAACTCTCTTCATGTTTTTGGTTGCGCGTGTTGGCCAAACCTTAGACCATATAATACGTGCAAGCTTGCATTTCGTTCAAAACAGTGTGTTTTCCTAGGATATAGTCCTATTCATAAAGGTGTCAAATGCCTAGACACTACTAGGAAAAACCTTATACACAGAAACTTACCAGCAGCACGGTTTAAAAACAGACGCTACTGCTAATTAGCAGTAGCGCTCTTTACAAAACTGCGCTACTAATATCCGTTTAGCAGTAGCGCGCTAGTTGAGAAAAGCGCTACTACTAAAGTTGCCAGGGCGTTGGCTCCAGACTAGGTATAGTAATAACGCGGATGCTAAAACCTGCGCTACTACTAAGCGAATAGTTGTAGCGACTTGATATACCCACGCTACTACTAAGCGTGTCCACCACCGCACGCGGATCGACCCCCACCCCTGCCAAACTCTCTCTCACGAATCCCTGAAAAAAAAGTCTCTCTCTCGTGGCCCCCACCCCCTCGGTCGATCTCCTCCCCCCACCCCTCTCGGTCGATCTCCTCCCCCAGATCTCCTCGCCGCCGCCCACCTCCACTCTCTCCCTTAAATCCGCCGCCGGCGACCCCCGACCTCTCCTTCGCTCCAAAGGCTGCAGATCGAGCCGACAAGCTCCGGTTGGTTGCGGCCATCTCCGTGGGACTGCCCTCGTCGTCCATCCATGGAGACCCTTCCTCCCCTCCGGCCAGATTCGTCCTCGGCTCGAGCTGCTCAGTCGACGCCCAGATCCGCGGAGCCATCCTCCTCCACAACCATGCAGTGGCAGCGGCAACGGCGGAACCATGGACCCGAAACCCTAGCCCACGGAGTGAGCTCGCCATGGATCTGCAGGCAAGAGGGGGCGCATCCATGGGTACAAATCCCTCATCTTCCCTCGTCTCTCCCTCCCTCTCTAACCCCCGTCTGTCTCCATGACCAGGACTAGGACCAGGACAACGCACGCCACCAACAGCAGCACCAATGTCTGGTCTTCTCCATGGGTATGGAGATCCGTCCAGTTATATCACTTGATTGTATATGTTATATAACATGATACTTTTCTTACTTGGTAGATTACTATTCGTATATGTATATTCAAGGCCATAATGTATTCTCACTTTTGCAATGCTACCAGGATACCTGCAAACAAAAGGTACATGGGGATATAGCATATTTAAGTTCAGATATGCCACATAGTAGAAACATTTGTTTTTCAGTTTTTTCTGGCAATTACTGTGATGAAACATGCAATGTTCTCTTATATTTAGCTAATAATCAATTGTGAATAGGCTAAGTTTGTAATTATCATTAACCACACTAGGATCCATTCCGGTTGATATATGCAACAAGATGAATTTGTGGTGGTTTTGAACACTTGGGAGGTACTTTTATTCTAGAGGAAAAAAGGGTTTGTGATTTTTTCGTCCAAATCAAGCATCATATCAGGTTGCTACCTACATGTTCTGTTGAGTAACAGAAATAATACATTTATATATATGGATTGGTAGTCCTCAATCAATATTCAATCATGATTTGATTTATCTTGCCTATTTCTTCTACAAGAAACACTATCAGATTAAAAGAGTCCATTGGTTGTCATTTTGTAGACTGTATGACACTGTCTGGCAGCAGCATCCCTCCCCCCACAATGCTTTAGTCTTCTTATTACATGGTTGGCTGTTTGAGGGTAAGCTTTTGTGTGCATCGGTAGACTGTATGTATGACACTGTGTCCTTTTTTTTATCACTTCAGTCCAGTTTGTCTTCAACAAGTACCACTCTCTGTTTAGAGAAGATGCACTCTATGTTTAGTTTTTGGCCAGCCCAATTTGCAAGTTTGTATAGTCACTATGCTCTTCAAACAGTAGATTCATGGACTTTGTTATCTTTGAAAATGTGGAAGATATCAAGGTATTGAAGTGACTACTTAGAAAAATGGATAGATAGAAAATTACCGGAAGAATTATGCCTCTTAACTCCTTATGTGGTTCGTATGTGTTGTTTCTTTTTAGGGCTTCCAACACAAGAGAATTGCTTCTAATCTTTTGTGTTATCTTTTGTCATGGAAGTAGCTATGTGCTGCTTCAGTGTGTAGTTCAGTTGTGCATTACGGCTTAAATAAGAATTTCGGGAAAAATTTGTAGCACATTGGCACCGACATGTACCGCGTTGTTTTTCTGTGTGTTCTTCTATAGAATCTGAAGTTTTTGAACCTCTGTTGGTAATGTTGCAGGGTTCTGGTGGCGATGTTGACGGTCGTCGAGAGGTTCATGGACCGGATGGTGTCGTGGCTGCTGATGTATGGAGAGGCGAAGCTGATGCTCATCCTCTATCTCCGGCACCCCAGCACACGGGTAAGCAGTCGACCAGACACCCCGAGCCCGAGAGATGATCAACATTTAGATACACTTGATTCGGTATGTGGCCAATTCTGAATCTTAATCTTAATGGTGTTCGGGTTTCAGGGTGCGAGGCACGTGTACGATGGCTTCCTCCATCCGCTGTTGGCGAGGCACGAGGACAACATCGACCGATGCCTGCTGGAGCTGAGGGCCAGGGTGAGGGACGTGACGCCGTCACAACGGCGGCTGTCGTCAGTTAGGTGTGGCTCGTCGAGGCTGCCCAGTGTGTTTCGTCGCAGCTGCAGGTCGCGAGATCAGTTCGGGAAGGCGCCGCACATTGATGAGTGATCCAATATTTTGATCGGACCATAACAACTAACGTGTCTCATTCTATGGCATCTAGAAGTAGTGGTAAAATTCTGAATTTGCATGGCAAGCAACACTTACGTAGGTAGCTGCCACGCACAGTTTATATTCTTACGCCTATAAAGGATAGGAATTATTCGTGAGTTATGGCTACAATGAGGAACTGTGTACAGTTTATACTCTTACGCCTATAAAGGATAGGAATTATGCATGAGTTATGGCTATAATGAGGAACTGTGTGATAGTAGATACGACAACTGTGTGATAGAATGGAATTGGTTGATTTTATTTTTTTTAATTTCTAATAAGTTAGTAGTAGCGTGGGAAAAAATTGTGCCCTACTAGTATTTAGTATACTAGTAGCGTTGGTACTCAAGAAACGCTACTACTATTATGCTAGTAGTAGCGTGGGCCCGTAATAGCAGTAGCGCGGGTGGCATAATAGCAGTAGCGAGCTTGCACTAAGCGCGCTGCTGCTACACTTGTGTAGCAGTAGCGCTGGTGAGCACGCGCTACTGCTACATGTTAGCTGTAGCGCCGGTCCCCGCGCTACTGATACACCTAAAACCCGCGCTGCTGCTAGCCTTTTCCCTAGTAGTGAGATGTCTCCACAGGTCGAGTTTATATATCTCGTGATGTTGTGTTCGACAAATCTGTGTTTCCTTTTAAATCACTTCATCCAAATGCCGGAGCACTTCTTCGAAAAGAAATTCTTCTTCTTCCACTCAACCTTCGGAATTTTGATCAAAGGGGCGACAACAATTGCATTGACCAATATGATAATTCTGCTTTTTCTAGAACTTTTGACATGTCTGTGCAGATTCCTAAAGGAAACGGTGAAGAAAATGGTGACAATGATCAAAATCTAGAAGAAAACGGTGCTTTATTTCGTGTGGAGGAAGAAGACGCAGCAGACGCTGGGCTCGAGGATGATCCATCAGCACCTGGCACACCTGGCCGTCAGTCCGCCTTGGATCGTGCGAGAGAATCTCCGTCGGATCGCGTGCCAGCCAGCAGATTGTCTGCCACATCATCACACGGAGGAGTATCTCCTTGTCTCACGGGCATGCACTCTCCAGGAGCAGTGCGCATGCAGCCGCACATGCAGCGTTCAGGACTAGCTGGCGTCGGATCTTTTGCACCAGGAAACTCCGCGACCACTGCTGATTCCAGCACATACCAGGCCACAGGATCGGCTACTCTAGGCAGCAGCAGTTTCAGCACCGGATCTAGTGCGGCGGCACATGCAGAGGACTCTGAAGGATCTTCTGCGGCGAGTTCTGTGTTGGAAATATGCCCTAGAGGCAATAATAAATTAGTTATTATTATATTTCCTTGTTCATGATAATCGTTTATTATCCATGCTATAATTGTATTGATAGGAAACTCAGATACATGTGTGGATACATAGACAACACCATGTCCCTAGTAAGCCTCTAGTTGACTAGCTCGTTGATCAATAGATGGTTACGGTTTCCTGACCATGGACATTGGATGTCATTGATAACGGGATCACATCATTAGGAGAATGATGTGATGGACAAGACCCAATCCTAAGCATAGCACTAGATCGTATAGTTCATATGCTATAGCTTTTCTAATGTCAAGTATCATTTCCTTAGACCATGAGATTGTGCAACTCCCGGATACCGTAGGAATGCTTTGGGTGTATCAAACGTCACAACGTAACTGGGTGACTATAAAGGTGCATTACGGGTATCTCCGAAAGTGTCTGTTGGGTTGGCACGAATCAAGACTGGGATTTGTCGCTCCGTGTAAGCGGAGAGGTATCTCTGGGCCCACTCGGTAGGACATCATCATATGCGCAATGTGACCAAAGAGTTGATCACGGGATGATGTGTTACGGAACGAGTAAAGAGACTTGCCGGTAACGAGATTGAACAAGGTATCGGTATACCGACGATCGAATCTCGGGCAAGTAACATACCGATAGACAAAGGGAATTGTATACGGGATTGATTAAGTCCTTGACATCGTGGTTCATCCGATGAGATCATCGTGGAACATGTGGGAGCCATCATGGGTATCCAGATCCCGCTGTTGGTTATTGACCGGAGAACGTCTCGGTCATGTCTGCATGTCTCCCGAACCCGTAGGGTCTACACACTTAAGGTTCGATGACGCTAGGGTTATAAAGGAAGCTTGTATGTAGTTACCGAATGTTGTTCGGAGTCCCGGATGAGATCCCGGACGTCACGAGGAGTTCCGGAATGGTCCGGAGGTAAAGATTTATATATAGGAAGTCCTATTTCGGCCATCGGGACAAGTTTCGGGGTCATCGGTATTATACCGGGACCACCGGAAGGGTCCCGGGGGCCCACCGGGTGGGGCCACCTATCCCGGAGGGTCCCATGGGCTGAAGTGAGAAGGGATCCAGCCCAAAGTGGGCTGGGGCGCCACTTCCCCTAGGGCCCATGCGCCTAGGGTGAAAGGGGAACCCTAAGGAAGAGTCCCAAGGAGGGAAGGCACCTCCTAGGTGCCTTGGGGGGGAGGGAAACCTCCCCTGGCCGCCGCCCCCTTGGAGATTGGATCTCCTAGGGGCTGGCGCACCCCCCCTTGGGATCCCTATATATAGTGGGGTAGGAGGGCCTCTCAAACACACCTTTTGCCTTTGGTGCAGCCCCTCCCTCTCTCCCAAGTTCTTCTCCTCTTCTGCGGTGCTTGGCGAAGCCCTGCAGGATTGCCATGCTCCTCCATCACCACCACGCCGTTGTGCTGCTGTTGGATGGAGTCTTCCTCAACCTCTCCCTCTCTCCTTGCTGGATCAAGGCATGGGAGACGTCACCGGGCTGTACGTGTGTTGAACGCGGAGGTGCTGTCCGTTCGGCACTAGGATCATCGGTGATTTGAATCACGACGAGTACGACTCCATCAACCCCGTTCACTTGAACGCTTCCGCTTAGCGATCTACAAGGGTATGTAGATGCACTCTCCTTCCCCTCGTTGCTAGTCTCTCCATAGATAGATCTTGGTGACACGTAGGAAAATTTTGAATTTCTGCTACGTTCCCCAACAGTGGCATCATGAGCTAGGTCTATGCGTAGTTTCTATGCACGAGTAGAACACAAAGTAGTTGTGGGCGTTGATTTTGTTCAATATGCTTGCCGTTACTAGTCTTATCTTGATTCGGCAGCATCGTGGGATGAAGCGGCCCGGACCAACCTTACACGTACTCTTACGTGAGACCGGTTCCACCGACAAACATGCACTAGTTGCATAAGGTGGCTGGCGGGTGTCTGTCTCTCCCACTTTAGTCGGATCGGATTCGATGAAAAGGGTCCTTATGAAGGGTAAATAGCAATTGGCATATCACGTTGTGGTCTTTGCGTAGGTAAGAAACGTTCTTGCTAGAAACCCATAGCAACCACGTAAAACATGCAAACAACAATTAGAGGACGTCTAACTTGTTTTTGCAGGGTATGCTATGTGATGTGATATGGCCAAAAGGATGTGATGAATGATATATGTGATGTATGAGATTGATCATGTTCTTGTCAAGGGAATCACGACTTGCATGCCGATGACGAGACAACTTCAAGAAGACACGATGATGGAGATCATGATGATGGAGATCATGGTGTCATGCCGGTGACAAGATGATCATAGAGCCCCAAGATGGAGATCAAAGGAGCTATATGATATTGGCCATATCATGTCACTATTATTTGATTGCATGTGATGTTTATCATGTTTATACATCTTATTTGCTTAGAAACGACGGTAGTAAATAAGATGATCCCTCATTAAAATTTCAAGAAGTGTTCTCCCCTAACTGTGCACCGTTGCTACAGTTCGTCGTTTCGAAGCACCACGTGTTAATCGGGTGTGATAGATCCTTACGTTCACATACAACGGGTGTAAGACAGTTTTACACAGCAAAAACACTTAGGGTTAACTTGACGAGCCTAGCATGTACAGACATGGCCTCGGAACACAGAAGACCGAAAGGTCGAGCATGAGTCGTATAGAAGATACGATCAACATGATGATGTTCATCGACGTTGTCTAGTCCGTCTCATGCACAGATCGGACACGGCCTAGTTCACTCGGATCATGTAATCACTTAGATGACTAGAGGGATGTCTATCTAAGTGGGAGTTCATAAGATGAACTTAATTATTCTGAACATAGTCAAAAGGATTTTTGCAAATTATGTCGTAGCTCACGCTATAGTTCTACTGTTTAGATATGTTCCTAGAGAAAAATTAGTTGAAAGTTGATAGTAGCAATTATGCGGACTAGGTCCGTAAACTGAGGATTGTCCTCATTGCTTCATAGAAGGCTTATGCCCTTAATGCACCGCTCAGTGTGCTGAACCTCGAACGTTGTCTGTGGATGTTGCGAACATCTGACGTACACATTTTGATAACTACGTGATAGTTCAGTTAAACGGTTTAGAGTTGAGGCACCAAAGACGTTTTGAAACGTCGCGAAACATATGAGATGTTTTGAGGGATGAAATTGGGATTTCAAGCTCGTGCCCACGTCAAGAGGTATAAGACCTCCGACGATTTCCTTAACCTGCAAACTAAGGAGAAAAGCTCAATTGTTGAACTTGTGCTCAGATTGTCTGAGTACAACAATCATTTGAATCGAGTGGGAGTTGATCTTCCAGATGAGATAGTGATGTTTCTCCGAAGTCATTACCACCAAGCTGCTAGAGCTTCGTGATGAACTATAATATATCAGGGACATATATGATGATCCTTGAGATATTCGCGATGTTTGACACCACGAAAGTAGAAATCAAACAGGAGCATCAATTGTTGATGGTTGATGAAACCACTAGTTTCAAGAAGGGCAAGGGCAAGAAGGGATACTTCATAAAACGGCAATTCAGCTGCTGCTCTAGTGAAGAAACCCAAGGTTGAACCCAAACCCGAGACTGAGTGCTTCTGTAATAAGGGGAACACCACTGGAGCAGAATTACCCTAGATACTTGGTAGATTAGAAGGCTGGCAAGGTCGATAGAAGTATATTGGATATACATTGTGTTGATGTGTACTTTACTAGTACTCCTAGTAGCACCAGGGTATTAGATACCGGTTCGGTTGCTAAGTGTTAGTAACTCGAAATAAAAGCTACGGAATAAACGGAGACTAGCTAAAGGTGAGCTGACGATATGTGTTGGAAGTGTTCTCAATGTTGATGTGATCAAGCATCGCACGCTCCCTCTACCATCGAGATTGGTGTTTGCGTTGAGCATAGACATGATTGGATTATGTCTATCGCAATACGGTTATTCATTTAAGGAGAATAATGGTTACTCTGTTTATTTGAATAATACCTTCAATGGTCTTACACCTAAAATGAATGGTTTATTGAATCTCGATCGTAGTGATACACATGTTCATGCCAAAAGATAGTAATGATGGTACCACCTACTTGTGGCACTGCCACGTAAGTCATATCGGTATAAAACGCATGAAGAAGCTCCATGTTGATGGATCTTTGGGCTCACTCGTTTTTCAAAAGGTTTGGGACATGCGAACCATGTCTATTGGTATATATGCATGAAGAAACTCCATGCAAATGGACCGTTTTGTACTCGCTTGATTTTGAATCACTTGAGACATGCAAAACATACCACATGGGCAAGATGACTGAAAGCCTCGTTTTCAGTAAAATGGAACAAGAAAGCAACTTGTTGGAAGTAATACATTTTTTATGTGTGCAGTCCAATGAGTGCTGAGGCATGTAGCGGATATCGTTATGTTCTTACTTCACAGATGATTTGAGTAGATGTTGAGTATATTTACTTGATGAATCACGAGTCTGAATTATTGAAAGGTTTAAGTAATTTCAGGGTGAAGTTGAAAGATCGTCGTGACAAGAGGATAAAATATCTATGATATGATCATAGAGATGAATATCTGAATTACGAGTTTGGCACATAATTAAGACATTGTGGAAATTGTTTCACAACTGATACAGCCTGGAACACCATAGTGTGATGGTGTGTCCGAACATCATAACTGCACCCTATTGGATATGATGCATACCATGATGTCTCTTATCGAATTACCACAATAATTTATGGGTTAGGCATTAGAGACAACCACATTCACTTTAAATAGGGCACCACGTAATTCTGATGAGATGACACCGTATGAACTATGGTTTAGAGAAACCTAAGCTGTCATTTCTTAAAAGTTTGGGACTGCGACGCTTATGTGAAAAAGTTTCAGGCTGATAAGCTCGAACCTAAAGCGGATAAATGCATCTTCATAGGACACCCGAAACAGTTGGGTATACCTCCTGTCTCAGATTCGAAAGCAATAAGGGATTGTTTCTACAATCAGGTCCTTTCTCGAGGAAAAGTTTCTCTCGAAAGAATTGAGTGGGAGGATGGTGGAGACTTGATGAGGTTATTAAACCGTTACTTCAACTAGTGTATAGCAGGGCACAAAGAGTTGTTCCTGTGGCACCTACACCAATTGAAGTGGAAGCTTATGATATTGATCATGAGACTTCGGATCAAGTCACTCCCAAACCTCGTAGGATGACAATGATGCGTACTACTTCAGAGTGGTACGTAATCCTGTCTTGAAAGTCATGTTGCTAGACAACAATGAACCTACGAGCTATGGAGAAGCGATGGTGGGCCCGGATTCCGATAAATGGCTCGAGGCCATAAAATCCGAGAGAGGATCCATGTATGAAAAAAAAGTGTAGACTTTGGAAGAACTACTTGATGGTCGTAAGGCTGTTAGGTACATATGGATTTTAAAAGGAAGACGGACAATGATGGTAAGTATCACCGTTAAGAAAGCTCGACTTGTCGTTAAGATGTTTTCCGACAAGTTCAAGGAGTTGACTACGGTGAGACTTTCTCACTCGTAGCGATGCTAAGAGTCTGTTGGAATTATATTAGTGATTACTGCATTATTTATGAAATCTTGTAGATAGGATGTCAAAACATTGTTTCCTCGATGATTTTCTTGAGGAAAGGTTGTATGTGATACAACCGGAAGGTTTTGTCAATCCTGAAAGATGCTAATAAGTATGCAAAGCTCCAGCAATCCTTCTGAGGACTGGAGTAAGCATCTCGGAGTTGGAATGTATGCTTTGATGAGATGATCAAAGATTTTGGGTGTATACAAAGTTTATGAGAAACTGGTATTTCCAAAGAAGTGAGTGGGAGCACTATAGAATTTCTGATGAGTATATGTTGTTGACACATTGTTGATCAGAAATTATGTAGAATTTCTGGAAAGCATATAGGGTTATTTGGAAAGTGTTTTCAATGGAAAACCTGGATTAAGCTATTTGAACATTGAGCATCAAGATCTATAAGGATAGATCAAAACGCTTAATGGTACTTTCAAATGAGCACATACCTTGACATGATCTTGAAGGTGTTCAAGATGGATCAGTCAAAGAAGGAGTTCTTGCCTGAGTTATAAGGTATGAAGTTAAGACTTAAAGCTCGACCACGGCAGAATAGAGAGAAAAGACGAAGGTCGTCCCCTATGCTTAAGACGTAGGCTCTACAGTATGCTATGCTGTGTACCGCACCTGAAGTGTGCCTTGCCATGAGTCAGTCAAGGGGTACAAGAGTGATCCATGAATGGATCACAGTACAGCGGTCAAAGTTATCCTTAGTAACTAGTGGACTAAGGAATTTTTCTCGATTATGGAGGTGGTAAAAGAGTTCGTCGTAAAGGGTTACGTCGATGCAAGCTTGACACCTATCCGGATAGCTCCGATAGAGATACCGGATACGTATAATGGAGCAACAATTTAGAATAACTCCAAGTAGAACAGTTATTTGGAATAGCTCCAAATAGAACATGGTAGCTACATCTAGGAGATGACATAGAGATTTGTAAAGCACACACGGATCTGAAAGGTTCAGACCCGTTGACTAAAACCTCTCTCACAAGCAACATGATCAAACCCAGAACTCATTGAGTCTTAATCACATGATGATGTGAACTAGTTTAGTGACACTAGTAAACTCTTTGGATGTTTGTCACATGGCGATGTGACCTGTGAGTGTTAATCACATGGCGATGTGAACTAGATTATTGACTCTAGTGTAAGTGGGAGACTGTTGGAAATATGCCCTAGAGGCAATAATAAATTAGTTATTATTATATTTCCTTGTTCATGATAATCGTTTATTATCCATGCTATAATTGTATTGATAGGAAACTCAGATACATGTGTGGATACATAGACAACACCATGTCCCTAGTAAGCCTCTAGTTGACTAGCTCATTGATCAATAGATGGTTACGGTTTCCTGACCATGGACATTGGATGTCATTGATAACGGGATCACATCATTAGGAGAATGATGTGATGGACAAGACCCAATCCTAAGCATAGCACTAGATCGTATAGTTCATATGCTATAGCTTTTCTAATGTCAAGTATCATTTCCTTAGACCATAAGATTGTGCAACTCCCGGATACCGTAGGAATGCTTTGGGTGTATCAAACGTCACAACTTAACTGGGTGACTATAAAGGTGCATTACGGGTATCTCCGAAAGTGTCTGTTGGGTTGGCACGAATCAAGACTGGGATTTGTCGCTCCGTGTAAGCGGAGAGGTATCTCTGGGACCACTCGGTAGGACATCATCATATGCGCAATGTGACCAAAGAGTTGATCATGGGATGATGTGTTACGGAACGAGTAAAGAGACTTGCCGGTAACGAGATTGAACAAGGTATCGGTATACCGACGATCGAATCTCGGGCAAGTAACATACCGATAGACAAAGGGAATTGTATACGGGATTGATTAAGTCCTTGACATCGTGGTTCATCCGATGAGATCATCGTGGAACATGTGGGAGCCATCATGGGTATCCAGATCCCGCTGTTGGTTATTGACCGGAGAACGTCTCGGTCATGTCTGCATGTCTCCCGAACCCGTAGGGTCTACACACTTAAGGTTCCATGACGCTAGGGTTATAAAGGAAGCTTGTATGTAGTTACCGAATGTTGTTCGGAGTCCCGGATGAGATCCCGGATGTCACGAGGAGTTCCGGAATGGTCCGGAGGTAAAGATTTATATATAGGAAGTCCTATTTCGGCCATCGGGACAAGTTTCGGGGTCATCAGTATTATACCGGGACCACCGGAAGGGTCCCGGGGGCCCACCGGGTGGGGCCACCTATCCCGGAGGGTCCCATGGGCTGAAGTGAGAAGGGATCCAGCCCAAAGTGGGCTGGGGCGCCACTTCCCCTAGGGCCCATGCGCCTAGGGTGAAAGGGGAACCCTAAGGAAGAGTCCCAAGGAGGGAAGGCACCTCCTAGGTGCCTTGGGGGGGAGGGAAACCTCCCCTGGCCGCCGCCCCCTTGGAGATTGGATCTCCTAGGGGCTGGCGCACCCCCCCTTGGGATCCCTATATATAGTGGGGTAGGAGGGCCTCTCAAACACACCTTTTGCCTTTGGTGCAGCCCCTCCCTCTCTCCCAAGTTCTTCTCCTCTTCTGCGGTGCTTGGCGAAGCCCTGCAGGATTGCCATGCTCCTCCATCACCACCACGCCATTGTGCTGCTGTTGGATGGAGTCTTCCTCAACCTCTCCCTCTCTCCTTGCTGGATCAAGGCATGGGAGACGTCACCGGGCTGTACGTGTGTTGAACGCGGAGGTGCTGTCCGTTCGGCACTAGGATCATCGGTGATTTGAATCACGACGAGTACGACTCCATCAACCCCGTTCACTTGAACGCTTCCGCTTAGCGATCTACAAGGGTATGTAGATGCACTCTCCTTCCCCTCGTTGCTAGTCTCTCCATAGATAGATCTTGGTGACACGTAGGAAAATTTTGAATTTCTGCTACGTTCCCCAACATTCTGCACCACCATCTCCTATGCAGCAGCCTATACCATCTGTACAACCGCAACCAGCAGTTGTTTCACGCGTCATGACTCGATCGCAGAAAGGTATAAGAAATCCAAAAATAAGAACCGATGGTACTATACCATGGGGCATGTTGTGTATTGCAGGAGAACCAACTAAACTCGAAGATGCTCTTGGAGATCCAAGATGGAAGAAAGCCATGGATGAAGAATATTCAGCGCTTATGAGAAACAAGACTTGGCATCTTGTGCCCGACCAAAGAGGTAAAAATATCATCGACTGTAAGTGGGTGTACAGGATTAAAAAGAAAGCGGATGGCTCCATTGACAGGTACAAAGCTCGTTTGGTTGCAAAAGGTTTTAAACAGCGTTATGGTATTGATTATGAAGATACTTTTAGTCCTGTTGTAAAGGCTGCAACTATACGACTTGTACTTGCTATTGCTGTGTCTAATGGATGGACCATGAGACAGCTAGACGTGCAGAACGCGTTTTTACATGGTGTTCTGGAAGAGGAGGTTTACATGAGGCAACCACCAGGATATGAGGATAAGAAAAAACCCTACTATTTATGCAAGCTTGACAAAGCTCTTTATGGCTTGAAGCAAGCGCCTAGAGCATGGTACGCCAGGTTGAGCTCTCAGCCGGAATATCTTGGTTTTGCTGCATCTAAAGCTGATACTTCATTATTCACTTATAGCAAGGCAAACACAATTATCTTCATACTTATATATGTTGATGATATCATAGTGGTGAGTTCCTCACAAAGTGCTACTGATGCTCTTCTGCGTGATTTGAGTTCAGAGTTTGCCTTGAAGGATCTTGGGGATTTACATTTCTTCTTGGGTATAGAAGTTAAGAAGGTTCAAGATGGTATAGTACTGAAACAAGAAAAATATGCCACTGAACTTCTAGCTCGCATGGGGATGAAGGATTGTAAGCCTTCACCCACACCTCTGTCGTCTTCAGAAAAACTTTCTGTATATGAAGGGGAACCATTTAAGGAGGAAGAAAGTACAAATACAGAAGTGTTGTGGGTGCCTTACAGTACTTGACCCTCACACGGCCTGACATATCATTTGCTGTTAATAAAGTTTGTCAATATCTTGATGCACCTACCAGCATACATTGGAAGGCTGTCAAAAGAATTATACGCTATGTGAAGCACACTGCGAATTTGGGGCTTTATCTCAGACGCTCAAACTCCACACTTGTGAGTGCTTTTTCTGATGCTGATTGGGCAGGCTGCAGTGATGATAGAAAATCTACTGGTGGTTTTGCGGTATATTCTGGTTCAAATCTTATATCTTGGAGTGCTCAAAAACAAGCGACAGTGTCAAGATCAAGTACAGAAGCTGAGTATAAATCCTTAGCTAATGCAACTGCCGAAGTTATCTGGTTGGAATCATTGCTTGAAGAATTGGGAATTAAGCAACGTCGTATTCCATGTCTGTGGTGTGATAATTTGGGAGCAACTTATTTATCAGCGAATCCCATCTTTCATGCTAGAACTAAGCATATTGAGATTGACTTTCATTTTGTACGAGAAAGGGTTGTAGGAAAGAAATTGGAGATACGGTTCATTCCTTCCAAGGATCAAGTTGCAGATGGCTTCACCAAGGCGCTCCCTGTCAAACAATTTGAAGAGTTCAAGCATAATTTAAACATAGGATAGTTGAGATTAAGGGAGGGTGTTAGAATATACGTGAGATATAGCATATAACGTGTTTGTAATCTCAACCTTCCTTGTGTATCTCTACATCTCTACTTCCTCCCGTACGTGACTCCAACTCCTGTAACGGATCGATCCAGGAGATCGATTGCAACTTGTACGCCACGGCGAAGGCTCTTCTCGCCCAATATAAATATACACGATGCGGCTCCCTCGAGGAGTAGGAACACTTCCAATCTAATACCCCCAAGAGGGAGCACAGCCCCAAAGGCCTGTCATTGTCCGATCCGGGAATCTAGATCTAGGGATTTCCCCAGAGCAGTCGAAACGAGGTGACGGCGATTGCAATCGACAATGCGTACAACAAGGAGACAACGTCCAAGACGCCGCTGTCGTCCGCCATGACCGAGGTTGGCACAATTTTCATCGGCAATCGCACCACTCCAAACCAGCCGCTACCCTGGATCCACGCCGAGCCATGCCATGACGGCACGCGTCGCCGTCGGAAACGGTTCTGGGTGGGATCCAGGTCCAGGGCCGCCGCCACGCCCATCATCATCGGAGAACACAGGTTCCCGAGGCCACGGGGGCGACCTTCGCCGTTGCACGACTAGGGAGGCTGCCCTAGCCGCCACCGCGGCCTATGCCGGTGGCAATGGTGGAAGGGGGGCAATGTCTTGGTTGGGCTACAGGCAGGGCAATGGGATGTCCATCAATGACGCCGACCCTTTTGATCCTTCGTGGCTTTTTGATGCTGAGAAGCACTGTAGGGAAGCGGGTGCATCAGTTCATGGTGGCATAGGGCCATTCAGACTTGTTATTCTGGCCTCCGATAACATGGAGGAGCACACTGATGTGCACTTCCGAGTTTACAAATCACAACAAAATTACATGGTCCTCATGTGCTCTGATCTAAGAAGGTTAGTGCTTATATATTCTTATGGAAAACAGTCTTTTCCATAAATGTCCATATCTATTCATGTCTGGAAACTAAAAGGAAATATTTTCATTTCTTTTTGTAGGTCTTCCCTGAGACCAGGACTGCACACACCAGCCTATGGGGGCTTCTTTGAATTTGACTTTGAAAAGGGAAGAAAGATATCTCTTAGAACTATGGTGAGTTGGGAGGCTTTGTCATTTATCCTATTGTTCACTTCATGACAGAACTGAAAATCGACAACGCCATGCAGATTGATCGGTCAGCGGTGGAGAGCTTTGGCGGCAGTGGCAGGGTCTGCATCATGGCTATAGTTTATCCAGTGGCGCTTGCCGATGAGATCGGCTGTGCCCACATGTATGCCTTCAACAATGGAAGTGCCACAGTCATAGTGCTGCAGCTTAGGGCATGGAGCATGAGTAAAGAACAAGCGAGTGTTTAATGCAGAAGAGCAATTCTAATGGACATGTGACTGGAGGACCAACTTAATCTAATCACTTGTTGATTTCAATATTTAGCAAGGGTAGTTGAAGTAGAGGCAATTGGTAAATAAGCATAGTATGTGCTTATTGTCAGCGTTGGCATCAACGCCCATGAGCTATGATTTAAATTTGCAGAGGTCCATTCGGCCTCCCCGAAGTCAGGCCGCTAGCTCCCGCGACGCTGCTGCGACTCCGCCTCCGCCGCCGCCGCCGCGGCTGCGGCTTAGTTCGCATCCCGTCCTCCACCCCTAACCATGGCCTCCTCTCCCACCACCAACCTCACCCCCTGTGATCCCTCCACAGCCACCAACGCCCCACCCCTCCCCTCCGTCCTAGCTCCCCTGCAGATCCAGATCCAGTGCTGCTGGTTGCCGGTGCTGAGGATGGAGACGGGGACTCTCTCGCGCGCTCCGCGGATTGCCCTGGGATCCTCCCTCCGCTCAAGCTGCCACCACCTCCAGATCGGCTTCCTCCGAACTTCACGCCGCTGGTAGTGACTGATGCTTCGCAGGCACCTACGGAGAAGGGGTGGGTGGAGGTCGGGGGCCAGCATCGCCGGAGGCTGGAGAAGCTGTCTACCCCGCCCCGCAAGAAGGACACCAACCGCTCCCTTGCTTTCAAGCGGAGAGCTTATGGGCTCTGTTTCCGTTGCTTGGCGGAGGACCACTTCGTCGCCGACTATCGTGGGCCTGTCACCTGCCTGGGTTGCGGCCGCTCTAGGCATCGCGAGCGCAGCTGTCCAGGACGCCTCCCTACCGGCAATGGTCACCTCCGCGGCTCCATGTCGCCGCTGGCTGCTCCTCGCCTCCAACACCCGTCCCCAGCTCCTTCACCGCAGTTGTGGCAGCGCTCGTGGGCAGCAGTTGTTGCCGCCCCGACTGGGCTCGTTCAAGGGGCCCCTTGTAGCAACTCCGGCACCCCCTGGTCGGGTCAGTCCGGCCCTGACGAGTCAGCCTTGGCTACTGATTTGGGGCTGCTGCAACCCCTCTTTGCAGCTCAGACCGAGGCGTTGCGCGCCGAGTTGCAGGCTCTGGTTACCGCTTGTGTGGAGGATGTCGTTCAACCCCTCCGCGACATGGCGGTTGCTCTGCAGGGTTGGGCGGCCCATGTCTCGAGCCTCTTGGAGCGGCTGGAGGCTATCAGTGGCAAAGTAGTGGGGAACAGTGGGGGATCTTCCTCCTTGGCGCCTTTGGGTTCGCCTCCTCCCTGGTGCGAGCATGAGGAGCCACCGGCGCCTCTTGTTGTTGCCTATGGCAAGGATGTCAGTCAGGCGGGAGTGGGCGGGTGCTCGTCTGAGGTGCTGGCAACTGTGGCGCTGCCTGCAGATGTTCTTCCTACGTTGGATGTCGTTCTGCACAAGACGGTGATTCTAGGAGAGGAGGAGCAAGCTAAGGTGGCTGAGATAGTCATAGCGAGCAATGATATGGAGCAGATTGAGGTGGCCTTGCCTGATGGTTTGGTTGGAGAGGTGCCTCCCTTCGTCCCCTCTTCAGTGAAGCTTGCTTCAGGGGGCACTACCAATATGATGTCTTCTGGGTCCGAGGAACCACTTGGTGATATCGGCGTGCCATCAACTACCTTGTTGGATGAGTTCCTAAGCAGTTTCAGTTGCACGGCACCGCGGTCCTTACTCGAGGAACCGATTCATGTGCAGATTGAAGGGGCATCTTCTTGTTCCGAGAGGCGTAGTGGACGTTTGGATAAGAAGAATAGAAACAACAACATTCCTACTGCCAAACGCGCTGAATATAGGTTGGCGGAGGCTTATGGGAAACTACCGAAGAGGATGAAATCTAAGAAAGGCTCCGAAGAGGATGTGCAAGAGAAGATGAACTCTTATCTACGGATGTACAAGAAACCCCCTACGCCGACAGCGGCCCAGGCAATTCGTGCATTGATGGAGGCCAATGGTTGATCTCATTTTTCAAAAGGTTAGGTGCGAGTTCACATCGAGTTGCAGGCACGTTCTTCAGGTTGCAGTGGTTGTCTTGGTCGGGTATGTTGTGTTGACCATGGTCTTGGGCCTTGGCACCCTTGTATATGGCTCGGACGACGTCCCTTGAGTGCTAGTCCGGTGTGTGTGGTCTTCGTCGGTTTCTCTTAATTAACTGATGCCATGTATGGTTTTTGGGTCCAGTTTCCCTTATTAACCGGACCAACTCTTTTCTTCTTAATGCAATGCGGGAGCTCCCCGCCCTCTGACAAGGTTCCGTCAAAAATTTGCAGAGGTTTGGAGTGAATAATGTGAGCTTGTGCAAGCCAAAATTCCTGATGAAAATGTGTTTGTGCTTGCGAGATTGCAAGATACAGTACTGCTCTTCACTGTGGTCACTGAATGATATGGTTTAAGGACATTTGTTGCTTCGGTTTTGTGGCAGTTCGGCTACCACCAGAATATTCAAAAACACAGAATGAAGATGTCAAGGTTAGAACCCCGTCAAACAGAAAACTGAAAAGTGAAAACACAGAAATGGGTTTCCATGAAGTCGACAAAATAGCAGCCGATACAATCAGAATAGGTCCACTTACCAACGATTGACATGCAACATCTAATTTGTTCTCTGATAGAAGCCATTCAAAGAAAGAAAAAAATGGTGCCCTGTCTTTTGATTTCATCACAGGCAAATCCAAAGGAGCATCTAAGCCTACTGACTTGTCCTTGCACCGCCATATTTTATTTTATTTTGAGAGAGAGAGAGAGAGGGATTTTGCTTTTGTTAAAGTGTTATAATTGTGTTGCATTTGATGTCGAAGCATCGTCAAATTTGGATTTGCTGAGGGGCCAGCAGTCACCCGGGTGATTCCGGCCGTCCATGATGGCTGGCTGGATCAAATGATGCACTCCTATTATCTTTGCCATTTTCACGCATGTAATCATCAGTCATTTTTGTTCAAGTTCCATGAAATGCTTGCTAGCATACGCGTATCCCAAGTATCTCCGTATATTTGGCAATACCGATTGCAAACAATGGGATTTTTTTTTGAGGGAAAACAAACAATGGGACTGAGGACACATGAATTTGTCGCTCGTGACGGTAACGGACTTGCTGTCAACTTAGCGGTCGCAAATCTGGGCGCGTGGGCTTGTTAGGTAGGTGTGTTTTGTTAACATTTTATTTATTTATTTTGCTTATATTTTAAAATATTATAGGTACATATATTTCAGAAATTAATTTACTAAAATGTTTAGAATAGTTGATTGCATTAATAAATATACTTTTGACATTTAAAAATATTCACACGTTTCCAAATAATATTTATGTGTTTTCTGAAAAATATTTATACAATATAAAAAAGGCTTGTGTCATTGAAAAAACGTTTTTTACAATTCAAAAAATGTAGCTAATATTTTGAAAAATATTCACGTGTTTCCAAAATAGGCTCAAGCATTTCAAAAATATGTTGGTCACATTTTAAAAAAATGTTTATACAATATAAAAAAATGTTTGCATAGTTTTAGCAATATGCTTCATGCCATTAAAAAACTTTAATATGTATTTGAAATTCGTTTAACATGTATTTCAAAAAAATATAGATCACGTATTTGAAAAATATTCAATATGTATGAAAAACGTTCCACATGTATACGAAAAATGTACAACATGTATTAAAAAAATTAGACATTTGTTGAAAAAAAAACACTGGAAACTGGAAAAATTAAAAGAATACGTGGATACTTCTAAAACCGGGAATAGAAGATTTCCAAAACCGGCCATACTGGGCCAGGCCATTTAGCGGTCGCCTACCGTCTCGTAGTAACCGAGATATAGCTCCGCTGGAAAATCCTCCTGTATGTCACAACCGATGCTAGAAGACAGAGTGAGCTAGCGAGCTAAATGGGCCCACCTATGGACTTCAGCTTATACAAGAAACCAGTTTGGGAATCCGGCCTTTTCTATTGTTTTCCTATATATCGGTTTTACCAGCTTTTTGCCTTCTTATTTTCTGTCATATTTCCTATTTATTTTAGTTTAGAAATAATAATTTTGTAAATTGAGCTTATTTGTTTTAAAAAAATTTATCATAATTCTTTATAAAATGTTTAGTGTTTTAAATACAAATTTCAAGTATTAGAAAAGTCAAATAAGAGCTCTCCTTGGCGCACTGCCTTGTGCCCAAGATTTTTTTTTTTGTGAATGCAGCAGGCATCAAAACAAAATTTGTATTTTTGCGCGTTTTTTTCCTGCTACATGTAAAAAGAGATCCTTAAGTACCTTGCCCTTTCGTGGATCTTTGACTGAAGGCGCATTTTTCGTATATTTTTTTGAACATAGTAAAATTCGGTGAAAAGAGGAGAAATTTACTTGTTCTACTTCCAACGCCATCCATCGGTCACGGTCTGAACGGTATTACTCGCTCAGAACGAGCCTCTCAACCAGCGGCCGGCTGAAACTCTGATTTTGTCTCCAGAAAAAGTGGCGATCGTGTCGCCATATGTTGTCGAACGAGAAGAGCTGTAATCATATACAAACCGAAGCAAACTGGAGAGGAAATAAGGACCCCAAAACATGAAATGCCAACTGAAACTCATTAGCAAATCTAAGAATTCTATGCCATGATCAGCTCAAAGAGAACAAATGTATCAAGTACAGTACAACACAGGCACACAACACGCAACAGCAGCAGCAGTAGCAGCTACAGTAGACCCAGAAATCAGATGAAGGAAACCAAGCTACGCCAAATTAACAGGCTAGTCACAAGGGTGGCTGCCTCCGGTTTCTTCGACCAGTTTCGTCTGTCGAATATTACTCCTACTTACTACACCTTCTGAGTTTGGGTGTTGTGCTACAATAAACGGCGCAGGATTTAACGGCCTTCTGTGAGCTGAGCTGTTGTATCGAACAGGTGTTGTTTCTGGTACTCCCTCCTCTTCCAGGTGCTCTTCTTGGTAGGTGTTCAGCTGCTGCCACGGGTGGTACCTGCGACTGTCATGGACAACACAAGTAAGCGGTTAGCGAGCATTAGACGGTACTGACAGACAAATTAGTGATCTTGTTCGAATCAGCAGTCCACGGATCGAGCTTTCGAACAGATATATAGCTAGATTTCTCACAACAGGAGAAGGATTAATGACACCTACCTGAGAACCAGCTCAAAAGTCTTCTGTGGAAAGGCCTGATTCATCGAGTCCTTTGCTCCATCTTCACTCTACCTACATGCCTACAGTCAACACAAGTTCAGAAGCTCCTTTAGGAATGAAGTTACACAAAACAATATATCTGCAGTGGTAATTGGTTAGGCCTACAAAGCACCATTCTGTGCAACCAGATCATAACAGGTCTCCATTTGAAAAGAAAAAAAAAAGGCAGACACTTAGTGTACTATTTGACAGTCACTGAATCCACAAATAGTCACATTCTATTACACCAGGATCGATAGATGCAATCGATCAGTCAAGAAAATACAGATAATTCAGTTAAATTCAGACTTACAGACCTATCGCATGCCACAGACAAACCAATCACAACGTCCATGTATCAAACACAAACAGCGGCACATGCCGCTAATTACGACAAGCAGAAATTAAACACACTCACACTGACAGAAACAGGAAGCAGTGGAAACGAAACTATCCACGCGGTGTTGGTCACACGCCTCCCCAGCTTGATGCTCCTCGTCCCTCTCAAGGATGCCCGCGTGAGAGAGCAAAGCCCACAGATGGGTGATAAACTCGCCGCCTTGCGTGAGCTGCTCGATGTGCTCATTGACATTATCTGATGGCGCGAGGTAGAGCAGCATCTCAGCCCAGAAACCAGCCATCACCTGCCACCGGGCGCCCTCTTCCATTTCCTCCAGTTGCTTCCCCAGTTTCACACCGCTCTCAAAGATGGCCTTTGGTTCCTGTGGTAACTTTAATCTCTTCATGGCCTCGTACATGCTCGTTGACTCTGGCGGGAGTTTAATGGCTTCTACTATGGCTGCATCAAATTTGCTTCTCGTATCATAGTGATGCCCAGGAAGAAGCTTTGGTACAGAGACCACCAAGTACGCACAATATTTTGACAGTTTTGTGGCAATGCTAACAGTACATACATCAGGTTTTGTTGCCCTATCTTCAGAAAGTGTTGCCATCTCACAGTACCATGTTGCAATGTGCCAAGTCAAAATAATGTGTGTCTGATTCTGTTTTCTCTCGGACCAGCTTGGATCCGGGTGCAATTCCCACTTGCAAGCCCATAAGAGGTCATGTGCTCCATTGAATCGTAAGGAAGATTTCCCATTGCTTAGTGTACCACTGGTACGTTTTAGGGAGCAGATAACCGCCTTCTTTACTTCATCAGGCAACTCCACAGATTTCCAAGTTCTCTTTCGGGCCCTGAATGCCTGCTCATTTTGGCGATGGTTGAGCATGAAGTTGGAAAGATAACAAACTCTCCAAACTAGCATTATCGTGCGCGTTCGGAGAGAGAGTGTATCTGCTGATGGCCTAGGATTGCAACTGACAGAATCAAGTAATGAGTACTGGCCAAGCTTGTGCTGCCAGTAGTGGTTGTTTGATGCACGTGACACACCAATATTGGCAAGCAATCCCTTTAATCCCATGACCCAGCCTCCCCTTGTCCTTGTTTTCTTTGTCTGCGAGTTCGTTCTACTGAATCTTGCTTGTTCTCTGATAGACTGACAAGCAAAGGATACTCTGCCCCAAATACCCGTCCAGTAATATAACAGCTGTACGAATTCAAGCAAAGCAGTGGATGTAAGTATCACTAACGTGATAACAACATCATCTATAATGGTGCTTGCGATAGCGGAATCACCCTGATAAACGTTCACGGGAGCCTTGGCAGTAACATATGCCGTGATAGATATGCCGATGATTGAAATCACGGACCAAACTGTTGCACTCGGTGATCCATAATAAATGACAGCATACTTGGTGAAGAAGAAATCATACATATAGGCCAACTCAACCTCAATCACCTTGAACACCCTGTTGTAGTCTGTGGCACCATCAGTTAGAAGCCCTTTGAAGATAAACTCATGTGTCCTGCCTTTGGACTCGTCGCAGGCAAACCCAAAGAAGCGCCTTCTTAGCAGATGGAAAAGAGAGAAGGAAAGGCATGCATCTTTTAGCTCTGGGCCTAGTGACTTGACCCATATCTTCTCAATGGTAATGACTTCATCATGATCCCCCACTGTTAATTGTGTTCCATATGATGTTGAAGCATCAAACTTGGATTCGCTAATGGGCCAGTCAACTAGGTAATTGCAGCCTTCCATGGTGGCTGGATCAAATACCCTCCCGTTTTGCTGACCATACATGTAATCAGCAACAGTTTTGTTCAAGTTCCATGAGTAGGCTGCGAGATGACACACTGCAAGTCTCTGTAAATATCTTGTGACAGCAATGAAAGATATATAAGCAAGTGCTAGGATGTAGTTGCTCTTCGTCTGCACGGTGGTGAAAAGTAACACCACGTATGTATGGTACATAAAAGCCTGGTAATTGAGTCTTGTTACTTGTATGTTGTCATCGAGACTATAAGCTGTCATAGAGTCGGTACAAGCATGAAGCATAAACAGAGATAAGGCCCAAACAGGGTACATGCTGCTCTTCACCTCAGAAGATTGCATGGAACCAAGTGTGTACGTTGCCAACGAGAAGGACACGGTGTAGGCACCTAGGACGCCTTTCTGGAGGAACCAATTTCTGCTTCGGCGACGGCGGGACCCAAAGCAGGCGAGGAGGAGTAGGATACCAGCAACCAATGATACAAGTAACTCGATCCAGATCATTGTTATCTTTGGATTTTTCCACAAGTCTCTTGCGTCATGTGACCAGGTCATTATTGTGGAATTCCAAACTTCTACCTGTCCCTTCAACGATTCATGCTGACCATTAACCTTCAATGAGTATAACTGTTGTAAGTTACAAATTAATCATCCTAAGAAGGTTCAGATCTAAGAAGACATTCATGTTGATGTTCATACTTCGTATGTTAATTACAGGTATTGTCTAAGTAGTTGTTCTCACATTCTGTTTTTTCATTTCTGGTACTCCCTCCGTTCCTAAATATAAGTCTTTTTAGAGTTTAAAATACTATGTACGGATGTATATAGACATATTTTAGAGTGTAGATTCACTCATTTTGCTCAGTATGTAGTCCTTTATTTGAATATCTAAAAAGACTTCTATATTTAGGAACGGAGGAAGTACATGTCAGTTGCAAATGACCCAAAAACTAACTCAATGACACGGACTATTTCGACCACCTCCAAAATCTCATCAACAAAGGAGTGAGCCTAGCTCACTCGGTTAGGGGAGTGGATGTACGACCCAGCCGCCCGGGTTCAAATCCTCATGGATGTGAATTTGGATTGTGGCAAGACTGAAGGGAGTAGAGTAGAGAGGCACGACTCTGTCCTAAGGCAAATGATGATCATAGCAAAAACAGTTGCTTACCTTGTCTTGACTCATTTCGTTGACGTCTAATGGGTTGGTTTTCTCCTTCCTTTCCTTCCAGGAGACGAGCTACAGCACCCAGCCCAGGAGCTAGCTAGGTGCTTCAAATGAAAATGGAGTTAGACAGACCAAGTTCCACAGATCCAAGCTAGCTGCCTGACTCACTTTCTTGTATCTTGCAGTACCAGTCAGCAGCTCGATGCACACATACATTTTATTTAGAAAAAAGTATACTTTTCGTCCCTCAATTTTTGGCGGAGTCTAGATTTGGTCCCTCAACTCCAAAACCGGACAACTTGCACCCTTAACTTCTGAAACCGGACAAGATTCATCCCTGGTCATGGTTTTGACCGGTTTTGGTGCTGTCCCACCCCGGTTTTGACCGTTTCGACTCAAATTTGCCTACCTTTTCCAAGTCCACGTGATGTTTTCAAATTCGGTTATTTTTTCTCAAATACGTGAACCTTTTTAAAATTTGTGTACTTTTCTAAAATCTGTGTACTTTTTACAAGTTCATGTACTTTTTCAAATATGCGTATTTTTTAAAGTTCATTTAGTTTTTTTAAGTTCATTTATTTTTTTTAAATTGATGTACCCTTTCAAATTCGAGTAAATTTTATTGAAAGAGATCATGAATTTGAAAATTTTATGCAAACTTGAAAAAAGTACGTGGATGTGGACTTCTTTCACGCAAAAATATGTGGATTTCAAAAATTATTTTATCTTCAAAGAAGTATGTGAATTTCAAACAAAGTTCATGGATTATAAATGGAACACGGATTTGAAAAAAAATGCGGACTTTGAAAAGCATGTGGATTTGAAGTAAGTATGCGAATTTCAAAAACAGTTCATGGCTTTGAAAAATACTTGGATTTGATAAAATTACACAAACTTGGGGAAAACGGGGATTTGGAAAAGGTACGTAAATGTTAGAAACGCGAATTTTAGAATAGTTCGCTGATTTGAAAAAAAGTATGTTTATTTTTGAAAAAAAATACGCGACCTTGAAAAAACTACGCGGAGTTGAAAAGTGTATGTGGATTTCAAAAAGTTCACGGATATAAGAAAATTACAGGAATCTAAGTGAGCATGGGTCAAAACCGGGGTGAGTCAACACCAAAACCGGTCAAAACCGAGGCCAGGGACGAACCTTGTCCAGTTTTGGTAGTTGAGGTGCAAGTTGTCCGGTTTTAAAATTGAGGGACTAAATCTAAACTTCATCAAAAGTTGAAAGACAAAAAATTCTCTTTTATTTATTTATGTGAGTTGTCTGACCGGGACTAGACCAACAGCGCGAGTCTATCCTAGTGCAATTTGTTATTGTTAAGATTCATTAATCAAAATTATCATGCACTACATGACTAGCTCTCTTCTTTTAATATTGATCTTTAGGTCATTGTGTAGTGTGGTCAGTTGGATCTTTAGGTCATTGTGTAGTGTAGTCATCTTTATATGAGGGGTTTGTTTAATTTATGGCTTGGAACGTCGTTTTACAGCTGTAAAATACTCCCCCGTAACCAAAAACCGGGCCCTTTTTAGTTAGCCAATTGGTTTGTCGATTTGGGCCGTAACTTTTACACGTGTTTTCCATATTACACACGTAACGGGCCGGTATCTGATACGGACCAGCACGTGTCGTTTTCCCCCCATCTCGCTCTCGCTCGAGACCCTAGAACGAGACTGCACCGCCGGGAGGCGCTCGCTCCTGTGGCGGAGCCAGAACTTTTGTGGAGCCTGGGCAAGTTGAGACTATGTGTATAATCTTGAAATAAAAAATCAGGTATTCCGATACACAGCATATAATATACCACCAAACTTTCAAATCACAAATCTCCATTAATAATGACTAGTAAAGGGCCCGTGCGTTGCAACGGAAGAGACAAATTAAATCCTATTATATTCGGGCGACCTATCCGTGTTGCCATTTCTCTTCACCATTATCGTTGATGGTGGTCATATTGTCCACCTATTCACGATGAAGGTGATCAGTCCCAAGGCGATGAGGTTGTTCATCACAGTCGATCACACCACTTTCACGATCCCTCCTTGCATCATATTATAATTTTGCGAACTTGTATTGCTGGTGGGCGCCACCCATGTATGGTCTACACATGGTGCATGCATTATCTCGGCACTCCCGCACAGAATTGCAACGACATACCTTGGGTGGAGCATAAACGGCCAAAGTTTGAACCGTTTAGATTGGACGGTTCGGGTGTACGAATGTCATCCTGGAAACTTGCAATTCAAGTTGGGTTTCGGTCGAGGGACTCAAACTTATGAGTGAAATTGCTTATTACAGACGTTCAATCAACTCCTACAGGGAACCAAGATAATGCTGATGGATGCATGAAGGAACTCATTAGCAGACCAGCAATATGTTGGTAAGAAAGAAAATAAGCATCACAAATACAATTAAGACACTGTAATCACCTGTAGTATTGATTATATCTGAATCCAAGAAAACAAATCTAAGATTCCAACGAGAATAGTAGAACTAATTAACTTCATTTTAACTCATCTCGTTTTTGTCGAAATTGTTCTGTGATCCATCCAGATTAAATTCACATGCATGCAGTCTACCAATCGGTGACGCCCCTCACCCTAGGAAGGTGAGACCAAGTATCGTATTCATGTATCAACAAAAGACTTCATAAATCTGAAGCTTGCAAAGATGGTACATATATACCAGACGTGATTGCGTTCGTTATATCACCAGCACTGGAAAGTTCATCCATGTTCAACACATTAGTATTGCTACCGGAAGGTGTATGTTGAACATGTCCATGTAGGTCTACGCCTTTTGCTTCATCCGAATAGGCAGTAAGTTAACAATAGCATATGCCCAAGGATTTACTTTTATCAGAAGAGACTTCATCATATATTAAAGCAGGGTAATATAGCACCTGCTGCCAGATACTACTCAATTCATTATATCATTATAAACGCCACCCGCATGTGTTGGAAGGTGCATCAGAACTCATGATTTGGCGCCACATCTGTCTAGGGCTATGGCTGTCCTAGGTGTGCAAAACAGAATCCTGGAGGAACCCCGGCACCACGCTAGCAATAGTGCTGATTCACGGCCATAATCACCAATCTAGAGTTAATCCTAGCTCGTCAAAGACAGCTATGATCCTGAATTACAAACTGATTTTAATGCATACCAATGACCATTTTTTTACACTTGTGTAGACATAACATCCACTAATTATGTTTGTGCTAAAAAAGATAGTTGTAAACTGAAACAAATAGTAAAACTGGCTTCTCTTCTCAAGCTAGCTCCTAGTCATACTCAAACATAGGGCATATGAAAGACATACCTGGTGAATTATATCATCATGTGTAGCTACCGCTCATTCATTCTTCTTGCAATTTGACCATATATGTGTGACGCTTGTCAGCCTTTCCGAATATCCGTTTCATATTTTCAACTCAAACTCCATGTCAAGCATCTCATTTAGTCACCTTGGCTGAAGTCGAGAAGCCATCTGTTAGCTCTTTGCTGGTTCATTGGCCATGGGAATTTGATGCTCTACGATGCAGTGCCACACGTCAATTGCGACAGATGGGTTAAACTCCACAGGACGGGATAGACATCTAGAGGTTTAAAAAGAAAGAAAGAAAATAGGCTGGCGTCACCGTAGTTGTAGTAAGCGGCAGCGCTCAACATAGCGATGACCCTGGCACCACACGGACCATGTCCGGCTCTGAGCTCTGACCATATGATAAGCTGAAATAGTATTGAAAGATCTTTTTATCCAAGCATTGAGATAAACAGTTGTTGGGCACAAATGGAAGGCATCTACATCCGTGTCATGCTTACAGTAGTCACCATGAAACTGAATATGGAATAAGAACTGACAAACCTCCAGCTTGAGAACTAATTCAGAAGAAGCACGAGCATAAATCTCGCTAAATTGCAAGAGAGATCGCATCGCACCCCGTTCAGTGTCCAGCAACAGCAAGATCACATCCCCGTTCTGAACTGTTTTAGATCTAGCTGAAGGAAAACCACGGGAACACCTTTCTGCTCTTCTCCAAACATGCGCACAGGCCCAGGCGTGTATCAACAGAAGTTATAATCAAACAATGGTTATACGCAGAAGCTTCAACATCAGACTGTAGACCACACTGTCTTGCTAGATAGGCCAGCCATCAAACACCTCGATCACAACTAATATGCTCTAGTAAGATGATCTGTTACATATTTTTTTATTCCATAAGATGATCACATTGCTTCATGGAAACAACAATCTGAATCCATATATGAACATGATAATGCTTAGATGTACAATTTGGAGAGGAAGGCTTCAGCAGATGGTGTGCATTCAACTGTTCCTTAGTCAATCCACAAAAATCATACCAGAAATCGCCGTACAAACAAACAAGGTGAGGAGCAGAGTATAGAGGCTGGTGCTTTGGCAGCCAACAATGTTGCTGGGTCGTGACCGTAGTGGAGTTAGACCACGGCCAGCAGCTGGGGTCAGGGATGCAGCGACAGGTAGCAGCCTGGATCGCCGAGTACCTGCAAGCGGGTACGCCATTGGCGATATGACCTGTTGTGCAGGGTACTGGAGCTGCGAGCTGTCGAGAACATTGCCAAGACGGTGCTGATGGTGGAGACGGCGAGCGCCTGCGGGGGATGATGATGCGCCGGCTGTCCTCCAACCCTCCTATTCCTCACGCGTGTACAACAATGGCGATGCCGCCACTTGCCGCCTGCTCCTCCGCCTTTCATCTTGTGCGCCCCTTGCTAGACCGCATCCGTCTCGACCTCCCAACTCCCTCTCGGCCATAGCCTCCTTCTCCATGACGACATCTTTCGTCCCGATCGACCACCTCTTTCCTATTGATCCAGCCGTGGCCATTGGAGAGGAGTGCCTTGGCAACCCTCTATTTGTTCAGGGATTGGATCAGAGCTCTAGTCGGCCACGGTGGCGCAGTTGGTTTTCTTCCGATGTAGTAATGTTTTTGCACGATGGAGGTGAAGCCAGGTCGTATGCATACGTGAGTTTTCTTTCGTAGATGAGTTGTTTTCTTATCTAAGAGAAAAAACCCAGCGAGCCTAGCTTGCCAATATGATGCATCGTGGGCTGGCCCAATGCACCAAAGTGACATGACACGAGACAACGTAGGAAAAGCATGACCGAGCAAGAGAAAAAAACAAAATCAATCACAGCCGTCAATCCTTATATTTAACATAAAATTAACGGATATACAGGGATGATGTATGGAGAACTATGAAAGTCTCCATCCTTTAATATTAGGTAAAGAAGTGAAAACATAACCATAATTGTCATACAAAATTAATTTTTAAAGTGAGCTAATATATCAATATCCGCTTCATAGACCAAATAAAGTTGAGACATGACAACAAAAGATACATAACCAACCTCGCATAGAGGCAAACTCACCATGTTGCCAACAAATTAAAGCTATCCATACCATATGTCACCAGATGTGATGGTGCAATTTCTTCCACCACGGTCAAAAGCATCTCTCACTTGTTCATTTTTGCCAAAAGAAAAACATAAAATGAATCTTGCATAGAGGCAAACTCGCCATGTTGCCAAAGTCCTAGAAGGCACTACAATATAAAAAAAGATTCGCAATTAAAATAAATTAAGTTGTGAGATGTGAATATATTCAAAATCGAAAGCTTGCAAGAATAGAGATGGTTAGAAGGAACAGTACCAACAGTGCACTAAAGAAAATCACGAGGCAAATGCCCCTTCTAAGAGCTCATTGCGGTAAACTTCCAAATTCAATATGAGGAAATTTAGGCAAATCTGGTTGCATTGGGCCCTTCAATACATATGCTCTTCTTAGTTGGTCTTGAATATTAGGTGGATACTCAAAAATTTATTTCTTCTTTCATGAATCACGCTCAATCTCATTTGGATTAAAGTCATTGGCAATGTTACGAGGTGGTTGTGCCTCCACTTCTATTTCCGGTTGCACCCCATTCACATTTCACATTTTCAATGCTTGCTCAACCTCCTCATATCTGAAATTTAATGATAAAGTGTGAAGTTCGTTGTTAAACAAGTAAATAATAAATGAGCTACAACAAGTAACAAGTTCATAGTACAAAACTACTTGCATCAAAGAAATATTGTATTCCGAGTAAGCAACTAGAAAGTAATAAATACTACATGAATACAAGTTGCCCTCTTCTTATATACTTCGATTTTCTAGTTTCCAGCAGCGAACAAAGACAATTTATCTCTAGTCACGAATTCATGATCGTTCCCAATGAAAAATTCCCTAAATTTAAGATAGGGTTCAACGAACATGACAAACAAATTTCTCCAATACAAATCAGATGTACGAAACAATTGCCAGTTATTTAGTTCAACTACATATTAATTGCCTGAAATAAATACTTATACATGAGAAAAATTTATATGAGGATCAAAACTTTCGGAGGCCCTGGCCTGAAAAAAAGCAGAGAGTAATTTGTAATCTGTTTTCTTTTCTCTACTTAGAGAAGTGCGGTGAGATGTGAGCTGGCGCACGAAGCTCTCCTTCCAATTAATTTTGCAAGAACAAATTATTCAGAGACGAGGGATCCCTAGTCGGCTAACCCTAATTCTAATGGAGGATTCTCATTTTCTTACCGAACGAAGCCGAAGTCGAAACCGAATGAGAGGAAGGAGGGGGTTGAGGGATGACCGGACGAGTAGACTTCCTGGTGCGCCTTGCGTCCGTTGGCCGCCGGCCGTGGGTCTAGCCGTCTAGGGCTTTATGCTGCCAGTCCCTGGCTCGCCTCTTGTGTGGAAACTAAGAGACAAGGAGTTTAGCGATCGAGCCGTACATCCCACGTATTGCCTCGCGTGTCTTCTGTATCCGCATGGGCTGCAGACTGCTGTTGGGCCGTGAAAATATGAGAATCAAAGGCCCAATTGATTTTTGCCTGGGTAAACAAGCTACTGAACATGTTTAGCGCTTCATTAATTTGGATCGATCGCTGCTGTCGAGGCCTAGCGAGCCCGGGCAAGTGCCCAGGGTCGCTGGGCGGTGGCTCCGGCGCCGGTCTCCCCAAGGGGATGAAGCGATGGTGTTCATGACGACGACGTGGTGAGCCGCCGCTGACGTTACCCCGACGGGGGTTAGGCGCGACGACAGCGGCGACTCGCTCCTTACTGCGACGGAGACCCTGACCGGCAGTCCTGACCGCGACAGCTAACCGCTCCTCCTCCTCCAAGCGGCCTCCTCTGCTCGACCAACATATCCTCCCTCCTCCTCTGCCAGTGGCGGAGCTAGCAAATTGTCGAAGCCTGGGCATGACGCAAGATAAAATTTACTTTGGTCTATCAACACTAGAAGTATCATATATTTAGGTAAACATCATGTGTAATACGCACACTAATATTTCATGCATCATATAAGTAAATTAAAACATGAGATACAATTTACCAAATAAAATTCCAATCTCCGATGTTCATCCTTGTGCCCAGATGAGAATCTACAAGATACAACACATTATCAAATAATTGAATTTCCATTGAATTGAAGTGCAAAAAAAAGGAGAGAATCTAGAAGATACAACACATTACCAGATTATACAATTTTCATTGAATTGAAGTGCCGACGGTGACGAATACGAGCAGCATCCGCCGGAGCCAAAGTGGAATTTACACAAGGGGCTGCCGCTTTGACTTTCGCGCTTCCGCTTCCGATCCCGGTTGTCGCTTGCTGGAGTCGTAGCCTGCTTAGGCCCAGGTGTGCATCATCTCTTGCGGTCTGGCCGACCGCCGGTGCTCCGTCAGTCCACCTCGCCGGTCGCCACCTCCAACCGCCAGAGTTGCTAGGGCACGTCGTGCGGCACGGCGCACAGATGAATAGGCGGGCAAGGGATGCAGCCACTGGCCTCCTGATCGATGGCACGATCTGATTAGCCCATGTAAGGAAATTAATGAATGGGCCTTTGACGTGAGTAAGCCCAAAAGGCAAAAATGACGCCCAAAGTAGACCAATTCGTGAACCAGATGTATTTTGAACGTATATTGTACGTATTTACAGATTGTGACTCCGGCGCTTAGAAAATTGGCAGCGCTCGAGCCCGGGCACGTGCCCGGGGTGACCGGACGGTAGAATCGCCCCTGTCCTCTGCTCCCCGTCCCCTTCCCTTTCCCGGTCAGTCGGCGGTGGGGTGCTCCTCCTTGGCGAGGTGGTCCTCCTGCTTGCGATGATGAGCGTATTACAAGTTTACAACCCGGCAGCCAAGCAGTGTTTACAACCAGAAAAGAATACCACCGTATTTTGCTGGAGCCTGGTAAGATACAAGTGTAAACATTTACAGCCGGGAAAGAAATCCAACATTCCAATCGCAAGTTGCAAACCATAAAAAACAGGACACATTAAATCTGCTAAAACTGTACCTGTACCATTGATAGCCAAATTAAACTGCCCCCTCGTGCCAAAAGAAAGACCCAAAACTGCTGCTGGCATTTCTTCTGTTTGTACAGCAAGTCTGTATTGGTTCAGTTGAGACTTGAGAGTAAGGACCGGTACTCCCTCCTCTGCTAGGGAGTTTGTGACTATCTTGTGTGTTAAGGTCCTTCTTATCGGATTCCTTCTATTTTTGC
This sequence comes from Triticum urartu, assembly GCF_056163025.1. Classification (NCBI taxonomy): domain Eukaryota; kingdom Viridiplantae; phylum Streptophyta; class Magnoliopsida; order Poales; family Poaceae; genus Triticum; species Triticum urartu. The sequence continues at coordinate 612,623,721 of NC_141876.1, forward strand.
ACACTATTAGTCGCCATTGTGCTTCAATATCTTCTGTGTTAAGGTTTTTTGTCTTAATATATTACTATGCTGGCAAATCCTATATACATAACAAGTTGATCCCCACTATTCTATTTATCTCAACATGCACACATGACACCTCATCAAGGGTCCACCACTACATGCATGAGAAAAAGTTTTTCATTATTAGTTGATCTCATGCACACCTTTTACCCCAACACATATGTTACCTCATCAAAGGTCCACTCAACATGCATGAAAAAAAGTTTTCCATTACATTGTGCCACTTATATTAAAAAAATTGACTACACAATAATCAAATAAATATATAATATTTATTTTTAGCTTTTGTTTATATATTATTAATTCAACGATGGAAGTTTTATACAATCAAAATACTGAAATATATTGCAATCAATTCCTGCAGCAACACGAGTGGTATTCTCTAGTTACCAAAACAGGACACCCCAGAAAATTTGCCAAACTATCAAGACAACCAACTTGAACTGCTGGCATTTCATGGCACAGCCAAATCAATATTGTACTTGGGTTCAGTTCAAAGACAGTAAACAACCAACTTGAACTGCTGGCATTTCATGGCACAGCCAAATCAATATTGTACTTGGGTTCAGTTCGACAGTAAACAAAATCTATCAGGTTAAGCATGACTACCACTAAATAGCCATGTGTACAAAGTCACAAACTGTAAGAAAATCTGCAGTTACAGAGTTCCACGTTTGACTAGGTCCATATTACGAGGCACTTTTGTGACATGGCAAGAAAAGGCATTGGGAAGAGCCGATATCCAAGGTGAGTTTTGAAAAATCTCCTGATAAAACTCAGCTGAGTTCCACAGAAAATTGTCACATCAAAATTAAGGTACCAAGGTCAGTCATGGTTACAAACTGGAGTGATGCGCTAAACTGGCTTTCTAGGCTTTATCGTGTTTGTTTCCTTTCTACAAAGAAAACGTGGGGAAATAATACTAACACAACATCAATCCACTTCAACATTTTACATCTATAATAAGTATAACCAAAAAGAAGATGGTTGCAGATAACAAGAACAAAGCAGAGTATATAAAAGCTGTACATTAGAGTATTAGATGAGTTGGCTGCTAGCTTTGGGTAGGTTATTAGCTGCATGGCTCACTTTTTAATACCATGTAGTCATCATGGATGATATTTTAGTATCTAGAGGTCAATTGGATCCCATGGGAGAACATGGGTGTTCCAGAGGCCGAGAGAGCATGGGATTTCTAGATAGTTGTTTAATCTTGCGATGCTCGGCAAACGACAAATTTGGACGGCCAACTTATGGCGTTTCTGCTGTACGGCAAGTCCGTAGTAGGTTTCAATTCAGAGGATAAATACAAAAACCTGCCATTCTATTTATAGTAGTTATAAAGAACTAGAGGCACATTACAGGCAGATCAAAATAACGAGAAAGGTTAACTGATAACTGATAGATCCATGGGATCGTGTAGGGTAGGATTTCCGGAAAACTTACCCTCTGTTGGTGCAGACGAGGAACTCCCGGTGCCGGCCATGGTGACGGTGGCCGGTGATGGCAGTGGTAGTGGAGCTTCCCGTGAGCACCGCGCTAACCCTAAATCGGTAGGGAATATCGGTGGGGTTTGCGGCAGCGTTTAACCTCGTGAAATGTGCCTCGGCCCCCCACCTCTGTTTATATAGCACGGGTCACAGGGGCCCACCAACCATGGTTTGGTTGGGCGCCCCCGATCAGGGCGCGAGTCAAGGACCCGTCGAGCCGTTGGGCTCGATCGGGAGGAGATCAACCTAACATTCTCCCCCTTGATCTCAATTTTACTTTTAACTTTATACTTTCTAGTTTGTTTGTTTCATCACATACTGGTACATAGAGCATGTTTCATCGTCACAGCTTAATTGTCGTTAGAATCATACAGCTACAACATACATTATGTTCAGAAGCAAATTCTGTTCCTTTTGGGCCTATCCAGAAATCATAAGGCTTTCCCTTAAACCCATGCCGGCTAAGTGTTCCTTGAACACATTGGGTGGTAAGCCTTTCGTTAGCGGATCCGCAAGCATATCCTTTGTCCTTATATGCTCGAGACTTATAGTTTGATCCTCGATTTTATCTTTCACAACATAATACCTTATCTCTATTATTTTGGCAGCATTACTCGACTTGTTGTTGTGAGCGTAAAATACTGTGGGTTGGTTGTCGCAGTACATCTTTAGTGGTTTGTGAATACAATCTTCCACTTTCAAGTCGGGTACAAATTTCTTTAGCCATATCGCCTGCCCCGTGGCTTCGAAGCATGCTATGAATTCTGTATACATCGTGGATGATGCAACTATCGACTGTTTGGAGCTTTTCCACGAAATAGCTCCCCCCCCAGCGAGAGTGAAGACGTATCCTGACATGGATTTTCTATCATCTCTGTCCCCCGCAAAATCTGCGTCTGAATACCCTTTTATCTCTAGGGAATCACTTCTCCTGTATATTAGCATGTTGTCCTTCGTGCCTTGCGCATAACGCAATACTTTCTTTACCATCTTCCAGTGCTCCATGCCTGGATTCTCTTGATATCTACCGAGTACCCCGGTGATAAAAGCTAAGTCAGGGTGAGTGCACACTTGTGCATACTGTAAGTTGCCAACTGCCGAAGCATATGGTACTGCTTTCATTTGATCGATCTCGTACTAGTTCTTGGGACATTGTAATTTCCCAAAACTATCGCCCTTGACTATAGGAGCAGGTGTGGCTTTACTCGCATGCATATTATACTTTTTAAGAACCTTTTCTAAATATGCTTTCTGCGATAGTCCTAAGACTCCATTGTTCCTATCTCGATGAATTTCTATGCCCAAAACATATGATGCTTCACCAAGATATGTTATGTCAAAATCTGAGGATAAGAACTTCTTTGTTTCTTGTAGTAGACTAACATCACTGCTAGCAAGCAGGATATCATCCACATACAAGATTAGGAAAATATATTCCCCATTTTAAACTTTGCATAAATGCAGTTATCCTCAATTTTTTTTCTTTAAATCCTAAATTTTTAATCGTTTGATTAAACTTTAGATACCACTGCCGAGAGGTTTGTCTTAATCCATAAATGGATTTCTTCAGGCGGCATCCCATATTTTCCTTGCCTTCCATGATAAAACCCTTAGGTTGTTTCATGTAGACATTTTCTTTTAAATCACCATTCAGAAATGCCGTCTTAACATCCATTTGATGTAACTTTAAATCAAAATGAGCAACTAATGCCATTATGATTCTGAAGGAATCCTTACATGAGACTGGAGAAAATGTCTCATTGTAATATATCCCTTCTCTTTGTGTAAATCCTTTTGTCACGAGTCGTGCTTTATACTTTTCTATATTCCTTTTAGGGTCATACTTAATTTTGTAGACCCATTTACAGCCTACTGTTTTGGCTCCTTTAGGAATTTCCTCTAAGTCCCAAACATCTTTGGAACTCATCGATTTCATCTCGTCTTCCATTGCCTTCATCCACTTCGATGAATGAGGGCTTCTCATGGCTTCTTCATATGAGGTGGGATCTTTTTCCATATGAACCATTTTTGTGTTATAAATTTTAAAGTCAGTAGAAATAGCTGACTTTCTTGGTCTTCTAGACCTTCTAAGGGCCTCAGTTTCTGGCACATTCTGTGCCTCAACTTCTGGCACTTCTTCTAAAATTTGCTGTTGCACCTCCCTTTCATGCTCAACAACGGGTTCAGTCGGCTCCTGACAGACAGGTTCCGAGTCTACCCCCAAGGTTATCATGGGTGGAGTTGCAATTGGTAGTGAGAAAAATGGCTCCTGAATCATCGGATTAGGTGCATGCACCCTCTTCTCCTCAAGATCAATTTTCCGAGCTACCAAGCTCCCCCTCATCATTTCGTCCTCTAAGAAGACTGCATGTCTCGTTTCTACAAACTTTGTATATCTGTCTAGGCAGTAGAAACAAAAACCCTTTGATCTGTCTGGATAGCCAATGAAGTGGTAACTCACTATTTTGGGATCTAACTTTGCAATGTTTGGATTAAACATTTTGACCTCAGCAGGGCACCCCCACACCTTGAAGTGTTGTAGGGAGGGCACCCTTCCTGTCCATAGCTCGTACGGTGTTTTGGGCACCGACTTGCTTGGCACTCTATTGAGAATGTGAATGGCGGTTTTAAGTACCTCCATCCATAACCCCAATGGCAAGTTGGAATAACTCATCATTTTGCGCACCATATCCATAAGTATACGGTTGCGCCTTTCAGCTACTCCATTCTTTTCTCCCAGAGTGGGATACATTAAAAGCACCTGAGTTATCATATCTTTTTCTTGCCAGAATTTCTCCCGCCATACGGGATTTTTGACATAATATTATGTCAACTTTACCCCGTTACGCAGGTATTTTCCCAGACTTTTCCCGCCATGCGGGTTTTATCATAATCATCTTTTCCCGCCACGTGGGTAATTCCCTGTAAGGGAACATAAATGCCAGAATTGGCTCTTTTGACTACATATTCAATCATCAAATTTAGGAATAAATCCGAATGCTCTTTGACACACATGCTTGATCCGACGTTAGTCAAATTAAACACACATGTTGCTTGAAAAATCTTCTTCATAGAGAGTACATGAAAGACATTCATCAAAAGACTCTCAATGCTCTGTCTCTTTTCTTTTGATACCATTCTTTAGAGAGAACATACTCCCTCACGTTATGACCTTTCTTCGTCATCTTTCAGGTCACAAGTACCCAACCATTCGCTTTCACGAATGAAAGCATTGAAAACTTTTTGGTATGAGAACACTTAGCCAATAATCAACAATAATGGGCATAAAATAACCCTACGTTGGTCTGGTTAAAAAATGCACATTAAACTTTTGAAACTTTCTTTTATATTCTAAATCACCGTTGTGGCAGAATTAGAATAAGCATCATCCTTCTACATTAATTCCATATCACCATTGGGCGGAAATGGAAATAATGCATATAACTCATAAATAATGTGATGATAGTATTTCTATTAAACAACTTTGCTAAGAATTAATCATCATCATCAACTTTATTGCAGCGGGAACTAGAAATATGCATTTTGTTGGGGAACGTAGTAATTTCAAAAAAATTCCTATGCACACGCAAGATCATGGTGATGCATAGCAACGAGAGGGGAGAGTGTGATCTACGTACCCTTGTAGATCGACAACGGAAGCGTTTGGTTGATGTAGTCGTACGTCTCCACGGCCCGGCCGATCAAGCATCGAAACTACGGCACCTCCGAGTTCTACCACACGTTCAGCTCGATGACGATCCCCGGACTCCGATCCAGCAAAGTGTCGGGGAAGAGTTCCGTCAGCACGATGGCGTGGTGACGATCTTGATGTACTACCGTCGCAGGGCTTCGCCTAAGCACCGCTACAATATTATCGAGGATTATGGTGGAAGGGGGCACCGCACACGGTTAAGAATATGATCACGTGGATCAACTTGTGTCTCTAGGGGTGCCCCTGCCTCCGTATATAAAGGTTCAAGAGGGGGAGGCCGGCCATCATAGGGTGCGCCAGGAGGAGTCCTACTCCCTCCGGGAGTAGGACTTCCCCCCCAATCCTAGTTGGAATAGGATTCGCGAGGTGGGAACAGAGAGAGAGAGAGAAGGGGGGGGGGCGCCGGCCCCCTCTCTCCTTGTTCTATTCGGACTAGGGGGGAGGGGCGCGCGACCCAGCCCTGGCCGCCCCTCCTCTTCTTCCACTAAGGCCCATTAAGGCCCATGTACCTCCCGGGGGGTTCCGGTAACCTCCCGGTTTTCCGGTAAAATCCCGATTTCACCCGGAACACTTCCGATATCCAAATATAGGCTTCCAATATATCAATCTTTATGTCTCGACCATTTCGAGACTCCTCGTCATGTCCGTGATCACATCCGGGACTCCGAACAAACTTCGGTACATCAAAATGCATAAACTCATAATATAAATGTCATCGTAACCTTAAGCGTGCGGACCCAACGGGTTCGAGAATAATGTAGACATGACCGAGACACGTCTCCAGTCAATAACCAATAGCGGAACCTGGATGCTCATATTGGTTCCTACATATTCTACGAAGATCTTTTATCGGTCAGACCGCATAACAACATACGTTGTTCCCTTTGTCATCGGTATGTTACTTGCCCGAGATTCGATCGTCGGTATACAATACCTAGTTCAATCTCGTTACCGGCAAGTCTCTTTACTCGTTCCGTAATACATCATCCCGCAAGTAACTCATTAGTTGCAATGCTTGCAAGGCTTAAGTGATGTGCATTACCGAGAGGGCCCAGAGATACCTCTCCGACGATCGGAGTGACAAATCCTAATCTCGAAATACGTCAACCCAACATGTACCTTTGGAGACACCTGTAGAGCACCTTTATAATCACCCAGTTACGTTGTGATGTTTGGTAGCACACAAAGTGTTCCTCCGGCACACGGGAGTTACATAATCTCATAGTCATAGGAACATGTATAAGTCATGAAGAAAGCAATAGCAACATACTAAACGATCGGGTGCTAAGCTAATGGAATGGGTCATGTCAATCAGATCATTCAACTAATGATGTGATCCCGTTAATCAAATGACAACTCTTTGTCCATGGTTAGGAAACATAACCATCTTTGATTAACGAGCTAGTCAAGTAGAGGCATACTAGTGACACTCTGTTTGTCTATGTATTCACACATGTATTATGTTTCCGGTTAATACAATTCTTGTTGGGGAACGCAGTAATTTCAAAAAATTTCCTACGCACACACAAGATCATGGTGATGCATAGCAACGAGAGGGGAGAGTGTTTTCTACGTACCCTCGTAGACCGCAACGGAAGCAGTGACGCAACGTAGAGGAAGTAGTCGTACGTCTTCCCGATCCGACCGATCCAAGCACCGTTACTCCGGCACCTCCGAGTTCTTAGCACACGTACAGCTCGATGATGTTCCCCGGGCTCCGATCCAGCAAAGCGTCGGGGAAGAGTTTCGTCAGCACGACGGCGTAATGACGATGATGATGTTCTACCGATGCAGGGCTTCGCCTAAGCACTACAACGGTATGACCGAGGTGGAATATGGTGGAGGGGAGCACCGCACACGGCTAAGGAACGATCTCAAGGATCAACTTGTGTGTCCTAGGGTGCCCCCCTGCCCCCGTATATAAAGGAGCAAGGGGGAGGCCGGCCGGCCTATGGGGCGCGCCAAGGGAGGGGGAGTCCTCCTCCTAGTGGGAGTAGGACTCCCCTTTCCTAGTCCAACTAGGAGACTTGGGGGGGGAGGAAAGAGAGGGAGAGGGAGAGGGAAAGGGGGGGCCGCGCCCTCCCCTCCTAGTCCAATTCGGACTCCCTTGAGGGGGGCGCGCCACCTCTTGGGCTGCTGCCCTCTCTCTCCCCTCAGGCCCAATAAGGCCCATTACTTCCCCGGGGGGTTCCGGTAACCCCTCCGGCACTCCGGTTTTCTCCGAAATCACCCGGAACGCTTCCGGTGTCCGAATATAGCCATCCAATATATCAATCTTCATGTCTCGACCATTTCGAGACTCCTCGTCATGTCCGTGATCACATCCGGGACTCCAAACTAACTTCGGTACATCAAAATGCATAAACTCATAATAACTGTCATCGTAACGTTAAGCGTGCGGACCCTACGGTTCGAGAACAATGTAGACATGACCGAGACACGTCTTCGGTCAATAACCAATAGCGGGACCTGGATACCCATATTGGCTCCTACATATTCTATGAAGATCTTTATCGGTCAGACCGCATAACAACATACGTTGTTCCCTTTGTCATCGGTATGTTACTTGCCCGAGATTCGATCGTCGGTATCCAATACCTAGTTCAATCTCGTTACCGGCAAGTCTCTTTACTCGTTCCGTAATACATCATCTCACAACTAACATATTAGTTGTAATGCTTGCAAGGCTTATGTGATGTGCATTACCGAGAGGGCCCAGAGATACCTCTCCGACAATCGGAGTGACAAATCCTAATCTCGAAATACGCCAACCCAACATCTACCTTTGGAGACACCTGTAATGCTCCTTTATAATCACCCATTTACATTGTGACGTTTGGTAGCACCCAAAGTGTTCCTCCGGCAAATGGGAGTTGCATAATCTCATAGTCATAGGAACATGTATAAGTCATGAAGAAAGCAATAGCAACATACTAAACGATCGGTTGCTAAGCTAATGGAATGGGTCATGTCAATCAGATCATTCAACTAATGATCTGATCCCATTAATCAAATAACAACTCTTTGTTCATGGTTAGGAAACATAACCATCTTTGATTAACGAGCTAGTCAAGTAGAGGCATACTAGTGACACTCTGTTTGTCTATGTATTCACACATGTATTATGTTTCCGGTTAATACAATTCTAGCATGAATAATAAACATTTATCATGAAATAAGGAAATAAATAATAACTTTATTATTGCCTCTAGGGAATATTTCCTTCAGTCTCCCACTTGCACTAGAGTCAATAATCTAGATTACACAGTAATGATTCTAACACCCATGGAGTCTTGGTGTTGATCATGTTTTGCTCGTGGAAGAGGCTTAGTCAACGGGTCTGCAACATTCAGATCCGTATGTATCTTGCAAATCTCTATGTCTCCCACCTGGACTAGATCCCGGATGGAATTGAAGCGTCTCTTGATGTGCTTGGTTCTCTTGTGAAATCTGGATTCCTTTGCCAAGGCAATTGCACCAGTATTGTCACAAAAGATTTTCATAGGACCCGATGCACTAGGTATGACACCTAGATCGGATATGAACTCCTTCATCCATACTCCTTCATTTGCTGCTTCCGAAGCAGCTATGTATTCCGCTTCACATGTAGATCCCGCTACAACGCTTTGTTTCGAACTGCACCAACTGACAGCTCCACCGTTTAATGTAAACACGTATCCGGTTTGCGATTTAGAATCGTCCGGATCAGTGTCAAAGCTTGCATCAACGTAACCTTTTACGATGAGCTCTTTGTCACCTCCATATATGAGAAACATATCCTTAGTCCTTTTCAGGTACTTCAGGATGTTCTTGACTGCTGTCCAGTGATCCACTCCTGGATTACTTTGGTACCTCCCTGCTAAACTTATAGCAAGGCACACATCAGGTCTGGTACACAGCATTGCATACATGATAGAGCCTATGGCTGAAGCATAGGGAACATCTTTCATTTTCTCTCTATCTTCTGCAGTGGTCGGGTTTTGAGTCTTACTCAATCTCACACCTTGTAACACAGGCAAGAACCCTTTCTTTGCTTGATCCATTTTGAACTTTTTCAAAACTTTGTCAAGGTATGTGCTTTGTGAAAGTCCAATTAAGCGTCTTGATCTATCTCTATAGATCTTAATGCCTAATATGTAAGTAGCTTCACCGAGGTCTTTCATTGAAAAACTCTTATTCAAGTATCCCTTTATGCTATCCAGAAATTCTATATCATTTCCAATCAGTAATATGTCATCCACATATAATATTAGAAATGCTACAGAGCTCCCACTCACTTTCTTGTAAATACAGGCTTCTCCGAAAGTCTGTATAAACCCAAATGCTTTGATCACACTATCAAAACGTTTATTCCAACTCCGAGAGGCTTGCACCAGTCCATAAATGGATCGCTGGAGCTTGCACACTTTGTTAGCTCCCTTTGGATCGACAAAACCTTCCGGTTGCATCATATACAACTCTTCTTCCAGAAATCCATTCAGGAATGCAGTTTTGACATCCATTTGCCAAATTTCATAATCATAAAATGCGGCAATCGCTAACATGATTCGGACAGACTTAAGCATCGCTACGGGTGAAAAGGTCTCATCGTAGTCAACCCCTTGAACTTGTCGAAAACCTTTTGCGACAAGTCGAGCTTTGTAGACAGTAATATTACCGTCAGCGTCAGTCTTCTTCTTGAAGATCCATTTATTCTCAATTGCTTGCCGATCAACGGGCAAGTCAACCAAAGTTCATACTTTGTTCTCATACATGGATCCCATCTTAGATTTCATGGCTTCAAGACATTTTGCGGAATCTGGGCTCACCATCGCTTCTTCATAGTTCGTAGGTTCATCATGATCTAATAGCATGACTTCCAGAACTGGATTACCGTACCACTCTGGCGCGGATCTCACTCTGGTTGATCTACGAGGTTCAGTAGTATCTTGATCTGAAGTTTCATGATCATCATCATTAGCTTCTTCACTAACTGGTGTAGGTGTCACTGAAACAGTTTTCTGTGATGTACTACTTTCCAATAAGGGAGCAGGTACAGTTACCTCGTCAAGTTCTACTTTCCTCCCACTCACTTCTTTCGAGAGAAACTCCTTCTCCAGAAAGTTTCCGAATTTAGCAACAAAAGTCTTGCCTTCGGATCTGTGATAGAAGGTGTATCCAATAGTTTCCTTTGGATATCCTATGAAGACACATTTCTCCGATTTGGGTTCGAGCTTATCAGGTTGAAGCTTTTTCACATAAGCATCGCAGCCCCAAACTTTCAGAAACGACAACTTTGGTTTCTTGCCTAACCACAGTTCATAAGGCGTCGTCTCAACGGATTTTGATGGTGCCCTATTTAACGTGAATGCGGCCGTCTCTAGAGCGTATCCCCAAAACGATAGCGGTAAATCAGTAAGAGACATCATAGATCGCACCATATCTAGTAAAGTACGATTACGACGTTCGGACACACCATTACGCTGTGGTGTTCCGGGTGGCGTGAGTTGCGAAACTATTCCGCATTGCTTCAAATGTACACCAAACTCATAACTCAAATATTCTCCTCCACGATCAGATCGTAGAAACTTTATTTTCTTGTTACGATGATTTTCAACTTCATTCTAAAATTCTTTGAACTTTTCAAATGTTTCAGACTTATGTTTCATTAAGTAGATATACCCATATCTGCTTAAGTCATCTGTGAAGGTGAGAAAATAACGATATCCGCCACGAGCCTCAATATTCATCGGACCACATACATCCGCATGTATGATTTCCAACAAATCTGTTGCTCTCTCCATAGTACCGGAGAACGGTGTTTTAGTCATCTTGCCCATGAGGCACGGTTCGCAAGTACCAAGTGATTCATAATCAAGTGGTTCCAAAAGTCCATCAGTATGGAGTTTCTTCATGCACTTTACACCGATATGACCTAAACGGCAGTGCCACAAATAAGTTGCACCATCATTATCAACTCTGCATCTTTTGGTTTCAACATTATGAATATGTGTATCACTACTCTCGAGATTCAATAAGAATAGACCACTCTTCAAGGGTGCATGACCATAAAAGATATTACTCATATAAATAGAACAACCATTATTCTCTGATTTAAATGAATAACCATCTCGCATTAAACAAGATCCAGATATAATGTTCATGCTCAACGCTGGCACCAAATAACAATTATTTAGGTCTAATACTAATCCCGAAGGTAGATGTAGAGGTAGCGTGCCGACTGCGATCACATCGACTTTGGAACCGTTTCCCACGCGCATCGTCACCTCGTCCTTAGCCAGTCTTTGCTTAATCCGTAGTCCCTGTTTCGAGTTGCAAATATTAGCAACAGAACCAGTATCAAATACCCAGGTGCTACTGCGAGCATTAGTAAGGTACACATCAATAACATGTATATCACATATACCTTTGTTCACCTTGCCATCCTTCTTATCCGCCAAATACTTGGGGCAGTTCCGCTTCCAGTGACCAGTCTGCTTGCAGTAGAAGCACTCAGTTTTCAGGCTTAGGTCCAGACTTGGGTTTCTTCTCTTGAGTAGCAACTTGCTTGCCGTTCTTCTTGAAGTTTCCCTTCTTCTTCCCTTTGCCCTTTTTCTTGAAACTAGTGGTCTTGTTGACCATCAACACTTGATGCTCCTTCTTGATTTCTACCTCTGCAGCTTTCAGCATTGCGAAGAGCTCGGGAATAGTCTTATTCATCCCTTGCATATTATAGTTCATCACGAAGCTCTTGTAGCTTGGTGGCAGTGATTGGAGAATTCTGTCAATGACGCAATCATCCGGAAGATTAACTCCCAATTGAATCAAATGATTATTATACCCAGACATTTTGAATATATGCTCACTGACAGAACTGTTCTCCTCCATCTTACAGCTATAGAACTTATTGGAGACTTCATATCTCTCAATCCGGGCATTTGCTTGAAATATTAACTTCAACTCCTGGAACATCTCATATGCTCCATGACGTTCAAAACGTCGTTGAAGTCCTGATTCTAAGCCGTAAAGCATGGCACACTGAACTATCGAGTAGTCATTAGCTTTGCTCTGCCAGACGTTCATAACATCTGGTGTTGCTCCTGCAGCAGGCCTGGCACCCAGCGGTGCTTCCAGGACGTAATTCTTATGTGCAGCAATGAGGATAATCCTCAAGTTACGGACCCAGTCCGTGTAATTGCTACCATCATCTTTCAACTTTGCTTTCTCAAGGAACGCATTAAAAGCACGAGCCATCTATCTACAATCAACATAAACAAGCAAGATACTATCAGGGACTAAGTTCATGATAAATTTAAGTTCAATTAATCATATTATTTAAGAACTCCCACTTAGATAGACATCCCTCTAATCTTCTAAGTGATCACGTGATCCAAATCAACTAAACCATGTCCGATCATCACGTGAGATGGAGTAGTTTCATTGGTGAACATCATTATGTTGATCATATCTACTATATGATTCACGCTCGACCTTTCGGTCTCCGTGTTCCGAGGCCATATCTGTATATGCTTGGCTCGTCAAGTATAACCTGAGTATTCCGCGTGTGCAACTGTTTTGCACCCGTTGTATTTGAACGTAGAGCCTATCACACCCGATCATCACGTGGTGTCTCAGCACGATGAACTTTCGCAACGGTGCATACTTAGGGAGAACACTTCTTGATAATTTAGTGAGAGATCATCTTATAATGCTACCGTCAATCAAAGCAAGATAAGATGCATAAAAGATAAACATCACATGCAATCAATATAAGTGATATGATATGGCCATCATCATCTTGTGCCTGTGATCTCCATCTCCGGAGCACCGTCATGATCACCATCGTCACCGGCGCGACACCTTGATCTCCATCGTAGCATCGTTGTCGTCTCGCCAATATTATGCTTCCACGACTATCGCTACCGCTTAGTGATAAAGTAAAGCATTACATCGCGATTGCATTGCATACAATAAAGCGACAACCATATGGCTCCTGCCAGTTGCCGATAACTCGGTTACAAAACATGATCATCTCATACAATAAAATTCAGCATCATGTCTTGACCATATCACATCACAACATGCCCTGCAAAAACAAGTTAGACGTCCTCTACTTTGTTGTTGCAAGTTTTACATGGCTGCTACGGGCTTAAGTAAGAACCAATCTCACCTACGCATCAAAACCACAACGATAGTTTGTCAATTTGACTCCATTTTAACCTTCGCAAGGACCGGGCGTAGCCATACTTGGTTCAACTAAAGCTGGAGAGACAGTCGCCCGCAAGCCACCTGTGTGCAAAGCACGTCGGGAGAACCGGTCTCGCGTAAGCGTACGTGTAATGTTGGTCCGGGTCGTCTCGTCCAACAATACCGCCGAACCAAAGTATGACATGCTGGTAGGCAGTATGACTTATATCGCCCACAACTCACTTGTGTTCTACTCGTGCATATAACATCAAACCATAAAACCTAGGCTCGGATGCCACTGTTGGGGAACGCAGTAATTTCAAAAACTTTCCTACGCACACACAAGATCATGGTGATGCATAGCAACGAGAGGGGAGAGTGTTGTCTACGTACCCTCGTAGACCGCAACGGAAGCAATGACGCAACATAGAGGAAGTAGTCGTACGTCTTCCCGATCCGACCGATCCAAGCACCGTTACTCCGGCACCTCCGAGTTCTTAGCACACGTACAGCTCGATGATGTTCCCCGGGCTCCGATCCAGCAAAGCGTCGGGGAAGAGTTTCGTCAGCGCGATGGCGTGATGACGATGATGATGTTCTACCGACGCAGGGCTTCGCCTAAGCACTACAACGGTATGACCGAGGTGGAATATGGTGGAGGGGGGCACCGCACACGGCTAAGGAACGATCTCAAGGATCAACTTGTGTGTCCTAGGGTGCCCCCCTGCCCCCGTATATAAAGGAGCAAGGGGGAGGCCGGCCGGCCTATGGGGCGCGCCAAGGGAGGGGGAGTCCTCCTCCTAGTGGGAGTAGGACTCCCCTTTCCTAGTCCAACTAGGAGACTTGGGGGGGGGGGGAAGGAAAGAGAGGGAGAGGGAGAGGGAAAGGGGGGTCGCGCCCTCCCCTCCTAGTCCAATTCGGACTCCCTTGAGGGGGCGCGCGCCAGCTCTTGGGCTGCTGCCCTCTCTCTCCCCTCAGGCCCAATAAGGCCCATTACTTCCCCGGGGGGTTCCGGTAACCCCTCCGGCACTCCGGTTTTCTCCGAAATCACCCGGAATGCTTCCGGTGTCCGAATATAGCCATCCAATATATCAATCTTTATGTCTCGACCATTTCGAGACTCCTCGTCATGTCCGTGATCACATCCAGGACTCCGAACTAACTTCGGTACATCAAAATGCATAAACTAATAATAACTGTCATCGTAACGTTAAGCGTGCGGACCCTACGGTTCGAGAAAAATGTAGACATGACCGAGACACGTCTCCGGTCAATAACTAATAGCGGGACCTGGATGCCCATATTGGCTCCTACATATTCTACGAAGATCTTTATCGGTCAGACCGCATAACAACATATGTTGTTCCCTTTGTCATCGGTATGTTACTTGCCCGAGATTCGATCGACGGTATCCAATACCTAGTTCAATCTCGTTACCGGCAAGTCTCTTTACTCGTTCCGTAATACATCATCTCACAACTAACATATTAGTTGTAATGCTTGCAAGGCTTATGTGATGTGCATTACCGAGAGGGCCCAGAGATACCTCTCCGACAATCGGAGTGACAAATCCTAATCTCGAAATACGCCAACCCAACATCTACCTTTGGAGACACCTGTAATGCTCCTTTATAATCACCCATTTACGTTGTGACATTTGGTAGCACCCAAAGTGTTCCTCCGGCAAACGGGAGTTGCATAATCTCATAGTCATAGGAACATGTATAAGTCATGAAGAAAGCAATAGCAACATACTAAACGATCGGTTGCTAAGCTAATGGAATGGGTCATGTCAATCAGATTATTCAACTAATGATGTGATCCCATTAATCAAATAACAACTCTTTGTTCATGGTTAGGAAACATAACCATCTTTGATTAACGAGCTAGTCAAGTAGAGGCATACTAGTGACACTCTGTTTGTCTATGTATTCACACATGTATTATGTTTCCGGTTAATACAATTCTAGCATGAATAATAAACATTTATCATGAAATAAGGAAATAAATAATAACTTTATTATTGCCTCTAGGGAATATTTCCTTCAATTCTAGCATGAATAATAAACTTTTATCATGATATAAGGAAATAAATAATAACTTTATTATTGCCTCTAGGGCATATTTCCTTCAGTCTCCCACTTGCACTAGAGTCAATAATCTAAATTATACAGTACTGATTCTAAAACCCATGGAGCCTTGGTGCTGATCATGATTTGCTCGTGGAAGAGGCTTAGTCAACGGGTCTGCTACATTCAGATCTGTATGTATCTTGCAAATCTCTATGTCTCCCACCTGGACTAGATCCCGGATGGAATTGAAGCGTCTCTTGATGTGTTTGGTTCTCTTGTGAAATCTGTATTCCTTTGCCAAGGCAATTGCACCAGTATTGTCACAAAAGATTTTCATTGGACCCGATGCACTAGGTATGAAACCTAGATCGGATGTGAACTCCTTCATCCAGACTCCTTCGTTTGCTGCTTCCGAAGCAGCTATGTACTCCGCTTCACATGTAGATCCCGCCACGATGCTTTGTTTAGAACTGCACCAACTGACAGCTCCACCGTTTAATGTAAACACGTATCCGGTTTGCGATTTAGAATCGTCCGGATTAGTGTCAAAGCTTGCATCAACGTAACCGTTTACGATGAGCTCTTTGTCACCTCCATATACGAGAAACATATCCTTAGTCCTTTTCAGGTACTTCAGGATGTTCTTGACCGCTGTCCAGTGATCCACTCCTGGATTACTTTGGTACCTCCCTGCTAGACTTATAGCAAGGCACACATCAGGTCTGGTACACAGCATTGCATACATGATAGAGCCTATGGCTGAAGCATAGGGAACATCTTTCATTTTCTCTCTATCTTCTGCAGTGGTCGGGCATTGAGTCTGACTCAACTTCACACCTTGTAACACAGGCAAGAACCCTTTCTTTGCTTGATCTATTTTGAACTTCTTCAAAATCTTGTCAAGGTATGTGCTTTGTGAAAGTCCAATTAAGCGTCTTGATCTATCTCTATAGATCTTTATGCCTAATATGTAAGCAGCTTCACCGAGGTCTTTCATTGAAAAACTCTTATTCAAGTATCCCTTTATGCTATCCAGAAATGCTATATCATTTCCAATCAGTAATATGTCATCCGCATATAATATCAGAAATGCTACAGAGCTCCCACTCACGTTCTTGTAAATACAAGCTTCTCCGAAAGTCTGTATAAAACCAAATGCTTTGATCACACTATCAAAGCATTTATTCCAACTCCGAGAGGCTTGCACCAGTCCATAAATGGATCACTGGAGCTTGCACACTTTGTTAGCTCCCTTTGGATCGACAAAACCTTCCGGTTGCATCATATACAACTCTTCTTCTAGAAATTCATTCAGGAATGCAGTTTTGACATCCATCTGCCAAATTTCATAATCATAAAATGCGGGAATTGCTAACATGATTCGGACAGACTTAAGCATCGCTATGGGTTAGAAGGTCTCATTGTAGTCAACCCCTTGAACTTGTCGAAAACCTTTTGCGACAAGTCGAGCTTTGTAGACAGTAATATTACCGTCAGCGTCAGTCTTCTTCTTGAAGATCCATTTATTCTGAATTGCTTGCCGATCAACGGGCAAGTCAACCAAAGTCCATACTTTGTTCTCATACATGGATCTCATCTCAGATTTCATGGCTTCAAGCCATTTTACGGAATCTGGGCTCACCATCGCTTCTTCATAGTTCGTAGGTTCATCATGATCTAGTAGCATGATTTCCAGAATAGGATTACCGTACCACTCTGGCGCGGATCTTACTCTGGTTGATCTACGAGGTTCAGTAGTATCTTGTTCTGAAGTTTCATGATCATTATCATTAGCTTCCTCACTAATTGGTGTAGGTGTCGCAGAAACAGGTTTCTGTGATGTACTACTTTCCAATAAGGGAGCAGGTATAGTTACCTCGTCAAGTTCTACTTTCCTCCCACTCACTTCTTTCGAGAGAAACTCCTTCTCTAGAAAGGATCCATTCTTAGCAACGAATGTCTTGCCTTCGGATCTGTGATAGAAGGTGTACCCAACAGTCTCCTTTGGATATCCTATGAAGACACATTTCTCCGATTTGGGTTCGAGCTTATCAGGTTGAAGCTTTTTCACATAAGCATCGCAGCCCCAAACTTTAAGAAACGACAACTTTGGTTTCTTGCCAAACCATAGTTCATAAGGCGTCGTCTCAACGGATTTTGATGGTGCCCTATTTAACGTGAATGCGGCTATCTCTAAAGCATAACTCCAAAACGATAGCGGTAAATCAGTAAGAGACATCATAGATCGCACCATATCTAGTAAAGTACGATTACGACGTTCGGACACACCATTACGCTGTGGTGTTCCGGGTGGCGTGAGTTGCGAAACTATTCCGCATTGTTTCAAATGTTCACCAAACTCGTAACTCAAATATTCTCCTCCACGATCAGATCGTAGAAACTTTATTTTCTTCTTACGATGATTTTCAACTTCACTCTGAAATTCTTTGAACTTTTCAAATGTTTCAGACTTATGTTTCATTAAGTAGATATATACCCATATCTGCTTAAGTCATCTGTGAAGGTGAGAAAATAACGATATCCGCCACGAGCCTCAATATTCATCGGACCAAATACATCTGTATGTATGATTTCCAACAAATCTGTTGCTCTCTCCATAGTACCGGAGAATGGTGTTTTAGTCATCTTGCCCATGAGGCACGGTTCGCAAGTACCAAGTGATTCATTATCAAGTGGTTCCAAAAGTCCATCAGTATGGAGTTTCTTCATGCGCTTTACACCGATATGACCTAAACGGCAGTGCCACAAATAAGTTGCACTATCATTATTAACTCTGCATCTTTTGGCTTCAACACTATGAATATGTGTGTCACTACTATCGAGATTCATCAAAAATAGACCACTCTTTAAGGGTGCATGACCCAACATGTACCTTTGGAGACACCTGTAGAGCACCTTTATAATCACCCAGTTACGTTGTGACGTTTGGTAGCACACAAAGTGTTCCTCCGGCACACGGGAATTACATAATCTCATAGTCATAGGAACATGTATAAGTCATGAAGAAAGCAATAGCAACATACTAAACGATCGGGTGCTAAGCTAATGGAATGGGTCATGTCAATCAGATCATTCAACTAATGATGTGATCCCGTTAATCAAATGACAACTCTTTGTCCATGGTTAGGAAACATAACCATCTTTGATTAACGAGCTAGTCAAGTAGAGGCATACTAGTGACACTCTGTTTGTCTATGTATTCACACATGTATTATGTTTCCGGTTAATACAATTCTAGCATGAATAATAAACTTTTATCATGATATAAGGAAATAAATAATAACTTTATTATTGCCTCTAGGGCATATTTCCTTCACATTTCTCTAGTTCAATAGCATTTCTTGATCTTTATCTGGTCTCTAAAAATTGATCACTTTGATACAAAATTTATCAGAGATTTAAACTTTGAACATAAGACTCATAGAATTATAGCACTGTTATCATCAACGTTGGTCAGAAAATAACAATACCATATTTTAACTTTAAAACAAATATCTTTCTTTTGTCATAGCGGAAACTATGTGCATCTTATTTCACCCACAGGGGAAAAACATTGCTAAGAACATTTCTTCCAATTAAATTTTCCCGTTGGTTCCAATTTAATTGGAGGATAAAACTTTTACTTTGCAACGGAAACTTTACAATATTCTATTGAAAAACAATTATGTACTCTTTTACTCTCTCTAAGCAATTTTAACCGGTTAGTTCAAAAATGCATTAGAGAATCAACAATTTAATCTTTTACTTTACTTCTACTCACTTTTAAAAGAGTACTTTTATTTTCTATAATAAAACATGATCATGTTATTAACAACGTTGGTCATAAAAATAACATAATCATATTCATTTTAATAGTAACTTTAACATGCTCTTGAAAAACTTAAAACTATCTAAACTTTTGTAAAAGAGAACTATTAATTATTTATTTATGCAGCGGAAAAACATGAATAAAAATTCATGAACTTTTTACTTTTTACGGAAACTTTTCCTGTTTACTTTTCGATTTTCTAAACAAAAATTTTCGTTGGAAAAAATTTGAGTAGAAAAACTATGTGAAATTTGCCCCCAAAAATAGGCAAAAAATAGAAAACGTCGGCTCAGTCGCTCTGCATTTCGGGCCAGCCCGAGGCTGCGGCCTCGGCCCAGCATGCGGCTGTGGCCTCGCCCAGCGCACGGCCACCCTTTTGGCCCAGCGGCCTGCCAGTGGCAGCGGCCCAGCGCGCACGCGAGCCGGACTCTTTATACTTTCGGCCCAGAGGCCCGGCACAGGATCTAGGGTTTCGATCTCGGCCCTCCACTGAAATCCGACGGCCACGCGATCGTTTCGCTGGGTCAAAACCAGCCTCGATCGAACCCTAGACCCATTCCGCCCCCGCACCTCTATCGCCCCGTCTCTATACGCCTCTCTCGCGCACTCCGGCGGCGGACCACCGCGCCAGTCGCCGGCGATGGCGACGAGCTCCACCGCACCGCGCTGCGCCATGCGAGCCTCCTCCTTTTCCATTCCCTTCTTTCCTTTCTCCTATTTCTCCAGTTCGCCGCGGCGCGCGTCTGCCTCTTCTTCTCTGCTCTGTGGCAGCGCAACCGCGGGTCCTGTGCTGGCCGCCGCCGGCGACAGCGTCGAGCGGCCATTGCACCACGTGCGGCCGCCGTCTCTTTCACCTTCCCCCCTTCCCTTTCTCTTCTTTTTTGTTCTTTAGACAGAGAGAGAGAGACGAGGTCGAGCCCTCCTCTGTTCCCCTTGTGTTCGACGGACGACGACAATCTGTGGCGCCGTTGCCTCCCCTTCGCCGGTGACGCGTTTCCCGTAGCGGAAGCGCACCGTCGTCGAACGGCGTGGCTGCGGTGCCCCCTTTGCCCTTTGCAGGGTTGTTCTTCGTCAGAACGGCTCGGCTTGCCAATGCCCGTTTGGATCGAGAGGAACCGGCGCGGCCTTGCGGCGGCGCACTTTGCCGGCGAGCATTAGGCCCTCTCCGGTGAACCACTTTTCTTTTCTGTTCTAGGGTTCGTGGGGAAGGCTCTGTTTGGTTTGATCCGAAGAATCCTACACCCATCTGGCTGATACCATTGATAGATCCATGGGATCGTGTAGGGTAGGATTTCCGGGAAACTTACCCTCTGTTGGTGCAGACGAGGAACTCCCGGTGCCGGCCATGGTGACGGTGGCCGGTGATGGCAGTGGTAGTGGAGCTTCCCGTGAACACCGCGCTAACCCTAGATCGGTAGGGAATATCGGTGGGGTTTGCGGCAGCGTTCAACCTCGTGAAACGTGCCTCGGCCCCCCACCTCTGTTTATATAGCGCGGGTCACAGGGGCCCACCAACCATGGTTTGGTTGGGCGCCCCCGATCAGGGCGCGAGTCAAGGACCCGTCGAGCCGTTGGGCTCGATCGGGAGGAGATCAACCTAACAATAACAACATGCTACGACACACAGGAACTAACTAACCCTACAGGTGATACCTCCTGAGTTTCAACTATTTCTGTACACCTAATATTCACGAAACATTTTGAGTGTGGGTTCTACAAAAAGCGAAAACATTTGATTTGGTGGTCTTCCTTGAGCTTTGTCCTCTCAACTCTTGACTACTACACATGCTGCTATGTCGACTTGTCGAGGACAAAATGTTACAGTATTCTGGAGGTGCTTAAGGGCAGTTCCGCTGCTGACATATGGGTGATAACTGCAACAGTCATCAATAACACACGTCAGCCAACACTGAGCGCTACTGCAAGATTATTTATATGTGGTCCTTTTGAGAGAAAATACGGTTGATCGGGTAATCCATGGTCCAAGTTCATGTATTATGGTCTGTAAACTACACAACATAGGTTTCATTGCGGATGAAAAAGACTTCACATGGTATATGCGTGGTATGAAGCATTAACATGATATGAGTACCTTGTGGGTTAGCCTCACTAACTACTGTAGTAACCAACAGGTTGTCACTAACAATCTGTCTCAGCAGTCAGGCCTTCTCATCTTCCTCCTCTATTTCAGCATTAGGCACACCAAAAGCGAGAGTATATTAACGACCTTGAATTCTTCAAAATATCGCCGGGCCAGGTCCATATCTGGACAGCTAGGACTTAGGAGACTTTGGACTTGGAGCACGCCCAAACTTGGTTGTTTGTTGTGCTATCAGCTGAAGATGCTAAGGTTTGGAAACTATCATCCTGATCACAACAGTATAAAAGCTGGTAAAAAGAAAACAAACTTGTGCTAAAAGATTATGATATAGCAACAGATGTTTTCAGCAACCAGACTGCTGTCGGACGACAGTAAACAGTCATGCTGTTTATTAAGCAAGAAACACTGATTCTTAAGTGTGAAAAGTATCCTACGTCATGAAGAATGTTTGTGATCTGCCTAGTTACTTAAGAATTGTCAACCCTACACCCCTCTGATGTCTCCCTGTACTGTATCCTACTTGCCGATAGCTTGTGTGAATCTATCAGCGCGGTGCACTTTACTACGTACTCCCTCCGTCTCATAATATAAGAGCGTTTTTGAGCCATCCACTAGTCGCCGGGGTAGGAAGATGGCCGACACGCGTGGTCTAATTAATGAAGAGTATCTCAAAAAAATCTAATTAGCCTAAAAAAATCTAATGAAGACAAAATTTAGCATGTCACGTCTAGTCATTAGCCATTAGGAGGAAAACAAAATGTTGTGATGACAGCTCAGGAAACTGAAGGAAAAAAAAACCTAGAGAATGCCATTTCACTTGATGAGGTTGGTGATGGCCGCGCAGATGATGGCCAGCTGCACGGAGTCCGCACTCTGCTTGGTGAGCGGCGAGCGGACGCGAGCTTCCACGAAGGCCTCATCACACTGGTGCACGAGCGCCACAGTCTCCGCCGCCTTCTCTTTGCCCGAGGCGTATCTGCGCTTGTTAAGCTCCTCATGCGCTAAGACGAACGTCATGAACGTGCGATCGTACAAGCCCTTGCACTGCCCTAGCAAACGCTTCATCTGGTCTCCGGTGCCCGGCTTTGCTAGCAAGGCATCGATGTCGGCCTTGGCATGGGCGGCGTTGTTGGCTCCCTGCAAGGCGGCGATCTTGGCGAGGCCCCATGTGTCGGCCATGGTGCTCTCGTGGTGATCTAGCAGCTGCGACACACAGAAATTGTAGTTGACGCGCTTGTCGATGTCCACCGCTGCCTTGCATGTC
This sequence comes from Triticum urartu, assembly GCF_056163025.1. Taxonomy (NCBI): domain Eukaryota; kingdom Viridiplantae; phylum Streptophyta; class Magnoliopsida; order Poales; family Poaceae; genus Triticum; species Triticum urartu. The sequence goes on from NC_141876.1 coordinate 612,646,418, forward strand.
GTTTGAGGTGTGGCGGCGACGCCAACCACATTGGACATGAAGAGGGCACAGGTGACCGCGAGAGCAAGGAGCTTGTCCATCCAAACCCTTCTCGTCTACTCTTCTCTGGACGGAGAGGTTGCGTTTTTGGTGCTTGATGTTCTATTGACTAAAGTAGTACTAATACTACGTTAACAATTAACTCTCTTTTTTTGCGTTCAACTAACAATTAACTTATTAAAAGTGTGTGATGATGCATAACTGGCGACAACGGGAGGTGTTGTACCTCGCATTTTCAAATGGATCTTTGGTTCCAAGGTTTACTTTTGTAGGGAGCGCCTAGAACTCATCTAGCTGAGACATAAGTATGGTCTCATTCACATGACGTCATCCCCTGTTGTTGCAGCCCGGTTGAGTCCCCCCTTTGACTTGTTTCTTCCACTGGGCCAGTTTTTAGTTTGGGCTGGTTTTTGTTGTTGTTTTCCAGTTTGGCCCATCAGTTTTTGGTTGTTGCTTACCAGTTTTGGATGTCTGTTGTAACGCACGCACAGAGAAGCCCAAAAAATTGCATCGCACGACCCCTTCCTCCAGTTGCTTCTAGCTTGGTTTTCTTTCTCTGTTAGTACGATTTGTGCTTGGCTGGATTGTTTTTTTTTTTGCCAGCAGCGGCGTTGCCACAAGCAACGTCCGGCCTAAGTTTGTCCTTTGTATGATTTTTCTAATGTGCAGTTCTCTACCGGTTTTCTGTTTGGTTTTTATGCTTCTGCTTATAGAAAATGTTGAAGTTTTTTCATTTTTCCTGTTTAAGTTTTTCTATTTTTCATGCTCCTTGTAGAAAAAAAATGAAATATATATATATTTTTTACATTTGTTATGATATTTCACAAAAAGTGTTCACACATATGAAAAAATCATATCATGTAATAAAAATATAAGATGCATTTAAAAATGTATAATATCATCAAACAACATTCATTATTTATTGAAAATGTTTAAAATGTATTTGGAAAATGTCCAGTGTGTATATGCAAAAGATATTCAACTTGTATTTGAAAAATGCATTTCAATGTACAAAAAGTTCAATTACAAAAAGTTCACTATGTATTTAAGAAAAAATCTTCGTGTGCGATCGCGTTGTGGACCTTCTAACTGCGGTGCGGTGTGGAGCAGGAGGCTCGTCGGCGGCCATCTCATTCGCCAGAGGCTTTGAGCTTGTCGTCCCTGTCTCCTCCTCCTTCTCCTCCTCCTCCTCCGCGCTACCGATTCAAACAGTGCAAATGGGAGACAAAATAAATGCAAAAATAAATGTTTCTGTGTGGATATACATTGGAGAACCGTTGTTGTTGTGGAGATCTTCCAGAAAACCCCCCAATTCTTTTTAAAAAATGGCAGTTGACTACGGAACACTGTGTTTAGTCTAAAAACACATAGAGAAAGCAGTTTGGGGGTCTGTCCTTGTAAAAAAGTTGTGAAACAAAAAATTGAGATTAAAAAAAGGGTCACTAAAAAACACTAGTGCGCCTACAACAAAAACAACAAAAAACGAGACGAAAAAAAGGAAAAAAAAACATAGTTGCGTCTTCACTAAGGAGTAACAACTAGGGTCTCTCAAGTTATTAGTTGGCGCTTGGTTGCAAAATTTTAGCTTCAAAAAGATACGAGGGAAAGTGTTTGTGAAATATACACTATCGAATCAATTGTCAAATTGCTATTGTCACAAAAACAAAGGAAACAACATGGTTGATGATGCGCTTGCAATTGGGAGCGAATACAAACTAGACCCTGAGTTGTGAGTACACGATTGACTTCAACTCGGGCGATTAGAAATTACATCCATCGAGTTGCAAATCGGGGGTGGAATTACGAAACAACACACAAAAAACTGACCAGTTGCAAAGTCCATGTCGAGTTGCAAGTGGCATCGAGTAAAACACCCCCAGTTGCAAGTCGATGGTCGAGTTGCAAGTGGCATGTGGGCCCCATAGTTACGAGTCGATGGTGTACTTGCAACTGGGACAATTACAAAAATAACACACACAAAAGACTAGTTGCTAGTCGAGGGTCGAACTGCAAGTGGCATGCAGGGCCCACAGTTGCGAGTCGATGGTGGAGTTGCAGTTGAGGCAATTACAAACTACACACAAAAAAACCCAGTTGCAAGTCGAGGGTCTACTTGCAAGTGACATGCGGGCCCTCGCAGTTGCGATTCGACAATGGACTTGCAACTGGGGCAATTACGAAACAACACACAAAAAACAGCCCAGTTGCAAGTCTAGGGTCGAGTTGCAAGTGACATCAAGTAAAACACCCCATTTGCAAGTCGAGGGTCTACTTGCAAGTGACAAGCGGGCCCTTGCATTTGCGATTCGACCCTAGATTTGCCACTGGGGCAATTACGAAACAACACACAAAAAATATCCTAGTTGCAAGTCTAGGGTTGAGTTGCAAGTGTCATCGAGTAAACACCCCCAATTGCAAGTTGAGGGTCGAGTTGCAAGTGACATGCGGGCCCTTGCAGTTGCGAGTTAACCCTGGACTTGCAACTGGGGCAATTACAAAACATCACATAAAAAATAGACCAGTGCAAGTCTAGAGTTGAGTTGCAAAGTGGCATCGAATAAACACCCCGAGTTGCAAGTCAATGGTCGATTTGCAAGTGGTATGTGGGCCTCACAATTTCATGAAGATGGTAGACTTGCAACTGGAGCAATTACGAAAATAACACATACAAAAATAGACCAGTTGCAAGTCCAGGGTTGACTTGCAAGTGGCATCGAGTAAACACCCCAACAACAACAACAACAACAACAACAACAACACACAAGACCAATAGCAAGTCGATGGTCTACTTGCAAGTGACACGCGGGCCCTCCCAGTTATGAGTCGATGGTGGACTTGCAATTGGGGAAATTACGAAACAACACACAAAAAATAGCCTTGTTGCAAGTCCGGGGTTGAGTTACAAGTGACATCGAGTAAACACCCCGAGTTGCAAGTCGATGGCCCACTTGCAAGTGACATGCGGGCCCCACAGTTACAAGTCATTGGTGGACTTGCAACTAGGGCAACCCTTCCCCCGACCCCTAGTTGCGGTCGCATTATATGTCCTGCAGTTGCGCTGTGGTGTGCTGAGTTGTGATGGCCCTCGGGTTGGAGCTATTGCAACTACAACAAAAAGACCTAACAAAAAAATTGGAACCGATTTCATCGGCGCCGACAACCATCCCCCTGACTTCCGGTGGTGGTCACATTATATGTTTCGTAGTTGCGGTTGGGTGTGCTAAGTTGGAATTGTGTTCGGGTTGGAGCAGTCGCAACTACAACAAAAAATAAAAAAGGAATCGATTTCATCAGCGCCGACGACCCTCCCCCATCCCGCCAGTTGCGGTCACATTATATGACCTGCAGTTGCGCTTGGGTGTGCCGAGATACAATTGCGCATGGGTTGGAATGGTTGCAACTACAACAAAAACTATTTTTTTTAAATGCAACTGAATTCATCAGCGTCGACAACCCTTGCCCCGACCCATGGTTGCGGACACATCATATGTCATGGAGTTGCACTTGGGTGTGCTGAGTCGCAATTGCGTTCGGTTGGGGCGATTGCAACTACAACAATAAAAAAACCTCTGCCGACAGATTAATGTTATCCACACCGACATATAATGTGACCGCAACCGCAACTCGGGTTGAAGCAGTTGCCACTACAACAAAAAAGTATTTTAAAAAAGAAATGGAACCGATTGCATCAGCGTCGTCAACCCTCCCCCCGACCCCGATTGATGTCACATTATATGTCCTGCAGGATTGCGCTTGGGTGTGTGTAGTTCCAATTGCTCTAAGGTTGGAGGGATTGCAACTACAACAATAAGAAAACCTCCTTTGACTCCTGTTGTAGTGACATCATATGTACTGCAATTGTGCCTGGGTGTGCTGAGTTGCGATTGTGCACGGGTTGGAGCGGTTGCAACTACAACAACAAAAACCTCCCCCGACTCCCGGTTGTGGTGACATTATATGTCCTGCAGTTGCGGTTGGGTGTGCTGAGCTGCGACCGCACTCGGGTTGGAGCGGTTACAACTAGAACAAAAAAACGTAAAAAAAATGGAACCGATTTCATCGGCGTCAACAACCCTCCCCCGACCCCGATTGAGGTCACATTATATGTCTTGCGGGGTTGGGCTTGGGTGTGTTTAGTTGCAATCATGCGTGGGTTGGAGTGGTTGCAACTATAACAAAAAAACCTCCTCCGACCCCCGGTTGCATGGTAAAATTACCGTGTATACAACGACCTCAACAACCGCGAGAGGAGGAAACATAGTCCAGTTCTAGCAGGAAAAAAGGATTCAGACTTTTACTATCAAAATCCTCAGCTCGTGAAGGATAAAGGCGGAGGGAATCGTTGCGGCGGCGCAAGACAAAACAAAAAATTTGTGTTGAAAAAAAATACTCTACACATTCATCTTCATCAAGAAAAACACACAAAAAACCTGTTTCGAAAAACATGGCTTCTATCCTCGTCCATTTCCAACACAGATCCTACTCTACTCCACGCCCATTTCTCCTGCTTGAGTGAACCAACAAAAAGAATGCGTGCTATGCACAAAATCCACATCCATATATACAGCCGTCCACATATCTGACTCAAGCTGTCAAAAATCATATAGCGTTCCTACAAATCTGGCCAGAAAAAAAAACATCTCTAAAAAAACCCTAGAACACGAATCTCTACAAACAACAAAAGAAAATTTAGAGGACGAACATAACAGACAGATTTTTACTTCGAAAATGCCGCCAAGAAGAAACGAAGAGACTGAAAAAGAGGGGCAATGAGACACGGGTTTCGTATATGCTATGCGTACTTGGGCTTCTCTGTCGAAAACGTACCAGGCTGGAATGCAAGTGGGCTTCGTCAGCAAAAAAAAAGGAAAACAAGCGTGCGACAAAAAACAAACAAACAGACCACCAGCGGGACAACAGATGGGCCGCACCTCCCGTCGCTAAGCTCTCCACCTGGACGGAGACACGAATCGTAGCGCGGCTTGATCGGACAGTCAGAAAAGTGAATGAGACCATTTTGTTTCTCAGCTGAATGAGTTTTAGCAAAACCGATTTATATATATATATATATATATATATTTTAAATAAAAATTTAGTGTAAGGAGGATAAATTTATTTCTCATCCATTCATCAGTCACAGCCTGGGCGGCATTACTCACTCAAACGGGCCGTCTGTCGGGCCAGCTGAAACTTTGGTTTCGCCCACCGAAACACGATGGCAAACGCGCTGCAATATTTCTGAACTAGAAGAGCCATAGATCATGCATAAACGGAAGGAAACCGGAGAAGAAGCAATGCCCCCCTCCTCCCCAAAAAAGGAGATCTTATCAGCCAACTGAAACTCATGCTCCTTTTCGGTGGTGTCCGGATCTGAGGCGGCGGCCTCGCTGGTGCGGACGGTGCTCCCCCGGCGGCGGGAAGTGTTCGTCGGTGAGGTAGGCCGGTTTCCCTCGGCTGCGCGGGCAGCAAGGTCCCGGTGGGCGCAGGTCTTGGCGCATGGAGGCCCCGGGCTCCCCGCGTCAGATCGGAGGCGATCCTGGTCCGCTCGTGATGCATGACCTCCGGCCGGCCTGGATCTCCGGCGTACTCGCGCCTTCAGATGTTGTGGCTGGCTCGGAGGTGGCGGCAAGGTGCTTGGCCAGGGGAAACCCTTGGCCGCCGGTGGCGGCCACGGCGTCGATGGCGTCCCGGACGCCATTCCCTCCTTGGTGGCGGCGCCGAGGCTAAACATCCCCTGCCTCCCCCCTTCCCCTGCGCCTGGGTGAAAACCCTAGCCCCGGTGGCTAAGTGGCGGCGGCGCCACAGCGCCGTCACCTTCTTGAAGGCACCAACTTGGGCATGGGGATGCTGGGTGTGTATTGCGAGCTTGTCTGGTTCCTGGTGGCGGCCCTTCCGGCCGTGTCTCCGATGGGGACCTCGACCTTCCTCACCCTGTACATGCCGTGGTGGAGCGGTACTTCATCTCACTCATTCATGGCGGCGAGGATCGGCGGCATGGCGCTGTGGAGGCTCGCCGCCCGATACGCGGAGATGGACTCGCGCAGGCGGAGGTCGCTGTCTGGCGTCATGGTGACGTCGATGGCAGAGTGGCCACACAAGGTAGAAGCCTCAATATGATCTGAAGATGGACCTGCGGAAGATGGTGGCGACGACACACGAGTGCGTCTGACCGGATTGTGCCCCAGACCCGGTATGTGGCTCGGCTGGGGCTTCCGAATATGTTTCGGTTTCCGGCTTTTTGATGTTAGGCTTAGGTGAGTGGTTTGGGTACTGGCCCAGCTAGCACCCCTTCATCATTTTGGATAGGAGTAGTGGCATGTGTTGCCAAGATGGTGGATTCAGGCTTATTGTTGTAATACTTTATAAGGTCCTCGAGAATAACCAATAAAGTGACCGTATGCATCTCCCAGATGCAGAGGCCGTGGGTCATCCTCCTTTTCTAAAAAAAATGAGCAAGTATATACAAATTTTATGGCATGATCAGCTAAAAGAGAACAAATGTATCAAGTACAAGAGCATCTCCAACAGGCGCGCTAAACTAGCGCCGCGCCGTAAAATTTCCCGTTTTAGCGCACGCGCAACCGGAATAGTTGCTCCAGCGGCGCGCGAAAACAGCGCGCACGGCATACGTAGTCCAGCGCGCGGGCCGAAACTCAATCGCGCGCCGCATATTTGCTGCTCCCGCTCCCGCGTGCTGGACTTTCGCGCGCTCGCTCGCACCTTCCACCCCCCATCCATACGTGTCGCGCGCGCTGCATTTTTACGTGCTGCTGGAGCGGCGCGCGCGCGCTACATTTTAGCGCGGCTGCTGGAGTCAGCGCTGCGCACCGCGCCAAACCAGGCGATGGGCGCGCGCTATAACTGTCTTTTGCGCGCGGCGCGTTCGGCGCCGGTTGGAGATGCTCGTATGAAGCAGATTTGCATCGAACATGCAGCAGCCACGAGAGTTCTCAGTTCCAGACGCAAGAAACCAGAAAAAACAAGGCAATGAAAATGAACAAAGTGGATTCTTCTTTGGCTTCCTGGGACTTGGTATGCAGGCCCAAAGAGCAAGGTGGCTTAGGGACCATCAACCCTCCGGTTCTAAATGATTGCCTTCTGCTGAAGAATGTTCTCAAATTTTTGAATCAGGAGAATATCCATCTCTTGGGCTAAGGTGCTTAACCCAAATAGTGCATGCAATCCAAAGAAGATTAGGCATGTTAAAAAAAATGTCTCCATTTGAACTCAAACTGAACTTTCATGTTAGTGGGGTCAATTGGTTGGTGCCGACGCCTCCAAGTTACTCTCTAGGGAGCTAGTCTACTGACCAACGGTAACGGCGACCAACAGATTAGCCAGAGGTATAGCTTACACCTGCGATCTCTTTGCTGGCCACCATCACCAAAGCCTTCTCCCGTCAACGGCATTCTAAGCTTCATTCTCAACTTCTGACAGATGTAGCTAGTCCAGAGGGAGGAATTCCGAACAGATATACTTTCCGGATACCAAGAGCTGCATATCTGCAAGCACATACCAAGTGTGAAAAACAACACGGGAATTGAAGTAGAAATTCTTATAAAAGAAATCAGTTGACTCCATTTGAACTGAAATTGAACTTTCAGTCTGCTTCCACAGAATAGCAGCAGATCCAACCTTGCCTAGCCAGAATAGTTCACTTAACAGCAGGAAAAATATGATCTTCTTTGGCAATTGATCCAGCCACATGATCCTGCTTCAAAAGATAGCCAGCGTCCCTTCGAATCAGCAGTTCTGAATATATACCTGGATTGCCGACAACAAGAAAATGACTAATGGTGCCAACCTGCTAACCAGCTAAAAAGGAGTCTTCCACTGTTCACCAGGACCTCGACTCCTTTGCTCCATCTGCACTCTAGCTACAGCCACCAGAAGTCCAGAAGCTCCATTAGGAATAAAATTACACAATCAATCTGCAGCGACACAAAGTTAGGCCCACAAATCAGCAATTCCTGCAACCAGATCATGGCAGTTCTCCATGTGACAAAAAGTCGTACATTTAATGTACAAATGTGACAATCAGTAAATACGCATGTACCCATGCATTACATTACACCAAGATCGATCAGTACAATCAAAATCAAACACAAAATACAGAAAATTCAGTGAAGTTCAGACTTACAAAGATATCGCACGCCACAAACAAACCAATCACAGAGTTCATGTGTCAAACGCAAACGGCGGAATCACATGCCGCTTATTATGACAAGCAGAAAATTAAATACGCTCACAGAAAGAGAAAAGAACGCAAACAAACATGGATCCATGGTACGTCGCTGCTTCAGAATCCAGCATGCAAAGCGATGTGGCGTTGGTTACACGGCTCCAGCTTGATGCTCCTGCTCCCTCTCAAGGATGCCTGCATTAGAGAGCAGAGCCCAGATGTGTGTGATAAACTCGCCGCCCTGCACCAGCTGCTCGATATGCTCCTCAACATTCGCTGAGGGAGCGAGGTAAAGTATCATCTCGGCCCAAAAATCTGCCATCACCTTCCAGCGGACGCCCTCTTCCATGCCCTCCAGTTGCCTACCAAGTTTGACGCCACTCTCAAAGATCGTCTTCGGCTTCGTCTCCTCTGGTACTGCTGAACTCTTCATGGCCTCGTACATGCTCATTGACTTTGGCAGGAATGTAACTGCTTCTACTGCAGCTTCATCAAACTTCTGTATTGTGTCATAGTGGTGCCCAGGAAGAAGCTTTGGTGCAGAGACCACCAAGTAAGCGCAATATTTCGAAAGTTTTGTGGCGATACTGACAGGTACCTTGAGTTCCTCTGGCCCATCTGGAGAAAGTGGTACCATCTCACAGTACCATGTTGCAATGTGCCAGCTCAAAATAATGTGTGTCTGATTCTGGTTTCTCTGGGACCCACTTGGACTCAGGTTCATCACCCACTCACAAGCCCATAAGAGGTGTGCTGCATCATTGTTGGGCGGAAACAAACATTTCCATTTTCCCACTTTACCACCGGTGGATTTAAGAGAGCAGATAACCACCTTCTTTACTTCATCAGGCAACTCAACAGATTTCCCAGCTTTCCTTCTGTTGCAGATCCTGGGTGAGGCTCGGATGAGAGGAAGGTCACGAGAGAGAGAGGAGGAGAAGATTTCTTTGGAGAACTCTGTCTGATTCATTCCCAGATGCAAGATGTATATACAGGTGCTTTTACAGTTTTCACCCTCTACAGTCCCACAATTACAAGTAAGTCCTACCAACACTCCCCCTCAAGATGGGGCAAAGATATCAATAAGCCCCATCTTGCTACAATTCTTAACAAAAGATACAACATTCAACCCCTTTGTCAATACATCTGCTAACTAATTTACAGACTTAACATAAGTAACTTGCAGAATCCCCACATCTAGTTTTTCTTTGATGAAATGTCTATCTATTTCTACATGCTTAGTTCTATCATGGTGAACTGGATTGTGGACAATGTTAACTGCGGCTTGATTGTCACAATATAGTTGGAGGGGTACACCACCAAGCAGATGAAGTTCTGTTAGTAGCATTTTTAACCACATTAACTCGCATAACCCAGATGCCATTGCTCTAAACTCAGCCTCAGCCGTAGACCTTGCAACTACACTCTGCTTCTTGCTCCTCCAACTAACTAGATTGCCACCAACAAACATACAATAACCTGATGTAGACCTTCTGTCATCTAAACACCCAGCCCAATCAGCATCGGTATATCCCTCAATATTCAGATGTCCATGAGCAGAAAACGGTACTCCTTTCCCAGGACAACCCTTAAGATATCTAAGGATTCTGTTTACTGCATCCATATGAATAGACCGTGGGTCATGCATATATCTACTCACCACACTTACGGCATATGCAATATCTGGTCTAGTGTGTGATAAGTATATAAGTCGCCCAACCAATCGATGGTACTGTTGTTTATCCACAGAATCCCCAGAGTCAGCAATTATGCGATGATTAAGTTCAATTGGTGTGACTGCTGGTTTACAATTTAACATTCCAGTTTCATTGAGTAAATCTATCACATATTTCCTTTGTGAGAGATAAATACCTTGTACACCATATGCTACTTCGATCCCAAGGAAATAGTGAAGATAGCCCAGGTCTTTAACTTCAAATGACCTTGCCAGTGCCTTCTTCAACCAAGAGATCTCACCATCATCATTCCCTGTAATGACTATGTCATCAACATATACAATAAGCACAGTAACTCTATCATGATTATGCTTGTAAAATAAGGTATGATCAGCATTGCTTTGTTTAAATCCCATAGAACAAATCTCATTTCTAAATCGTCCAAACCATGCTCTAGGTGACTGTTTCAAACCATATAGAGATTTTTTCAGCCTACACACTTTTCCCTCTGTCTCTTGTGTACCAAACCCTGGGGGAATCTCCATATAAACCTCTTCATGCATATCCCCATGAAGAAAAGCATTTTTAACATCCATTTGAAATAATTTCCACTTATTATTTGCAGCTATAGATATGAGAGCTCTAATGGTGTTCATTTTCGCCACTGGTGCAAATGTCTCATCATAATCGACTCCATAAGTTTGACTATACCCCTTTGCCACTAATCTGGATTTATACCTTTCTACCTGTCCCTCTGAATTTTGTTTCAAGGTAAATACCCACTTACAACCAACAACCCTTTTATTAGGAGGAAGAGTCGTGAGTACCAAGTATTGTTCTTGTCAAGTGCTGTCATCTCCTCTATCATAGTTGCCCTCCATTTTGGGTTCGACTTTGCCTCCTGCCAGTCCCGTGGTAAGGGTCCTGCAGAATCCAGTGCTGCGATAAAGGATTTATAAGAAGGACCAACAGTGTCATAAGAGACATAGCTAGAGACATTATATGGATCCAATTTAGAGGGCAACTTCCCAGCCTTAGACCGTGGCTGCTTTCTATGAGCTATTGGAACATCAAGGTCATCATATTGAGAAGAGATGTTACCACTTCTGAGGAAGGTCTGGAGTCATCAGGTTGACTTTGAGTATCATCTTGTTGGTCAGCTTCCTGCTCTTGCTCATGTTGTTGTCCATAAGCCTCAGCTTCAGGTTCCAACACTTGCATTTGTTCCTGGGTATGTCATTTTCGTGTATACACCTGCATCTCCCTTTCCTCGTTTGGTTTTGGCCATCGGGGTGCTGCATTTGATGTATCATACTGCTCCCCCTTTCTTTGTTCTTCTTCAGTTTCTGCACGGATTACCCCAATTATCATCCCTTTTGATGTTGTGTCATCATCCCCCTCTTCCTTGTCTCCCCATGTCCCACAATCTGCATCTAACATGTTATCAGTAAACAAATCAGGAAACACATCAGTTAAGTCCGTTGGTTCCCCATAAAATGGTTCATGTTCTCTAAATACCACATCCATACTCACGAACATTCTTCTTTCCGAAGGACACCAACACTTGTAACCTTTTTGCTTACTAGAATACCCCACAAATATACACTTTAATGCCCTTGGATCTAGCTTACCAACTGAAGGCCTATAATCCTTCACAAAGCATGTACACCCAAATACTTTTGGTGGAACCACATATGTAGTGTCCCCGGTTAGACATTCGATTGGTGTCTTGTACCCAAGCACCCTGGATGGCATCCTGTTCATCAAGTAGGCCGCAGTCATGACTGCTTCACTCCACAAAAACTTTGGGACATTCATGGCAAACATCATACACCGAGCAATCTCTAGGAGATGCCTATTTTTCCTTTCTGCTAGTCCATTCTGTTCAGATGTACCCGGACAGGTAGTCTGATGGATAATTCCGTAACTTGATAGATATTCATCAAGTTCTTTGTTCACATACTCGGTACCATTATCCGAACGTAGTACCTTCACACATGCACAATATTGGGTCCTAATCATATTATGAAAATCTCTAAAGCATTCAAATACATCACTCTTATGACGCAAAACATAGACCCAAGTAGTTCTAGTGCAACAGTCGATGAATGTAACAAAATAGTGATAACCATTTATCGATGTCACCCCACTGGGACCCCATACATCTGAGTGTATAGTTTGTAGAGGTACATCACTTCTATTATCAGATGACAAATAAGAGCTCCTAGTTTGCTTTCCGAACTGACAAGCATCACACATTAGTTGTTCCTTGCTAATTTTACAATAAAGATTAGGGTAGAGCTGACCCAGAGTAGCAAAAGATAGATGTCCCAAGCGACGATGTTGAAGTAGAAATTCTTCTAGGGGTGAGGAGGACACCGCAGCAGCCACAGTAGGGAATATCTTATTATCCAGGTAATATAACCCATCACGCATGCTCCCCGTCCCAAGCTTTCTTCCAGTCCCAAGTTCCTGAAATATGCACCAGGTAGGAAAGAATATAGCAGCACAATTCAGCTCTTCAGTAATACAGCTGATCGACAAAAGGTTAATTGGAAATGCGGGGACATGCAAGACAGAAGAAAGTGACATATTTGGACTGCACTTGACCATTCCAGACCCCACAATCGCTTGAGTAGAACCATCAGCTAATTTTACACTTTCCCTTCTTAGATTAGAAATATAATTATAAAAATCCTTATTAGATCCAGCCATATGTCTAGATGCACCAGAGTCAATTAACCATTGTGCCCCTGTTGTAAAATTATCACTACACCCCATAATAGAAGAGTTGTTACCAGCGAAGTTGGCTGACGAAGATGATGCATGTGTCTCCGAGGGACGCAGATCACCAAGGCTCAAATTCTTTAGTTGACGCCATTTCTCTAACTCATCGGCGGTCATCTCGATGCTCACAGTCCTAGATGGTTCTTCAGCAACAGCAGAAGTGTGTGCCCTTCCTATTGACTGCATACCTCTTCCACGCCACCACCACGTCCATCAAGCCCGCGACCACGTTCTCTGCCATGCCAGTCCAGGCCTCTACCACGACCTCCTCCTATTAGTTGTGGGCAGGCTGCCTTGAAGTGTCCTGGCTGGCCACATTCAAAGCACTTCTTCTCATGAGTATTTGCTCCTGGTCTTGGATAATTACCACTCTTGACAGCAAGGAGAGCTGAACGCCTTTGTGAGACACCTTGGGCCATGGGTCCTATTGTCTCCAATTTCAATCAAGTTTCCTCGCTTATAATTGCAGCAATTGCTTGCTCTAGACTGGGCAACTTCCCACTACCATAAAGTGTTGCTCTCCTATTCTCGAACTTAGGATGAAGACCATTTAAGAAGTCCCTAACACGCCTTCTTTCAGTCCATTTACTATGTTTCTCAACACATTTCCCACATTCCATCTCAACTGGATCATAGTAATCAAGATCACTCCACAACCTTTTCAGTTCTGACACATATTCCACAACAGTCTTCTCACCCTGGCCTAGCTCCTGTAGTTCCTTTTGAATCCTACATGCCAACATCTCATTCCCTACACCTGAATATGTCCCCTTCAGGAGCCTCCAAATTTCTGAGGCCTCCTTGATCCTTTCAACTTGCTTTGCAATCTGAGATGATATTGAGCTTAAAAGCCAAGCTCTCACCAATGCATTTGTTGCTTTCCACTTCTGGGCCTCTTTCGAATTTTCCTCGATAGGCTTCTCCACTGTTCCCAGTATATACCCCTCAAGGTTCCTCGAGATCAGGATGGTCTCGGCATGCTCTGCCCAACTGGAATAATTTTCCGCACCCTCTAGCTTCACATGTGGCATTTGCAACGGGTGAATCTCTTCCTTGGCTTCAGTCTCTGGTCTTGAGTTTCCAGCCTGCTTGCTGATTGCATCAAAGAGTGCTCTGTATTTCTCATCCATAGACTGAAGCACAGCTGCAAGTTCCCCGGCTGTAACTGCCACAGGAGCATTTACATTTTCTCCCATCTTGCAAGTTCTTCAGGGTCACACTACAGTACTGTACAGCCCTCAATCACCACCTCAAAGCGAGTAATCTCCCCTGTGAATCCCTGCAGCCTACCTTCTAGCTGCACCTCAACCTTGCACCCAAGAACCAACTCAGCGCTCTCACCTTCACCTGAATAAATCCTACTCAACCCCTCAACAACGGCTGTACTACACCTCCTGGGTACCACTCACCTCTGTCTCCAGTCCCTTGGCTATTTGCCTTGCTCGCAGCTGGCTCCCCTGGTCCACTGCAGCCGCCGCCGGCCCCCTGCTCCACTGCAGCAGCAGCTGGTCCCCTTCTCCACCGCAGCCAAGCACACAATCAGGCAGCCCCGATTTGACTCTCTGCCGCACCAAATCGGGCCCCAGAACCTCTGCCTTTACCTCCCAACACTCAGTGCCGTCAATCTGAGCGATTCTGGAGCGAATCCCCGACCTGCTCTGATGCCATGTTGCAGATCCTGGGTGAGGCTCGGGTGAGAGGAAGGTCACGAGAGAGAGAGGAGGAGAAGATTTCTCTGGAGAACTCTGTCTAATTCATTCCCAGATGCAAGATGTATATACAGGTGCTTTTACAGTTTTCACCCTCTACAGTCCCACAATTACAAGTAAGTCCTACCAACACCTTCGGACCTTCAATGCCTGATTATTTATTGGATGGTAAAACGCATTGTCTCGAAGATATATCATTCTCCCCACTATCGGCATCAGGCGATCGTGGCGTAAGATTGCAAGGATTGATAGACTAGGATTGCAGCTGACTGAATCAAGTAATGAGTAATGCCCAATCTTGTGTTGCCAATAGTGTCTGTTTGAAGCATACGACACACCAATATTGGCAAGAAACTCCTTTAATACCATGATGGAAGATGTAAGACACACACCAATCTTGGCAAGAAATCTTTGTGAGGTTGTTCCCTTCAATCTTGCTTGTTCTCTGATATACTTACAAACAAAGGATACTCTTCCCCAAATTCCCATCCAGTAAAATAACATCTGCAGGAATTCAAGAAAAGCACTGGATCCAAGTATCACTAAGGTGATACCAACATCATCAGTAACAGTACTTGTGATCTGCCGATTGCCCTGAGTAATCTTCAACGGAGCCCTGGCAGTAAAGTATGCCATGATAGATATGCCGATGACTGAAATGAAGGACCAAAATGTTGCAGCCGTTGACCCATAATAAATGGCAGCATACTTGGTGAAGAAGAAGTCATACATAAATGCTAACTCAACCTCAATCACCTTGAACACCCTGTTGTAGTCTGTGGAACCCTCTAATTTGTTCTCTGATAGAAGCCATTCAAAGAAAAAATTATGTACCCTGTCTTTGGATTCGTCACAAGCAAATCCAAAGAAGCGCCTTCTCAACAGATGGAAAAGAGAGAAGGAAAGGCATGCATCCTTCAGCTCCGGGCCTAGTGACTTGCACCGCCATACCTTCCCAATGTCAATGATTTCAACTTCTGGATCTTCCACTATTAATTCTCCTGAATATAATGTTTGAGCATCGACAAACTTGGATTTGCTAATGGGCCAGTCAACCAGGTAATTGCAACGTTCCATGGTGGTTGGGTCAAATACATCCTTATTGTGCTTTTCATCATCATACATGTAATCAGCAACCATTTTGTTCAATTTCCATGAGCGGCTTGCTAGAATAATTGTTGTACCTCTCTGCAAATACCTGATCAAAGCAATTATGGAAATAAAAGCAATTGATGGGATGTAGTCCTTCTACACTGTGGCGAAAAGCAACAGCACGCATAAATTGTACATGACAGCTTGGTATTTGAGTCTTGTTACTTGTTTGTTGTCGTCGAGACTGTAAGCTGTGATAGAGTCGGTACAAGCATGAAGCATGAAGAGAGATATACCCCAAATAGGGTATATGCTGCTCTTCAACTCAGAAGATTGCATGGAACCGAGTGTATACGTTGCCAGTGAGAAGGACAAGGCGTACGCGCCTAAGACACCTTTCTGGAAAAACCAGTTTCTGCACCGGCGACGATGGGACCCAGAGACCGCGAGGAAGAGTAGGATGCCAGCAACCAACGATACAAGTACCTCGATCCGGATCATTGTTACCCTTGGGTTCTTCCACAACTCTTTTGCATTGTGTGACCAGCTCGTAACCGTGGAATTCCAAGATTGTTGCCCTGTCTTCCACACATCCTCATGAATGTTAACCTTCAATGATCAATACAAATATTGTAAGATATACACACATAAGGGGCAAGAGTTATACCATCATATACCAAAAAAATTATGGTTTAAGAGAAATTCAGCTTAGTCTCCACACATGATATGTGTGTCACAAAATGTAGGCTGATTTCACATCTTGTATCAACAAGCATGATGTGTGCCTACATGCCACAGCTAGATATGATTTCCTTGTAATTCCTGAACTTATTTGTAAATGTACTTGTAATTAACACAACGAACATGACAAAGTTAATGTACTCATTACTCATTAGAACAAAGCAATAACATGTACAAATGTACTTTTAACCAACACTGTGAGCATGACAATTAACACATTCATTGCTTTTTAAAAACACTTCCTCCGGCAACATCTGCACGGGGGTAAGAGCATCTCCACCCGGTTCGCCAAGAGCCCCCCAGAACACCTTTTTTATCGCCGGTGACAAAAAAATGCCCAGTCGCGCCCTCAGGAGCCCAAAATTCGCCGGTTTGGGCCGAAATTGTCGCCGGCGGACCCAAGCCGAACCCAGCACGCTGGGGGCCGACCGGGGACGCCGGGGGAAAGAAAAATGGCACAAAACATCTCGCGCCCGATTCCCACCCTGTGGGCCCGCCAAGTCAGCGACTAGGCTTCGTCGTCCTCATCGCCTCGCCTCTGGTCCCACGTGAATCACTGCCAAAGTTGTTGTCGTCAGCCTTCCATTGATCATGGGCGGCGCAGTGATGGCGAGCCACCGCGTGTCCCGCCCTTTCCCGCCACGCGTCCACACTACTGCCGTCCCCTCACCGCTATAAAAGCTGACCTTCGTCGCCGCTCGCCGCACTTGCCACAGCCATCTCTCTCTTGCCTGCCTCCAGCGCCGACCACCTTTCTCGCCCTCTCTCCTTCACTGTCCTCAAGCACTCGCCATGGCGGAGAGGTTCCCCGACGACGGTGCAGCGGCCAACGGCTTCGGCCACCATTGGCTGCACGAGTGGGAGGCGCGCCTGTTGCAGGAGGCCAACTACCCGACGTCGCCCAACATGCGCGTGCCCAGCGCATGGTGGCTGAGCGCAGGCAGCGTCCCTGTGCCTCCGCTGCCCTCCGGCACGGAGCGCGGCGCCGAGATCGCGGAGATCCGGGCGAACATGCCGGAGCAAGCGCGCCAGCAGCCGCGGTATGCGGTGGACAACCACGCGCTCTGGCCCGCCTACTTCGAGCGGCATCGTCCGACAACGGCGCCCCGGCGCCGGAGAGCCGCCACAACACGGAGGGTCGCTGTCAATGGTGGGGCGCGCCGGGGCAGACTCTCGCCCCCGTGCTCGTGCACATCGAGGGCAGCAATGAGCCGCCACTGGAGTACCCGGCGCCCTCCTTCTCTCACCACCGCGGAAGCTCATGGACACGCAGTCCTCATCGTCCTCGGGCTCCCACTTTTCCGGGTCGGCGCCGGCGGCACTCCTCCTCGTCAAGCCCGAGCCGCAGGAGACGCCGCTCCATCGACGCACCCGTGGCGGCAACCTCATCATCAACGAGGGCAGCCGTGTCCCTTCCCCTCCCCACTCCCGCCTGGTCAAGCCGAAGGAGCCGGCAACGCTCCTTCCCGTGAAGCAGGAGCACGAGGCCATGGCCGCCGACCTGGAGAGCGGCTTGCTATGGTCGCGCCAGGACTAGGAGATGGAGCGCCAGCGCCGCGCCTGGAAGAAATTGCTGCACAGCGTAGCGGCCGCGACGAGGGTGGCGGCGTCGTGCTCTCCGACAGTAACGACGAGGTCGCGCCGAGCCAGCCGGTCCGCACCGGCTATCCAGGGCAGGGCTGCAGCAAGGACGCCCCGAAGGACGGTCCGCCGAGCGACGACGAGTACACTGTCTTCTACAACCTCCTCGGCATGAACAAGTAGGAGTAGTTTTCTTTTATGTTTTAATCTATGTAACTTTGCCTAAAATATCAATGAAATCGTCTATATTTCGTCCAAATCAACCGAATTTCGTCGACTTTGGGTTTTTAATTACTCACACCGAAATTTTCGCCGGCGACGCCCCAAGAGGCGCTATTTTCATACAAAAAACGGCCTTGGGGCCGAACGGCTGGAGATGCTTAAGACAATCGACCTTAGTTTGGCCAAGCATTTGTTTCCCTTCTAATGCTTAATTAGGTTGGTCGTATTTCAGTGGTACTTAATTTGTTGATAGATATGCCGATTGCCGAAACAAATTTATCTTACAAAAAGAACTCATGACGGTGACTTTCTTGATGGAAACATTTAGAGTTATAGCAGGGAACATTTGGATATGCAGAAACAGATCTTTACAGATGCAGGAAAATCTTGAAGGATGTAGACTAATCAGATGGATGGTATTCCGTCTGAAAATAATTGTCATCAAAATGGATAAAAAGAGATGTATCTAAAACTAAAATACGTCTAGGTACATCTTTATTTATTTATTTTGATGACAAATATTTCCGAACGGAGGGAGTAGAACCGTAGCAGCGAGCGAGAGAGATCCCCAGAGAGTAAGATGACGGCTAACCTATGTCCGAACACAAAATTAATCGATGCCGCCGCCGAGTCCGCCATGGATCGAGAGGAGAAGGATGAGGGGGCGATGGGGATGGAGCCGGCGACGAGGGAGGGAGGGGTGTCCCCCCGAGTAAACCGTCGCCATCTCTGGCGCTGGCGGGGGCGGGGGAGATGCCGCGAGGAGGCCCCAAGCGGACGGAGAAATGGCGGAGAAGGGGAGGCCCGTGCTGGCTGGGATGGGGACGAGACGCCATGGAGAAGTGGAGGTGAGCGCAGGGGATGGGTAAAGATGATACGTTCTTTCCTTCTTCTTCTTTTTTTTGAGAATTTAAGATATATAAGATACGGTAATTCGAAATGCCCACTGTGACAAAAATGATGTTTGTAATGCTCACAGTGGGCATTTCTTGATGAAATTTCGTGTTTGTAATAAGATACGGTGCACAATATAGCCATTTCTTGATGAAATTTTGCACATACACAAATATGTAAGATGTCTAAAAATAAATTATTTTTTAATTTTAAAGTTTGCACCCGGAGCATATATAAAATTCCAGGAGCCAAAAATGTGTCCTATGTAAAGATAGTGACATTGGTTTTTTTATAGCTGGTATTATCGTCACTAACAAAAGCACGCTGGTATGGGTTACATGTGGCAAGCAACCCAAACTATTCAGAAAAAACACGCTGGTAGAAACTGCCTTGTCTTGATGCAAAACTAAATCCTCCGGGTTCAATCAAATACGCGGTAGGTTTTCTGTATGCTCAAGTTGATTTTTGAAACTTCGGCCTCCAAAGAAGAAGAAAAATGCAATTCATTTTGGTGAAAGAAAATGCAGGCCATAAAAAATCTCGGTCGACTTAGTTACACACACACACACACACGATATGGACCTAACAGAAAATAAAGAATTCTCAAGAAAAAACAGGAAATAAAGAAAAATTTCACGTGTGAGATCATTTGCTTGCGTACCGCGGCATCTTGATCCATCTTTTGGCCTCGGAGCTCAGTTGATGAGGCTTGAGAGGAGAGGAGCGGCGGAAGCTCCGGCTACATAGAAATGGCGATGGGCGATATCATCTTCGATTCAATTGATTTTCTACGACTCGATCGATGATCGGTAGTCCTATTCTATACGACTCACCGGCCTGGTGACTGTCGCAGCATGCATGGCTGCGTGCCTTTCCTTGTTACCTAGTACAGCATCTGTCGGTGACTTGAGACAGTGAAAAAGGAAAAGCAACGCAAGAGAATAAAGGTGGTGACAGAGCTCGCAAGCAAATGTAGATGCTGCTGCGTTGTCCCTCCGTTCCGTGCAAAATGTACATATAGAAATTTTAAAATAAATTATGAAATGAAGTAAAAAATGTATTGAAAAGATGCAAGTCACTATTTCTCCTTTTTAATTACCTAACCTCCAATGAGCTAGGTGCATGTAGAAATTAAGGGTGTGTTTGGATCCCTCGCCTGCTTACCTTGCTGGGCAAAGCTAGCCTTGCCGACGGAGGCTAGCCAAATTGGCTCGCTCACAAAAACGAGAAAAAGGCTGGAAACTGCAGGTAACGAGACGGGCTTGCCGAGAAACCAAACCCATCGCTTATTTGCTTCGCGAGGCTAGGTGAGCGCTTGCCCAGAAACCAAACATGCTCTAAGAAGATCATATGTAGAATGATATTGGTCTTGATTACCGTATGATAAAACATTAACATGTCCATACATCGAGTAGCAGAGTACCACAATAAAAATTCTGCTGGGGCATCAGCACAAGCACGCTCAAATAAAACGAAAAAAAGAAGAGAAAAAAGACCACCAAATGGCCACAACATCATGGGGCTACGACGAAGAGAGGCGACAAGCAGTGTCATGCAACGCATCCAACATCTACCCCAGAGAAGACCCATCCACTCCCCTCGATGACATACATATTGATCCCAAAATCACTAGCTGAGGATCGTTACAAAGATCACTTCCACTTTCTCAGGTTGTGACAAGTGACACGTGTCACTTGTCGCAACCTGGAAGTTTTCCTTTTTTTGTAAATCTGTTTCTTTAAAATGTTTTATCTCTTAAGCTGTGTATCTAAATCTTGAACCGTTTTCATCATTGGATTTCTCGCGTCGAGATCTTCAAAACTAGATCCCATGTTGATACGTTTTGACGAATTTTTTTTTCACGAAAAAACCGACCCGGGAGAACGGGTTTTTTCCCTTTCCGAAAGAAGCACGCCCGTGCCTCTCGCGAAAGAAAAAAAACAAAAAAAAACGTTTTTTTCGTTTCCAAGAGGCACGGCCATGACTCTCGCGAAAGCACAACCGTGACTCTCGCGGAAGCAAAACTGTACTTCTCGCGAAAAGAAAAAATAGAAAATGCTTTTTTTTCGATTCCGAAAGGCACTGCTGTGACTCTCGCGAAAGCACAACCGTACCTCTCACGGAAGCAAAACCGTGCCTCTCGCGGAAGGAAAAAAAACAGAAAACGCGTTTTTTTCGTTTCCGAAAGACACAGCCGTGACTCTCGCGAAAGCACAAACATGCCCCTCATGGAAGCAAAACCGTGCCTCTCGTCGAAGGAAAAAAAATAGAAACCGCATTTTTTTTCTGTTTTCGAAGGCACGGCTGTGACTCTCGCGAAAACACAACCGTGCCTTTCGCGGAAGCAAAATCGTGACTCTCATGAAAGAAAAAGAAAAAAAACGTGTTTTTTCACGCAAATTTTTTTTAAAACTTTTTTTTGACCCAAAAGCTAAGGAAGACTGGTAGAAAACCGGAATGTAAAAAAATAAAAAAATCATTTAAAAAGCTGAAAACGCGTGCGGAAAAATAGAAAAAAATTCGGAGGGAGCGCCCAGAGTGCAACACGTGGCGAATGACTGAGAGCGCGACACGTGGCGAATGGTTGAGAGCGCACCAAGTGACGCTGATGGTTACGAGGCTCCCGAAGGAGCGCTCATTAATTAGTTGCTCTCTATTGATCCTTGTGAAAAAAAGGGACATATTGATAAGGAGAAAGGACAAGGGCGTTGCCAGCACGACGCAAATTCGAGAGCTATGCGTCGTCCGTCCGGATTCCTATTACGCGTCCCCTACAGTGCAGCAGTATTGGGTCGGCCCAGTAATGTAGCTAGGCGTGAGTTTGTTTCCCTGTGGTTTCTGTATCAGTTTTTTCATTGTTTTGCATTGTTTTTTGCGTTTCCTTTTCCTTTTTGTTTTTATTCGGATTTATTATTTTATTCTTGCCTCCTTTTTATTTTATTTTTTCCTTTATTTTGAATAGATGTATAATTTTTTTCGAAAACATCTTAATTTTTCGTTTATATCTGTAATATTTTATTACACATTTATATTTTTCAAGTTAATGTCTAAAAATTTTTAAAATAATTTTTTGATATATCTTACACATTGTACATTTTTCTTATATATCTAAAACATTTTTTGCAAATGCTTAACATTATTCAAATACAGGATTAACATTTTCTTAAATACATGTTGTGAACTTTTTCTACATACGTGTTATTTCTTAAATACACATTATATTTTTTAATGATGTGAGATTGTTTTTTATAAATAGTTAAATATTTTAAAAATATTATATAAAGTTTTCTAAATGTCACAATCATATTTTTGGTAGGCACGATCAATTTTTCTAAATGTAGCACATATTTTTTAACCATATGAAACACTTTTTTGAATGCGTGAACATTGTTAAACACTTTTTTGAATGCGTGAACATTGTTAAACACTTTTTTGAATGCGTAAACATTAGTGTCAGAAACGCTCTTATATTATGGGGCGGAGGGAGTACATTTTTAATTGGTACATCTTTTTTGTTGATGGTACAACTATTTTAAAAAGTTGAAACTTACATTTTTTACACTGAATGAAAAAAAAATAGCATGTGATCAACACTTTAAAAAATTAACTAAATTAATTGTTAACCAAAATTTTATAAAAAGATATATGAGTGACATCATCATGAAATCAACATAGCAGATGGCTACTTTGCTGGTCCACTATCTGCTCCTGTAGGCGAGCCGAGCTACTGTCTCGCTCAAGCGAGAGATAGCTGTGCCCGAATGCAAGCGCCCCCCCCCCCCCCCCCTCTCCCCCACACACACAACTTTTTTTTAGGTATCACAGACTTGATTAATTTGAAACAATATTAAAAGGGATGCAAAGGGGGTCATGCGGGGATAGAAGCCACAAGTGGTGATCCTGACGAAGCGAAACAGATAATTTCACAAGATTGGGCGCCTCTTAATTCGAAGCCTGGCCTTCGAACATAAAATGACAGCTAGAAAAACTTGCTCTCCTTCTCTCTATCTCCTTCACGATTGTGATATAAGCCCCCCCCCCTCCCCACCCGCTCGTTTTTTTATATCGTCCGCAATCGTTTTGCAGTCTCAAGAAATCACCAAATAATCAAAGATAGATCAACCACAAGTGCCAAGGCCTCACATCACACTGTAGACTCAAGAACTATTGGATTATTGACTCCTGGTAGAACAATTGCTGAAGACTCGAGGTAATTACCTTGTTCATCTCTGCACACGGCCGCCGCAGCACCAAAACTCCCATCGTGAGATAACCCCCCGTCGACATGGACTTTTACGTGGCCGCTCGGGGGAGGTTTCCAAGGAATTGGCATGGTGATCGTGTGTGACAGTAATGGTAGACCTATTCAGCTCATCCAACTTGGCAATGAAACTTCTATTAAGAGGTGTGTCGACATCGGGCTTAGGAATGTTGCCTCATGTATTGCTTTCCTTCATGTTGTCCACACGGCCAGAAGAGTGACGACCAATTTCACAAACTCCACATGTGATAACGCTTCTATGATGTTAAAGAGCCAGTGTTTCGCACTGGGTTCATGAGACTGAACAATATGACCAATTAATTCCTCGTTGCATAGTGCCCAAACTCACCTCGAAGCGTACAATCAATCAGCGTATGCCTCCAGGAATCAGCACCTCCATAAAGTTGGCAAAAATCTGTGTCACACATCTTCCTATGGTGACACACATCCTCCGATGGCAATGAGTGGCTTGCCAACCTCGAAAGGAATGTTCTGATCTTGCCGGGAACTTTGATATTCCGTAGAGATGTCCAACACTTCTCCATGCCTCCATTGGAAGCAGCCCCCTTTAATCTAACAACCCCTCCTTGTTGTTTCTTAAGTTAACCAACATACGGTGTGCTGACCTGACAGAAAACTCTCCTTTCTTTTCAAATTGCTAGGCCCAGAAATCTGCCGTTAGAGTTGTGCAAAGGGGTATGTTCTTTGTTGCTTGAATGTCAAAGGGAAGGAAATATTCTTGCAACTTATCATCTATTCATGCCGCCGAAGTGCTGTCATCAAATCGCTGACCAAGTTTGGAGGAACACTGGCCAGGCAAGTAACTGGTTTCATCGAAGATTCTCTCGATATCCAATTTTTGGTCAAAACTCGCGTGGTTGTGCCATCACCAATGCGCCTAACGATGCCCTGAGAGAGCACGTCTCTACCCTCCAGGATAGACCTCCATACTTGAGATGGATGTGTTCCCAGTTCGGCAGTGAGAATGTCATTGTTTGGGTAGTAGACATACTTGAGTAATTGGTGCTGATTATTCAATCCAAGTTGAGAGTGAGAAGAAGGATGTGCTTGGTTTGCAATGGTATTGGGTGGGGCCGAGGCCTATCGAACTATTAAAACTTAACACTAGATTGTTAACATTGTTCAAGACTGCATGAATACTTATCTTGAATACTGAAACCGTGCAACATATAACAAATTTGTTTTCCCAATAGAGTATTTTGTCTATAAAAAATACTCCCTCCGTTCCATAATTCATAATTGTTGGTGTGGTTTTAGTTTTGAACTAAAACAATTACTGTCGTTGTTAAATTTTTTGAACTAAAACCACTACAAGAATTATGAAATGGCGGGAGTATTTTTTTAAGGTACTCCCTCCGTCCCAAAATAAGTGTCTTAACTTTATACTAACTTTAATACAAAGTTGTACTAAACTTGAGATACTTATTTTGGGGCGGAGGAAGCATGTGAACATTCCATTTGACATATATAAATATATTATTTGACATATATGGATATTTTTCAGAGCCAACGAAACATATTATACAAACATTAAATTTTTTTATTATGAAACATTTTTATCTTTGTATAAGTTTTTGAATTTACATGAAATTTCAAACATGAACATTTTCAAAGACGGCGAAACATATTTCAAGATTTCTTTTCATGCGGACCACAGTCTGGAACCTTTTCTGTTCTCTCTTGTGTGGTAGTAAAGTACTACTTCCTTGTTGAACCTAAAAGGATAAGGGGGCACGGCAATGTGTGGATGTGGAGAGAGACGAGCCAGCGAGTAAGCCTGAGAATAGTTTGGGTTCAAACCTAAGTTTTAGTTCGGTTTTTCCAGTGGGCTGTTTTGGATTGGTTTGAATGGTCTGAAGCCCTAATGTAATCTGGTTTGGTTTGGCCTTTAACACTTACTAGACTGGATTAGATCGGTCTGGACACAGACCAATTGGTTTGAAACTGTTTCAGTCTGTAGTCCCAAGAACAAATCAGCGATTTCGTTCAAAAAAAAAAGAACAAATCAGCGACCAGTCTAGCTACAAAGCGCACCAGAGGCGAGACCACCATCCCTGAAAAAACGTACGGGGCCAGCGCATCGACAGCTTCACAAGTTGACGGCGACTAGCAGCATCAAGACCGTATCTCTCCGTTAAGCACGAGCGTTAGCTTAACGGGTTCACGGCGACTAGCAGCTTCAAGACCGTATCTCTTCGTTAAGCGTGAGCAGTAGCTTCACGAGTTCACGGTAGCAACGCAGCGGTTTATCCAGGGTTTTAAACTAGATGTGCTCTAGTTATTGCACATCTAAGTGAGTGAATCATGCATAAAAAGAGGAAAAAAAATATCCACACGAATCTTAACATAAGATCAATGACATAGGATTTAGATGTGCAATACTTATGGCACATCTAGATGTGCTTTAGCAAAACTGTTTAAAACTACCGATTTAATCCGAAAACGTGAAGCAGTTTGGATTGGTTTGGATGGGGAATACACCTAGCTTGGTTCGGTCTGGATTCTAGACCTCAATATTTGGATCAGTTTGTCTAATTCACATCTAGATGTTTTTTAAAGATGTCACATCTAACCTTCCACAAGTATATAATGCATCAACAAGAAACAAAAAAAACTAGGACAAAAAAAATAGACCACAAACAGAATGAAAATCAGCACAGATCAAAATAACTATGTCACATCTAGATGTGTCCTAGACAGACCCTATTTGGATTGGGTTGGATTGGTTGCCGGAAGGAAAGTCGTATGATTTGGGCTGGTTTTAATCTGGATTTGAAACTATTACCAGGTTTACCAGCGAGTGATGCAAACGTGAACAGAGCACGTAATGTTACGACCGAGCGAGTGTCACAGAGCCATCACCGCCGGTGACGATCGGCGCGAGCACTCTCGTCGACGACGGGCACGTCCGGATGAAGCACGCCATCGACACCCTGGGCCCCACGCTGTTAGCCACCACGCGGTGCTCCACGCTCTTGAACCTACCGTTGGACATGAGCTGCAGGTGGTCACCCACGTTGACCACCAGCGCGCCCGTCACCGCCGGCACGTCCACCCGCGCTGCAGACGTTTTCTTCTTCTTGTCGTCGTCGTCCACAAGCACCTGGAGACCGCCGACGGCGTCCTGGAGGAGCACGGTTAGGAAGCTGAGGTCGGAGTGCCTGGTGGTGCCCAGCGTCAGGTGCGGCTCTGGGCACGCCGGGTAGTAGTGGTCGTCCATGCTCAGCCGATCCAGGCACCTTGTCTCCTCCTCCAGGTACCTCGGGTGCAGGCCCAGCGCCTCCAACAGCAGCTCATACAGAGTGCGGCCTAGCCGCTGCACCCGCCGAGCGTACTCCGGCACGACGGCCCTGCACGCCGCCGGGATCTCCTCGGGCGCCAGCGGCCAGTGGCGGAGACAGGGGGGAGCAAGGGCCTGGCCCCCCTATCGATCGAGTAATCGTTTTTTTTAACCGGGCTATCCCCTTTTCCATTACTTAGAACGGAAATATAAAGTTTGAAATAGAATCCAAAAACAGAGAAAAGGGGAGAGTGAGTTCAACGCACTGCTAGGAAACCCACCGCATTCGCCCGCCATCAAAACGAGTGCTATGGGGCGAAAACCTAAGCAGCACCATAATAACGCTAGTTCTATAACAATAACAGGATGGAAAGCCATCATAAAACAGGGCTAAACAGTTTTAGTTGTGAGGCTACTACTACAAAGCCACTCAGCAAACAGTTGCCAAAAGAGACCGACAACAGAACAAACGCTGCAACTTCACATTTCACCCCTGGACGCGTCGCAGGCCCTTATCATCAGCAGAGTCCCGTTGCAAATCATCTCAGCACTCGCTCGAAGTTGCTTGACGTCACCCCCAGCCTGCAGACCTACCCAATACAAGAGAAAAGAAACTGCCTATCTATCTTTGACGTGAAAATTCTGAAAACAAAGAGAAAGGCGGGTCTATGTGAAAGCCCACGAATAAGTTGTTTTTTGCAAGTCCATTACAAGGCCTGATTTCGTGGTTGGCCTCCGCTAAAGTCTCCTAGGCGCTGGGAATTCCCTTCGGTCATTAGCGCGAGGGTTTTTCTTTTTTGGAAAAGGGGTGATTCCCCGGCCTCTGCAT
This sequence comes from Triticum urartu, assembly GCF_056163025.1. NCBI lineage: Eukaryota > Viridiplantae > Streptophyta > Magnoliopsida > Poales > Poaceae > Triticum > Triticum urartu. Next base: position 612,673,732 of record NC_141876.1, read on the forward strand.
CAGAAAGATGCTTAGCGCGAGGGTGGATTAGTGATGCACAACTGACGTCCTGTGCACTTGCCGCCTACCCGCCTCTACTATCCCTGCCCATGATCCGTTTCATACGACGACACGAGCTGATTCTCTCGCCAGATCTTAAGTCAATTATTTTAGTGCGCCAACGAATTGACCAAGATTAATATACGGTTTGCTAATCCCTCTCAGTTTTCATCTTGTATAATTATACATCATATTTCAATTATTTTGGTGCGTGATTTGTGATGCGTTGCCTCACTAGGGCATAGTCGACCGCAGTCTTTTGAGAGTTCGGACCGGTCAATGATTCATCCAGCATCACTGCTTGCGATGCAGCGATGCTTGTCACGCATCTGCCAATGACGACCAGCCGATGTACTACGACCGCAGCGGAGGGGATGGGAAGGGACTAGATTTCTTTCTCTAGGTATGTATTTTGACAACAATGATCGCATTTTCCTAATACAACAACAAAATTTCATAATACCAGTGATGATTTAATCCAAACCTGTATACAATGATTGTCCTTGTCAGTATATTTCAAATTTTCATATGACAGTGTTTTGTAGGCTTGTAGCAAGGCATGTCATGCCATATTTCGAAGTAGTTTGAATATCATCTTCATCTACTCGGTACAGATGTGGAATTATTGACCTATATTAGATATAGCTCGACATGCTCCGGCTGAAAATATAGCTCTTCATCTACTCGCACGTGGGCCCGCCGTTCTTTCGTCATCAACCCTGGTTTCCCCTAAAAAACAAAAGAAAACTGAAAAAAAAAAAAGCAAAACTTCGAAAACAGCCCAGGACGTGGTTTTGGTGCCCCTGACACTGAAGGCGACAGTCATATCACTCGCAAAGAAAATTTGTTTGGTTAGCATCACAAACTTATTCCTTTTAAAATTGAGAAACTGAGTTTGTGGAAGAACTATAATTATAATCATTTCTATAAACTAGTTTAGCGAATCGCTCGCTCACGGGTTTACCATTCTCATCCAAGCAAGATTTTGTGCATACTTATATTGCCAACATAATTACTCGAAATAAATCATACTTCATCCGTCCTAAATTACTTGTCGCATAAATGGATATAAGTGGATATACTTAGAACTAAAATACGTTTAGATACATCCATTTCTTCGACAAGTAATTTTGAATGGAGGGATTTTGTTAAAATTAGAAACTAAATTTTGCAACCAACCACATATATATTGCTTGTGGAAAACGAGGAGGATGAATGTTGTTTACGGTCCCCCTCGTCCTGGACCAGCTGATGTTTTAGAGCATCTCCAGCTGTTGGCCCCCCAGGCGGCTCGTAAAATCGCCGCATGGGGCGAACCGGCGCTAAAATCAGCCTTGGGGCGTTAGGGTTCCCAGCCGCCAGCCCCAGGGTCGCCCCCAGAAGGCGTCTTTAATATTTTTTGAAAAGGAATTCGGCTAAAATTTGGCAAAACGGGACAAAGTTTTGGCTAAAATTCGGCAAACATGACATTACTTAGGTGGCTTAAATAGTTTTTTACATAGGAAACTGAAATACTCCCTTCGGTCCTTTTTACTCTGCACATTGGATTTGCCGAAAGTCAAACTTTGCTAAGTTTGACCAAATTTATATTAAAAATTATTAGCATCTATAATACCTAATAAATATAATATGAAAATATATTCCAAGATGAATCTAATAATATTGGTGTTGTTATGTGAATGTCTATAATTTTTTATATAAACTTGGTCAAAGTTGGATGAGATTGACTTCGGACAAACCTAATATGCAGAGTAAAAATGACCGGAGGGAGTACTTAAAAAACATAGGTCGCAACTACAGACCGAAGAACGCGCTGAGCGCGGCGAAGTTGCCGCCATCGCTGTTGTCATCATCGTCCTTCTCCTCCTTCACGCGGCCGCCCCTGCTGGACCCTACCCGTGGTCGCCCTGGCGGACCGGTGGCGGCGCGTCATCGTCGTTGTCGTCGTCGAGGACAACGATGCCTCCCTCGTCACGGCCACGGCGCCGAGCGGCGAACTGCTCATAAGCGTGGCACTGGCGCTCCAGCTCCGTACGCGCCTAGTCTTCGTGCGCCCACTTCAATGCCGCCATGTCGGAGAGCCCCGGCTCCGTCTTCACGGCGGCGAGCCTTGGCTCTGTCTTCACGGAGGCGAGCCCGGGCTCCGTCTTCACGGCGGCCAGCTCCATCTTCGGCTTGAGGAAGTGAGGAGGACCCGAGGAGGAGGCGCGCCCGCCCTCGTTGATGATGATGCCGGCGCTGCGGGTGCGCCAGCCGAGCGGCGTCTCCGTGGGCTTGGCCTTGACGCTGAACAGCGCCGGCGACCCGAAGGAGTGTGAGGAGGAGGAAGAAGAGGACGTCGTCCTCCTCGGCATCCATTGGCCGCCGCTCTGGACCGGGGCGACAGGGTACGTCAACGGCGGGTCGTTGCCCCTCGAGGTGCCGGAGAATGGTGTGGAGCATGCGGCCGGGGGCGCCCCACCACAGGCGGCGCCCGTTGCTGTTCTTGGTGCCCCGCACCACCGGTGCCCCGTTGGTGGAGGCGAGCCGCTGCGCCTGCCGGTGCTGAAAGTACGCCGCCCATGCCTCGTGGTTGCCGGCAGGGTACTGCGGGAGGGCCAGCTGCTCCTCCGTTAGCGATGCCTGCACGCGGTCGACCTCGTCGGCGAAGTAGTCGGTGCGCACGTCGACGTCGGGCGGCGGGGGGATGGGGATGCCGCCGGCGCTGAGCCTCCACCGCCCCGACGCGCGCATGTCGGGAAGCGTTGGGATGTTCGCCTCGAACAGCAAGTGGGCTTCCCACTCGTGCAACGAGCGGCGCAGCCGAAGCCATTGGCCGCCGCGCCATCGCCGGGGAAACGCTCGCCCATCGTCGCGGCTGGGCACGGGGAGAGAGGGGAGAAACGTCGGCGGCGGCTGCATAGGAGAGAGAGGCAGAGCTCGGCGGCTGTGGGCGGTGTGTGGTCACAGGCGAGGGGGGGGTGCGTTGCTTTATAGCAGTCGGGGGTCGGCGTCGTGTGTACGGGTGGTGGGAGAGGGCGTCGCCGCGCCGCCCGTGAGGAATCAATAGAAGGCTGACCGATGGCAGCCTTCACATTGATTCCCCGCGGAAAACTGAGACGATGAGGACGACGAGGCTCGGGTCGCTGACTCGGCGGGTCCGCCGTTCTTTCATGCCAAAAACACTTACCCCGGCGCGCTGGCGGTCTGGGTTCGCCGGCATCAATTTCGGCCCAACCCGGCAAAAAACAAGCTCCTGGAGACGCGAGTGGTCCATTTTTGGTTGCCGGCGCTGAAAAACTGACTGGGGCCTGTTTGGGACGCGGCTGGAGATGCTCTTACATAGTGTTGGTGAGAAAGATGCCAACCGGACAAATGCTGGGTGGGCGGGACAAATGCCACGGGACAAGTGCATCGAGCAACTCTGGTGACCACAGGGAGACAGATCGAGAGGCGGACAGGAAGAGGAAGAGGAGGAGGAGAAGACAGATCTAGCACAATGAGAATGCTCACTGATTTTGAACACCCCAGGCCCCAGCACGTTTGCATGGATCTATGTACTGGTCGAAACAATAGGAACCTGTACTGTACGTACGGCACAAATTGAGCGAGCATGCATCCCACCAAGTCTCTCGTGAACATCTGAAATACCTAGGAATTACAACTCTATTGTACTGCAATTGGTGCATTGATTTTTACAGCGTTAATGCTTTTTGCTGGTTGGTTCCATTATCACAAAGCCACTTCCAAATTGGCCTGGTTTCAAGATGTAGAATCCATGTTGAATCACCACTTAGCGGGATTATTAAGACTTGGGTCTCTTTCTTGAACGAGGCATCAAATTCATGTATCTTTACAAATTAACCAATTTCTTGACAAGGAGGTGGATCCTAAAGAGATACCACTTTCTCATGAATTTATGAAAACATTCTCCAAAAAACATTTGCAAAATGTTAAACAAGTATTTAAAAAATGTTGAAAAAGTATTTGAAAAATGTTGAACACGTATTTCAAACAAATGTTGTACAAGTATTTAAAATGATGTTAACAAGTATTTGAAAAAATATTGATCATTTATACAAAAAATTTGAACAATTACTTGAAAAATGTTGAAATTTTGTTTGAAATTTTTTGAACAAGTATTTCAAAAAAATTGATAATTATTAAAAAAATGTTGATCATGTATATGAAAATCTTGTGCAAGTATTTGAAAAATGTTGAACAAGCAATTGAAAAATGTTGAACAATTATTCAAAGGAAAAAAGAGTTGGGATCGGATCTATCTTCTCACATATTATTTTCCGGCCCGATTAGTTCACCCTTCAACAAGAGATCAGTTCAGGTTCGGCCTGCTTGTATTCTCTCTAATGGGCTGCTGGTCTAAGCTATCCAGATGGGCTGATGAACATCCTCTTTAACTGGAAAATTTTATAAGACACATGTTGCGTCGGGAGCTCTTATTGGATGCATTCCGCGTCAAACAGCCGCGTGAAGCACGCATGGAACCACCTACTGGACCGACCCAATAGTGGGCGCGCCTGTTTGCTTGTACAGTAGCATTGCGGTGTTAATGTTAAAAACATTAGCAAGCCAGCAGTCCTGCCAGGATTCAACCTCCGGACCTCCATGTTGCGAACGAGAGGAGCTAACCAGTGGACCTAACAAGTGTTGATGCTAAATGTGAAGCGTGCTTGTATAAGAACTAATGTCAACGAAGAATCTGGACAGTATTTGAATTTTTTCAAACTTTCCTTTTGTGATTTGTTTTTAACAAACAAGCAATGTTTCAAAATATGACAAAAATTTTAACAACTCGGACATATTTTCAAATTTCAAAAAATAAAACAAAAGACGTTAACATTTTTCGACAGATTTGTTTCTGAAATTCCTGAACATTTGTTGGAAACCCGAACATTTATAGATTTCTCAGAACAAAAGTTTGATAATGGGAACAATTTTTCAAAAGCACAAACCGTTTTTGGGAATAAAAAAGGGAACAAAATTGAAAGAAGGAACATTATTTGAAATAGCGAACCATATTTGAAAAAATGTGAACACTGTCAAATTTGTGAACAAAAAGTAAACAAAGTATAATTTTGGAATCTAAAAAAGTAGAAATAAACAGAAAATGAGAACATTTTGAAAATTTGTGAACAAATTTTTGAAGATGCGGTCATTTTTTAAAAAGAGAAATATAATTTAAAACCAAACATTTTTTTAAAAATACGTAACTTTTCAATGCGAAAACATTTTACGAAATTTAAAAATTATTTTCTAAATCCGTGTAAAAATAGATTGTCTTTTTGAATTTGTGAAAAAAATCAAAATAGGAACTTTTTCTGAAAATATGAACATTTTTTGAGAAGGAAAAAATGAAAACTAGAGCATATTTCGAAATTGTGAATTTTTTTTAAAATGCCAACTTTTTTATAAAAACATTAACAAAATTGAAACCACGAACAGTTTTTTGAATTTATGAACAAATTTAGAAAACAATAACACTTTATGAAATGTGCGAACAAATTTGAAAAGGGGCACATTTTTTAAAATTCCCGAAAATAATTCATATTTCTGAAGAAAAGTTAAAATACGTACATTTTTCAAAATTTTGAAGTTCTAAACATTTTGGAATTTCCAAACATTTCTTCAAAAAAGCGAACAACTTTTCAAATTCTAATTTTTTTTGCAATTGCTGAACAAAATTTGAAAAAAGGAACATTTTCCCATTTCGTGAACAAAATTTAATAAATTCAAACATTTATCTAATGTATGAACCTTTGTTCAAAAAGAAAAATAAACTTGAGTAAGAAAAACAACAAAAAATAATAAATGAAGAGAAAATAAAAAGAAATGAGAGATAGGAGCAGAAAAACAACAAAGAAAAACGAAAAACGGAAAAGAAACGGAAAAAGAAAAAACCGGTTCAGGAACCTGCTGGAAGGTTCCTAAAGTCAATAAGAATCGGCTGGAACGTCCTAGAAGTTTCCAAAACCTGGGAATCCTGAAAACACTTAACAGGCCGGGTCATCTGGAACGACCGCTCGCACCACAAGGACACAAGGACACGTTCCGCACCAGAGTGGTACGGCAACCCTGTCTTGAAAATCATGTTGTTAGACAACGGTGAACCTTCGAACTATGAAGAAGCGATGGCGGGCCCGGATTCCGACAAATGGCTAGAAGCCATGAAATCCGAGATAGGATCCATGTATGAAAATGAACTATGGACTTTGACTGACTTGCCCGTTGAACGACGAGCCATAGAAAATAAATGGATCTTTAAGAAGAAGACAGACGCGGATGGTAATGTGACCATCTATAAAGCTCGACTTGTCGCTAAAGGTTATCGACAAGTTCAAGGGGTTGACTACGATGAGACTTTCTCACCGGTAGCGAAGCTAAAGTCCGTCCGAATCATGTTAGCAATTGCCGCATTCTACGATTATGAGATATGGCAAATGGACGTCAAAACGGCATTCCTTAATGGTTTCCTTAAGGAAGAATTGTATATGATGCAGCCGGAAGGTTTTGTCGATCCTAAGAATGCTGACAAGGTGTGCAAGCTCCAACGCTCGATTTATGGGCTGGTGCAAGCATCTCGGAGTTGGAACATTCGCTTTGATGAGATGATCAAAGCGTTTGGGTTTACGCAGACTTATGGAGAAGCCTGCGTTTACAAGAAAGTGAGTGGGAGCTCTGTAGCATTTCTCATATTATATGTAGATGACATACTATTGATGGGAAATGATATAGAACTCTTGGACAGCATCAAGGCCTACTTGAATAAGAGTTTTTCAATGAAGGACCTTGGAGAAGCTGCTTATATATTAGGCATCAAAATCTATAGAGATAGATCGAGACGCCTCATAGGTCTTTCACAAAGCACATACCTTGATAAGATATTGAAGAAGTTCAATATGAATCAATCTAAGAAGGGGTTCTTGCCTGTGTTACAAGGTATGAAATTGAGCTCAGCTCAATGTCCGACCACGGCAGAAGATATAGAAGAGATGAGCGTCATCCCCTATGCATCAGCCATAGGTTCTATTATGTATGCCATGCTGTGTACCAGACCTGATGTAAACCTTGCCGTAAGTTTGGTAGGAAGGTACCAAAGTAATCCCGGCAAGGAACACTGGACAGCGGTCAAGAATATCCTGAAGTACCTGAAAAGGACTAAGGAAATGTTTCTCGTTTATGGAGGTGACGAAGAGCTCGTCGTAAAGGGTTACGTCGACGCTAGCTTTGACACAGATCTGGATGACTCTAAGTCACAAACCGGATATGTGTATATTTTGAATGGTGGGGCAGTAAGCTGGTGCAGTTGCAAGCAAAGCGTCGTGGCGGGATCTACATGTGAAGCGGAGTACATGGCAGCCTCGGAGGCAACACATGAAGCAATATGGGTGAAGGAGTTCATCACCGACCTAGGAGTCATACCCAATGCGTCGGGGCCAATCAAACTTTTCTGTGACAACACTGGAGCTATTGCACTTGTCAAGGAGCCCAGGTTTCACAAGAAGACAAGGCACATCAAGCGTCGCTTCAACTCCATTCGTGAAAATGTTCAAGATGGAGACATAGATATTTGTAAAGTACATACGGACCTGAATGTAGCAGATCCGTTGACTAAACCTCTCCCTAGAGCAAAACATGATCAACACCAGAATTCCATGGGTGTTCGATTCATCACAATGTAACTAGATTATTGACTCTAGTGCAAGTGGGAGACTGTTGGAAATATGCCCTAGAGGCAATAATAAAAACATTATTATTATATTTCCTTATTCATGATAATTGTCTTTATTCATGCTATAATTGTGTTATCCGGAAATCGTAATACATGTGTGAATAACAGACACCAACATGTCCCTAGTAAGCCTCTAGTTGACTAGCTCGTTGATCAACAGATAGTCATGGTTTCCTGACTATGGACATTGGATGTCATTGATAACGAGATCACATCATTAGGAGAATGATGTGATGGACAAGACCCAATCCTAAACATAGCACAAGATCGTATAGTTCGTTTGCTAGAGTTTTTCCAAAGTCAAGTATCTTTTCCTTAGACCATGAGATCGTGTAACTCCCGGATACCGTAGGAGTGCTTTGGGTATACCGGGTGACTATAAAGGTAGACTACGGGTATCTCCGAAAGTGTCTGTTGGGTTGACATGGATCAAGACTGGGATTTGTCACTCCGTATGACGGAGAGGTATCACTGGGCCCACTCGGTAATGCATCATCATAATGAGCTCAAAGTGACCAAGTGTCTGGTCACGGGATCATGCATTACGGTACGAGTAAAGTGACTTGCCGGTAACGAGATTGAACGAGGTATTGGGATACCGACAATCGAATCTCGGGCAAGTAACATATCGATTGACAAAGGGAATTGCATACGGGGTTGATTGAATCCTCGACATCGTGGTTCATCCGATGAGATCATCGTGGAGCATGTGGGAGCCAACATGGGTATCCAGATCCCGCTGTTGGTTATTGACCGGAGAGTCGTCTCGGTCATGTCTGCTTGTCTCCCGAACCCGTAGGGTCTACACACTTAAGGTTCGGTGACGCTAGGGTTGTGAAGATATGTATATGCAGTAACCCGAATGTTGTTCGGAGTCCCGGATGAGATCCCGGACGTCACGAGGAGTTCCGGAATGGTCCGGAGGTAAAGAATTATATATAGGAAGTGCTGTTTCGGCCATCTGGACAAGTTTCGGGGTTATCGGTATTGTACCGGGACCACCGGAGGGGTCCCGGGGGCCCACCGGGTAGGGCCACCTGTCCCGGGGGGCCACATGGGCTGTAGGGGGTGCGCCTTGGCCTAGATGGGCCAAGGGCACCAGCCCCAAAAGCCCATGCGCCTAGGGTTCCACTTAAGGGAAGAGTCCCAATGGTGGAAGGCACCTCTAGGTGCCTTGGGGGGGAGGGAAACCTCCCCTTGGCTGCCTCACCTAGGAGATTGGATCTCCTAGGCTGGCGCACCACCCCCCTTGGCCCTCCTATATATAGTGGGGGAGAGGAGGGACTTGACACACCAGCCCCTGGCGCCTCCCTCTCTCCCCGTTACGTCTCTCTCTCGTAGTATAGGCGAAGCCCTGCTACTGTGACGCCCTGCATCCACCACCACGCCGTCGTGCTGCTGGATCTTCATCAACCTCTCCTTCCCCCTTGCTGGATCAAGAAGGAGGAGACGTCTCCCGTCCCGTACGTGTGTTGAACGCGGAGGTGCCGTCCGTTTGGCGCTTGGTGATCGGTGATTTGGATCACGTCGTGTTCGACTACATCATCACCGTTCTTTGAACGCTTCCGCACGCGATCTACAAAGGTATGTAGATGCATCCGATGACTCGTTGCTAGATGAACTCCTAGATGGATCTTGGTGAAACGAGTAGGAAAATTTTTGTTTTCTGCAACGTTCCCCGACAGTGGCATCATGAGCTAGGTCTATGCGTAGTTCTTCTTGCGCGAGTAGAACACAATTTGTTGTGGGCGTAGATTTGTCAACTTTCTTGCCGCTACTAGTCTTTTCTTGCTCCAGCGACATTGTGGGATGAAGCGGCCCGGACCAACCTTACACGTACGCTTACGTGAGACCGGTTCCACCGACTAACATGCACTAGTTGCATAAGGTGGCTGGCGGGTGTCTGTCTCTCCCACTTTAGTTGGAGCGGATTCGATGAACAGGGTCCTTATGAAGGGTAAATAGAAGTTGACAAATCACGTTGTGGCTTTAACGTAGGTAAGAAGTCGTTCTTGCTAGAACCCTAAATTCAGCCACGTAAAACTTGCAACATCAATTAGAGGACGTCTAACTTGTTTTTTGCAGCAAGTGGTTTGTGATATGATATGGCCAAAGTTGTGATGAATGATGTATGATCTATATGTGATGTATGAGATGTTCATGCTATTGTAATAGAAATCACGACTTGCATGTCGATGAGTATGACAACCGGCAGGAGCCATAGGAGTTGTCTTTATTCTTTTATATGACCTGCGTGTCATTGAGAAACGCCATGTAAATTACTTTACTTTATTGCTAAACGCGTTAGCCATAGTAGTAGAAGTAATAGTTGGCGAGCAACTTCATGGAGACACGATGATGGAGATCATGATGATGGAGATCATGGTGTCAAGCTGGTGACAAGATGATCATGGAGCCCCAAGATGGAGATCAAAGGAGCTATGTGATATTGGCCATATCATGTCACGTTTATTATTTGATTGCATATGATGTTTATCATGTTTTGCATCTTGTTTACTTAGAACGACGGTAGTAAATAAGATGATCCCTCATAATAATTTCAAGAAGTGTTCCCCCTAACTGTGCACCGTTGCGACAGTTCGCTGTTTCAAAACACCACGTGATGATCGGGTGTTTTATTCAGACGTTCACATACAACGGGTGTAAGACAGATTTACACATGCAAACACTTAGGTTGACTTGACGAGCCTAGCATGTACAGACATGGCCTCGGAACACAGAAGACCGAAAGGTCGAGCATGAGTCGTATAGAAGATACGATCAACATGAAGATGTTCACCGATGTTGACTAGTCCGCCTCACGTGATGATCGGACACGGCCTAGTTAACTCGGATCATGTAATACTTAGATGACTAGAGGGATGTCTAATCTAAGTGGGAGTTCATTAATAATTTGATTAGATGAACTTAATTATCATGAAATTAGTCTAAAATATTTTACGATATGTCTTGTAGATCAAATGGCCCACGTAGTCCTCAATTTCAACGCGTTCCTAGAGAAAACCAAGCTGAAAGACGATGGCAGCAACTATACGGACTGGGTCCGGAACCTGAGGATCATCCTCATAGCTGCCAAGAAAGATTACGTCCTACAAGCACCGCTAGGTGAAGCTCCCGTCCCACAGAACCAAGACGTTATGAACGCTTGGCAGACACGTGTTGACGACTACTCCCTCGTTCAGTGCGGCATGCTTTACAGCTTAGAGCCGGGGCTCCAAAAGCGTTTTGAGAGACATGGAGCATATGAGATGTTCGAAGAGATGAAAATGGTTTTTCAAGCTCATGCCCGGATCGAGAGATATGAAGTCTCCGATAAGTTCTTCAGCTGTAAGATGGAGGAAAATAGTTCTGTCAGTGAGCACATACTCACTATGTCTGGGTTACATAACCGCTTGTCTCAGCTGGGAGTTAATCTCCCGGATGATGCGGTTATTGACAGAATCCTCCAGTCGCTTCCACCAAGCTACAAGAGCTTTGTGATGAACTTCAACATGCAGGGGATGCAAAAGACCATTCCTGAGTTGTTCTCAATGCTGAAATCAGCGGAGGTAGAAGTCAAGAAGGAACATCAAGTGTTGATGGTCAATAAAGCCACTAAGTTCAAGAAAGGCAAGGGTAAAAAGAACTTCAAGAAGGACGGCAAGGAGGTTGCCGCGCCCGGCAAGCAAGCTGCCAGGAAGAAGCCAAAGAATGGACCCAAGCCCGAGACTGAGTGCTTTTATTGCAAGGGAAGCGGTCACTGGAAGCGGAACTGCCCTAAATACTTAGCAGACAAGAAGGCCGGCAAAACAAAAGGTATATGTGATATACATGTAATTGATGTGTACCTTACTAGTGTCCGTAGTAGCTCCTGGGTATTTGATACCGGTGCAGTTGCTCATATTTGTAACTCAAAGCAGGGGCTGCGGAATAAGCAGAAACTGGCAAAGGACGAGGTGACGATGCGCGTCGGGAATGGTTCCAAGGTCAATGTGATCGCCGTCGGCACGCTACCTCTATATCTACCTTCGGGATTAGTTTTAAACCTTAATAATTGTTATTTAGTGCCAGCTTTGAGCATGAACATTGTATCGGGATCTCGTTTAATTCGAGATGGCTACTCATTTAAATCCGAGAATAATGGTTGTTCTATTTATATGAGAGATATGTTTTATGGTCATGCTCCTATGGTGAATGGTTTATTCTTTATGAATCTCGAACGTAATACTACACATGTTCATAATGCGAGTACCAAAAGATGTAAGGTTGATAATGATAGTCCCACATACTTGTGGCACTGCCGCCTTGGTCACATAGGTGTCAAACGCATGAAGAAGCTCCATGCAGATGGACTTTTAGAGTCTCTTGATTATGAATCATTTGACACGTGCGAACCATGCCTCATGGGTAAGATGACCAAGACTCCGTTCTCAGGAACAATGGAGCGAGCAACCAACTTATTGGAAATCATACATACTGATGTGTGCGGTCCAATGAGTGTTGAGGCTCGTGGTGGCTATCATTATGTTCTCACGCTCACTGATGATTTAAGTAGATATGGGTATATCTACTTAATGAAACACAAGTCCGAAACCTTTGAAAAGTTCAAGGAATTTCAGAGTGAGGTTGAAAATCAACGTGACAGGAAAATCAAGTTTCTACGATCAGATCGTGGAGGAGAATACTTGAGTCACGAATTTGGCACACACTTAAGAAAATGTGGAATAGTTTCACAACTCACGCCGCCTGGAACACCTCAGCGTAACGGTGTGTCCGAACGTCGTAATCGCACTCTATTAGATATGGTGCGATCTATGATGTCTCTTACCGATTTACCGCTATCTTTTTGGGGCTATGCTTTAGAGACTTCCGCATTCACTTTAAATAGGGCTCCGTCGAAATCCGTTGAGACGACACCGTATGAATTATGGTTTGGGAAGAAACCTAAGCTGTCGTTTCTAAAAGTTTGGGGATGCGATGCTTATGTCAAGAAACTTCAACCTGAAAAGCTCGAACCCAAGTCGGAAAAATGCGTCTTCATAGGATACCCAAAAGAAACTATTGGGTACACCTTCTACCTCAGATCCGAAGGCAAGATCTTTGTTGCCAAGAATGGGTCCTTTCTAGAGAAAGAGTTTCTCTCGAAAGAAGTAAGTGGGAGGAAAGTAGAGCTTGATGAAGTATTACCTCTTGAACCGGAAAATGGCGCAACTCAAGAAAATGTTCCTGAGGTGCCTGCACCGACTAGAGAGGAAGTTAATGATAATGATCAAGATACTTCTGATCAAGCTCCTACTGAAATTCGAAGGTCCACAAGGACACGTTCCGCACCAGAGTGGTACGGCAACCCTGTCTTGGAAATCATGTTGTTAGACAACGGTGAACCTTCGAACTATGAAGAAGCGATGGCGGGCCCGGATTCCGACAAATGGCTAGAAGCCATGAAATCCGAGATAGGATCCATGTATGAAAATGAACTATGGACTTTGACTGACTTGCCCGTTGAACGGCGAGCCATAGAAAATAAATGGATCTTTAAGAAGAAGACAGACGCGGATGGTAATGTGACCATCTATAAAGCTCGACTTGTCGCTAAAGGTTATCGACAAGTTCAAGGGGTTGACTACGATGAGACTTTCTCACCGGTAGCGAAGCTAAAGTCCGTCCGAATCATGTTAGCAATTGCCGCATTCTACGATTATGAGATATGGCAAATGGATGTCAAAATGGCATTCCTTAATGGTTTCCTTAAGGAAGAATTGTATATGATGCAGCCGGAAGGTTTTGTCGATCCTAAGAATGCTGACAAGGTGTGCAAGCTCCAACGCTCGATTTATGGGCTGGTGCAAGCATCTCGGAGTTGGAACATTCGCTTTGATGAGATGATCAAAGCGTTTGGGTTTACGCAGACTTATGGAGAAGCCTGCGTTTACAAGAAAGTGAGTGGGAGCTCTGTAGCATTTCTCATATTATATGTAGATGACATACTATTGATGGGAAATGATATAGAACTCTTGGACAGCATCAAGGCCTACTTGAATAAGAGTTTTTCAATGAAGGACCTTGGAGAAGCTGCTTATATATTAGACATCAAAATCTATAGAGATAGATCGAGACGCCTCATAGGTCTTTCACAAAGCACATACCTTGATAAGATATTGAAGAAGTTCAATATGGATCAATCTAAGAAGGGGTTCTTGCCTGTGTTACAAGGTATGAAATTGAGCTCAACTCAATGTCCGACCACGGCAGAAGATATAGAAGAGATGAGCGTCATCCCCTATGCATCAGCCATAGGTTCTATTATGTATGCCATGCTATGTACCAGACCTGATGTAAACCTTGCCGTAAGTTTGGTAGGAAGATACCAAAGTAATCCCGGCAAGGAACACTGGACAGCGGTCAAGAATATCCTGAAGTACCTGAAAAGGACTAAGGAAATGTTTCTCGTTTATGGAGGTGACGAAGAGCTCGTCGTAAAGGGTTACGTCGACGCTAGCTTTGACACAGATCTGGATGACTCTAAGTCACAAACCGGATATGTGTATATTTTGAATGGTGGGGCAGTAAGCTGGTGCAGTTGCAAGCAAAGCGTCGTGGCGGGATCTACATGTGAAGCGGAGTACATGGCAGCCTCGGAGGCAACACATGAAGCAATATGGGTGAAGGAGTTCATCACCGACCTAGGAGTCATACCCAATGCGTCGGGGCCAATCAAAATTTTCTGTGACAACACTGGAGCTATTGCACTTGCCAAGGAGCCCAGGTTTCACAAGAAGACAAGGCACATCAAGCGTCGCTTCAACTCCATTCGTGAAAATGTTCAAGATGGAGACATAGATATTTGTAAAGTACATACAGACCTGAATGTAGCAGATCCGTTGACTAAACCTCTCCCTAGAGCAAAACATGATCAACACCAGAATTCCATGGGTGTTCGATTCATCACAATGTAACTAGATTATTGACTCTAGTGCAAGTGGGAGACTGTTGGAAATATGCCCTAGAGGCAATAATAAAAACATTATTATTATATTTCCTTATTCATGATAATTGTCTTTATTCATGCTATAATTGTGTTATCCGGAAATCGTAATACATGTGTGAATAACAGACACCAACATGTCCCTAGTAAGCCTCTAGTTGACTAGCTCGTTGATCAACAGATAGTCATGGTTTCCTGACTATGGACATTGGATGTCATTGATAACGAGATCACATCATTAGGAGAATGATGTGATGGACAAGACCCAATCCTAAACATAGCACAAGATCGTATAGTTCGTTTGCTAGAGTTTTTCCAAAGTCAAGTATCTTTTCCTTAGACCATGAGATCGTGTAACTCCCGGATACCGTAGGAGTGCTTTGGGTATACCAAACGTCACAACGTAACTGGGTGACTATAAAGGTAGACTACGGGTATCTCCGAAAGTGTCTGTTGGGTTGACATGGATCAAGACTGGGATTTGTCACTCCGTATGACGGAGAGGTATCACTGGGCCCACTCGGTAATGCATCATCATAATGAGCTCAAAGTGACCAAGTGTCTGGTCACGGGATCATGCATTACGGTACGAGTAAAGTGACTTGCCGGTAACGAGATTGAACGAGGTATTGGGATACCGACGATCGAATCTCGGGCAAGTAACATATCGATTGACAAAGGGAATTGCATACGGGGTTGATTGAATCCTCGACATCGTGGTTCATCCGATGAGATCATCGTGGAGCATGTGGGAGCCAACATGGGTATCCAGATCCCGCTGTTGGTTATTGACCGAAGAGTCGTCTCGGTCATGTCTGCTTGTCTCCCGAACCCGTAGGGTCTACACACTTAAGGTTCGGTGACGCTAGGGTTGTGAAGATATGTATATGCAGTAACCCGAATGTTGTTCGGAGTCCCGGATGAGATCCCGGACGTCACGAGGAGTTTCGGAATGGTCCGGAGGTAAAGAATTATATATAGGAAGTGTTGTTTCGGCCATCGGGACAAGTTTCGGGGTTATCGGTATTGTACCGGGACCACCGGAGGGGTCCCGGGGGCCCACCGGGTGGGGCCACCTGTCCCGGGGGGCCACATGGGCTGTAGGGGGTGCGCCTTGGCCTAGATGGGCCAAGGGCACCAGCCCCAAAAGCCCATGCGCCTAGGGTTCCACTTAAGCGAAGAGTCCCAATGGTGGAAGGCACCTCTAGGTGCCTTGGGGGGAGGGAAACCTCCCCTTGGCTGCCGCACCTAGGAGATTGGATCTCCTAGGCTGGCGCACCACCCCCCTTGGCCCTCCTATATATAGTGGGGGAGAGGAGGGACTTGACACACCAGCCCCTGGCGCCTCCCTCTCTCCCCGTTACGTCTCTCTCTCGTAGTATAGGCGAAGCCCTGCTACTGTGACGCCCTGCATCCACCACCACGCCGTCGTGCTGCTGGATCTTCATCGACCTCTCCTTCCCCCTTGCTGGATCAAGAAGGAGGAGACGTCTCCCGTCCCGTACGTGTGTTGAACACGGAGTTGCCGTCCGTTCGGCGCTTGGTCATCGGTGATTTGGATCACGTCGTGTTCGACTACATCATCACCGTTCTTTGAACGCTTCCGCACGCGATCTACAAAGGTATGTAGATGCATCCGATGACTCGTTGCTAGATGAACTCCTAGATGGATCTTGGTGAAACGAGTAGGAAATTTTTTGTTTTCTGCAACGTTCCCCGACACCAATGAGGAGGGGGGGGGCAAATGCCCCCATAGGCCTGTACATAGATTCACCCCTGATTGACCCATATCTCCAAGTTAAGCTTATCATTTTGCCATAAAAAAGGTAACCTTATCGTTCGTATTAGCAGCTCGACGACAACCGATAAGGGTAAATGGGCATGAGGTCATAGAGAGGGACCGTAAGTTCTCAAGTGTGGCACAGTTTTTCCATAACACATCATCCCCTAATGGGCAGTCCCTGACCTCTACCCTCTTCAGTTTCATGCAACCTTGTAGGATGCTACTCAGACCACGATTGCTGCCCCCGGCATAAGCGATAGAAATAGCTTCAAGTTGATTGGCACTTGAACCAATTGATTCAAGCCCATCGCCGGTAAGAAATCTAGGCACAGAAAGGCATGTAAGCAAGTTTTAGGATGGGAGAATGGTCCCGAAGCCATCATCAAGAGTACTAAAGACGCTATCATCATGTTTGGGATACATGCCGAGGCGGAAGCAGGCAACTTCGGATGCCTAATTGCAAACTAGGGAAGCGCCTGACTGATCATTCTCCTGCACCAATACAAAACATATTTGAATTCTAGACAACCCCCAGAAATAGCAAGAAGACCTCGTTTAGTGACACCATTGATCCCAGGTAAGACTCGCAACTCTATCAGTTTATTGCACCATGATCCCATGGCGGCTAGAACATCATCCCCACTTCGGCCCATGACCTGAATGTGACAGCTTAAACTTCCATAGGAAGCAAGTATTAAAGAAGTAAATGCGCGAACCCCGCAAAAAAAGAAGTAAATACAGGAAGAACCTAACTTAACAAGACATTTAACATTTTGGATTAAGATAATAGGTCAATTTTAAGAACTACATTGTTGTGGGGTAAGTAAATATTTTCTAGTTTTGAGTAATAAACTGACAATGGCAGGAAACAATTGTTAATTTTTATATGTGCTCTAGCATTATTAACTAGGAGATAACAAAAAGTAAAAATTTCATGTGTGTGAAATTTGACATGTACTAAAAGAAAGAGTTGAATATACCCATAGTTTCTCAAGATTTTGGCATGCTCCAATCAACCTTCTGAGGTGAGGGTCTTCCAGATTATCATCAACTAAGATCCAGGAACTTGTGCCATGCGCATAAGCATTGAAATGCTTCGGGGTAATATTGAACAAAATCCAAGCAAAAAAAAGAAACCCTGCTCAGGTGACTACACCATGCAAAGGCCTCTTTAAGCGTTTGATAGCCCAGCACCTCCCGTTGCTCAAAAATATAGTCCGCCACCTATTATGTATCAATAAATTGTTGCTCTTCTAGCCTCCGAGTGTTACATATATAGGAGCCGAGCAACTTTGTGGGCTCGGTATAAAAGGCCAAAAAAAACCCCATAGGCATGTACCTAAATTCGCCCTTGGGTAAAACCCTCGAACTTTGTGAGGCTCGACACCTTCAACTCGTTGAAGGACGACGCGATCTTCTATAGGCACATGTCTGTGCTTTTATTTTAAAAGGAGGCACATGTCTGTGATGGACATGCGCTTAAAGAGTGGGACTGGCTACATGCCAGTCGACTGATTTTATTTTTGGGGTCAGTCGCTTTTATTATGTAGCATCCATCCAGTAATAAACAAGGCTCAAGGCCAACGCTTGGCCTAGCGGGTACATGCATGCGTGCAAGCAATTGTTCGGCATGTCCTCCATGGATGATGGTGGGTCCTACCTACATGACCATTCACGATTCAAAATTTTCTGCTGGATAGATATTAGTACATTTACACATAAGTGCACAAACATGTTTTTATAATTTTCAGTAATTATATATGATATAGAAATTAACAAAATTTAAATAACAAAGTTTTCTAATCAAGAATGTGTTAGTGGGATTTGTATTCCTTTTTAAGAATAGCGAAAATAAAAAAACTAGTGCCCAACATTACATTCAAATACACTTCTGGTAATACACAAAGAATAACCAAATAATAGTGTAATTTTCACAATCTAGTATAATTTACACACATATTGTATATACTTGTTTGTATACTTACACACAAAAAATAAAAAAGGAAACTATTTAAGAAATAATGAATTAGTGGCATTAGTATCACCTTAAGAAGAAAATAATAAAAATGACAAAATTTGCACACAGTTTATACATAAATTTCATTTTTCTACAATTCACAAGAATAAGCACATGATAGTGGAATGATGTTGGTATTCCCTTACAGAAATAAAATCAAATAAAATCAAAAAAATCAAAATCAAAATAATGAAGTCTTTTGTGGAAGAATGAAACCACTAGGAAGAAAGAAAATGAAAAAAAGAAACTAAACCACAATCAAAATAATGAAGATTTCTAGGGAATAATGACCCCTTTAAGAAGTAAGAAAACAAAACAGAAAAAAATGCACACAAGTTTGCACTGAAATTGCACTTTTACGAATATGCAAAAAAGGAACATATAATATTGCAATTTTCGCACTCTACTATAATATATACAGTTGTTCTATAGTACTTCCGTGTATAGTTATTTACACAAAAAAAGCAACATTTTCTAAGAAAGAATAAAGTAGTGGCATTTACCCTTTAAGAAGAAAGAAGAAAAAAATCATGATAAAATTTCCACATAAATTGCCCTTTTTATATATGAAAGAACAAACATAAAATATAAAAATTACATAAAAATAAATTTAAAAGAAGGAATGAATTAGTGTCATTGATATTACCCTTAAATAGGAAAGAAAGTGGAATAAAACTTTAAAAAAATTTCCACACAATTAGTACAAAAAATTTGCATTTTTTATAATATGTAAAAAGAAACATATAGAAGTGAAATTTCCATACTCTAATATAATATATATACATGCAGTACTTGCGTGCATACATTTACACACAGTCAACATCCTAAAATACACATAAAGAAAAAAAAGGAAAACTCAACTAAAGAAGAAAAAATAATATGAACTTAACATCCAAAATTCAAACAAAAATTGCGGTTTTTCCATAATATGTAAGAATAAGTGTATAATAATGCAATTTTTGTCAAAAGGAAGTTTCCTAAGAAGGAATAGATTAATGGCATTGGGTATCACCCTTAAAGAATGAAGAAAATAAAATAAAAACTAAAACAAAATCAAAATAATTAAGCTTTTTAAGAAAGAATGAATTAATGACATTGGTATTACCCTTCTAGAAGAAAGAGAATAAAAGAAATAAAACAAATAATGAAAGATTGCACATAATTTACACAAAAATTGCACTTTTCATAATATTTGCAAGGATAAGCTTATAATAGTGAAAAAATCCCAAAAACAATTTCCCTAAGAAAGAATTAAAGACGAAATAAAATAAAATAAGAACTAAAAGTAAATACGAATAATGTAGGTTTGACACTTTATTATAGTTTACACTCATTTATGTAGTACTTGTGTCTATACATTTACACTCATCCAACATCCCCCAAAATACCCATATGAAAAAACAGACCGAAAAAAAATCAAAACACACATACAAATATAATGTCGAAGATTAATATGAACTATATTTGTGGTTGAGTGGTTCATATGTGTCTCACACATACGCGTGCACGCACAATACAGACACACACACGCACGCGTACAAGAACTAACACGTACAAGAAAGAAGAAAAAAAAGGTGCAGGCACGAGAGCCCCTACCTACCTAGTACATTACTCCCTGGGTAAAGAAATATAGGAGCGTTTGATCTAAACACTCTTAGATTTCTTTACAGGGGAGTAGTATCTATCTGGGTAGTTCATAATAATACAACGCTCATCCTGGTTTCGCTCGTCAAGAAACTAGGAGGCTTATTGGTTTGATGCCAAATGTTGGCTATAGATTGGTTGCATAGCAATTTTCGTTTCCAATCTCACGAAAGATTGTCAATTGTTGGTAACTTTTGATTTTGCCAAATGTTGGTCGCAAACCAGTCAGCCTCTAGAATTGTGCGCTCTGCCGCCTGCCGAAGACGATGCGGATGACCATGTTTTTTCTTTTAGCTGTAGGATGACCGTGCACTTACAAGGTGAGAGATTCCTAACTTTTTTGCTTATCACCTACCTCCCGATCCTAGCCCAGCCCCGCCCTGTTGTTTGGGTGAAAGTTTGAGATCCGTCCATAGTTTTTATATAAAAAAGGTACAATTTATTTCATTTTTGTTCATACAACTAATTTTATATACAGTGTGTTCACCAAAAAGAAGTAAAAATATTCATGTATTATAAAAAATATTGGCACATATCAAAAGAAAATTCGAGTAATTATAAAAAAGTTTGTGTATTTAAAAAGTTTCTATATTTTCTAAAAAATCATATAATTAAAAATTGCTTGTGCACTAAAAAACTTTCATGTAACTAAAAAGTGTTCCCATATTTTTAAAATATTTACGTAATTTTAGTAAATGTTCATGCACCTGTAAAAAGTGGTCACATATTATTATTTTTATATTCGTGTATTTATCAAGCTGGTGGGGAGCTCCTTGCAGCTGGCGCCTTGGGAGATGGTGGTGACTGACGACGATGAGAATGAGCTTCTCGACTCCGTCCTTCCTTAAGAGGCTGCTCCAAATGAGAAGGCGTCTAGGATGGGCCTCTCCTTGTTAAGCTTCCTTCATTTGATAACTTGTCAAACCTGACTTGTCGCAGCTTGTCTAGGTGGAGAGCGTGTCGTTTCGACTGATGAGTAGATCATGGCCCAAATTGATGCGACAGAACATGCCTTGGGTGACCGGCGTCTAGTTCTCCACTTGGTGAGTGCTTGTCTTCATACATATATGGCTTGCTATCTTGTTGTGACCCTTGGGCTCATTGAGCTCACTTGGCATTTTAGATAGAGGCCATGTCGAAGCCCATGCACCTCCTTCTGATTCTCAAGGACCAGACCCGTTTCATGAAGTCGTTAGTGAACTTGGATAAGGACAAGTCTTACCATATGCCCTTTTGAAGGTGGGGAAGAGGTGGTTCGTTGATTTAAGGTGGAGCATGACGTGTGGCCTGATGAGACCCTGACTCCTTACGCGCGCAACCTAGAGGCCACCGAGGTGTCTTGCCGCTCTCTGAGTCATGATGGCTTCTGGAGCACTTGGACACCGTGAAGAAAAGGGCGACTCGCTTTGAGGAGAAATACTATGCCATGGAGCAGCTTGGCATTTACTCAAAAGGAAATGATGGCTCGCCACAAGCTTTCCTTAAAGGATCATTTTCTTTTAATTTCTAAAATTATAGAACATTTATTCAAAATTTAAGAATTTTTTAGTTCACATTTTTCTGAAATTTGTGAATATTTTTAAAATTTAAAATATTTCCTAGATTCATGATTTTCTAAAATTCATGAACTTTTTAAAAAATCTATACGCATTGTAATTTTTTAAATCCATGAGCATTTTCGAATTTGTGAACTTCTTAAAGTCTATAAGAAAACTGTCGTCGGCTTTCTAGTGAACCAACAAGTGGAGGTGCCTTTAGATGATCGAGCGAGAAAAAAAATACGAGCAAGGCTGGCTAGCGTAGCAAGGAAAGCGACTGCTATTGGGTCGGCCCCTGGTGCGCATTTTCCCAGCATTTTGCCGCTTAAGGTGCGTAGTAGGAGGCCCCGCCCCTATACCTCACTTGTTGCGGAGACGGCTTACTGGGAAAACAAACAAAGTGTTCCTCATTGGCCGGACCATTTGGCATGGATGCTCATTCCCAAAATAATTTTTTGGATCAATTTTCTTTCGCTCAATTTTCTTGTCTTTGATTTTTCAATGTTTTTTTTTCTAAAAACTGGGCTACCAAAGTTCAAATAGATTTAAATTTGAAAGAATGTTAAAAAAAATTAAAAGCGTTCTCAAAATTTACAAAACCTACTTTTTTCAAAGTTTTGTGGATAATGTTTAGAAATTATATTCTGGCATACGTGAACCTTTCTTAAAATTTTGAACATATTTAAAAAGCAGTGTAATTTTTATTTTTTAGAAAACTAATAAGGAAAAAAAGAAAAGAAAAAAAAGCAAGCATGAGAGATATAAAAATGAAATAAAAATGACAAGAATACTTTTAGAGAAAACAATACAAAAGAAAGAAAAATGGAAAACCAAATGAGAAACTTTTAGAACCTTCCAAAACCCGGTAAACTAGATCAATAACCTTTCAAAAAACGACCCCCTGTGGCAGTTGGGTCGGCAAACCAACGTTCGCCTTGCGCGATATGCAGACAATTTAACGCAAATAGTAGCAAATAGAAAATTATCTCGTCGCAAGCACCATCTTTTTTATAGCACTAATTTATATATAGTTGTATTATACTAGAAGTAAAATTATTCATGTGTTATAGAAACAATATTCACACATACCAAAAATAAAATGTTCATGTATTTCTAAAAAAGTGTGCATGGGTCTACAAAAGTGCCCATATTTTCTATAAATGTTCGAATAGTTAAAAGTTGATCATGCATATAGAAAAATGTACGTGCAATTAAAAAGTGTTTACAAATTTAAAAATGTACGGAGGCAGGGCCCTGGGGGTTGTCATCGAAGGAAGGGGAACCGGGCCGTAGGAGAGCATGACCGGAGAAGTGGTGGCCGGGAAGTAGACTTTGGAGGTCGTCCTCGAAGCCCACGACAACGTGGTCGGCCATGGCGCAGCTGGGGCAGCCGGCCAGGGGGAGAACCCACCATAGGCGGGCGAGGACGAGGACTGAGCGCCGGCTGCCCTCTTCACATGACGACAGAGCCCTACTGGTCAACAAACCGCTTTGACCACATACACGTCAGCAAACCACTTAAACAAACCCACCCAAGGCTATTTTTACACGGTATTGGATAGGTTAGGGGGTTAAAGGAGCAGAAAAAATGATCAAGGGGTTATGTAAACCAACCTTTTTTTCAGGGTAGTAAAATGAACTTTTTTCTTTAAGAAATATCCATATAACTTACAGAACCATGTATTTTAAGAAGTTGTAGTTATCAAAAATAGAAAACGTAAGAAAAATAGAAATAAGAGGAAAAAAATGAACCAGAGAAAAAAACAGTAAAACCCGACAAAAACATGTACCCCATAAAAAAGCAAACAGAAAACGGCAAAAGCGAACAACCAAGTCACGAGTGCAATAAAAATAACCGCACGAGAAGTCGAATACAGCCCGAGACATGGTTTCGGTGCCCCTGCTACTAAGGCAATACACTCGTATTATTCAAAAGAAACTTTGTTTGGTTAGCATAACAAACAGAAGGATAAGAAAAACGTAGTTGTTGTAAAACTGAAAAAATAAGTTTGTGGAAAAACGATAGTTATAAGCATTTATATAAACCAGTTTAGCCTATCTCTTGCTCACGGGTTTACCATTCTGGCACAAGCAAGATTTTGTTGCATTCTTATATTTCTAAGAAAATTATCCGTAAACGTGGTTCTCGAAATAAATCCCACTCCATACTTCACTAAAACACATTTTGTTAAAATTAGAAGCTAAAATTTCCAAACAACCACATATAATAATCTCATGGTGGCGATGGAGGCGCTTCGCGCCAGAAAAGTGTCCGCCACATATACAATGAGGTTGCACGTCACATGCATGGATCTATGTGCTGGTCGAAACAGTAGGAACCTGTACGTACGGACACAAATTGAGCGAGCATGCATCCCACTCCCACCCAAGTCACGGGAGCCCATACCTACCTAGAACAGCAATACTTCCTCCGTAAACTAATATAAAAACATTTAGATCACTATACAAATGGAGCAGTTCATAATAGTACAGCGCTGGTCTTGGTTCAAGCCGCTCGTCGGGAAGCGCTAGCATTGTGCACTCTGCCGCCCGCCGGAGACGATGCAGATGACCGTGTTTTTTTTTTGAGCGGTAGGACAACCGTGCACTTGCAAGGTGACGGATTCTTAACTTTTTTGCATTTTTTAGATATCTTAACTTTTTTGCTTATCGCCAACATCCCGACCCCAACCCAGTCAGCCCAGTCCCGTTGTTCAGGTGGAGGTTTCAGATCCATCCATAGTTTTTTTTTATTTAAAGAAGATAAATTTTGTTTCATTTATGTTCATAAACTAATTTATATGTAGTGTGCTCACCAAAAAAGAAGTAAAAAACATTCATGTATTATAGAAAAATATTGGCACATATCAAAAATAAAATATTCAAGTAATTATAAAAATGTTTGTGTACTGAAAAAAGTTTCCATTTTTTCTAAAAAATCGTATAATTAAAATTTATCCATGCATTATTCATGTAACTAAAAGTGTTCCCATATTTTTAAAATATTTACTTAATTTTTAGCAAACGTTCATGCAATTGTAAAAAGTGATCACATATTATTATTTTTATATTCGTGTATTTATTGAGCTGGTGGGGAGCTCCTTGGAGCTAGCGCCTTGGGAGATGGTGGTGATTGACGATGATGAGAATGAGCTTCTCGACTTCATATGAGAAGGCGTCCAGTATGGGCCTCTCCTTCTTAAGCTTCCTTTATTTGATAACTTATCGAACCTGACTTGTCGCAGCTTGTCTAGGTGGAGAGCATTTCGTTTCGATCGACGAGTAGATCATGGCCCAGATTGATGCGACAGAACGTGCCTTCGGTAAACTGCTTCTAGCTCGCCACTTGGTGAGTGCTTGTCTTCATACATATATGGCTTGCTATCTTGTTGTGACCCTTGGGCTCATCGGGCTCGCTTGGCATTTCAGGTAGAAGTCATGTCAAAGCATGTGTACATTCTTCTGATTCTCGAGGACCGGACCTGTTTCCTAAAGTCATCCTTGAACTTGGATAAGGAAAATTCTTACCATGCCCTTTTGAAGGTGGGGAAGAGGTGGCTCGCTAACTGAAGGTCGAGCAGGACTTGTGGGGCGATGACACCCGACTCCTTAACACACGCAACCTAGAGGCCACCGAGGTGTCTTGCCACTCTCTGAGTCATGATGGCTTGATGGAGCGCTTGAACTGCTGGAAGACGAGGGTGACTCGCTTTGAGGAGAAATACTAGGCCATGGAGCAGCTTGGCATTTATTCAAAGGAAAATGATGGCTCGCCACAGGCTTTCCTCAACGGACCATTTCTTTAAATTAACGAACATTTTTCAAAATTCTATGATATTTATCCAAAAGTGAAAGCATTTTGAAGTCACATTTTTAAAAAATTTTGTGAACATTTTTAAAATATGAATTTTTTTCTTATATTCATGATTTTGTAAAATTCATGAGCTTTTTGAAAATCCATGAGCATTTTTATATTTTTTAATATAAGATCTATAAGAAAATATCGTCGGCTTTCTGGTGAAGCAACAGGTGGAGGTGCCTTTAGATGATCAAGCGAGAAAAAGAATATGAGAAAGGCTAGTTAGCAGCGTAGCAAGGAAAGTGACTGCTATTGAGTCGGCCCTTGGTACGCATTTTACCACCATTTTGCCGCTTAAGGTGCGAAATAGGAGGCCCCACCCCTATACCTCGCTTGTTGCGGAGAGGGCCTACCTGGCAAACAAAGTGTTCCTCATGGGCTGGGCTATTTGGCATGGCCGCTCACTCCTGAATTAATATTTTGGATCAATTTTCTTTTGCACAGTTTTTTCGGCTTCGATTTTCCAACGGTTTTTTTTCTTCTTCTAAAAACCGGGATACCAAATTTTATATAGATTTAAATCTGAAAGAATGTTAAAAAATTAAGTGTTCTGAAAATTTACAAAACCTAAACATTTTTCAAAGTTTTGTGCATATTCTTTAGAAATTGTATTTTGGCATACATGAACATTTTTTTAAAAAATTGAACATGTTTAAAAGGCAATGTATTTTTTTCCTGGAACTAATAAGTAAAAAAAGAGAATGAAAAAGGAAAATAGAAAAGCTAACATGAAAGAGATAAAAATGAAATAAAAATGAAAAGAATACTTTTAGAGAAAACAATAGAAAAGAAAGAAAAATGAAAACTCAAATGAGAAACTTTAAGAACCGTCCAAAAACCGGTAAACTAGATCCATAACCTTTCAAAAATTGACCACCCATGGCAGTTGGGTCGGCAAGCCAACCGCTCGACTTTGTGCGATATGCCAACAATTAAACACAAAGAGTATCAAATAGAAGAATAGGTAGGAAAATGAAAGTAGAAACAAAACCAGAAAGAAAAACACTGAGATCTGTCAAAAACCGTTTCCCCCAAAACCTAGAGAAAACCATATGGAATAAATACAGATCCGAAAAAGAAACACACAAAAATCACATGAGACGTCATTTTCGGGTCAGTCGACGTCTTAAACAGTGTTTGTGGGAAGGCGGAGAAGTGGACAAATGTTGGCTGACCGGGACAGATGCCACACAACACAACAACTCACTCTGCTCTACACCCGCAAAAAAAAAATGTAGATCTAGATATACCGCCAAAAATGTAGGAGCATAATAGATGGGTGAGTCATTTTGAACGGCCCAGCAGCAGCACATCGCATTCGCATGTGCTGATGGATCTACGTACGCACACGCACACAAAGAAAGAAAACTGTAGGAGCCAGCCAACGGACCCACCCATGTCGGCCACGTAATAATGAAGTTGAGGAAGCGAGCGCGCGCACGAGAAACATGCGTCCCACACATCGCCCCACCTCACCTACTACCTGTAGCCCTTACTCAGCTGAAGCTCGCCGGGAAGCTCCGCCGCCCGCCCCGCCCCGCCCCGCCGGAGGCGATGGCGATGGCCGTGCAAGGTGAGAAGAGGGATTCTTACAGCTTCCTTGCTTGCTTCTGCCCTCCCTCCCTCCCGACTTTCTTCCCCTGCAAATTGCAAGTGTATGTTAGACTGACTTACTGGAGTGTCTGCTGCTGCTGCTGTCTAACTTACTCTTGATCGATGTCGGCCTTCACAGTGTAAGTTCATCCATTGTTCGACTGCCTGCCGCCTTCATCAACTATTCCATTTGGTTTGTTCCCTCCAATTAACTGTTGCTCCTGCTGCTGTTACAGCTTCCTTGGTGGCCTCGCGTGTATCTTCTCCACCAGCCTTCTCTTCCAACTCCTGGTAATTAAGCCTAATAACATGTTCATTCACTCACTCACTTGCCCCTAAAATAAGCTCCCATTTCTTCTATGAACTGAATCAGGTCTCTGAAATTTAAGCTTGTAATAGAACCTACAGTGTCAGTCATTTGTTTTAGTTACACTCCCTCCCTGTTTCCCATGTTCATTCGCTCTCTGTTTCACCAACTCCTATTCGCTTCTACAAAGTAGCTCCCCTCTACTCCACTCAACCAAATATATTTCATTTTAGCCTCTTTCTTCTAGGGCCTTAATACCTGATCTTTCGTGCTGGCCCCCAATTTTTTTCTTAGGTAGGGCCCTGCAGAGAGGGAGTCTTCTTCTGCTCACAGTCTTCAACGAAGGGCCCCTCCACCGCCATTGTCAGCGAGAGGTACAGGACTGCCTACCACCTGCAGCCTCCCAAGAACTGGATCAACGGTATGTTGTTCATGTCTCTGCTTACCTCTCTGTTTCCTTTTTCTGTTAAGTTTTCTGGGTCATCTCTTCACTTTTGTCTGTGGCCAATCAGATGGCCCCTCTGATTTTGGTGTGTTTTTCTTCTTCTCTTGGCCCAAGAAAAACTGGTTACCGTTTCGCCCATCTTACTTTGGGTATGCCGAAATAGGTGCTCGGTGTAGGCGCTGCAGTCAGATTTTGCATGTAACAGTTAAATAGGGGGAAAAGGAGGGAGAAAATTGTCTATGGAATGGGTGTATGTCAATGGGGGGAAAAGGCACAGTTGATCCAACCACAAGAGAAAACAAGGCGACAGCGAAAAACCACTTTCAGAATCATATCGCTGAAACTAGGGTCTCACATTATGTGTCTGAATTATATTAGACAGATCTATCATACTCATTGGAAAGTAATGAAGTACTGGCATATTTTGAAACCTAGAATATCTTTGGTCCTGTTTTTACCAATAATCATATCCTATCAACTGTACATCTGTTGCAAGTCATTGACATTCTCTCTGTTTTTCTTCTTCATATATTCGATGAATTGGATATCCTTGGAAATCTACAACAACAAAAAAGATCCATGTGGTACGAATATCTCAGGCACATACACTTTTAAATAATACAAAAGAGAAGAAATTGCAGATTTCTATCTTATATTGCATTTATTAAAATTTCAGGACCAATGTACTACAATGGCATCTACCATGAATTCTACCAATATAACCCCGATGGCTCCTTCAATCCCAATACCTCCTACAACATAGTTTGGGGCCATTCGGTTTCAACGGACCTCGTCAACTGGATTACTCTTGAACCCGCAATAGAACCGGATACCCCAAATGACATAAAAGGTTGCTGGTCCGGCTCAGCCACAATTGTATCTGGTGATCAACCGGTCATCATATACACCGGTGTCATCGACATTGAGAAGCATCAGGTCCAAAACATTGCGCTTCCCAAAAACCGGTCTGATCCCTACCTCAGGGAATGGACCAAAGCAGGCAATAACCCAGTGATCCAATCGGGTGTACCGGGCTTGAACTCGGGGCAGTTCAGGGATCCGACAACCGGTTGGATCGGACCGGACGGACTATGGAGAATAGCAGTCGGTGCTCAGCTGAACGGCTACGGTGCTGCACTTTTGTACAAGAGCGAAGACTTCTTGAACTGGACTAGAGTTGACCATCCGCTGTATTCATCCAATGCCTCCATTATGTTAGAGTGCCTGGATTTCTTCGCAGCATTGCCGGGAAGTAACAATGGACTGGACATGTCTTCAGCAATCCCAAATGGCGCCAAGCATGTCCTCAAAATGGGCCTGAATTTCGGTGAAGACGTGTACGTGATAGGGGTTTATGATCTCAAACGTGATGTCTTTGTGCCAGATACTGATGACAGTCGGCTATGGCCGAGGATCGATTATGGCAATTTCTATGCTTCAAAAACGTTCTTTGACTCTAAACATGGAAGGAGGATCATATGGGCTTGGACTACTGAGACTGACAGTTCTTCAGATGATGTTGCAAAAGGCTGGGCAGGAATCCATGTAAGAAAATCTACCCTTAATTGGCTGTAATTGTATCATATTGAAATAACGATTTAAAAATTAGTGAAACATGTTTAACCTCATTTTTTTCTATTACATCTAGTCATTCCCCAGGACAATTTGGTTAGACAGCGATAGCAAACGGCTGCTGCAATGGCCAGTTGAAGAGATTGAGTCCCTTCGAGGAAATGAAATCAACCATCAAGGACTAGACTTGAAGATGGGAGATCTATTTGAGATTGAGGGAGCTGACACTTTGCAGGTAGTTTCCTATTTCACAAACATTCTTACCTGGTCTTCTAAAGAAAATTTTTATTACAAAAAGAGGCATGCCAGTAAAAGTTGCAGGGTCTCCCGATAATTACTAATTATACATATGGAGGTGTTTTGTGTGTTCTTGTGAGCAGCTGTAGCTAACCAGGCACATAATTTTCTTGAAACAGGCTGACATCGAGATAGATTTTGAGCTGACGTCAATCGATGATGCTGATCATTTCGATCCTTCCTGGCTTTTTGATGCCGAGAAGCATTGCCGGGAAGCGGATGCATCGGTTCATGGTAGCATAGGGCCATTTGGACTTGTTATTCTGGCCTCCGACGACACGGAGGAGCACACTGTTGTGCACTTCAGAGTTTACAAATCACAGAAAAATTACATGATCCTCATGTGCTCTGATCTAAGAAGGTTAGTGCTGGTGTTTATCTTTGTTACTACGAATGTGCATATCTATTGACAGGAGAAATTTCTTCATTTCTTTGCGCAGGTCTTCCCTGACACCAGGACTGGACACACCAACCTATGGAGGCTTCTTTGAATTTGACCTTGAAAAGGAAAGGAAGATCTCCCTCAGAACTCTGGTGAGTTGGGTGGCTTTCGTGTCATTTCTCCAGTTACATGTTCACTCCCTAACAGAACTGAAAATGTACACCACCATTCAGATTGATCGGTCTGCGGTGGAGAGCTTCGGTGGTGGTGGCAGGGTCTGCATCATGGCTAGAGTTTACCCAGTGTCGCTTGTCGACGACAACCGCCAACCCCACATGTATGCCTTTAACAATGGCAGTGCCACAGTCAGAGTGCCTCAGCTCAGGGCTTGGAGCATGAGGAGAGCACAAGTGAGCGTTTAACACGGAAGAGCGATTCTAATTTGACATGTGATTGGGGGACCGTCTTAAATCCAGTCATTTGTTGTTTTCAATATTTAGCATGGGTATTTGAACTAGAGTCATGAAGGAGACGCCCACGAGCTATGATGTAAGTTTGCCGAGATTCGGAATAAGAACAGAACCATCTTAGTCTTCATACTTTATGATTTCATATGTATGTTTACAGAATGTACGGTTAATCACTGGTTTTACATCTTCTGCCAACTAGTATGATGCGGTTGTAATTAATTAATTAACCACAATGCTACAACTAGATATGCTTTGCTTGTAACATTTGTTAACTGATCTTTTATAAATTTGTAGCCAACACAACACAAGGAGGATGACAAAGCAATACTAATTCATCGACTTCCGGATTAACACGGTTGGCAATTGCTTTGCCAAGACTTTCTTTCTGGATGTTTCGATGTGTTGTTACGACATAGGACATTACACCCGCATAGCAATCTACAGATACATTATACTCCAACTTGGGTGGCAGTGATAGCCCCCAACTCAAAGTTTATACTGCACTTTGTGCCAGCAGATTTATACTGCACTTTGTGCCAGCAGATTTGGAGTAGTAAGAATGAAGCTACAATCGAAGTTTATACTGCACTTTGTGCCAGCAGATTTGGGTAGGTACTAGCATTAGCATAGACAGTGGAACCTAGCATTAGCATTGGTTGAATCTTCAATACACCAACTTGGGTGGCAGTGATAGCCCCCAACTCAAAGATAACAAGGGCTAACCTATCGTAGGCCTGCGCCTAGATCGACGCCGCCGCCATGAGTCGAGAGGAGGATAAGGACGAGGGCACCGAGCCGACGCCGGTGCCGGAGAAGGAGGAGGGAGGGGCGTCGCCATATCCGGCGCTGGCGTTGGGGATGACGAGGGGAGGGATGGCCATGGTGGTGAGGGAGAATGCTGATGCGGGGATGCTGCCATTGCCATGGATGGAGGTGAATTTTGAACAGGGGAGGGGGTTTGCGGTGTACCAGGAACGATGTGTGCGTAGCAATTAGTAGTATTTTTTTTCCTAACATCCACAGTTTCTAAGTTGTATTACTGCGAAAATGCCTCCAAAAGCATTTTTCAAATTTCATCAAAATTCGTGTTTCTATATTTCAAAAAATATGAAAAAATAAACATATACATGAAGTCATAATGTATACGTTGAAATGAGGGCTACTCATCCTCCGAGTCAATGAATTTTTCTTTTTTGCACAGGTCACATTTCAAGATATTTCATCATGAATTTTTACACACATATACATTTCATCTTTGTATACTTGCATATATTTTTAGATTTGCTTGAAACAGAAAAGTTTGAATTTTGAAATTATCAAAAATAAAGGGCTCTATGGAGTTTGGCCTCCAAAACGTCTCACTCTTACTATTGTCATTATATTTTCTTACATCCGCATTATATTTTTTTTTACAATCAATTGAAGGCATGTCTTTTTTAGGTCAAACTTTTACATAATTAATCAAAACTATGAAAATTATGTTAAGAGCAACTCTAACATCCCTTAGACTACCCATAGTGGGAGTAACATAGATAATAACATCACATATATCTACATAAAATAGATGATGTGACAAGTAATAAATGAAGAAAGAGAGAAAAATAGTAACATAGCTAGTTACTAGTAGTATGAGTAAAATCACACATATCAAGGCAAGATGTATCTATAGCCTAATAAATTAAGTGTTGCATACTACCACACATATGTTACTCCCCACTACAGAGGTAGTAACATAGACTAGTAACATGTCTATATTACTACTCTACGTTACTACCCATTGTGGCTAGTCTTATAATCTCGTACCGTAAAATCGATTTACAAGATCCTGCAAACCGTTTTTATAGTATGACATGTGTTCCAGCAGAATAGATCCTATAAAACCCTTTCATTTCAGATGTGGCCCATTTGTCAACAGGATCCCTAAAAATAGCACAAAACATCCGCAAAGGAAATCCAAATTATGATTGGTCCTGACCGCTCCATGGCAACGTCCCACGCCGTCGACGACAGGACCTGCAGCTCCCTGGCCGGAGCGTCCTGATGCTGTTGTCTGCTGCCTAGCGGAGCCGGAGCCCATCTCTGCCTCCCCCAAGAATTACATCTATGCTTCCTCTCAGAGTATACGTATGCTTCCCCTAACTGTGCTTCATGAGTGCTACAGTACACACTACAATCATGTACCAGAAAGAAAACCAAAAGGTTCACCATGATATAAGTAAGTTTTTGACACTGAATCAATGACACTTATATTAAGAGAGAGAGAGAGTATTCTTTTACAGCTCGCCGTGAGCTATAGTATAGTTAGCTAACTCCCCTTCGTTTCCTTTTAGTTTGTGTATTAAATTTGTCATATGTCAAGTTTTTGATCAACTCTATATTGAAAAATATCAACATCTGTGATATTAAAAAACATATATATTTTACAATGAAACTAATTGTACCGATTTGATATTAAGAATGTTGATATTTTTTTATATAAATTTGATCAAACTCTATACAATTTGACTTAAGACAATGCTAATACATGAAGTAAAAAAGAAACGAAGGAGCAACAACTTTTTTTAAACATCATACAGACACACACGCTCGTACATACATACATACCTACATACATACCTACATACATACACTCATCCTTATGAACGCACGTACGCATACCCTATCTCTATGAGCATCCTCGAAAGACTGAGCCGGCACATCAACTTGAGATTCACGAAGTCGCCACAGACGCCTTTACAGTCGACGGAAACATCTCCTCTCGCTGCGCACATCGTCAGAAGATCTGAAATAAATTTCAAAAGATGCAAACATTAGTGTAAAGTGTTAAGTCTACTAATTGCCCTGAACTAAAACCACAACAAGTAAATCGGAATGGAGGGAGTACGAGTTACAGCCCAACTCCTGGTAAATGGAGGTAGCTACTATGCTGCCGACCACCACTGATATTTTTGCTATCATTGCCGACATGCAGCAGCTACAAGACCCGATATTTCCTAGGCCCATGATTAACAGTAACACTGCAAAACGACAAAGCCCTTGTGCGCAGGAAAAAAGGCCTACTGGTACTTATTTTTTAAGGGGAAAGACAGATCCCGTAGATCCTTTTTAAGGGGAAAGGCAGATAGATATTTTTGAGCGGACAGAAACAGCTCAACAACTCCCTCCTCCGTCTATCTATCTCTGTCACTCTCCTCCGGTGCAGGAGGAGAAGCGGAGAGGCGGAGGACTGCCGCCGCGCCGGAGATAGGATGGCGATGGCCATGGAAGGTGAGGGACTCCTCACTCCTAGCTAGCTACCTCTCCCCTCCCTCCCGGCCACATGGAAGGTGACTGACTTGTATGCATGTGTGTCTGTGTTGGTCCTTTGTGCTGCTGCTGCCTTGATGCTGATGCTGATGTGTGCTCTGCTCACAGTGTAAGTCCATCCATCATCCGATTAATTGTTTGAAAGGTTCAGTTAACCAGTCGACTGTTTTGTTTTCTGTCACTCACAGAATTGATGTTTTGCCTGATTGATTGCAGGCTCGCTCGACTTGCTTGTGTGTTCTGCGCCACCATTCTTTTGCAGAGCCTGGTAAGCTCCAGTAACTCTTGTTTCAGTTAATTACTCGCTGTCTGCGCTTCAGTAACTCTGAGACAGTCTGCTTTCACCTTCTATTCATTTTCACACTTGGTTCATTCATGCTGTTAGTCAGCTTATGTGTTTTGCACTTGTGCTCAGGTTTCCTTTTTTAGAAGCATCAATCATATTCAATCAGCAGGAGCCACGCATGCTACAAAATTCAAATTTTTTTTAAAGAAACTTGCTCTGCACCATGAAAATAAGAATCAGAGAATCCAAAATTTTAGTAACCACTTGGTCAAATGACAAAGAGCATGGCCATCTTAATTATGCTGCTCTTTAAGCTTCATATTAAAATATACACCCCTTGTTCATAAATGTAAGACGTTTTGGCAGTTCAATTCTTATGTTTAGAAACAGTGGTAGTACTATAGTAGGTTTCCAATAAGTGTATACAAATTAGTGTTTGTAGTGCATTAGAAATAGCAAAACAAATGGTCCCCAGGACGGATCGATATTCTCATGAGATTTAGCAGTGAATATGCTGCTACGATAGCACTGGGTATGATTTTTGGAAATATTCCGTAGTCTGGCAATGATTTCTGTTTCTGCATAAGTAAGTAGGGCCTGACTTCGGCTTTCGCACTGGCCCCCCAAAATTTCTTAGGCATGGCCCTGCAGCAATGGAGAGAGAGGCTTCTCCTACCCCCAGTCTCCAAAGGTCCCCTCCATTGTCAGCGAGAGGTACAGGACTGCCTACCACTTCCAGCCTCCCAGGAACTGGATGAACGGTATGTTGTTTATGTCTCTGTTTACCTCTCTGCTTCCTTCTTCGGCTTCCTCTCTGTTTCATTTTGTGGGTCATCTGTTCACTTTTGTTTGTGCTTTTCTTGCTATTGGTCCAAGAAAAAGCAAGAGATCTGATTGGTTACCGATTTGCCTAACCGGAGAAGGGAAAAAAAAGTGCCGATCTTAATTTGGTGTGCTAATGTTCAATAATATGCTTGTTTTTTAGGGGATAATATACTTGTTAAAATACACATAATATTTTTGTAGTAGTATCATCACAAACTGTTTTTGTGTCAAAAATAAGGAAGCGCATAGAGCTCAGTGGGTTGAGAAATAATCGACCGTTGTTATTGTGTTTTTCTTTCCTTCTCGACTTTTTTTGTTTGTATAAAGTTTGGGGCCAACTCCTATTTGACACCTATAGCGCCGGTTATAGGCAAAACGCTACACAACGCACCACCATTCCCTCTGCTAAATTTCTTGGGCCAGCCCATATATGCATGTTTCTGTGTAGCTCCCAATGGGTGGGTTCTGGGAAGCTCCTTCCCGTTGTTTTTTTTCTTTTTTCGTTTCTAGATTTTTTGCCCTTTTTTGTACGTTCTTTTTCTGTTTTCCTTTTCCTTTTTTAAAATTCATGAACTTTTTCAAATTTATGAACTTCTCAAATTCGTGATATTTTCAGATTCACAAGTTGTTTTTGCACTCAAAAACTTTTTTGTAGATTATGAACTTTTTAAAAATTCATTAATTTTTTCCAAATTCGTGACTTTTAAAAAAAATTGTGAACTTTTCTAAAATTCATGAAGTTTTCAAATGAGCTAATTTTTTTTTCAAATTCGTTATTAAAAAATTTATGAACTTTTCTCAAAGTCCTGATTTTTTTTATTTTCACAAACTTTTTCAAATTTACAAACATTTTTCAAATTCAAGATTTTTTTCTCCAATTTTTTATGAACTCTTTTCCAGGTCACAATTGTTTTTAAAAAGTCAAAGATTAACGTCCATGGTCAATGGTCAAAGTCAATGCAGCAGTCTAAAATCTGTGCTCAAATGCGCTCATGGACCGCTGCCAATATAGCTCAAGCGTGAGCTTCAGCAGCCTGTACTGGCGCTATAAGCACCAATTATTAACACTGAAGTCATTTCTTCGCCCAAATGAACACTGAAGTCATTTCTTCGCGAAACTTCACACGTGAGTAGAACACTTAGACGATGTTCGCCCTAAAAAATTAAGAATTGTTTGATTATTTTATTTTATTTTAAATTGAAAATGTTATGTAGGGTGCGCCTAGAACCATGTACCAAAAATATACGTCATGTGTATCTAAAATAAAATCGATGACATAGAGATAAACCATGTATCTTTGCTGTATGAAAAAATACATATCTTTCTAGTTGATTATACACACAAAAGAAAAAAGAAACAAACAATATCAGAAAGTATAAAATAAAAATGTTCTACTACGAAACTAGGGTGTCACATCATGTGTCCAAATAATATTAGACAGATCTCTTTTAAAAAAATATTAGACTGATCTGTTATACCCATACGGAAGTAATGAAGTAGTGGATTTGTTTTGAAATATAGAACATCTTTGGTTTTGTTTTACCAATAACCATATCCTATTAATTGTACCTCTATTTGACATTCTCTCACTTTTTTCATATATTTGATGGATTGGCGATCCTTGGAAATCTACGACAACAAAAAAGATCCATGTGGTATGAATACCTCAGGCGCAAACACTTACATAAATAAAAAGGAGAAGAAATTACATCATTCTACATCTTGTAATGCCTTTTATAAAAATTTCAGGACCAATGTACTACAATGGCGTCTACCATGAATTCTACCAGTATAACCCCGATGGCGCCTTTGACCCCAATGACTCCCTCATGAACATGGTTTGGGGCCATTCGGTTTCAACAGACCTCATCAACTGGGTCGGTCTTGAACCGGCAATCAAACCGGATATCCCAAGTGACATATGCGGTTGTTGGACCGGCTCAGCCACAATTCTATTTGGTGTTCAACCGGTCATCATATACACTGGTCTCATCGACAGGAAGGCGAATCAGGTCCAAAACATTGCGCTTCCCAAAAACCGTTCTGATCCGTACCTGAGGGAATGGGCCAAAGTAGGCAGTAACCCAGTGATCCAACATGTCATACCAGGCTTGAACTCGAGCCATTTCAGGGATCCGACAACCGGTTGGATTGGACCGGATGGACTATGGAGAATAGCAGTTGGTGCTGAGGTGAACGGCATCGGTACTGCACTTCTGTACAAGAGTGAAGACTTTATGAGTTGGACTAGAATTGAACGCCCGCTGTATTCAAACAATGCCCTCAATATGTGGGAGTGCCTGGATTTCTTCGCCGTAGTGCCGGGAAGTAACAATGGACTGGACATGTCTTCAGAAATTCCAAGTGGTGCCAAGCATGTCCTCAAAGTGAGCATCAATTCCTGTGACATGTACATAGTTGGGGTGTATGATCTCAAACGTGATGAGTTTGTGCCAGACACCGTCCAAGATGACAATCGGCTGTGGACGAGGATCGATTATGGTACTTTCTATGCTTCAAAATCATTCTTTGACTCCAAACACGGCAGGAGAGTCATATGGGCTTGGAGTAACGAGACAGATAGTTATTCAGATGATATTGCAAAAGGCTGGGCAGGAATCCATGTAAGAAAATCTACCCTTAGCTCCTGTAATTACTTCATATTGAAATAATAATTTAACCGATTTAACAAATCAGTGTAACATCTTTAACCCAATTTTTTTTTGTGTTACATTTAGTCAATCCCCAGGACAATTTGGTTAGATGGCGATGGCAAGCAGTTGATCCAATGGCCAGTTGAAGAGATTGAGTCCCTTCGAATAAATGAAATCAACCATCAAGGACTAGAGCTGAAAAAGGGAGATCTATTTGAGATTAAGGGAATCGACACTATCCAGGTAGTTCCCTATTCAGTATTCACAAACCAACTAACTTGGTCTTCCAAAGAATTATTTTTATTTGAAAAAGTGTCATGGCAGTAAAAGCTATAGGAACTTCTGATAATTATTAATTTCTTTATAGATAGTACATTTTTGGCAACAGAAAATGGGCATATATATTTCTGACCAACTGTAACTAACGGCCGGGCACATAATAACAGGCTGACATTGAGATAGATTTTGAGCCGACGTCCATCGATGACGCCGAACCTTTTGATCCTTCCTGGCTTTTTGACCCCCGGAAGCAGTGCCGGGAGGCGGATGCATCGGTTCATGGTGGCATAGGGCCATTTGGACTTGTTATTCTTGCCTCTGACAACATGGAGGAGCACACTGCAGTGCATTTCAGGGTTTACAAATCAGAGCAAAAGTACATTATCCTCATGTGCTCCGATCTTAGAAGGTTAGTGCTTATCCTTTTTTGACTTAATTTTTGTTACCCTTGATTTCCATAAATGTCTGTAAGGAAACTAAAAAGAAAACATTTTCTTTGCTTTGCACAGGTCTTCCCTGAGACCAGGACTGTACACACCAGCCTATGGAGGCTTCTTTGAATTTGACCTTGAAAATGAAAAAAGGATATCCCTCAGGACTCTGGTGAGTTGGGAGGATTAAATTTGTTTCATTAATTTCTCCGGCAATCCACTTGATGACAGAACTGAAATGGACACCATCGTGCAGATCGATCGGTCGGCGGTGGAGAGCTTCGGCAGCGGTGGCAGGATCTGCATCACGGCCAGAGTTTATCCGGTGGCGCTTGTCGACAACGGCGCCACCCACATGTATGCCTTCAACAATGGAAGTACCACGGTCGGAGTGCCACAGCTAAGGGCATGGAGCATGAAGAGAGCACAAGTGAATGTGATGAAGAGTGGGAGTGTGATCGATGCTTAGCACAGAAGAGCAATTCTAGTCAGACGTGTGATTGAAAGACTGACCACGCACTTGTTGATTTCAATATTTACCACGTGTATTTGAACTTTTGAAGTAGTTGCAATTGATAAGTAAGCATAGTGCTTGTTGCCAACAACGATTTAAATTCGCAGAGGTTTGGAATAAACAAATATGAGCTTGTGCATGCCACAAAGTTCACGTAAGAATGTATGTATGTATGTATGCAACAGTACTGTAGAAACCAGCAGCTTGTCGCCAACGATCTTTCTTGGCTGTCTCAGCAAGTCGGGCCTGCTTATCTTTCTCCTCTGTTTGAACATTAACAGGCACATCACAGTTAGCATGACGATCGAGCATAGTACCTGTAACTGAGTACCTCAAAAGTTAAAGCAATATTAGCAACGTTAAATTCTCCATAATATCCATGGATTAGGTGCATCTCTCTACATATCTACAGAATTTGGGATATTTTCTGAAGATGAATCAGTGGTATCGCTCTGTATCTCTGCTTTTTTTTCAGCTGATGCATGTCAATATATCCGCTCTTTATCCAAGTGCCTGCTTGTATGTTACTTGGTTAATCAAGAAGCATCTTCATTTCATGGCTGTGCATCTAAGCAAATAGTGCATGCTTAGCTGGCCAAGAAATACTATTAGTGCCTATGTCATGGTAGTTAGCACATGCCAAATGTAAATTTAAAAAGAAGCAACAGGGGAATTGACTCCATTTTGAACTAAACAGAACTTTCAAAAGAATACCAGAAGAGCAGCAGATCCGTCCAACTTATCAGCAGAAAACTATGTTCTTGTTTTCAATTGGGACACACAAATGATCTAGTTGGTCCCTGCTTCTCAAGATAGCTTCCCTTCAAATCAGCAGGGTTCGGATCAACCTTCATAATATATATATATATATATATAGCTAGTTTGCCTACAACAAAAGAAGGAATTAATGGTACTCCCTCCGTCCCATAATATACGTCTTTTACACTATGGGACGGAGGGAGTACCTGTTAAGCAGCTCCAAAGTTTTCAATGGAATGGCCTGATTCATCGAGGCCGCAACTCCTTTGCTCCATCTGCACTAGCTAGACCCAACAGAAGTTCAGAACCTCCATTATTTAGGGATAAAATTGCACAAACAATCTGTAGTGGTATTCAGTTAGGCCTACAAATCACCATTTCCTGCAACCAGATCCTATCAGTAGTCCATATGAAAAAAGACCTGTCATTTAATATACACTTGCAAAAGGGCCCGTGGGTTATAATGGGATAATAAAATCATGATCTTCAAATCAAGCTTGCCATGTAGGTCCTACCCTGTTAATTCAAATGAAACAAAATGATCAATTGAAGGAAATGCTTACATTTTAACTGATGGACCTATTGAATCCAATCTCTCTTGCCCATTATTTTATCATGCATGTTTTACGGTTTAATTAGCCAACTGTAAAAAGTTAGGCCGTGAGTCGATCTAGCCAGCTGTCGGCTTCCAAAAAAGCTAGGGTTCCTCTTGTCTCCCGTCGGCGCCGTCACCAGTCCACCCCCTCTCCGGTGGCCATAGGACCATGGAGGCGGAGTGGATCTCGGCCTTTGCCGGTGGGAGGGCTCCGTTTTTAGATCTATTTTTGAGTTTTGTTAGAGTTTGTGTTCTACTCAAGAAGGCGAGACGGTGGTGACTCCTTGAAGATGGAATAAAGGTCTCCCCACCTAGCCCCCGTTCCGGTGATGCGTCTAGCATCGTCGGTGGGCGTGTGGAGGTGTGTCTCTGGTGGATCCGTCTTTGGTGGATTTACTTGGATCTGTTCATCGTTCGTCTATATTCTTGTGTCTTCAGGTTGGATCCTTCCGATCTACACTCTTCATCGGCGGCGGGTGCTATTCTGGTGCATTAGTTCTATGGGCCTTAGCACGACGACTTTCGACTGTCTACTACAATAAGGTTTGTCCGGCTCCAGCGAGGGAGGGGCGATGACAGTGGTACGCCTTCGGCTCGCTTCAGTGCTTGTAGTCGTCGCTAGTTGGTTTACGGATTTGGATATAATTTTTATTATTTCTAGTGTTTGTTGTACTACCATGATTGAAGATGAATAAATTGGAAGTTTTTTCCGCAAAATAAAAAATAAAAAATTAGCCAACTGTGTGCACATGATGAGCACCTATTTAACCAGGTCTCTCATTTCATATATGCATGTCTCACGAATCCCACTATTTCAAATCACTTTTAATTTGTACCCCAGACCACTAGTAGAAAAATGGCCATTTGTCCCAGTTCCAGAGGACCATTTGTTCCGGTTTTGGAACCGGAATTAAAGGGTCGGGACTAAATCTCAAAACCTTTAGTCCCGGTTCATAAGCAAAACGGGACAGGTAGGGCTCCACGTGGCCGCTGTGGCGTGCCCAGGCAGGAGGGTCTTTAGTCCCAATTGGTAACACCAACCGGGACCAAAGAGCATCCACGCATCAGCAGCTCAGGAGCTGGGATTTTTTTTTTGAAGGTGGTGGGGGGGGGGGGGGGAGGGGGGGTTGGGGGTTTTGGAGGGTTAACTTAGGGGTTCCATATATTGCGTTAGCTAGCTAATAGGGAGAAGTGACCTCTCTTATCTCCGTGCTTAGTCGACGCTAGGTACTATATACGTATAGAGAGAACTCGACACGCTAGCTAGTAAGCAAATGAAGGAACCATTAAGTACACAAGATCGTCATGAACATATACAGAGAGAAGTGATCGACCTCTCCTTCTCCGAGAGATTGGTCGAACAACAAGTTTTCGTATATCTATCTGACCCTACTAGCTACACATATACAATATAAGATCTCTTACAATCCCTAACATCTAAAGTCAATTTTCACATGGCATTATCCGGCTGGGTTGATGAAGTGGTCAAAAAGAATCCCGCCAATTCCTCTTGAATTCCTCGTATGCGATCTTCTGGTAGGAGTTCATCCCGCAGTTGCCAGATCTAAATTGAAGAAGAAGGTCAATACATGTGTATGAATGAAACTCAACACAAATGATGATAATAAAATAAAATTGTGAATATTTTTGCTTACGCACTTCATATTGTTTTTCAGAGTAGCCCCGCTTATTAGAGGCCATCGCCTTGTAGATGAATTCACAAACGTAGTATCCACAGAAATCGTTCCCGGCTTCCTGCCACAAGCACTTTACGAGAAATAGAGGCCAATCAAACTGATAAGAAAGCATGCTAAATGGTATTGATGAAACTATCTAGAATCAATGGGAGATGCGTGGAACTAGCTAGTAGTACTTACTTTCGGGTGTGTTAATCGTAGCTCGGTTGGCAGTCCCGGAGTAATTGCGGTGAACTCTTTCCAAACCCTGCCAGACAAAGAAAATAATTACTTGATATCAGAAAATGAACAAAGTTGCCGATATGGTGCAATAATGATCGATTGAACTTACTTCTTGACACTAATAGAAAAAGGGTCAAACATGAAGCACATTAGTGCCGGTTTGTAAAAAAACCGGCACTAATGTGATCAATAGTGCCGGTTCGAATGGCTATGCATTAGTGCCGGTCCGTAATGAACCTTTAGTACCGGTTCATGCCACGAACCGGTACTAAAGGGGTGGTGGCAGGCTGGCGTCAGGCCAGGGCCCCACGAGCACCTTTAGTGACGGTTTGTGACACAAACCGGTACTAAAGGTCTAACCTATAGTACCGGTTTGT
Source organism: Triticum urartu (assembly GCF_056163025.1). Taxonomy (NCBI): domain Eukaryota; kingdom Viridiplantae; phylum Streptophyta; class Magnoliopsida; order Poales; family Poaceae; genus Triticum; species Triticum urartu. The sequence goes on from NC_141876.1 coordinate 612,716,338, forward strand.
GTCACCAACCGGCACTACAGAGTCTTAACCTATAGTCCCGGTTGAAGACACAAACCGGTATTATAGAGCAATTTTCAAACTCTACACCCCTTAGTGTATCGCCATTTCAGTTTTGAAAAAATCAAAAGAAAATGATAAAAACTTCAAAAAATAAAATCCTTCGAGAGGTAGTTATATTACTACATCTACACGTTAGGAAAATTTGAAAACTTAAATTTGGACATGTTTTGAAAAAAGTGTAGGGAAAATGTAAAACGGCTATAACTTTTGCATACGATGTCGGAAAAAAACGTATAATATATCCAAAAATTCAGCATGAAAATCCGCATCCGATGGAAACGGCCTATGACCTGTTTGCAATTTTTTAGAATCCTCAAATTCCAAAAGAAAAAAAGATATGGTCAAATTTAAGTTTTTCTAATTTTTTTTGTTAAATCTGGTCAAACTACTTATTCAAGAAGTATTAATGTTACTACATAATTATTCAAGAATATTAGTGTTACTAAATAATTATTTCAATTTTTTGAATTTTGGTCAAATCTGGTCAAACTATGGTCAAACTGTGGTCAAACATGGTCAAACTTATTCAAGAAATATTAGTGTTACTAAATAATTACTGTTTTTTAGAATAATAGTTTCAAACTCAAACAGTGAAATGTGTGACTTCATGCTCAAGCTAAACTCCTGAGGGTTAATAGGATTGACATCTTACTATTGTCAGGAAAACAACAAGTGCAGACTTGGAAACGAAGGAGAATAGAACCCGAAAGTTAAGCATGCTCGGGCTGGAGTAGTGAGAGGGATGGGTGACCGGTCGGGAAGTTAGATGATTTGAAATGAGTGATCCACACTTGAGCAGTTAAGAGAGGTGATTAGAGACTAAATCACCAAATAATTCAGAAAAATTAAAAATCGAAAAAAATAATCAAATTTTTTTTCCAAAATTTTCAATTTTTTTTAAAAAAAACCTTTAGTACCGGTTGGTAACACCAACCGGTACTAAAGGTCCCCCATACCAGCGCGCGAGCTCATGCCACGTGGTGGCACTTTAGCGCCGGTTCGTGCCGAACCGGTACTAAAGGGGGGGGGCTTTAGTGCCCACCAATTAGTGCCGGTTATGGAACCGGCACTAAAGGCCCTTACGAACCGGTTTTAAAGCTCCGTTTTCTACTAGTGTGAGCATTTCAGTCATGTTCGCATACTTCTGGGGATCTTTTGGTCTCGAGTCTAAGACGGTTACTACTCCCCGCTCAAGCTTAATCTCTAGCAGAATAAAGTGGAAGCTGTGCACGCATGCATAACTCATCAATTACATTACCATAACCTCGAGTAATAAGGGAAATTGAATATGACAAGACAGTAACACTCACTTGAAGTTGTAGGAAAAGAGTATTTTATCTTTGTTTAATTTTTGAGCAATGATTTTAGCAAGTTGTCCTCGGTTTCTGTGACATTCTTATGAACCATCCATTCACGTATGACATTTGAGTTAATGAACCTAATGTCATAGATTTATGCTTTTTTGCATTTGACAATCTTCAATCTGCATAATATAGTGAGGATAATTATATATACATGCAATGAAAGAGCTGAGCTATATATAGCTGTTGGGGAACGCAGTAATTTCAAAAAATTTCCTACGCACACGCAAGATCATGGTGATGCATAGCAACGAGAGGGGAGAGTATGATCTACGTACCCTTGTAGATCGCAACGGAAGCGTTGACACAACGTAGAGGAAGTAGTCGTACGTCTTCTTCCCGATCCGACCGATCCAAGCACCATTACTCCGGCACCTCCGAGTTCTTAGCACACGTACAGCTCGATGACGCTCCCCGGGCTCCGATCCAGCAAAGCTTCGGGG